>NC_141773.1:6996666-7610833 GCF_051362555.1 Lingula anatina
CACCATGATGCATGAAAAATTTGCAAGCTCCCCCCCCCCCTTTTTCGCCCTTGAATTTTGGCTCAGCAATAAAAAGAAAATCCACAAAAACGTACTCACCTTATCCTAGCATATCCTTAACTGCACTTCATCATTCCCTTTGTTATCCTCGATACTGTGCAAACATTTATCTGCGGCGATGACTTATCAACGAGTTGAACTCGTGACACTTCGCTGTCGCTGTTTACATGTGGCGGAGCGGAAGTGATAACCTATTACTGCGGTCACCGCTAGATGGCGATACTTACGGCACAGTTGCACAGCAAAAAGCTGCACCGAAATGTTTACTGTGTTAGTACTGATTCTCAATATATAGGTCAATTTCACATTTTTTATTATATATAAGGTAGTTGTCTTCAAACGAGTTGTAAAAATTATTCACACGATACATACGTTACTGATACAAACGTTAGATTACTGATACAAGTGTAGATTTTTTGTTTTCAGTGCCTGTCCGTTGCAACACTTGTAAGTGCGTGCGATGTCGTACATGTATGGGTACTTTTGTAGTATACCCCCCCACCCTGTAACTTCCTGAAACTTTCATTTTTCAAACATTTTTTTACTTTGTCTTTTTCACCTATGTCAAATTAAAGCTGTTGAAATAAAATGTTTTTGTAATTACCTGTGGTCTTTTTAGGGGCCTATTAGTTTTAATCACGTTTAATCCACCCCATTGAAATACAATGTGAAAATTTACCACCCCATTGAAATACAATGTGAAAATTTACAATGTACCTGCAGTCAATAACTTGCCGCGTTTTCGATGGCCTACTCTACCTTATATTTTATGTGAACATAGGATTGATACATTGTATACTTGGACTTCCTCTGTGAAATTATTATGAGCTACTTGTCCACATAAAATCACCTTAGAGTTAGCCAACGAAAACGCGGCAAGTTATTGACTGCGGTTGTAAATTGAAGATTCTAACATTGTATTTCAATGAGCTGGATTAAACGTGATTAAAACTAACAAAAAGTCCACAGGTAATTACAAAAGCATTTTATTTCAACAGCTTTGACATTGATGAACAAGAAAATGTAAAAAAACTGTTTGAAAAGTGAAAGTTACAGAAAGTTACAGGGTGGGGGGTATACTACAAAAGTACCCATGTATGCGCAAACGTAACTTAAGAATTTGCTTTATTATTATTTTTTTTTATTCCCTGAAGTAGGCAGCAAGCAGAACGCAAGTATACATTGTACCAAATACGTTACCGATAAGTTAACAAATTGCGTGTAGACTGCTGTTGTTGTTTTCCTTGTTTTATTTGTTGTCTGTCGGCGCAACTATGTGAGTAGGCATACAGGCGACGTCATACATGCGCGCACGTATGTTTGTACGTCGCACATTTTGTTGCACTTCCATCCAGAGTTTGATATCCCTCGATACATACGCTACCCATATTTTTTAATAACGGTCAGTTGCGTACAACTTCCAGTGAGCAAACATTTCTAATTTTTACTGTACTGTAGGCCTACATGCAGTCACAATATAGAAACGGGACATAAGAGGAAAGTTTTTTTTTTTTTTTATTTTTTTCAAACTTATAGTGAAAATCATTCACATGACACATGCGTTATGTGTACAGATACATACTGTACGTTACCAAGTTGCCTGTGGATTGTTGTTGTTGTTTTCGTTGTTTGTTGTCCGCCGGGGCAAAGTGATTGCTTGCGACATCATGCATGTGCCCACGTCTGTTTCTACGTAACACATTCTTCTCTGTTACATTTCCATACAGAGATTGATAGGCCTATAGTTCGAGTTCGAGTTCGAGTTGATTCATAGGCCTACGTACGTTACCTATATTTTTAATAACTCTCGAGCAGCTGCTTAGGCCTAGGTCTTCTAGTGAACCAACACCTAATTTTTACTGTATAGGGGGCCTATTGTTGAATTTTGAATCTCGTATGGAGATCCAGTTGTACGTTATTTCTCTTTAAGTCTGAAAATTGTTCTAAATTTTAAATCATGTATTTGATCTCATGCAGTTACGATAAATTCATAGAATCCACATAAATGAATAAAGTTTAAGTTTAAAACAAATTCAAGACTTGTCTTGTAATGACATAGCCTACGTCAAATGGTTCAGTGCAACGGGCTCTCTTCCAATGTCGACACGTGAATCTAACGAAGTCACGTTGTGAGAAAAAACATCTGTGATCTCCATCTAGGGCTTATCAGATTAGGTTATTTAGCCCATCCCCGTTGAATGTTGCGTAGAATTTGGCACACTATACACAGTGCCTAGTCAGTTAAAATAAAATGGGGCTCGGGGCAGCTAGCAGATTTGTCCTGGTTTGTGTAAGCATCTCAATAGCGGCAGTGGTGGCGGCGTCAAGTGGCAGCACAGGATGTAGCTTCGACAGCGGTGAATGCCGCTACAACGTGTTGTTGTCACATGAACAAGGGAAGTGCTCGAATTCAAGTGACAGCGTGGTCCAGGAGACACGCGACCTTATCTCAAGCCTCACCGCCCATCTACAGAACATCTACACGTCTATTGGCAACAAAGGTGAGGTTTTATGTTTTGATATGTTATCCAAAATATGAAATATTATTTGCAAAATGAACGTGTGTCCTCTCGAAAAACAGGCGTATGCTATAAAACCAGGAATCAACATAAGTACCGGGGTATACTGTAAGAGTTATATACAGTGCATTAAAATCGATTGGTACATTGTTTGTCAAATGCCAGACTTTGGTTCCAAACCCTTTAAACAAGCACTCTAGAAAACTCATTGTAAAACTATAGGCCTACTTATCTTTCTTTTCATATTTCATCGTATTGTTATTATTATTAATATTATTATTATTGTTGTTGTTGTTGTTATTTATTCATTTTTATATTTTGTTATTGCATTTGCGTTCTTTATTTCAGATGCCAGTAGTGCTGGGTCCGGGTGTTGCAGTGACGTTCTGGGCACCTTGAGCGTTCTGCAATTGAAAGTCGATGAACTGGACAAGCAACAGAGAGAGGTGTTTAGAAATAAGCTCGACGCTCAGGAACTTCTGATAACCGAGCTGAGAAACCAACAAGCTAACACTGCTAAACTTGTGAAGAATCTGTCTTCCCAACTTGCAATCCTGCAGGCTCAGTGGCGTAAATGTTTGTCCGCTTCATTGCGTTGCTCCTTAGCGAACGTCGTATCTTTAGTTTGCTTGCTCTGCTGTTCATTTATTGCCATCTTTGGTTTTAGTGATAGTTAGATCTGATTGGAAAATAATTTACTATATAAGCCGCCGGTTAATATTTTGTTATATTTCGATCATTTCATCTTCGACACAGACAAAGGTAAAACTTAAACAGTTGATTTTGTTCATTAATTTGGCGAGCAAAGTAACGTGAAGTCATAACTTTTGCTTTTCAACAATTTATGATTATTTTAATTGCTTGATTGAGGTACATTTAATGCTTTTCAGAACTTGCTAAATCAACAACCTATACACCTACAACCACCACATCTACGCCAAGCACATCTACCACAATTACGCCAAGCACAACTACCACAACTACTCCAAGCACAACTACCACAATGTCAACAACAACAACCAGCACTGCACCACCTACAACTGCTGGATGTCCGGGTGGATTTGTGCGGAAGGGGGCGTCTTGCTACTACTTCACACAAGCAGATAAAGCTAAATCAAGCCTCTCCTGGCAAGACAGTAGGGCCACATGTCAGAGAATGGGCGCAGATCTAGTATCGATTGATTCCAGTGATGAATATCAGTTTCTGAAGTCACAGTGTATGAGGGGTAGGTCATAGTGGTGTGTTGAAATTCTGTTAAAAAAGCAAAGAGATCACTGCACAAGTTTTCAGTCTAATGTAATGTAAGAAAATCAATGTTGTTTTCGTGGTAGAGGTCGGGATATTTGTTATTAATGAAAGGTACGGAGAAAAGTAAGCATTTATACGAAAATCCCTCCCCGTCGAAGAGATTACACGTAAAACCTGCATATGATGTTGGCATTCGGTTTGAAATATTTTTTCCACTGAAATAAACGTGCAGCAATGCTTAATGAAATTTTATCGCATTCTGTTGTAAACATTTTGAGAATTTAAACGTTATATCTATTTTTATATCTATTCGATATTAGTGTCCAGAGTAGTGGGATGGTGGACAGGTGGAAATGACCTTGACACTGAAGGGAGATGGGAATGGATCTCAAACAAAAAGCAATTAGGATATACAATGTGGTATCCAGGTAAACTTCTGTCCTCTCTCTCTCTCTCATTTTCTCTCTCTCTCTCTCTCCGGTTGTTGTGTGACCAGAAAAAGTTCAGATTGGGCCTCAAGCTTTAGACAATCGTGTTCCGGTAGGAGATCTTAACTACTACCAAGTGCCAATAAATTTTAATTCATTCATTTCCACTCGTCCCAGTGTCTTGGTTTGCAAAATGATCAATGTCGTGGGGTTACTTCTACAAAGTAATAAACAAGAGTACAGTTTGAGGTTATACGTACTCGTGCATCAGATGGGTTCTGAAATAATTAAGAATTTGTGATGCCAGTGCTGATTGCCTCACTGGCTTTACATCACAAGCATTGATTCGATTGATTGCAATCACCCCTTGCTGCTTCATTGAACGACGGGCTGAAGCCTGAGTGTGGCACTGTCATAAAATTGTTGGCAGATTTTAAGTCGACCTAATAACACTCCGGTCTTTGGTTGGATCTTTCAGGTGATCCAGAAGGCAAACGAAACCAAAACTGCCTTGCCCTGTGGAGTGGAAAGTACAGCTACAAGTACATTGATGCAGAATGTGCTGGCTACAGCACCTACGTAATGGGTTTTATCTGTGAAGTTAAACCGTAGACTAACATCTGCAATGATATTATGGATCTGTGTTTGAAAAGATGAGCAGTGATTCGCTTCGAATTCATAAATAATTTTGTGTATTTGTTACTTGGTTAATCTCTTATCGGATAAAATCGTTAAATGGAGATTTAAATTGTAAGTTTTTTTGTTTTTTTTATTTTCAAGTACTCCCTTTACTGTAATGGTACAATTTGTGAAAATAAAATATGTTGAAGTGGGCGCAAAAGATCAAAAATATTCCAGCATTTACAAAAACCCCAACCTTCTGTTTGAGCTGTCCAATGGTCGAAACAGGCATACAGAGGATAACATTATCTATGGTAATTGTTCCCCTGCTTGTAATCTTCTTTAATCTCTCTCTCTCTCTCTCTCTCTCTCTCTCTCTCTCTCTCTCTCTCTCTCTCTCTCTCTCTCTCGTGGGTATAGGTAGTAATATTTAAGTTATGTGACAAAAATGAAATTACGCATTCCATTATCATGGAATACCTCAAAGCTGATTTAATTGTTCATCAAAGTTCCTCTGTTGTTAAGCCAATCATTTATGTCTGATATCAAAACAATTATTCATCTCAAATATCTCAGCCATAAGCCTTTATTTGTGCACAAAAATACGTTTTTGATAGATAAATCACCTAATTATTGTCCTGGTATATGGTTGAAAGCTTTTAACAAAGGCTGTCAACATTGTTGACAAATTTTGGACTTCTGACTACTCGGTGTTTAAGATTTTGTCATCTAGCTGTTCTTCATCGTCGTCTAAGATTTTGCTGTTATCTTCTCTGCTGGTCAATACATCAGGGGCAAATAAATGGAAAAAAGGAATGGTGATCTCCTCGACGTGCATTCAAGCAACTGTAGAGCAGTTAGGACCAAGACCAAGAAAATGCAGCCAGCTATAATACCTATTTAGGTAATCAGTCTTAAAGCAGATACTATGAAAACATTTCAAACCATGTAAACCAGGTGGTGCTTCCTAACTTCAGTGGTGGATTTAGGGGGCGTGCCAGGGGGTTCCTGCCCCCCCCCCCCCTCCCCCACCTTCGGTTTCTGATTTAAAAAAAACGCTCCTGCTGAAATCATAGTTCTTAACCGTACCAAATGGCACCATTTGCTCTTCAAAACACCCATTTTTCCGGGATTCTCGGGCGTGCCCTAAACCCGACGTCACGGGGGTGAGGGTCTAGCAACCCGAGACCTGTCAATCCCTAATAAACCGGACCCCCTCCCCTTCAAAATCCTTGGTCCGCCTCTGGATGAGTTTGTGCTTCCTTGCAGAACAGAGATGTATATAGCACTGCGCAGTTAATATAAGCATATACTTCTCTGTCCTTAGGCAGTTAAAATATTTACACATGTCGAAGGTACCTGCATGATTTTGAATCACATATATATTATAGAAGCAAAAATGTTTTTCTAGAAGATACTAACGTATTACTGGGTGTACTCAAGACATACTATGATGCGATGCTTCACCAATGATACGGAACCTGCTTGGAACCAACTTACAACCGCTTCCGTACTTGAACATAATGCATTTTTCGTGCGAGGTATTATTATAAGGAAGATGCATAGGAAAGTCAAAAACAAATAAACCTACAAACGTTTAGCCTATTATTATGATAAGAGAATTGTTGAGTAAAGATTGCATGTCTAATTAGTTGGTATGGCTTTAGCATTTAGAAAACAAACGTGTTCGTCTCTGACCTGGCTAACCAACAACAACACCATCTTCTTGAAAGGCGTTAAAGGGATAATAACTCTTCGTATGAGATCTATATTTCACAATAAAAACCTTGTGAATAACTCATAGAAATATAATATATTCTGTTTTACCACAAAAACAGCAGTTATAACTATTATTCTGATATCTGAACTCGTCTTTAGACCATGTGACCTCCATTGATGTTTATACTCTGTTAAAATCTCTTAAGAGATTTTAACAAAAAACCAAACTTTTTAGAAAAAAACCAGGGACTATCTTTGAATGTAAAAATGGATTCATTAACTATTGGTAAGTATGGGAAAATTGATGTTTACTCCAGGAAAATTCATTTTTTAGCCAAAACAAAGAGTTATTATTGCTTTAAGGTAAGTTACATGTACAAGTACTTCACTAACTAATTTTATGTTTATATGTTGATGTTTAAAATTACTGGGGTAGATCGATACACTGTATGACTGGGTCAAATACAACATATCAAATGTGCTAGAAGGTCGTAAGATTTCAAAAAGATAGAATTTTTTTTTAATTTTTGTTTTTCGCTATCATTATTGTTGGATTGCCAATGTCGCAGCTTCTTCATTCCAAACATGCTGCAAATTATCTAAATAACTCAATTGTGTTCTTTATCATGCCCTAAATCCCTTTTTCTTATGCATGCCTCTTTTTCACAAGCTAAGACTGAAATAATTAGGAAATGGCGGTGCAACAGTTGAGGGAAATCACCGAATTGAGTTTACAGTATGCGGTCTACATGTAAGCAATGAGTTGATTGATTGCAGTCTCCTGATATCGATTGATTGAATAGCAAGAAGCAGACCCAGCTGAGGACGGTTGGAAAAGCGCAAGTTGAACTATCAGCCCGGCGATTTTTAATTTAGAATGTTGACTTTTAAAAACGAATTTAAAATTAAGATTGTAAATACGTTTGTGTAAAACGATGGGCAATTATACCCCTGTATGCTTCGTAAATAATCTTATGTATTTATTTATTCAGTTATACACGAGATAAAATGATTCCCGCATTTACAAATGCCACGCAAGGCCAATCCTTGGTGCGTGTCTGTTCGAAGTAATAGGATTACATTTTCCACTTTTTTTACAAATTAAATCAAAAGTAATATATTCTTGTCTGGTCTGGTGCACCGCCAACAAAGCCAAACACGGTCTTGGTTTTTGGTGAAAACAGCAAACGAGAATGCCATGATTCACAACCGTTATCTTCTACGCTTAATGGTACCAGTAAATGGCGCCCGAGTTTCTTTAAAAACATGATCAATTCTTGACAATATCTCATCCTTAAACTTCCACAAATACATATCTGGGTCTTCAACAGGCACCATCATTTGCCTGTAGAATAGAGTATGCACCGCCGGACCTACACCGGCTCGATAATGGTGCATGTATCCGTCCTCCGGTTGCAAAACGTAAGTTTTAAAACCCGGCAGTAACAGCGCGTTGTGAATTGTACCTCCCAAGGTCGCATGAGCCATGGAAAACTGCTTTGGTCGACGCCCCGGTCCCCAAAATTTCTTCTCGGGGGTGATAGCTAAAAGAGTTGAGGGTCGATACTTGTGGATTCTGGGATCGGTGAAGTTGGCTGGGTCCGTTTTCCATTGCAAGTGATAGAATCTGTTTACAAACTTGTAACTGCCTATGGTGTAATTTTTGGGTAATTTTTTGAAAAGTTCTTGCCACGTTTTTGCTGAGTGTGGAACTAAGAATTCATCGTAGTCGACCATTGCAATGTGAGAATAGTTTTGCATTAGGCGGTAGAGGCAGTCGTTTGTCGCTGCTTGTTGGCCCAAGTCTCGGGCCCAGTACAGGTATTCCTTTAACCCAGACGTTAGGTTGACCACTCGGAGAACTTCAATGGGCGGTACCCATTGTACCATCGTCAATACCCCATCGTTAATATACTTCTTAAATACTGGCCCCAGTGTAGTAGCGTTACTCGAGTAGTTGTAGGCAATAAAATAATCAGCCCCAAACATTTTCGTAACCTCCATGAATTCAACCACCCGACCAGTCCCGTCATATTTGCCATACAAGGGCTTTATACACACTCCAAATGTTGGTTCTTTCTTCGGTTTTATTCTGGAGTCGATTATCTTCAAAGCTCCACGAGGTTGGTTGCATCGACCATCCACTACTGATATGGCGTAAGGCATCCTTGTTTCTTTGGTGTCCAAGAGGCAGTTCAGCAAAAGAGGCTTCCACCTAAAATGTTTAACAAAATAATTTCAAGTAAAATGTGTCGATGTTCTTGTTTCTTTGGAGTCCAAGAACAGTTGGGGGGGGGGGGGGGGGGGGGGAAGGGCTTGTCTTCTCAAACTGTTAGTTGTACATTACAAAAAGCTGATTATTAAATAGAATTTACGCACAAATGTGATTACTTTTGCAAGGTTGTAAAATTGAATAAGAATCAATATTATTTATGTCTCCTCCATCCCAGATGACCGCAAGCATTTACTGCCCTATTCATACCAAGAAAACAGGCAACACAGAATTCTGGCTGTTCGTAATGTGTCCAAACAAAGCTTATTTTCAGTTTGTAGAGTGTACTTGCTGGCTGTTTTATTTAGTGGACCTGGTTATTGTTTTAAATAATTAACTTTAAGGATGATAAACCATACATTGTTGAGTTTGTTGCTTGAGCGACAAACGTGATGGAGATCAAATCAGGTGAACGTCACTCGCGACAGTGAAAAGTGAAAAGTGAGAACTCGAAAACAGGTTTATAGACATCAATTTTCTCGATATTTTTGTTAAGATCATCCTTGGTTTTGAATAGGTTATACTGAGTCATAAAGAGAAAACATTTTGTTTTATATTTCTCAGTCTAACACGCATTGCATTCTTTCTACTTAAAATTCAAATTAATTTGTAACGGCAAATATGATGCCGTGTCTAACATTTGTTCTGCAAACGTGGCAGTACATGTACAACTCAAGTATTTAGTGTAATTATGATTGTTCTGATTGTTTTATTTGGACAGCTAGATATTGGGTGACACTGTACTTACTTTTGATCCTGATAGCCAGTTTCATCAATATCCATACGGTAAGCGCGATTATACACAGTTTTCATGTCGCTAGCTTGAAACCAAACTTGACAAAATTTGGGATAATTTATATAGTCAGACGATCCAATGTAAATGGCATTTACTCTCACAATTGGATAGTGCCTAAGAACAGTTCTGTTATCTAGAAAAGCCGAGAAAACTAAGAAGTCTCTGACTCCCGTGTTCCACCATGTGAAGTTTTCCTTTATATCTGGTGCCACCTTCGGAAGATCAGGACAATCCGATGATATATGATCACCTTTTGTCGTAGATCCCGATAATTCGGCTTTAACGCCTTTTGGTGGCGAGAACGAGATATATGTTGGCGGGTCATATGGTGTCGTTTTAGGCAATTCATCATCACTTCTTGAGGAGTGGTTATCATGGTTATCACCTCTAGGTGACATCTTTCCCACTTCCAAAGTCGTTTGTGCTTCGATGGTTTGACTTGCAGTGTCTAGGTACCGCGACCGAAGGTGTGGTGATTTTCTAGGCCAAAGCAATCCACTGTTCAGATATGATAAAACGGCAAGAGAACAGAGACCCAGGAGAAGTACTGCGTGGAAAAGCTGCCTGCTGCTTGGAGCCATATTGAAAACCTCGACTTGATTAATTATTGATTACCTGCATTGAAAGATGTCGGTAGTGTTCTGGAGTGGTGTCTAATAGTTGTTTAGTTTTTAATTGAATTTTTGATTTGCTTTTCAATATTATATACCACGACTTTTGGGTAGAGTTCAAAGCACCAATCACTCTACACTATAAAGAGAGTTAGATAAAGAGTATAAGAGTGTAAGATTTTCAGTAGATATATTTATGACACAACAACAACAAGGCAGTACCCACTCCTTAAAGGACAATGTTCATGTAAAAATCCATTTCTCGAATTTTGAAGATACAGCACTCAATCTATACACTAGAGGTATGTTTTAATCGATCCCCGCCATTTAAAAATTATAAAAACAATCTATTAGTAGAAAAAAGCGTTTTAGTAAACCTCACCTCAATATGCAAAAATGAAGCAACAGATCTGGGTCACGTGGTACTGTGACGACAATCACGATAAAGGTCTATGAGACTCAACTGAGCTGCATGGTGCATACAGACGGAGAAGTTAAGGAAAGTTGTGTTGAACGGAGTTGAGGAATTTTCGTTATGCCTCGGTGTGTTGCCGTGGGATTCACCAAAATTGCAGCTCTCGTTGACAATCTTTCTTTGTCTGTGACGGTCTTCCGTGACTTACTTACTAACTTCGGTGACAATAGTTGCGATGCTCTAGATCATGGTCACCTCAGGTGGTTTAGATCATATCAAGAGCTGGTAGTCTTTCAGATTAACTGTCATCAGTTGGCAAACTTACTGATTGCTGATGCATTTTAAATGCATTGTAGTTGACCAAAAGCTCGTTTACAACAAACCTGTTAATTATGCACCGCTGCAATTCCCAAGCCAGGTAATAACAGGTATGAAACTCGTCTTGGTGGGCTTTCATATTTTTCAATATATCTCATTTATTTCATGGGGTTATTTTATTGGTATTTGTAAATGACGTTAAATATCAATACTTAAACAATTAAGTTCAAACACGGTCGCGAACATTAATAAAAGAAATTGCTCTCAGGGTATCTTGAAGCTTCCGTGGAAGAAAACGTGTTGAGTAAAAACAGGAAAAAGAACGTTATATTAAAGAAAAAATGGGAACTGCTATAATAAAATGGTTCATTATCCTAATTCGTTTATGCTTTGAGGATTTGTTTCTGAAGATTATTTCATCTGAAATATTAAATTATTTAAAAGATTGATAAATTTTTAACTTGAAACGCAAATTCTGCGTCAGTACGCAATTTTTTTTTTTTTGCAAATTTGTAAGCTTATAACACCGTGCTATAAAGATCTACTCAAGAAAAAAATTTGCTTGGGTAAAATTGAGTACGGAATGAACTGGAGACACTTGGCTTGTCATTAAGTTTACACGAAAATATGTCAGGTAACTTTATACTGTATTTGAAAGAGTAAAGATTGAAAGATAATTTTAGACAAACTTTGACGGGGGAAATACCTACAAAGAGTAATGGGCTATTTCGCCAACATCTTGTTGAAAATTTTACACTGCAATTCTATTCAAATAAGCTAAGGAACTAATTGCCAAATTAATACTCTCATCACATAACAGGGGGGTAACCAGACCTGCAAAAATTGTACGCACATATTTAAAAAGATTACAAGCACATACAGCAAAATGTAGACTTACGCAAAACATGAAGGACAGCGTAATCACAGCAAATGTACCTCATATAGTAGCTTAATTTCCATTAATAATAAAATCATCATTTAAGTCAAAAATATTCTTGCGATTTAATAACTATTTTAATTTACCCAGAACGGTATATTTATTTTAAAGGCGGTTAACTGAAATATAGTTTTATGATTTGTTTGTGAAAATTGCCCATGTCACCCTGTTAGTTTGGAGGTCTAAGCTGGATCAAGTCCGTGTTAAAATTCCTATGAAGTTGTGCAGGAAAAATTCTTCCTTTCTTTCTCTAGCTCCTCGATAAACCTGGTGTTCAGATTTTATCTAGTACCCCCAGGTCTACGGGAGCTGCGCTTTGTAACTAACGCACAGGTAGATTTTTACCTGAGATAACTGGAGTAAAGCTTAGATAGAGAGTGCGTTCGATACAAGCAAGACAAATTGAATGCCATTTAACCCTCTAATTAAGAGGTAAAGGAAGTTCCAGGTAGATGGATGATTAAGATAGGACTTGTAAAGGTAACGGGCATTGTTTACCTCAGTTTAATAAAAGTATGCAAGACGGAGTGTCAGCGGTTTAATAAAATAAATTGAATTTCACAAATAACATGGACCTCATATGCAATAATCAACATTTCCCTTAACTCATTCAAATGCAGTGTTTTATACAACTTGGGATAACCATAATGAAATGCTTGTTAAAGAAATGACTAGACGGGAAATGGTTTTACACAGCTTCTTGAGGATTTAGACCCCTCGGGTAAGAGATTTGAATGAGTATAAACTTTTATCAGAAGCCAGAGAAGTCATCTTACAGGTAGACAATGCAGCTCAGTTTGACAGCTAAGCACGCTCTGTTCTCCAGTGGCTCGATTGTCGTCATTGGACCACGTGACCACGTAGCTCATTAACTCCCAGGCCGAGCAAATAGGACGTTTTTTAAAGCCAAATATTTACAAAATGAGCTTTTAATTTGTGTATTTGGATAAAGATATCGTTAGTTGGGCATGTTTTCTGAAGAATATGTTCCGTTCAGTCCATTCTGACGGCATGAAGCAAACCCTTTAAATAAGCCACTCCTGAAATCCAGTCGTGCTAATAAAGTAAATTCCTAACAACAACTCAGGAGAAAAATGCTTGGAAAAGTGCACATACATAAGCCAGAGACATATCTGTGCTGTGAATATCTAATGAAAAATAAATCTGTGTTTCTGGGAGTTGGGTAGTTTTCAGACCTAAAATTGTTTAAAGGCAGTGTATCTGTACTGTGACATGTTCAAATGACAATGCAAAGGCTGATGAAAAAAAAACGCAATAAATAATAAGAGATACTGTATTGATTGAAACCCTGTTCTCAACATACACGTCAACGGCAATGATATATTTTTTAAATACTAAAAATGAAAGCATTCTCGTAACTTCTGCGTGACGCAAGCGCAGACGTCATTTCCGTTCCGCATTACAGAGTCCTCCGTTGCCTAGCAACATGGCGGATTATTGAGGTGTGTTTGATATGCAGCCTGATGATTGGCTGGCGATCAGGTCCCATGCGCATTGTAAGTACATTATCCTAACCGCAGAGGTATTTTATGGATATTACCCACACGCTTTGGAATGCAGAGCCATATATCACTATATCGTAAGGTGGTTCACCACCTGCACATTTTATGTATGAATGGCATAACGTTTGCATTAAGAAATATAGAATACCAATAACATTTAAATATCCAGTTATTTTTTTCAAGAATACTCATTGCAAATGCTCTAGTATTTATTCTTCACTGATTATTAAGACGGTATAAACAAAGTAATCGTTAGCACATGTGTTAAAAGAACACTGTCATAAATTCGCGT
This sequence comes from Lingula anatina, assembly GCF_051362555.1. NCBI lineage: Eukaryota > Metazoa > Brachiopoda > Lingulata > Lingulida > Lingulidae > Lingula > Lingula anatina. The sequence continues at coordinate 7,010,427 of NC_141773.1, forward strand.
CTCTTAATTACATGAACTGTATATTTCTTTTTATTCGTTTTAGATGTGTGACGTGATGACATTTGTAAGCAGCCTTGAGTCGTTTGTGTGGCGCTCAGTTTTAAAGAATTCATTATTATTATTATTATTATTATTATTATTATTATTATTATTATTATTATTATTATTATTGTTTTAGCATAGCCAAAAAATATTATAACATTTTGTCCAAAACAAAACTGGCATAATTAAATTTGTATGATTAGATATTCAATTAACTGACTTTGCCGAATTGAATTCGGCAGCCATCGTAAGCTGTTCCACATCAATGATTATGTGTCGTTAAATGTTTAAACGTAATTTAGACTTTACAATTGATTTTTTGTGGAACATGCCAGACATGTCGTACAAAGTAACTATAACTGTTTTCGCGAGGTCAAAGGCCTTTTTTGCTACAGTTTAGATTTATGTTGCAGTTAACGCCTCATTCCAAATGGACATTAAGAGTGCAAAGGTACTTAGCAAGGCCTGAGCACGTTCTTGGCACAAACTTGACGTGGTTTTACTGGTGCGCATGCGCTACCGATCAAGGTATCATCGCGGCATCCAAACGTGTTGCTCATCGCGTAGGTTATGTCCCCGAGGAGTGCGTTTCCCCGGGCCTAGCGTATATAAAAGCCTTGCGTCAGATGGTCAGGTCAAGCGTCAGCCAGATCAGTCTAAGTGAATTGAGAGAGTGGATTTTTATTTCGGCTTTCGTCTCTTACGGAATAAAATGGCTGCAAGGGGATTTCGACAGTTGGCGGGCAGTTGTCGCACAGGGTGCCTACACTGCAGGCTGGGACTTGTGATGGAAATGCAGAGAATAACACCCGTCGTCTCTACCATACATGCCAGACAGGTAGGTTTGTTCTTTGTGTTTTTTTAAGGCAAATTTGCTCTATATGGAGCATTTTATTTTCTAGAAATTCAATCACCAAGTGCCCTTTTACTATTTTCGGATATTTTCAAACAATGACCATCTATAAGCCCGCGTTTTTTGAAAAACAAAAACCTGAGAAAGCGAGGAAACATTAATCAGAATGTTTTGCTTGCGCCTAAATAATTTAAACCAGCAATATAGACGTAGACATTTATTGTAATTTGTAACGCATTTCTTCAACTTGTTGCGTGAAAAACGTGAATATTTTAGCTATATCCGAAGGCGATTTAAAGATATTTTGTCATTTTCTTACTGGATTTTCGAAAAAAAAACTACAAATCTATATAACAATGATTATTGTATTTTAATGAACATCTAAGGATAAATTATTATTAAAACTTTTAGTAATAATGTGCAAAGGTAACACATTTGGACAGATCTTTTGAATACGCAGCCCCGTATGAATGGGCTTAGTTACATGTGCCATCAGAACTCAGAAATACAAATTCAGCAGATGGCTTGAAAAAGCACTAAAACTTGTCTAAAAGTTATGTTACTGAGCAGCTTCTATGTTGCAGAAAATTATATTTGGACTTTTTTTCTCTTTACTTATTATACCATTACTCTTAAGCTAAAATGATCTTTGTAAACTCGTATCGTATTTGTGAATTGTACAGAACGTATTTTATGGATTTTAGACTTTAAATAGATTTATTTTAATTATAATTATTACATTAATTTAAACATAAATAGGCCTATATTATTAATTATTTTGTAACGAATTCTTGTCTTAACGGGAACATTGGTCACTTTCAGATCTGTTATACCCAACCCCGCCCTGCCGTTAGCGCAATTATTGCTGAAGCCAAAGAACGGTCAAAGAGAGAAGACTACGAACATTTTCGGTGAGGAGATATAAAGATAGCATTAATTAATTAATTAATTAATTTATTTATTTATTTATTTATTTATTTATTTATTTATTTATTAATGATAATTAATCCTGGTCAGGCAGAGAACGATATTGTAAGTTTGATAGCACTCAGCGTCTCACACGGCAGCGGGGCTGTATCCTCCCCAGGGAGGCGAGATTGTACACAGCGTGTTTTGACCAGTTGTATACTTGTTATATGTATGTACATATTTGTAAAGTCTAACGAACATATTCATATGGAGTTTAGACTTAAAATAAATGTATTATTATTATGTATTATAAGCATTAATGAAACCGCATCAATCATTCTTCACCCGATCACATGTAGTGGAATCAGAATTCGAAATGGACAAATACTGAAATGCTTGCTCGCATTTTTTTAGGATTAAAGAGTGACATTGGGTCTCTCTTGAACATATATAGGATCACGTTGTGGAATCCTGCACCAATTCCACATTGTATAATCATAATAGTCAACATGTTATTATCTACTTTGCGTTTGTCCTGCATACATAAATATTATTTTCTGTAGAGGACCATAGGTAGGCCTATGCCTGAAACAGATGCATATCACCTGTTAATATTGCACAACAATTAGTATGTTAATAAGTAGCAGTCACTTGTACGCCTAGATTCCCTGTAGATAGTGTGTATAAAATGTGAATGTTTTAAGGCTGGGTCACACTGCGCTTGCAACCTTTTGGCAACCTCTTTGCAACCACAAAATCTGGTGGTCGCTTGCGATCACTTTGCGACCTAATCTGCATATTTTGATCGGCAAGCAGTTGCTAACCGGTTGCAACAAGGTTACAGAATGGTATCTGCAACCTCGTACAGACAATCTTCAAGTCAGAGGTTATCAGTCGCACACCGTTAGGCGAGCGAGAAACAACCTGTCAGCAACCACTTGGAGACTGAAAACCGGTTGCAGGACTGTAGCGATCGCTTGCCAACTGGTAGCAGCAAGGTTGCACAGACTATATATATTTTATAAGTTGTGACGATAGCTACCTTCTCGTAAATTTCCCTCTCGGATGACAACAGAGGGAATATCTTAAATATTATTATACAATGATTGGATTCGTTCCGTAGCAGCTTCAAATGATTTAATATTTTGAATATTAAAGTATGATTCTGCTATGAGATTCTGTTATAACGTCACAGTCGATTTCTGTACTACCAGTATTGTCAAACTTACAATAATAAATAAGAAATATATTTGTACTATATATTGGCATTTTGTACTATATATTGGCATTCAAACCAGTGGTGTAATAAAACACATATTTGGATGTTTTTCAGCCTAATTAATGTAATAATAGGCATGCATAGTTACTTTTTTCAATACTTGGGCTCTTCGAGGTCGCAAGGCCTGTGCAGTTACGGTCACACTGAACAAAAAACCTCCTTGCGACTTGCAACTGTCACCGGTTGCAGAAAGGTGGGCGACAAGTTGCAACAACTCGCAACGTGGTCTCCAAATGAACGCTGGGTTACTATCCGGTCGCGCCGGTTTTCGGTGCAGCACCGAAAACCTCCTGGCGACCGAAAAGCCTATTTGTGGTATCCAACCGGTTGCTAAAAGGTCGCCGACTGCTTAGCAACTGATTTGCGACCGATTGTGTGGTTTTCCCTTTGTCTTTGTAGCCCCAAGCGTTGCACTTACAATACAACATCATTAAATAGTGAAGGATCCTGCGCGTCATCAATTTGTTTCCGTCCTTGTGGTACGAATTCTAAGTACTGGGAGGAAGTTAAAATTTGTATTTATTTGACCTTCTTTATATTGGTGACACTGTTTCATTGTTATAAAAATGCCTGAAAATTAAATTTATTGTAAAAAGTATGAATCAAACTTTGCTATTTACTTTTTTTCTCTGCGCCCGCCTATTTGCTTATACCCCCTTTACACTGGACGGCGTCCTTTCTGCGACCATGAAATTTGGCATCGCTGTGGTCTTAATAAGGAGGCACGAGCATTAATTTTTTATCAGAATGAATGCTCAATGATCAGCCAGTTGTCGGCACGTAAAATATTAAAAAATTTTAACTCTCAAATGGGGCCGGACTGCTGGACGCAGAAAGGACGCCGTCCAGTGTAAAGGGGCCCTTAGTTTTTCTTCCATTGTGACTTGGCAAATTATGACTTGGCAAATTAAAAAAGTAAGATATTTCCGGCTGCTTTAGTCATTAAAAAATGTTTCCAGTAAATTTGACAACAATAGTTGTCAGAAATTAGCCATGATATAGGAATGGATAAAAAGATAACAGTTTATCGTTTACATTGTGATCATCATTATTGATTGTTTTGGCACTTTTGTATTCCACTGATAACTGTATTTAAAAATTATTATCAATAAACATTAAAGAAAATTATCCATTTATTTCGACTCATTAAATGTTATACTCGGAAGCCAATTGATGCTACAAACTAAATGTTACACTAAGTAACAAAATATTTAATTATAATACTAATTGTTTTGACGCTTTTGTACTCCACTGATAACTGCATAGAAAAATAATTATCACTTCACGTTAAACAAACTAAATTGCCTTTTACTTTTATTTTTCAAACTTTCAATTTATTTCGACTCAGTAAATTTTATACTTGGAAGCCAATTGATGCTACAAACAAAACGTTGCACTTAATAAAATAATATTTAATTATAAAACTATTCTTATCTTAGACTTTATCAATTACACTGTTTTTATGAGACTGCATTTAGTAACATGATAAATCATCAATAAAAACTCCATGTGTGCCCTGGTGTCAAATGCTGAGAAGTGGACGCGGGAGCAGAAAGAGCAGAAGTGGGTGTTGGGATAGAGAGAATGGTTAAAGCCGAAGTGTTCAATGGAGAAGGAAAAGATGTGTTTACTTGAGGGTGTTGAGGAGTAAACAAAAATGTAGGCCTGTAACTGAGTTTCGCCTTTTGGTTGCGTGCTTTTAGAATTAAGTCCATGCTCTGTTGTTGAAATATCGCCCACTGTTGCTCAGATAGATTGTCAACTTCCGTAGCTAAATAGGGACTCATACATTTATTTATTTTATTGAAAAAAAAAATACTTATGAAAACCTTGTAAATAAATTAAAAAAGATGACAACAAATACAATCTACGTTTTAATTGAGAAATAACGATTTTTGTCAAGATATTTAGAAGGCCTTAATGGCATTATATAAATGAAAAAGATATTTATATATTTATTGGCCACCATCCTACGCTTATTTTATCACGGTTGCTTGCAACCTTCTCGCGACATGTTTTCGAGTGCATGCGAGCTGTAAGAAACCTGTTAGAGACCAAGCGACTAAAGACCGTTAATCGACCATGAAGTTTCAACTGCAACCTGCTGGCGACCTGCTGCCCACCGCTTGCAACCGGTTAGTAACCTGTTTGCAACTAAGCGACTAAAGACCGTCAATCGACCGTGCAGTTACAGGTGGTATGCGACTGGTTTTAGTCTGGTTACAGCGACCTACTGGCAACCAAGAGGATACCTATAGGCAACCTCTCAGTTACCAATCGTTTTTACTATCAGTCGCACTGGTTGTCGGTGCAAAAAAAATGGCCTTCGTGTGTCAACGATCGCAGGCGACCTGTTTGCAACCTAATGCGACCACTTTAAAACCTATGGCAACCTTCTTGCGACTAAGGTTGCAAAGAGGTTGCCAAAAGGTTGCAAGCGCAGTGTGACCCAGCCTTTACATAATAAAGACACTTTACGCGACACATTTCATGAACTTAGGGGCACCATGTATTTCTGAGAAAATGCGATGTCACGTGATGTGCTTTCGTTCAAGGACTTTCAGAAGAACTCCCATCACGTTTTCGTGGAGTAATTTATGGATGATGATATTTATTGATTTTGAGGTCATTTGGAGAATAAGCACCCGTCACGTCTGTGTGACGTTATTTATGGATGGATTTTTGCCATTTATCGATTTGGCTTAAAAAGGCTGGAAAGTTTATTGGGAAAATTAATGGCCGTATATTATAAAGCTACATTTGTTACCTTTTTCAGTTCTTTTTTATTCAAATTAATTACTCAGTCCATCTATGCTTCTGTTTGTTCTCCGATTGTCTGACCGTATTCATGTCCTTCCATGCTGTATATTTAATTATCTTATTATATGTTCATTCAATTTTATATTTTATTGTTATTTATTTGTGATTTACATGTAATAATTCTAGGATGAAAGAGTACCGTGAAGCTGACGAGAAAGCAGGCAAACACACGTCCGGAGACGACTACCTTCTACCGCACCCTGTCTGGTGAGCATTAACTGAGATTGGTAAGACTTTTAATAATGTGTAACGATCTCGACACGGCGAGTATTTTCCAAATATTTTTTTTAATCTCACCTAACTAAACCTCCATTAAATGTGACACAGAGTTAAATGTTGCATCTTCAAGTACACCTCTAAATTCATTTCTTGAATAAATCCTCCCTTTCGTTTTATCGTTCACCTAAAACTATAATATTTTCAAGAAAAAAAATGACTGATTCAACGGGGTATTGTTGCAGGACCGAAAAAGAGCTGAAGTCTGTAGAAATTTCTCATCATATACCGGAGTGCATCACAGATTATGTAAGTGCAATTGTAGTGTTTTCACAGTTACCTGCGTTTGATTTTAGGACCCTTATAATCATCATAATTGTGTTTCTAGTATTATCTCTTTAAAATTTGTCGAAATAAAGATCGACAGTTCAAGTTATTTCTCAGTTCGTCAGCACTCACCGGCTATTATACTACAGTATATGCCTTAATTTCGGAAACAATATTCATTATAAGCCGATAAATCTATATAACGTTTTTTGTTCCCATCATCTATTGCTCTTTTTTTTATTTAGATCGCATATTACACCATTCAAGGTATCAGAGGAGCATTTGATTTTGTCACAGGGTTCAACCGATCACGAACTGAACACAAATGGGTCAAGTTAGTATACTTTTATATTTCTAGGGTTACATATGTTGGTTTGCGAGGTATGGCCAGCGATATTACCCTATTTTGTTCCAAAAACAAAACAAAAAAGACAATAAATATATTTGCTTTTTTTATTTTATTCCCCCTTTTTAGAAGGGGGGGGGGGGACTAAAAACGGTTAAATTGGTAACGAGGATTACAGGTAAAGATGGTCTGATAATCACAAGATTTACATAATTATGGAATATTAACAAGATCCTTATTTTGAGCATATGTTTTATATTTTGATAACCCTTCCCATTTAATAAATTTTTCGTACACATAAAATTTGGTAATATAAAAAATGTACTGGAGTGACACAAAATTTTTGGTAAAATCTATAAAAGGAAAGGATATTCCTGAAGGGGAAATTCTCTTACATAGCGGGTGTCATCATAACTCATAGTCCTTTTATATGCCTTAATTTTAAAAAAAAATTAATAATAAGCCGATAAATCTAGATATAGTGTTTTGTTCCTTTGACCCTATTGTAAGTTGCACTTTCATCTTTATAGCCGTATTATGTTCCTGGAAACCGTAGCTGGAGTTCCGGGAATGGTGGCAGCCATGGTCAGACATCTGAGATCTCTTAGAAAAATGCTTCCAGACCACGGTTGGATACACACATTAATAGGTAACACGTGTTTTTTGTTTTAATTATTAGAATAATGTGGCGTAAAACAAATTATTAATGCATTTCAAGTCCTGAACTTGTACAATGTATTTCTCAACATCTTATTCAGTATTTTAAATTTGTAATTTATTTGTATCTAATTTAGCATATTTGCAATCGAAATCAGGTCTGATTTGATAAAAACACACTTTCAGGGTACCATAGAGCGCATATGGCCGACCGAATGCTTCTTGCGTAATCCCCGTGAGGAATCTATTCAGTGTCTAACGGGAATTAAGCGACAAGCTTTTAAATGGGTCGTCATATTTGATCTGCGGATCTGTTAGTCCATTGTTCTGTATGCGCTCCTACATACATTAATCTATATCAATATAACATTTACTTCTCATATTGTAGAGGAAGCAGAAAACGAGAGAATGCACCTCATGACAGCCATACAACTAAGGCAGCCAGGACTGCCCTTCAGACTGGGTGTCATTGGAGCACAAGGTAGGAAACTGAAACCAACCTTACATCACCATGAAGAGAATACCATGAAGATATTGCCATGAACAGAATACCATGAACATGTTGCCATGAACAGAATACAATGAAGTTATTACCATGAACACATTTCCCTGACTACATTACCATGAACATCTAACTAGTTACACGTTACCATGAAGATATTACCATGAACACCAACGACATTCAGTTTGGGCATTATTATTTTTTTAATGATCTTTTTAGCATATCTTTGTGAGTTTGGTGTAAGAATTAACTTTAAATTGTATCGAAAAATCATCGCTTTGTCTTGCAGGCGGGTTCCTGGTATTCTTTGCAGTAAGTTACTTGATCAGTCCTCGGTATTGCCACCGCCTGGTCGGATACCTCGAGGAGGAGGCGGTGAAAACCTATACAAAGTGCTTGAGGGTAAGCAGGGCGTTATGAAGGGGAAGCCGAGGTCATCGCTTATAAATACCGATATTTGATTGCTTACTTTTTCTTCTTTGGAGTTTCTTTCTTTGTAGATGACGTAATAGTATTTCGGGAAAAAAATGTTTTGAGATTTCAACTGCCAGAGAAGTAGCTGGTCGTATTGGAACATGATATTTCCTTCTTGATATTTTAAAAATATTTCGTTGGTTTGTATCAAGAGAGAGAGAGAGAGAGAGAGAGAGAGAGAGAGAGAGAGAGAGAGAGAAGAAAGAGAGAGAGAAGTAATGAAGATGATTTTCTTTCAGGACATAGACGCAGGTTGTTTAACAGAATGGAACATAAAACCTGCTCCACCCATAGCCATCAAGTACTGGAATATGAGTGTAAGTCTTGATTTTGATTTATAGTCAGCCTGAATTATAATGTCATATAGGCCTAATTTGCATGTCCAGCAGACAGCCAAAATAGCCAATAGCGCCGGTGGAATAATGTTTATATTATAATTAATTTCCTCCGGCAGTTTTGTTTCCTTTAAAAGGCTATCACAACTGCCTTTTTTAACTTAAATCATTACGCACTGACAATTATTATTATTATTATTATTATTATTATTATTATTATTATTATTATTGTTATTATTATTATTATATTTCAGCCCAATGCCGTAATGCGTGATGTCGTTCTCAACCTTCGAGCAGACGAGACCACCCACCGAGAAGTGAATCACTCCTTTGCGAACAATATGAGGAACCCGCACGTACATAATCAATTTAAACCAGGAGACAAGGCCATCAATGCAGATCAGTGTAGACACACGGGTCCTTGTAAATGTAAAGTTTAGTTGGAAAATAGGCCTACAAAAAACAAAACCAGTGATGGCAGATGAGGGGGTCACACCTAAGAAATAAGGCGGGCCCGCCATAAAAACCAGGGCCAGTTAAAGCGGAAGAGGGGTCACACCAAAGAAATAATAAAGGCCCGCCGTGACAGATCCGATTTGCAAATATCCAAGATAAAGCTACCCAAGTTTGAAGAAGATCACTCAGAAAATATCGTTAAAGAAAAAAGAAAATATCGTTCTATGGACAATGAGTGATCTAGCCTATGTAAAAGATCTGTGGAAGAAACCGTTCCAAATCTGAACCTAAGACTATTACAACGTAAAAAGGACGACAAACATCAGCTTCAGTAGGTTCAATAAGACAGTTAGTCTTGTTATAATGCTCTTAAAAAATCTACCTCATAAACCCTGCGCTGTCAGCGACTGGACACTTAAACTTGCATTCTAAGAACTCAGAAAACGATAAGATCTGTAAGAAGCAGCATATAGGCTTTTATTTGATAGTGATATTGGTGAAAGCTGCACTAGGGCTTTAGACGTGGTCTAATTAACAATTAGATGTATCCGGGTCACATTTATGTATTAATTTATTGATGTTCGAACGATATTGTTTATCCAAGAAAATATAGCCTACATTTTTCCTTTTTTTATTGATGTATTCCTATTTACGTTAAACATGTTTATGCGACAATAAAATGTAATAAATATCAAGTTATGCAGTTTCAATTTATAATTTCCCGGGCAATGAAAACTTAAAGAAACTTTTTTATGAGAGTATCACGAATATATTTCCATTAATTAGTTAGCAGGAACATACGGAACAGGCTGCAAATATAAAATCTTGGAAGATCTTGTTTTAAAAGATATTTAAAACGCAATTAAAAATTACAAATATGCGCATGCCACCCGTCTAAAAAAGGGTGGAGCCGGAGGGGAGGAGGGGGTGGAGGCACGTGGTAACTCTTTACGGTAAAAGTTTCCAAGTACGGGGTCGTGAGGTGCGTTGGGCAACTTTTTTTGAAAAAGAAAATTATTTGTTGAGATCTATATGATATGTCAGCCTTTTTTTCTTGTTTCTCAGTCAGTCGGAAGTCGCTTTTATTATCATAAAAGTTCTCCTTCAATCAGCGTGTAGATGAGTACCACAGGTGATACACAAAACCCACTTGTAAAGCAGGCATGGTTTAACGTTATAGAGGGTCCCCCATGATAGAGAGTCCGCTTTCATTCATTTGTACAGGGAAGCTTCACCCTATATTTTGACCCACTTAGGTCAGGCTAACCCTAACTATAATTAACTAAATGGAGAGAGGACTTTCTGTTACACAGACCCTGTTTCGTTACACCGGTCCGCCAGCCACCCAGCAATAATCCCTAAGCCTACGTCCTTGAACGATCTCTAGCTAGCAGGGCCGTAGCCTCCGGGGGGGCAGGGGGGGCAGCTGCCCCCCCTGGGATTTAGAATTTTCCACACTGGTAGGGGGACACCCCCTCCCCCTTCGGGGGCTTTGCCCCCTCGTGTCCGCTTACTGCCCCCCCCCCTGGCATTTTGCTCAGGCTACGGCCCTGGCTAGGCTGTTCTTTTAAGCTTAAAAATAAGCTATCCATGCATGACGTCAAAGGTATCGAAGAACAAGTGTTCTTTTCTAAAAGAAATCAAACAAAGGTGAGCACAAAACTTAACACGCAGTGATTAAAACACCGATGCTTTATTTACACTAAGACATCTCTACATGATTGCACGTTCCAAAACTGGCAACTTTGTTCTCATTACGGTAACGACTCGATGCTTTCCATGGGAAAAATTGTGAATATTTCAGATGCATTTCATCAAGTCAAATTCTTCAAATAGGTACATTAAGTGGTAGCAACAATTCTGAAAAGCAGGTTGCCCTTCTGTGCTATTCTATACCATAAAAGCACCACGAAAACTATACAGAAATAAAATATCTATGATTTCAAAATTATGTAACTGAAAGATTGGTAATTTTGCCCGTTGAAAAAAATCGAGTCATTATCGTTAGCGACCCCCTTTTAAACAATAAATATACGTCCTTCCCTTTTCTTTACACTTTTTTAAAACATTTCTTAACTACACATACATTTATTATTCAAGATTGAATAATACCATACATATTCTCCATATATGAACAAATCCAATTTACTGCACTCTCTTCTTCTGAGCATCTTTCTCTAATCAAATCAAAATACGATTATTGTATTATAAAGTGATGTACAAATACAGAAAAAAGTATCTTTTTGCATGGCATTAAGAACTGGCAAATGTCACCTTTTTACAGTTAACCTTGTGTCAAGGGAATGTGTAAATAGTATCTCCATAATCATATCTGTCCACTCATTCAAGTGCATCACACCATTCAGGTGGTAGAAACAATTCACATCTGTATGTCATGACTCCACAAAAAATAAATAAATAAATAAATAAATAAATAAATAAATAAATAAAAGACACAATGAGTCTATTCCACACAACTGCCTTGCATCCCAACAATAAACTAATATATAAGCTATGGGAATGGTCTTTGGATATTTCACTGGTCCAATCTCATCATCAAACATAGCTTAATAAATGACAGTGGTTGGTGATTCACATCTTCTCAAAACACTCTCTTGTTTTCTGCCATACTTCTATGCCCTAAAATATAAAATGACATCTTATCAATATGTTCACTTTATAAAAATACAAACACAGGGCTTTTATCATTACTCAAGATGAAACCTGAGAGAGAGAGAGAGAGAGAGAGAGAGAGAGAGAGAGAGAGAGAGAGAGAGAGAGAGAGAGAGAGAGAGAGAGAGAGAGAGAGAGAGAGAGAGAGATGGTAGGAAGCATTGTTAATTTTTCTTTTTTTTTAACAATTTTGACAGTAATTTAAAATTTACCTTTTTACATCTCTCAATCTGAAATAAGGCATAATTGGTGAAACTCTCCTTCAAGTCCTTGACCTTCTGTCTCTGGAACCGCTCCAAATCCTGCAGTGCATCTTTAACAAATTCTCTGCAAATAAAACAATCATGGGTATTAGACCTTAATATAGCCAAATATTTTTAAAAATATCCAGGAAATGTTGTAAGTCTTACATATTTTGATTTCTAATCATTTCTTTTTTTGTTAACATATTTAGGTAACTTAATAAACATTGATCTCTTGTTGAGCATTTTTGAACCTGAGAATACCCCCTCCCCCCCCAAAAAAAAAAAAAAAAAAAAAAAAAAAGAATGATGATAAATCTTATCTAGGGTATGCTTAACAAATTCTACTATCAGTAAAAGGAATGATGGAAGAGCTGGTTGCCATACCTTGCCTCCTCTGTCTGTGTCTTGACCTGTGCCTCTGCTTCTTTGATCTGTTCATCAAGAACTTTCAGCTTTTCTTCTCTCTGCTCTGCTGTGTCTCCTCCAAACAGCTTGCTCTTCAGTCCAGTCAAGGACAAACCTGATGTCTTACCTTCTGCCTGGTAAACGTAAAATAATATGCACTCATAAGTTCCATATGGACGAGTCCATACTTTGCTGAAGTTTGTCAGATATTAAACTGTTGACTTATTATTCAACATAAGTTATTGAAAAGCAAAGTGTTAGCCTGCTATCTATCTTACACCAAAACTTCAATCCCGTTATATAATCATAAAACAGATACATTAAATTGTTATGATTTTTTTCACCTTCGTGCTCATCAAATCTCATAAATCCCAACAAAATAACACCTACCAGCTGGTCCCTCTGGTTCCTTTTATAAGTTAAGTTTTCCTCGGCTTTTTCCATGTTGAGTTGAGCAAGCTCTTGTCTCCTGCAGACATTCCTTACAGCATCACAGAAAGCATAATACTCCTTCAGTTGATCTGCAAACTGTTCTTCATCCTCTAACAGAGCATCTATGGATGAAGCGTACCTGAGATGCAAGGCAAAATTCTTTTAAAAGGTTTGCAGGGATGAGACTGCCAATTAGTGAAAAAGTTGAAAAAAAAAAAAAAAAAAAACGAGGCCGTCTAGGTTAATGACATTTTTAGCTCCCAAAAAGTTGGAAATCTGCTGGTTGTCCCTTGTTTCTGTTGCATGAAGCAAATGAAAGATCTTACACTCCGTGGAAAGTATACACACTTGGTATCCGTCTACAGGCCTGGGCAAAGAGAGGCCCTGGGCACAGAGCATCTTATTTAAGGCTGCCAGAGAGACTGGTGTCATGCAGTATTGCAAGTTCTGTAATGTGACAATGCAACAGTCTCTCAATCCAGTAACAAATGCTATTTTTGCTTTCAAAAACACTGGACTGGACATGAGAGAAAAAGGACACAGAAAAAAATTTAGAATGTTCTTAATAACACTTACACGTCAACAAAATGTCCAGCACTTTGTAAACCATCTGCCATCTCTTTCTCCAGAGCACTCCACTCACTGAAGACACGGCCGTAGTTGGCATTAACTTTGTGATATGCATACAGCCTGTCACATAATTTCTAAATGAAACAAAAAACCAAAACATAAACCTATACTGACAGAAAGTGGTTACATATTATAATCTGATTTTCAAAATGTGTAGTCTGGCACTTTCTAAAATGAAAAGCATTAAGTTTTTTGAATACAGTTGTGTGGATGTATGCACATGATACAGATATGAAGCATGTCTTTCCTATTTCAGACAGTAAAAGAATTGTAAATGAACAATCTGTGAGAGAGAGAGAGAGAGAGAAACTTACAGCTCTAATTTTCAGTACATTTCCAATGTGAGACTGCAACTCATTGCTGTAACTCTTCATTTCTTCAAACCTGGAGTCTGGCTTCTTAATTCTATAGGAAGCACTCAATGTTCGCAGTTTTGAATCACCCTAAATTACAAATATGATTATAATAATGCTAAATAATAATCCATTTATATGTATTACTAATTGGAAAGCACATTTTTCATTTTAAAGATAAAGTCAACAAGTAGCTTACCCTAAACTCTCAGCAATTTGATTAAAACATAAAAGCATACCTTTGCTTGGTATCCAGTTTCAATTAGTTTTTCTCTCCACCCCTCTTCCTAGAACAATCAACACATAATGATATAAGAGGGGAACTTTTCTCGTAAGGCATATGATCAATAGGGAACTCCGAAGTCAGTTACATTCATACATACAACTGAATTTATGGTATCTCAATAAGCTAGAATTGTTTGGCTAACTGAAGAAAGAATGAAAATTATCTACTCTACACTTCTGATTTTTTTCCAAGAGTACAATGAATAACAATTTAACTGTAGGCTGGAAGTGAAGATAGGCACAAATGAACTGGAATCACATTGATTATAAGAACTATTTCTTTACAACACATTATCCCCAAAAACTGTACTTGTAAATTTGTATATCAATAATAATTACTTTTAGGGAAGAATTTGGATAAGGTTATATTATTATGACTTTGTAAAATGTGACAGACCTGTTTGAGAAAATCCCTGAATAATTCATCTTGAGACATTAATGGGTGAGATGCTACTCTTAAAACAAAATTCTGAAAGAAAAACATGAAACACTTAATAATAATAAATGAGCAGTATAAATCTGTTCTTTTTCTTCTCAGAAATACTGAAGTTGCACTGCCTTCCTTTATATGAAGATTCCCTCTTTATCAAATCTTCATAAACAGTTTTTGAAATCATTAACTTTACATATACATATGAGAATGATCACTGTAAGTGCATGACTTACCTCTAAGCCAACTCTTCTCCTCTCAATAAATTCTGGATCAAATTTATCTGTAGTTGACTTCTGCCAAGTGAATGTGGCCTGGAAAAAAAGAAGACATTTTAATCTGATTATTACTTCTTTCTTTTCAATCAATTTCAAGCAATCTTTATGAAAATACCCAACTCAGTTCAAGTGCATATGTCTAAATGCATATATGCTTGTGTGTTTGCACATGCAAACATACATTTGCACCACATACTCATCAAATATTCAAGAGGAACAATAATGAGAAGCATATATAACTCCGAGGCTGAAAACTTATGTTAGCAACTGACCAACAGTACGGTCCCAACCTTTCACTAGGTAAATGACCTGGATGGACTGGTCAAGAATAATAACCATAATGACTCATGTTGAACACTAAAAAAAGTGTCCCTTTCTATATAATTGAATAAGCAAAGTTTACCTTCTTTTCTGGTAGAGGAGGCACAACCACAAAAGGGTACATGACTTCTAAGTAGTTTCTCAGCATTTCAAACTCACTGTATCTTCTCCATATAGAAGTAGGTGGATCACCATAACCTTCTACTGTTTCATCAGTTATTCTAGAAAATAAGACATGGAGACCAAACATAAACAATAAAACACTCAGACCAATATAAGATTGCAAGGATTTTTGTGAATATGCTTATAAAACAAACATAATCTTATTATAAAAAATTGAAAATACAAATAATGCTCCTCAAATCTCCACCTTGGAAGTGTTTTTTAAGTACTGTTAAAATTAAAACACTGATAAAATCATACATTCTAAACTAATTAAAAAGACCATACTTTTACTGTAGAATTGAAATAATAAATAAATAAATAAATAAATAAATAAATAAATAAATAAACGGTAATAACAGTAGCCATTTGAAATAACATCAAATTCCTCACTTTGTCTCTATCAGATAGACCATGTATGTCTCCTGCATCTTCATGGAGATCCCAACACGCCTCTCGGGTTCTGACAATGTGATCTCCATCCATTTTAGTAAGTTTTTCTATAAAAATTAAAGGAGAATTGCCATATGCCTATAACCCTAACAACTTTCTGTCATTAATTACACACATTTCATAAGGCTCCTTTTCACTGTCATTTTTTCAAAAAAAGCTGAATATATTGGGATTCAAAATAATTGCGAAGTCTGACTTTGAATATGTGTTTGTTTGACCCTGGTGAATCCATAGACTGGTATCCACTCCCTACGAATCATAATTAGATTTACTTGTACTAATTGAATACAATGTCACAATGTTCTTTTACCTTAGGTTCACTCTTTGGTAATGCTTCTCCCTCCTCTTTGCTATCCACCATTATGTCTTGTGAATAGACTTCGTTCTCCCCTTCGTCGGCCATCTTTGACTTTTAGTACCCACTGACATTTTTTGATGTCGTAATACCTATTATTGTCGTAATATTAGTAAGAAGCTGCTCTTATTGTGATGATAATTAGCGTGATGGTAACTGATAAGAATAAGAATAAACTGATAAGAATAAAAGAAATACTAAGAATGATAAAAATACGAAGTTCCATTTAAAGTACGTAAAAGGAGAAAAATTAATGGGGGCGTGGCAAAGCCTCTTGAGAATACACAGAAGCAAGATATGCCATAGAAAAAACTTGCAACTTACAGTTGTCTTGGTCTGTTAATTATTTTCTATTAGCCTTTCTTTTCTTGTTTTTTTAAAAAAAATTGATTTTTCAAGTCCAGGACACGTTAAACCAAATGTACTGAAACTCAGGTACATGTATTCATTAATCAAAGCTACGAGTCCTACAGTACATGCGGTTCAAATACAGTGGAGTAAAATGACACATCTAACGTGTTCCTCATAAAACTTGATATATGAGTGAAGTTTTCATCAGTTAAAGTAGTTGGCTATCTCTTCATTAAGTCAGAAAAACATGAATGTAGATGATGAGAATTTGAGGGGGCATGGTATCAAACGTGGTAAACGTCAAAATTACGCCAAAAAACTCTTAACATTGCCTTGACACATCATAGATTTGTTCATTAAGTTTTTTTTTCTTTTCATTTCTTAAACATTTTATATGTACTTTCAAGTATTGCAAAATAGTATCACAATCCACATTAAATTACGTTACTATTTATGTGAAATCAGTAAAGGTCTTTGGTAATCACACATTCAGGCCAGTACAAGTAACTATAATTTTTTATCAAGGCGATATAATATTTCTAGTTTAAAAAGTGCGTACCAAATTTAAGTAAAGCATATGTTTTATACCCCAGAATGAGTTTCTCCTATCTTTTTCAGAATTTGGAATTTTATTTGGAATATTCAACATCTGACATTTATGTGCAGACTGTAAATACACGCACAAACACGTACAAAAGTATAAGTAATGAAACAGACAATGCTTTTATAAAAAGGTTTATTTACAATTATCAACACTACCTTAATGCAACAGCCTTGTTATGCTACTGTACAAGACACTGTCAAAACCAATTACAACATTGCAACCACCACAAATTCAATACAGTGGTCCAAATTCTTTAAGATATGTCACCAGTGTAACTGTGTTTAACTGTAACACCACTTCAACTGGGACTGCAGAAAAAGTGTCATCATTATCAACAAGAATCTAAGTTGGTTTTGCTTTTAACACATTTTGCTTTAATTGTCCCAACTCCTTTCCTGCTACTGAACAACAAAGACTTACATTCTGGGATATGCTCCAGAGCTTTAAGACAGGAAAAATTGTTTACAACAGGCATCTTATAAGGCTGAAGGACTGGGTGTTCCATGCACATGACACATAAATAAATGATGATGTATTTATCTGTTTTTAATGTTTTTTCAATGGCTTTGCATATATAGGCTCCATGACGTCAAACACAGCATAGGCACCAAGTCCAACTAGAAGAAAAATTCCAGTTATGGCCACAATAGCAGTCCTTCCCACAATTGTATCGTCATACTGAAAAAAGAGCATAAACAGTATTCAGTAATTCTCAGTTATCTGATTAGAGAAGAACAACATACTGATAATTCTAGCTAAAGGAGGGTGATTGTGTTTAACAAATTTCAATAATAAATGGTGATCAGTCATATATATTTACTGCAAGTTAATTTTGTTAGTACTACTTAGCATATCAACTGAATTAATTTTCAAGCAAAGCAATGATGATTCAATAAAATGCTCAGTGCTTTTTATTTTTGGGGGCTAAATTTGAGAAACTTAAAATATATTACTTCAAATCTAATAAATAAATGTTATAAATGTTGCTATTCACCAAAAACAAAACAAAAAAAATAATAATAATAAAATAATAATAATAAAATAAATAAATAATATTTATAGTTGTTAAAATCAAATAAAAAGAAAAAAAAACTGAAATATTTACAGGGAAAAAATTCTCCACAATGGATAGATTATAGCTTAACTTGAAGAAATATAAGAGATTCTTCCAGAAAAAAAAAACAAAACAAAAAAAAAAAAAACAACGTTTACCTTTGTAACATCCTGAAGTGACAGGAAGAAAGAATACAACATCATGTTAGCAATGGCAAAGAAAAGTGCGCAAATTAATTTTTTCTACATCTAAAATATTAATAATAATGTAAAGATAAGAATGATATTATGACAAAGCAAAAGAAGCAAGTTAAAAAATAAAAATTTACAAGAAATATGTCACAATCTGTGTATACATAAGGCACCATCCAGGGGCGGATCCAGAGATATTTTCTGACAGTCTTCCATATTATATTTGTTGGTCCATCCTCCATCTTTTGACCGTCTTCCGACAGAAAAAATTAGATACCCGTCAATGTAAACTTGAAAATCTGACCATCTTCCGGAAGACCCAGAAGACGGCCTAAATCCGCCCCTGCCATCTATAGTCAATAACTGCTTTTCTCATGACATAAACATACATATACAGGGGCAGATCCAGATTATTTGAAGAGGTTTACCAGTACAGTTTTTGTAAGAATGAAAGGTCTTGATAGCGATGCCGAACCTTGCCCCCTAGGTGTGGGGTTCAATATTTTGGAGGGCAATTGGTACCATTTGGTGTACTTTAGAACTATGACTCAGCTCTTCAAAATCCTTATATCAAGAGGGGAATATTGGTGCGATTTTTTTCAAGACACCAAGTGGGAGTTCAGGACCCCCCTGACACCCATCCTAAATCCGCTATTGCACACAGATGGCGCCTTATGTATACACAATATGTGACATGCATAACTGAGTTAATTTATCACAAAATATGCACAATATTGCCATTTAATAATTAATCAAAGCAATTAGGATGTTAAAATCAACACAAGTACATGTTAAGAAGCACACAATACTGTGGCACATACAGGATAGTATAATTCAAGCTGATATTAATGATGATCATGTAACACTTCAGACCAGGCATTTGTCTCTAGAAATCTTCCAGTACATATTGAATTGCATTTCAGAATTCACGAATAATGATCGCAAATTATGACTGTCTACTTACAATACAAGACACTTTTCAACAACAGTGTTTGATTAAACAATTTCATTTTCTATTGTGTAACAGTAAGTAGAAGAAAATGAAACCATTTTCAAATTGTTAAAATTACAGAGACAAACCACTGAGCCTCCGTTAAATAAACAGACTAATGGACTGTTTAATAAATCCAGCCCTTATTTTTCAACAAAATTTTGTCAAACACACCACGGTTATAGTGAAGCATATAAAATCAGATTCAATTTTTTTTCTTAAATCTAGATGACATTTAGACTTAATAAAAATGAATTAATATTTAACTTTTATTACTATTCTTCCCAGTAACTATTAACAGATCTAAAGGAAAAACAATCTTTGATACCAATATTTACCTTGATATCAGCGCGTACATCTTCAGGTGTTGTCAGAGGTAGAAATATCAATATGATGGTGATAATGATGGCTAGCAGAATCACCCCAGCTGCTCCAAACCTTCAAGGACAAATCAAAACATGTGATAAAGATATACTGGGGTTGTGCTAACACTTGCCAATTTACTAGTAGCCAAGTGCTAAAATTGACTTTACTTGGCTGAACAAAATAGGGTTGATTTGACTTATTTCAATCATATTTAAACCATTTGATGAACAAAAAAGTGATGAAAAAGTAGTAATTTGGCTAAATGAAAAAACAAGGCAGCAAAGCTGTCAAATGTACAGACAAAAAGCAGGAAATAACTATGCACAAAATAGGCTACTGTCAATTCTGATGCAAAAGTACATTATGTTAAACTGCAAATTCAACATCAAATTTTAATTATGCTCAACAGGTAATACCAATGTAAGTAAAATGTGTAACAAGCATAAGGCTTCAGGCCCATGGGAGTTCAAGTTCGCACTTTGAAAATGTATAACTTCCAGAAAAAGAAGCCAATTAGACTGTTTTTCCAACTCAGGCTGCATTTTTAGTCCTGTATTTCTTTTTTGAAAGTTTGGCAATCATAAGTAACATGGTTTTCCCATAATGGTCATCATGGCAGCAGCACCCAAAATTGTGTTTTCTTCTATTCTGATGCAATATTACATAATGGTTAACAGCATAATAACCGTCAATTTTTAACTAGAGGATCAGAGAGGCGATACCGCCTCCGAATATTGTACCACCAGCTGGAGCAAGCGCATTCGTATAGACCCCCACATACACAAAAGAAGGGACACAGCCACCAGTCTTATGCTTGACAAGCTGTAAAAATGCAATCAACAAGAATTTTCAAAATATGCAAAAAATATATATAACTTAAAATGGTACAATCAAAGTTAAGTTCATCGTAAGGTAGGTCAAAGGTCAATTTCAAGGTCACAGTAAATTGCCAGTATATGACTTCCTATTCAACTTTAATGGTAACTATGGACCTATCTCTGCCAGTTTTGTAGATAAAAGGGAAGAAAAATATGCAAAGTTCAGTTCATGGTGAAAAGTAGGTCAAAGGTCAATTTCAAGGTCACAGTAAAATTGCCAGTATATGACTTCCTATTCAACTTCAATAGTAACTATGGACCTATCTCTGCCAGTTTTGGAGATATAAGGGACTAAATGTTTTAATTTTGGAGTTACCATAATGTGCCATAAATTTCCTACAGAAAAAATTAATTAAAATAAAGAAAAGGTCATTTTGGTCAAAATTCTTGAAATAAGAGGTGTTCTGAAGTTCCAGATGTTCAAATTTGATGAAATAATGTCATTTTTGACCACAAGTTGTCTGCTTTGCCAAGCCTTATGTTTTATTTTTCCGGAGTTCAAAATTTATTATCCATTACAGTACTGCACATTTTGCTTTCACCACCAATATGTGCCAGTATATGACTTCCTATTCAAGTTCAATAAAAACTATGGACCTATCCAGTTTTGGAGATAAAAGGGAAGCAAAATTTGCAAAGTTCAGTTCATGGTGAAAAGAAGGTCAAAGGTCAATTTCAAGGTCACAGTAAGATTGCCAGTATATGACTTCCTATTCAAGTTCAATAGTAATTATGGACCTATCTCTGCCAGTTTTGGAGATAAAAGGGAACCAAAATTTGCAAAGTTCAATTCATGATAAAAAGTAGGTCAAAGGTCAATTTCAAGGTCACATTTAGATTGCCAGTATATGACTTCCTATTCAACTTCAATAGTAACTATGGACCTATCTCTGCCAGGTTTGGAGTTAAAAGAGAAAGAAATTAGCAGAGTTCAGTTCATGGTGAAAAGTAGGTCAAAGGTCAATTTCAAGGTCACACTTAGATTGCCAGTATATGACTTCATATTCAAGTTCAATAGAAACTATGGACCTATCTCTGCCAGTTTTGGAGATAAAAGGGAAGCAAAATTTGCAAAGTTTAATTCATGGTGAAAAGTAGGTCAAAGGTCAATTTCAAGGTCACATTTAGATTGCCAGTATATGACTTCCTATTCAAGTTCAATAGTAACTATGGACCTATCTCTGCCAGGTTTGGAGTTAAAAGAGAAAGAAATTAGCAGAGTTCAGTTCATGGTGAAAAGTAGGTCAAAGGTCAATTTCAAGGTCACACTTAGATTGCCAGTATATGACTTCCTATTCAAGTTCAATAGTAATTATGGACCTATCTCTGCCAGTTTTGGAGATAAAAGGGAACCAAAATTTGCAAAGTTCAATTCATGATAAAAAGTAGGTCAAAGGTCAATTTCAAGGTCACATTTAGATTGCCAGTATATGACTTCCTATTCAACTTCAATAGTAACTATGGACCTATCTCTGCCAGGTTTGGAGTTAAAAGAGAAAGAAATTAGCAGAGTTCAGTTCATGGTGAAAAGTAGGTCAAAGGTCAATTTCAAGGTCACACTTAGATTGCCAGTATATGACTTCATATTCAAGTTCAATAGAAACTATGGACCTATCTCTGCCAGTTTTGGAGATAAAAGGGAAGCAAAATTTGCAAAGTTTAATTCATGGTGAAAAGTAGGTCAAAGGTCAATTTCAAGGTCACATTTAGATTGCCAGTATATGACTTCATATTCAAGTTCAATAGAAACTATGGACCTATCTCTGCCAGTTTTGGAGATAAAAGGGAAGCAAAATTTGGAAAGTTCAGTTCATGGTGAAAAGTAGGTCAAAGGTCAATTTCAAGGTCACATTTAGATTGCCAGTATATGACTTCATATTCAAGTTCAATAGAAACTATGGACCTATCTCTGCCAGTTTTGGAGATAAAAGGGAAGCAAAATTGGCAAAGTTCAGTTCATGGTGAAAAGTAGGTCAACAAAGGTCAATTTCAAGGTCACATTTAGATTGCCAGTATATGACTTCATATTCAAGTTCAACAGAAACTATGGACCTATCTCTGCCAGTTTTGGAGATAAAAGCGAAGCAAAATTTGCAAAGTTTAATTCATGGTGAAAAGTAGGTCAAAGGTCAATTTCAAGGTCACATTTAGATTGCCAGTATATGACTTCCTATTCAAGTTCAATAGTAACTATGAACCTATCTCTGCCAGGTTTGGAGTTAAAAGAGAAAGAAATTAGCAGAGTTCAGTTCATGGTGAAAAGTAGGTCAAAGGTCAATTTCAAGGTCACATTTAGATTGCCAGTATAAGACTTCCTATTCAACTTCAATAGTAACTATGGACCTATCTCTGCCAGTTTTGGAGATAAAAGGGAAGCAAAATTTGCAAAGTTCAGTTCATGGTGAAAAGTAGGTCAAAGGTCAATTTCAAGGTCACATTTAGATTGCCAGTATATGACTTCATATTCAAGTTCAATAGAAACTATGGACCTATCTCTGCCAGTTTTGGAGATAAAAGGGAAGCAAAATTTGCAAAGTTCAATTCATGGTGAAAAGTAGGTCAAAGGTCAATTTCAAGGTCACATTTAGATTGGCAGTATATGACTTCCTATTCAAGTTCAATAGTAACTATGGACCTATCTCTGCCAGTTTTGGAGATATAAGGGACTAAATGTTATAATTTTGGAGTTACCTTAATGTGCCATAAATTTCCTACAGAAAAAATTAATTAAAATAAAGAAAAGGTCATTTTGGTCGAAATTCTTGAAATGGCAGGTGCTGTGAAGTTCCAGAAGTTCAAATTTGATGAAATAATGTCATTTTTGACCACAAGTTGTCTGCTTTGCCAAGCCTTATGTTTTATTTTTCCAGAGTTCAAAATTTATTATCCATTACCGTACTGCACATTTTGCTTTCACCACCAATATGTACTTTTTGATACAGCGTAGCTCGAAAACTGTATGGAATACAAAAAAAACGGAGACCACCTCCAGTGTTGGGCTTTACATGCTCTACAAAATGCAAAAAAGAATGGGTCTCTAGCATTAACGGTTCCCGAATTAGAGACAGTTTTCAGTTTCGGTATCTTATGGCCGCTACTCCAGTGAAAATGCACTGATTGACCCCAAATTCACGGAGATGAAAGATGACCTGAAGGGTATCATTTTCCAATAATATTATTGGTTAAGTCTGTGTGGTGTCTGAATAACAGCGCAAATAATTTTTTTTTCGTAAAAAAAATTCATTTTTTTGAAAAATTTGGCCTGTTTGACCTTGAAATTAAGGTCAAAGGTCAAATCCAAGGGCATAATTGAAATCTACACATATGACTTTTGGAAAGCCGTCTGTAGAAATTTTTCCCATAATTCCTTCCGTAGGGTAGATAATTAGCATTTAATTTTGCCATTTTTGGACAAGGGTGCATTGCAATGAATGCCACACCTAGACCCCAATACCGACAAAGCCCAAATTTTACGTGGAACGAGTTGAGATTATAGGTGACCTAAATCCAAGAGATGGGTATAGGGGCCCTTACCGTCTAGGAGGAGAAGCGGTAACGATGACATGGCGGCGGAGCCGGCGGAGCCGCAGGAGCCGGCAGAACGGACCGGACGGGACTAAAACCATGTGTACCGCCAGCGCTAACGCTGGTGGTACAATCATTAAATATACGTATCATGTATTTTCAGAAAATGTGACTAGCATGGGTATTCAAGCCCGTGGAACTTCAAAGTCACACCTTGAAAATGCCAATATGTGAAAAATTAAAGTTTCACAAAAAAACTGTTTAACTGGCAGTAAGAATTACCAAACAGATTGCATTGCCTACTGAAGCTGTATTTTAGTCCCAGGTTTCTTTCCTGTAAGTTTAAGAACAGTAAGTGACATGGTTTTTCTGGAATGGTCATCATGGGAGCAGTGCCCAAAATATGTTTTTTTCAAATTTTGATGCAATATTACATAATGTTTTAACAGCATAATGACCATCAATTTTTATTAATAAAATATTAGTATTATGGATATTCAGAAAATGTGATTAGCAAAGGTCTTCGGGCCCATTGAAAATGCCAAAATGTAAACAAGACAGCACTGTTCTGACATGGGTTTATTTCCATTTTTAACACTTTTTTTAACATAAAACAAAATAAACAGTTTACTGCCATTTTTATATGATCAACTAAGAAAATTGATGAGATGGGAAAAATATCAATAGAACAGTGTTAAATGTCCAATTTCCTCCATTCTGAGATTCTGAACATAGTGGATGATTGAATCTGACAAACTGCAATAATATGAGTTTATTTCCATTTTTGACACTTTATTACACAAAACACGATAACAAGTTTACCATAATTTTTACATAATCAACTAACAATATTGTAAAGATGCAGGAAATGTCAAACAAACACTTTTACGTATCTTATTAGTTCAATAATGAGACTGTTAAATGCCTAAGAATTGAATCTCAGGAAATGTGAAAAAAAACAGCATAACTTCTAAAATAATGGCCCGATTATGCTGATTTTCAAACTCAACCTGCGTTTTAGTAAGATTGACCACTCCTGTGAGTATAATGACAATTGGCCTATCTGTTTTTCTTATATTGTGTTATCAGTGTTGCATATAAGCTGAAAAATACGTGAAAAATTAAATTTTCACAAAAACTTTAATTGCCAGAAAATTTACCAAACAGACTGCATTGCCTACTGAAGCTGTATTTTAGTCCCATGTTTCTTTCCTGTTAGTTTGAAAACAGTAAGTGACATGGTTTTTCTGAAAAGGTCATCATGGGAGCAGTGCCCAAAATAGGGGTTTCTTCAAATCTTGATGCAACATTACATAATGTTTAAACAGCATAATGACCATCAATTTTTAATAATAAAATATTAGTAACATGGACATTCAGAAAACATGACCAGCAAAGGTCTTCAGGCCAATGGAACTTCAAAGTCACACCTTGAAAATGCCAAAATGTAAACAAGACAGCACTGTTCTGACATGGGTTTATTTCCATTTTTAACACTTTTTTTAACATAAAACAAAATAAACAGTTTACTGCCATTTTTATATGATCAACTAAGAAAATTGATGAGATGGGAAAAATATCAATAGAACAGTGTTAAATGTCCAATTTCCTCCATTCTGAGATTCTGAACATAGTGGATGATTGAATCTGACAAACTGCAATAATATGAGTTTATTTCCATTTTTGACACTTTATTACACAAAACACGATAACAAGTTTACCATAATTTTTACATAATCAACTAACAATATTGTAAAGATGCAGGAAATGTCAAACATACACTTTTACGTATCTTATTAGTTCAATAATGAGACTGTTAAATGCCTAAGAATTGAATCTCAGGAAATGTGAAAAAAACAGCATAACTTCTAAAATAATGGCCCGATTATGCTGATTTTCAAACTCAACCTGCGTTTTAGTAAGATTGACCACTCCTGTGAGTTTAATGACAATTGGTCTATCTGTTTTTCTTATATTGTGTTTACAGGGTTGTATATAGTGTTGCAGTGTTGCATATATGCTGAAAAATGAAAAAACAGCATAACTACTAAAATAGTGGCCCGATCATGCCGATTTTCGAACTTGTCCTGCGTTTCAGTAAGATTGATTACTCCTGTGAGTTTCATGACAACAGGCCTAACGGTTTTCCTTAAAATGTGTTTACAGGGTTGTATATATGCTGAAAAGTGAAAAAACAGCATAACTTCTACTATAATGGCCCGATCATGCTGATTTTCGAACTTGACTTGCGTTTTATGAATATTCATCAGCTCTGTAAATATAAAAGCAAAAAATAAAACTGTGTTCCACTTATCGTGTTTACAAGGAAAGTGCACGGCATCGGCATCGGCATCGGCATCGGCATCGCCATCGGCGACGACAGACGCAGGTGATGGCAATATGTACAGACACATCTGTGTCTGTACATAAAAATTACTAGCATCATTATGGTCAACAACTTACTGGCACACATCAAACATTTAATCCTCATATGGCAAACATTTTAAATTTATGAATAACAAAAATAAAATTTTATTAATTAAATGAGATTTAAATAAAATGAAGTTAAAATTCAAAACACAGTGATGCAGTGGTTCAAGCTTACGCAAGGGGTCCCTCAGCTCTTGCCAATGCTAAGCAGAGTAGAATGCACAAAGTCCACAAAAACCCCAAGGTGAAAATACCACCTCCCAGGCCAAGTACTAGCGCCATCTAGGCTGAATGCATTAGTAGTCTGTATCAATTTGTCAGCAGTTCAACAAGACCTTCAAAACACACAAAATATAAAGTACTAGTACTTATTACATTTAAATTATGATTAAATCTATGGAACATGGTAATAACATATAATTACAAATGTAATGGCATGAAAATGTATGTACTTTGTCAATCGTGATTATTAGATAATTACATGTAGAAAGAATACACACCTTCTAACATTTTGTTATTTAAACTACTTTTTAAATTTACAAATGTCGAAGACCCCCACCTTTTCATGTTTTAAATATGCATTCTTGTGCAAGCACATATTTTAAACGATTATAATAAAAGTAAAATAAAAATAAAAGATTACGTCTGTAAATTTGACTAGTCTACACATTTACGGTATATTGTACATAATGCTAGCATCATACTCAAAACATTGCAGTCAATGATCAAATCAAGAGAACTAGAATCGATAAATTAAAAGTTACTACATACGTTGCAATGTTTTCAACATATCTGAAAGTTTCAACAAGTACTGCCATTACAGTTATAAAATAAATAACCACTATTTATCTCACCTTATCAAATATCACATCTCTGTGGCAGTTTGCTCATACGAATTGATATAATTGACGAGTTCCCACAAAATGCAGCTTACTTGTTTGAAAATGGCGGAAGTAGTAACAATGTGACTAGTTCCTTAATTTGAATACCAACTCATAAAAAGCAAAGAACATTGTAAATAACTTTTACATTGGTAAAACCATTATATTTATGATTTATATGAGTAAAATGCATAAATTTCTACGTTGCTATTTATAAAAGTTCAAGTTTGAGATTCAAAAAGAAACCACAAGGAACAAAGCATGGAATGCAAGTCTCTCGTCTCAACCCATTGCTCACGCAGTTTTTGTCTCAACTGTCACATTCCCTCATGGGCATTTTTCTTTCTTTCATTTAGAACTAATTTTTTATGGCATTGCAATGAATATTTTCGAAAAATAAAAATATGAAGTTATTCCCTCTTTTCGTCACATGCTGTCAGGTCCAATAATTTTATTAAACGTTCATTAAACCAAAATTAAACTATGTTGCTTGATGTTAAGAGCACTGGTTAAGAGGGAGGGGGGAGGGGGAGACCATGAAAAAAGACCAATAATATCGCTATTCAGATTTGACGTCACAATTAAAAGCGTATAGCTGATGTCACCTTGGAACCCACTGTGACGTCATGATAGAGGTGATAGCACCCTATGTCTCCATAGTTGCAACTGCTTGGACAAGAGAGAAATGGCCACCAAACACAGCAATAAGAAAGCTATGCAACTGAGTAGCGGTGTGACATTTGGCAATGACTATTTCAAGCCTTACACATCGTACAAGCATGACTACATGTCTTGTCCAGCTAACTACAGACCAACGCGATATTGTCCACCGCCATCTCCCGCACAGGTGAATTTTCTTTTCCACATATTTGAATTTGTTCTTTAATTATTGCTAATATTATCGTGTTCATTTACTCTTATAAAATATATCAATATTTATTTATTTATTTATTTATTTATTTATTTATTTATTTATTTATTTATTTATTAAAATCGACGTATTAAAAGTCTATTTGGGTATTTGTTGGAAAAACCTACAGATTTTTACGTTGGTAGCAAAAAAAAGAAAATTCGACGATAACTTGATAAAGATATATAAACTGTTAAATTTTGTCAAGATTACCTTTTTCAGTCAGTTTTAATGTTGTCTGAATTGTTTCATGGTAAGTATATACATGGATCTATATCAGGTTCACAGCGGTGATCACCAGTTAGGGTTAATATAGAAAAACAATAAAAGCACACGTATGTATTGGGTACAGGATGTGTGCACCGCTTTTGAAACTCCCTGGAAACCAAACAAATAAAAAAAAAACTACTTATCTTTGCTTAATTGTAATTAATTTTGCAGATAATACCAACTGCGACAGACCGTGAAAACTGTGACAACCGCTGTCGTCACCTGTCACTTCATAAAGATACGTATTCATATTTCGGGCATGAGGTGGCGAGGAACATCTATGAAGACAGGGTTCAAAATCTTAAGGAGATAAGATACATAAATACCAGTGATTATGTCGGGGCTAGCATGGTAGATTTCTTTCTTAAAATTTATATTTATTTGTATGTTTGTCTTTACTTATTTTTTTAATCTTTTCATGTGATTTTTTTTTGTGTAATTTTTTCTATGCTCATTTGTTACGTGTAATTTGAATGGATCTATACTCTCTTTCAGCCAATATTACTTTTAAATTAAAAGATATTAATATCTATACATAAGAAGCTCGTCTAGTTGTAACAGAGAGGGAAGACATTTCTTTTCTATTGGTAGTATCAGAGTCCACAGATTATATATGCGACACGGGTCCCATATACTTTCAAAATTCAAAGTAAAATATTGTTGTCTAGTTCTTTTTGAAGCCTCGGGTTAAAGATAAGTTAGAATTCTGTATTAAGTGGCACTTGATCTTAAACCTTCAATCTTAAACCTTCACGATCATTATGTCATTTTTTCTTGTAGATCGGTAGGCCGCGAAAAATGTTGACTCGCTCCATGATAGACTACAGTAACCCGTTAGCCATGCTAAAGATGCCGTCCAAGATTTCCTATTTCCTTGTTCCGAGATACGTGCGTAAAAAGATGTTTGAGCAAGACAGCGTTGGGCTCAGGTACGGTTATAACGTAGTCAACATAAACAGCCATAGCTTAAATTTTTATCCATCATTTGAAAAACGACAAAAACATGTAAGAATAAAATGAAAATGAAAAAAATAAATAAAATTTCGACAAGCATTTTTAAAAGTAATCGTCATCGAGCGTCGATAGAGATATTGAGACCGCCCGGGAGTCGATAGCTTTAGGGGTCTTGTTTTTAGTCCCTGCTGATGTGGTACTATATTCTAAATTCTTTCACGTTTTTAGTATGGCGTACCGAGGCTCTCGGATGGGAACGAGCACCGAGACTGGAGAATCGTTTGTATGGCCGTCTAGAAACCTGTACACTAACAAACATGGAAGAAGAAGCTACATTAAAAGTTAATGCTAGTAGCGATGATTTATATTTTGTTAATATTATTTCAGTTTTGACTTTACTTAATTCGACATAGAAAAAAAAAGCATGCTGGAACGTTGGTCAAATAGGTCTAAACAGCTGTACATGTAAGCTGTCTTAATATTTGTGTAAAAAAAACTACTTGAAACTTATATTTGTAATTGTGATAAAAATTTTATGTGAAGTCTGACCATTCGTTTAACTCACTTCTCGTCAAAATATTTTTTGGTTATTGTTTTGTGCGTATAATGAAATACGATTGAGCCAGACACGATGAGCTGCGTTGCACAAGGATGTAAATAAAACTTTTAACTGCTATTTTATTTATTGAAGATATATAATCAGATTTCAATTCTGTGGCGGTGTTTGCCTAATATAACTCCATGATAATTTATATATACATATAAGACAGTAATATAATAAATGTTTGTTTAGTCTCACAGTGTGTATGTGTTTGATATTCAAGGTATTCAAGAAAATGACTGTAACATATCTATGGGTGATCTTAAAAATGTGGAATTATCATTTTCCTCTACAACATAGAGTACAGGTGACATTGATAATTTCATCAGAAAAGAAGGTGACATTAATTATTTCATCAGAAAACTGCCATTTTCTCTTAAGATCATTTATGTTTATTGAAAAATTACTGACAAAATTACATACATACACACACACAAATATTCATGTATAAATATACTATAATATTTCTGAATCAAAGTTTTGAAGAAGGTCCAAAATTCAGTGTCAGAAACTTTAACACTCTACATGTATGTCATGTACAGTGAAGGGGTTAACTGATACACTGAACTGAAACACATTCAACCTTTAACCCCTTTGGTAATTTTTTTTATGCAGTACCACATATACAGTGTATAGATCCCTTACTCTTTTCCCCACATTCCAATACTGCAGTGTGAACACAAAGCTTAGATACTACAGATACTATTCTCATTTCACAGCACATGATTTGCCCTCCGCACCAGCAGAGGGGGCTTTGGGCCAATTGTAGGCCAAATTTAAGTCACAGGTCAACAGAACCAGCTCTGTTTTGTGACCGAAAATGGAGTCATTGTCCCTTTGTTTGCAGCTGCACAAAGCTGTTTTAGGTACCAACTTGTAGGTGTGACCCACCGCAATAGAAGTATAGAAACTTCTCAAAAAGTTGTGTTTAAGTACCCAATATATTATGAATGGAGCCATCTTATGGTGATATTTAGGCTATTCCTCTTGGTATTATAAATGATATGTAGTCAGCTGTGGCTCCCCAGCTAGCTCTGTATAGTTGAAACAATGTCACCCAGGTAATGAAGATAGCTGTCCATATTATTGCTCCTATTAATGACTTGATTACATCTGAAATAACAAGGAAGAAAATAATGACAATAACATGCATGAGTGACAGAGGACATTTACTTGAGTAACTATGTTAGCTATTTGAGTGTCCAAATGTATTGAAGTGTGGGTGTGTGTGTGTGTGTGTGTATGTGTGTGTGTGTGAGAGAGAGAGAGAGAGAGAGAGAGAGAGAGAGAGAGAGAGAGCGGGGGGAGGGGAGAGAAGGAATATGCTTACATGATCTAATCTGTTGCTGCTGTTCATAGTGTTGTTTGATAAAGGCCTCTTTGAAAAACCACACAAAATTGACCACCCACAGGAAAGGAAGGAGTGCAAAACCACCTGCAACACAATAACATAAATTTATATTCATTTACCATGGTCTACAACATACATTTACATGACAAAATAAATAAAAGGGTCTTTAATTAGAGATCTATGTAAAATATCAAGATTTATAAGTGAATGTTTTACTAACCAATGATTAATATCTATACTAGTATTATAGATTATGACTACCAGGGGCGGATCCAGAGATATTTTCTGACAGTCTTCCATATTATATTTGTTGGTCCATCCTCCATTTTTTGACCGTCTTCCGACAGAAAAAATTAGATACCCGTCAATGTAAACTTGAAAATCTGACCGTCTTCCGGAAGACCCAGAAGACGGCCTAAATCCGCCCCTGACTACCATCTTCAAAATGAATTTAAGTAACATAACCCATTTTCTCTGGCTTTAGTCTCTCTTTAATCTAACTGATTAAAAACTTTCATTCTGACCCCATTCAATATTTAAAATACTAGTAATATTCCACTGTAATATCATTCTATACTTTAATGGTTGTATTCGAGAGAGAGTCTCTGACTTGGAATAGGTCTTGTTGTCTTACCATAGAAGTATTTTTTGCAAAGCTCCACTTTGTCCTCTACCTTCATTTTCTGGAGATCCATATTTTCCTAGGATAATGAAATAGCATTAATATGCATGAAGCCTCGATTTGTAACACAATGAGTATTAATGTCAGCTCATAAACAACTTAACACGAAGATGAAAATTAACATACACGAAGCATGAAATTTTCGTGGACAGTATTAGAAACTTAGAGGAAGTAATTAAACAAGGCAGCAAAGCTGTCAAATGTACAGACAAAAAACAGAAAATAAAGATGCAAAAAAGGTCATTTTGTTAATTTTGATGCAATAATAAATAATGCTTATAATAGCACTATCAGTCAACACTGAATTTTATAATCATGCACAACAGGTAAAATGGTCAATAACATGAGCGGACCCAGAGATATTCTCTGACAGTATTCCAAAGTATCTATTTTGATCCATCCTCCATTTTGATGGTCTTCCAACAGAAGAAAAAATAGATACCAGGCAATATAAACTTAATAACCTGACTGTCTTCCGGAAGTCCCAGAAGATGGTCTCAATCTACCCTTTCAATAAGATTACAGTTTCAGGACCATGA
This sequence comes from Lingula anatina, assembly GCF_051362555.1. Classification (NCBI taxonomy): domain Eukaryota; kingdom Metazoa; phylum Brachiopoda; class Lingulata; order Lingulida; family Lingulidae; genus Lingula; species Lingula anatina. The sequence goes on from NC_141773.1 coordinate 7,043,243, forward strand.
GAGTTCAAATTCACATGATGTAAGTCTCAATATTTGAAAAATGATGACAGTGCATAAAATAATATTACATAAGTAACATAATGTTTAAAGACATAAAAAACAATACAACTGCTTATGTGGAAATACAGAAATGTCAGAGTCTCAGGCGGATGAGAGTTAAAAGTCACAAATGCAAGTGTTTGAGAAAAAATTATAAAGGAAAACATAACAAAACTAGAAAAGCACTCCGAGAGTGCAGACCTCTGCCAAGGTAGCAATTGTTGATTATTATTGATTTTTGTCCTCTTTGGCCCACTTCTGACAGTTCCTGAAAATTTCAGCAAAATCGGTCCATAACTTTTTGAGTTATGTTGATGACAAACAGGGGTGAAAATATAACCTCCTTGGCAGAGGTAAATATAATTCCAATGAAGCTGCTATTCAAACTTTTAATCTTTCAGTTTGATATATATATATATATATATATATATATATATATATATATATATATATATATATATATATATATATATATATATATATATATATATATAACTTATTTGCAATATTAAACAAAATTTACCTGCATAATTATCACTGCTTCCTTATTATTAATCTAGCAGAGAGCTTAACCTATGGGAGTTTACAGGGAAATATCAACAAGTGTGCTTTATGTAATCTCAAATCACAAGTGTGCTTTATGTAGCCTATCAATTAGGCAAATTACTTTATAACTGAAATTAGCGAAGTGATACCCAAGGGAAATTTATAGACTGACCCTCTCAAAGGTCTTTCAGGCCCATAAGTCACAACTTAAGAAGAGCACAAAACAATAATGCACAAAATAGGAGACTACCACTTCTGATGCAATAATACATTATGTTTAACTGCACAGTCAACATCAAATTTTAATTTTGCACAACAGGTAACACCGACGAAAGTAAAAGCATAAGGCTTCAGGCCCATCAGAGTTCAAGTTTATACTTAGAAAGTGCCAGAATGAGAAAAATGAAATTTCACACAAAATTGCATTAAATTCAATAATAAATGATAACCCAATTGACCTGGCTTTCTAATTTGAACTGCATGCATATCCTAAAAATCATACTCTTAAGTTAAATATAATAATAAATAACACAGTTTTCTTTTCATAATGTTTGCAGTAGCAGTGCAAAAAGATTATTGTCAATTTTGATGTAACATTACATAATAAATTATAGAATAATTATCACCAATTTTTGATTATTGACTATAAATAGCATGAACATGTAGAAAATTTGATTACCATCCGGCTTCATGTCCATGGGAGCTCCGAGTCCCACAATGAATATGCCAAAAAGATAATGAATATTTCACTAAAATGTATAACTTCCAGAAAAAGAAGCCCATTAGACTGCTTTTCCAACTTGGGCTGCATTTTAGTCCTGTGTTTCTTTTTTGAAAGTTTGACAATCATAAGTAACACGGTTTTCCCATCATGGTCATCATGGCAGATGTGGATGATTGAATCTGACAAACTGCAATGATATGAGTTTATTTCCGTTTTGGACACTTGATTACACAATACATGATAACAAGTTTACCATCATTTTTACATAATCAACTAACAATGTTGTAAAGATGCAGGAAATATCAAACAACAGACATGCTGAAACTGTCGGTCCGATCGGTCATGACCGGCAAAATTTGTCTGGACCGGTAAAATATTGTACTTTGTCGGTCCAAAGGACCGACAAGAGTTTTAAGAGCCGCCATTTTGAATTAACAGTTAGCGTTCGATGTGCTTCAGAAATAAAATTATATAAAATCCACATCATTTTTTCATCCATTTACTAATCTAGTGACACGTAAAAATGACCACATTTCGGTCACATTCACTTACAAAGTAGGCTAGCCAATCGTATTATCCCTCTCTCAAACGAATGGGTTCTTCCCCATGGGGAATCCCCCTGCTAGCCAATCGTATTATCCCTCTCTCAAACGAATGGGTTCTTCCCCATGGGGAATCCCCCTGCTCTCGATAATTACGCGCCCCGTCATTGGTATATTGGCCGCGACACACAGACAGCTATCACGAGGGCGGTCCACGCTGCCAAGCACATGTAAACATGCAGGAAAAAATGTTTACTGCTTAACTTGGACGCCTGACTCCTTTCTCAAGAACAATCATTCATATAGGAACCAAGGATAATGACGCCTGACCTTCGAAGGTACGTATACATCGTTATTCGTTCTTTTAGGGAGAAAAAAGCGTTGATAGTAGCCTACATGGAAATGAGGTCACCCGATTCACTCAGCAAAAACGATTTCAGAATTATAGGACTGAATATTATGCGTAATCAATGGTGATTGTAACGATATTTAACTAATGGGTACTTTCGTTTGCATTCAGCTAATATGCGGCAGTGCCTTCCGCATTGCGACGTTTTACGTAAAAAAAAGTTTGACAGTTCGGTCGCTTCCTCGAACCTACCGAAAAAACTCGATCCGTGGTGTATGAACAAAATGGTTCACAGATTTTAAATATCCCGTAAGCATAAACGCGATACCTGTTACCAGTACCAGTTACAGTTTTCATATTATCAGTATGTACATTTTTATTATTTTAGATTATGATATCGTCGAGTCCTGACCGGGAAGCCGTTCGTTTCCATGCAGATGAGACAGATACAGTGAAGTGGCTAGCATGTTTCATGCATTGGCACTCCCATTCGGACTACAATCTTTACTGTTTGTGTAGCATCAAAATTTGCAAATTATTTTCAAGGAAAGGAGAAATTGACCAAGAGCAAATTTTGCTACTGTTGAACAGTGGAAATGAGTTTTTGTTCATTTAATTTTTTATCAAATTCATTTCAATTTGAAACAATATTAATTTTTTTGAGAAATTGATCATGATAAAATTTATAATTAACCTAAATTTATGACAGGGATGTGAAATATATGATGAATTTCTTTAAGCCGTACGTGCACTATTGAATTAAAGGACAAAGGACTAAGTGTGAAATTCAAGGACTTTCAAAGGAAGAAACAAAATCAAGCTCTTCTAAAGGCCTGTATGAACCCTGGAACTTGTGAAATGAGTACAACAATAAAGCAGTGCTTCACAAGTGTGTGTTTTTGGTTTTTTTTAAATTTACAACATGTCCAAATTATTTAATAGTATTACTGAATATGTATTTACAAGAGTTACTTCTCTGTACTACTATGCAAACAAAACGTTTCCATTATTGAATGGACATTTTCGGTCCGGCAAAAGTCCATTCGGTCCGGCAAAGTTTTCATCACTGCCGGTCCGAATGTCCGGCAGTTCTGAAAAGTTTTCAGCATGTCTGAAACAAACACTTTTACGTATCTTATTAGTTCAATAATAAGACTGTTAACATGCCTAAGAATTGAATCTGAGGAAATTTGAAAAAACAGTACAACTTCTAAAATAATGGCCCGATAACGCTGATTTTCGAACTCAACCTGCATTTTTGTAAGATTGACCACTCCTGTGAGTATAATGACAATTGGCTAAGCTGTTTTTCTTATATTGTGTTATTAATGTTGCATATATGTTGAAAAAAGTGAAAAAACAGCATAAAAAAATTAAAAGAAAATGTAAAATAAAACATAACAAAAAATACCAATAAAGCTGCTATTCAAACTTTTAATCTAGCTGTACAATTACTAACATGATATGAATAACCCTATTGAGTTTGAGAATAATAAGGCACTGTTATTCATCTTTAGCATTAATGTAAGCGTTACACAAAATTTTTTTTGTAAACTTATTTTCCATATTAAATAACATTTACCTGCATAATAATCATCGATTCCTAATTATGTGACACAGTAAAGAAAGCTAAACCGATGGGACTTTACAATGAAATCTCAATGTGTGTTTATGTAATCTCATTTAATACCCACTTGAAAATTAATTAAGCAAATTATTTTATAACCCTGAAATAACTTGAAAATCAATTAAGCAAATTATTTTATAACCCTGAATTAACTGCCTACTATCCATATACATTTATTGCACCAAATAGCACTGTACTGCATTGCTTTCAAAACAGAAAACAATTACGATGGTTTTCCAACACAAGCTGCACTTCAGTCTTTTCAGTAAGGTTGATTATCATAAGTAACATGGTTTTCCCTTAATTGCTATCCTGGCAGCAGTGTCCAAAATAGGGTTTTCTTTAACTTTCATGCAATATAACATAATACTTAACAGCATAATGACCATCAAATTTTTTATAAAAAAATAAAAGTATCATGGATATTCAGAAAATGTGATATGGAAAGGTCTCCAAGGACATGGAAGTTAGGGTCACACTTTCAAAATGCCAAAATGTTAACAAGAGATAACTGTACTGAAATGATTTTCTTTCCATTTTCAACACCTTTTTTACATAAAACCATCATCAATTAACTGTCATTTTTAAATGATCAACTAGGAAAATTGTTGACATAGGAAAAATATCAATAGAACAATTTATAATGTCCAATTAGCTCCATTTGGAGATTCTGAACATAGTAAATGATTGAATCTGATGAACTGCAATGATGAGTTCCTTTCCATTTTTGATACTTTATTACACAATGCAGGATAATAGGTTTACTGTCATTTTTATATAATCAACTAACAATATTGTTATGAAGCAGAAAATGTTAAAACAACACTTTAACATATCCAATTAGTACCGTTATGAGACTGTTAACATGCTTAAGAATTAAATCTGAAGAAAAACCACTTATATACAAAAAGGCTAATAACTTCGTCAAAACTTAACTGATCAAGCTTATTTTCAAACTTGATCTGTATACTGGTCAGATTGATCACTCCTGTGAGTTGCAAGACAAAAGGCTGATTGGTTTTCCTTAAAATGCGTTATCAGTGTTGCATGTATGCTGAATAAAGGGAAAAAAAACAGCATTACTTTTGTAAAAATAGTCCAATCATGCCAATTTTCAAACTTGACCTGCGTATTATAAATATTCACCAGTTCTGTAAATTTCAATCCAAGGAAAGGAAAAACATTTTTACACTTATCATGTTATCGGTGTTATAAAAGTGCTGAAAAAATTGAAAAAAAAAAAAAAAAAAACAGGATAACTTCCATAAAAATTGCCCGATCTTGCTGATTTTCAAACTTGACCTGCGTATTATGAATATTCATTAGTTCTGTAAGTTTCAAGCCAAATGAAAAAACTGTTTTCCACTTATTGTGTTATCAGTGCTGCATATATGCTGAAAAAAGTGAAAAAACAGCATAAATTCCCTAACAATAATCGAATCATGCTGATTTTCGAACTTGACTTGCGTATTATGAATATTTATCAGTTCTGCAAGTTTCAAGCCAAAAGGTAAATTGGTTTTCCACTTATGGTGTTATCGGTGCTGCATATATGCTGAAAAAAAGTGAAAAAACAGCATAAATTCCCTAAAAATGACCCAATCATGCTGATTTTCGAACTTGACCTGTGTATTATGAATATTAATCAGTTTTGTAAGTTTCAAGCCAAAAGGTAGAATGGTTTTCCACTTATCATGTTATCGGTGCTGCATATATGCTGAAAAAGTGAAAAAACAGCATAAATTCCCTAAAAATGGCCCAATCATGCCGATTTTCGAACTTGACCTGCATATTATGAATATTCATCAGTTCTGTAAGTTTCAAGTCAAAAGGTACAATGGTTTTCCACTTATCGTGTTATCCGTGCTGCATATATGTTGAAAAAAGTGAAAAAACAGCATAAATTCCCTAAGAGTGACCCGATCATGCTGATTTTCGAACTTGACCTGCGTATTATGAATATTCATCAGTTCTGCAAGTTTCAAATCAAAAGGCAAAATGGTTTTCCACTTATCGTGTTATCGGTAAAAGTGCACGGCGACGGCGACGACGGCGACGACGGCGACAGCGACGACGGCGACGGCGACGACAGACGCAGATGATGGCTATATGTACAGACACATCTGTGTCTGTACATAAAAATACAACAGTCTCAGTCTCACAAAATGTCTTTCATGAAGTATAATTTGATTTCCACCAGTAAGTCCGCTTAGTGCTCAGCTATTTTAACAAACCTTACAAGGTATCCTACCTTACTGGACTTCTACTTGGAATTGAACGTGGCTTTTAATAGTTTCTACGAACAGTTTTATCGATAAGTAAAGTTTTAGAAGCCTGACTAACACTTCCACCTTGTGCTTCCGTGTGTAGTGTGAAGTACGTCATCAAATTGTGCTTACCCATGTTATTTTAACGAAAATAAGCGAACATATTTAATGTAATAATTTAAGATCAAAATACACAAAAAAATCCGATTTAGATATTTTTTGCAGTGTTTCTTAATTTTCCAGTTAATTTTCTAAAATCTTCATAATGGCATTAATTTCAACGAGAAAAAGCGAGATTTGTATTGGAAGCTTGGTAAAATGGCGGAATACCTCGCTTCGATTTTCGGCACAGAAAAAGACAAGTAAGTGGCATGCTTGGTGTCCTTGGATGTCAAAGGGACAGATTATAGACACTTTAGAATTTAAAGCATTAAATGCAGTGGAAGTCGCCTTATGCAATACCTTTATTTTTGGTAGAAATTATCCTTTACCTGTGCCGACTTGTAGGTCACAAAGGAGAAGGCATGGTTTTCGTATGAGAAATTTTGCTTGATGTCAGTGTAACGAGTATTTCAGAATGGTTAGAGTTAATTGTTCTTTATTTTCACATATTTGTAAAAGGAGACGCTTGTGTTTGACTTAAAGTCCCGATAGTATTGGACCTTGCACTTGTTAAAAAAAAGCTTTGTTATGATGAAAAATGTATCGGTTATCGATTTTGCTGCTCGGCAGAGATGTGTTCATTGTCCATTCTTTCAACATGAAGTGTAGTTCTCTTTTTAGTAGAAGTTACAAAACAAATTTACATTTTTGCTCTTACATTTTTTCTCCATCGCAAAAAAAAATGACGCAGAGATATACAGCTGATTTGTTGGTGATCAATTAGCAAACATTTAGTTGGGTGATTTTATTCTGTTCAAGAATGTATTTTTTTTAAGAAGAACCTGTCTGACATTTATAAAGCAGTAAATTTGATAACCTTTCACATAAGTGCCTCTTATACAAGTAATTTGTTTTGAATATAATTTTCATGTTAAAGGTAGTCACCAAAATGGTAAGATACACTCCAAAAACACATTTCAGTGGAAAAAAAAAAATAATAATGTTGATTTTGAAGCAGTTAAGTTGTACATTTCATGTTTAAAAACTATATAGTAACTTTTGTTGTCTTTAAGTTCTGGTTTAGATGTAATCTCAAGTTAAGAATTTTAAAAGAAAAAAAAAGAGCAGTGTCTTTTTCGATTTCTGTAGTTATTGATTTAGCTCAATTTGTACATGTTATGTCCTGTGGACTACATCATCACTGAAAGTTTAATATTATTTTGTAGAGTAAACTGCTCGTTTTACTTCAAGATAGGCGCATGCAAGCACGGCGAAAGGTGTTCCAGGTTACACAACAAGCCAACCTTCAGTCAGGTAAACTCACACTCAAGATTGTGCACACGATGCACAGGGTTACGACATGTAGACTCCCTACATAAAAAAAAAGGTTTAAAACTTTCCAGGCTAGTGTCCTACAACTGTATTCTTTATATTCCAGAGTAAACTGCTCTTTTTACTTCAAGATTGGCGCATGCCGCCATGGAGAAAGATGTTCACGGTTGCATAACAAGCCAACTTTTAGCCAGGTAACCATAATTGATAAGTAGGGAGTCGCTTGTGTCCTCCGCGGCCTGCTACAATCAGGAGTAAGGTATTGTGGGTGGATCAAATGCCTGTTGATTTTTTCGTTTGTTAAATTGACAACTAATGCAATAATTTCTTTGACAGCTTTAATCTTCTGATTTGTAGCCCACAGAACACAATTTTGGTAGAATGAGAACGGGATGACCAATTAAGCAGGTTATTTTTTTGTAGAATTTCTTTTTCCATTCATTCTATTTATACAGACACAGGTCCGTATTGTAAGTTAACCTGTCACCTCACGTCACAAAGACGAAGCAGCAGTGTCCCCCAGGTTCAAACTTTGAAGCTCAAACTCTCTTTGTTCTGTATTCTCTGTTTCAACAGGTACTTGTGCAGATACTCTCCTCAAAAGCAGTGTCCATATGCAGACTTGCTCAAAGAGAAGGCCATGAACATGGATCAGTATGGGAAGAATGACCTCTCCCCTGTCAACCTTATGAATTATACAGGATTTTTTATTTGTTATTCATTGATCTTTTCTCTATTTTATTTATTATTATAATTTTTTTTTCACATTAAAACCTCTGAAATTAAAATTTTTCTTGGATACATTGAGATTTCGTTCAGATATTGCTCTTTTTTATTTCCCTTTTGTTTTGATCTTTGAAAAAAATATTTGAAAAAAAAAATGCCAATTTAAGTAAACATTTTGAAAAAGAAAGTGCACCAACAATATTAAGATCACTGGGTTGCTCTATCCATGTGCCTGGTCTGGAATTTGACTTTCCCGTGCTCTGAATGTGGATACTGCATTTTGGTCAGAGTTGTGTGAGCCTTATATTGTAGATCTGACCAATGAAACCTGGGAATGTCCGGCCCCAAAAGTGCATTAGCAGGGTGTTCTTAGACCCAACAGCCAATATTGTCGTGCCTTGAATGCAGATACTTCTGAAAAATATGAAGAGTGGTTTGAGCCTTGCTTTGTAGATTTGACCAATGAATCCCCGGGTGCATATATGAAAGAATTATATTTTTTTAAACAACAGGACTCGTGTTCAACCAGTATTTATGGAATTGATTGTGTGATTGTCAGTTAATGGGTGCCATGTTTTCCTTTCTTTTATCAGACAATCCTGCTGGTGAATTTGTATCATAACCCACAGAATACAGCACAGACTGCTGATGGCTCACATAGTAAGTAGTGTGTAGACTTAAGAACTAATCTGGGCTTTTAATTCTCAATACTTTGCTCAGTTTATGTAGTAGTGAATCTGTTAGCGGAAACAAGTTTCTTTCACTTAGTGGAAGATGTAGATGATGATTCTGCAAAATAAATAATTTATTCTGGACTGTAAGCAAGCAAATGTCTGTACATTTACACCATGGCAAGTGAGTAATGAGTCTGATATGAACATTAAAAGTATCCAGATTCCTGCCTTTCCTTGGACTAACTGGTTGTCTTGATTCATTTCAGCCAGTATCACAGATGTTGAAGTACAGGAACACTACGATGAGTTCTTTAATGAAGTATTCACAGAGGTCGAGGATAAGGTATGATATAAGGATTTTATAAATGCCGAGAACTTGAAAATTTTTTTGAGCATTTAACATTTTCTTTTGTAAATTGTTTTAAGTTCGATTTAGGAGTTGGAAAAATTTAAAATTATCTGTTGTGTACAATATGGTAAGGAAAAAAACCCTGCAAGTGTTTGTTGTTTTGATAAAAACAAGTTAAATTTCTACCACAGTGATTGCTGCATTGTACTTAGCAGTAGAACTGGATTTTGACAGGATTTGAATAAGCAGAAAAGTTATTTTGTCACTATTTTACATGAACTTGTAGCTGGGGTTTTGCTTAAAGAGTATGTTTTTGATACCTTTCAGTATGGTGAAATTGAGGAAATGAATGTATGTGACAACCTAGGGGACCACTTAGTAGGCAATGTCTATGTCAAGGTGGGTCATGGGCTTTTTGTGACAACTTCACAAACATCACTTTATTCTAAAAATATAAAAAGTAATCAGTTATGGTTAAATTGTGGTGAAGTAGAGTTGTTTTTGTCTGTTGGGTAAATTTTGGTCAAAAAATTTTGAGTTTTTAGAAAGAAATATTGTGTAAGGTACTCTTGGAAATAAAATTATTTTATCCATTTCAGTGACTTGAACTTGATTCAAGATTCATGTAGAAACTTGCATTTGTTTCTTGTATTTTCCTAGTTTCGTCGTGAAGAAGATGCAGAGAAGGCAGTGGCAGACCTGAACAATCGCTGGTTTAACGGTCAGCCTGTCCGAGCTGAACTCTCACCAGTCACAGACTTCCGTGAAGCTTGCTGTAGACAGTATGAAATGGGGTGGGTGAACTTCACATCCAGTTTTTATTTTTATTTTTTCTTTCCTCTCTAATTTCCATTTTCCGTTTTATTAGGCGAATATTCTAACCCATTTTGAGTAGAAATATTTTGAGAGAAAAGACAAAGATAATGTAGATGACTAGGTAGACGAGTGATAATGACAAAAAAAAGTTGATGAACCAAATGCCCTAAAATCCAAAGGATAAATTTTTGACGATTTTTGACATTGGTCAGCTGTGTCCACAAGCAATTTAATGGCCTGGAATAATCAACAGATTTCACACATTTCAGGGAGTGCACTAGAGGGGGCTTCTGCAATTTCATGCATTTGAAACCAATCTCCAGGGAGTTGAGACGGAAACTGTATGGGAGGCGGCGGCGTAGAAACAGAGAAGTGGAGAAGATTTGTTCAGCAAAGTATGTACTATTTTTATTCTCATAGGGCCAATCTCCTGAAAAAAATAAAAGCAAATATTTAGATAGGAAGACTTTTCTTATGAAGAATGATCTAAAATTATGTGTAACTTGGTAATTCTTTAGGTCAAACATTGCTTGAAATGCTTTTCTCTAGCTTTTGGTAAAGAATAGCTTGTAAGTCTTCTACTGAATGTTATCTGTAGTGTGACTAGTTACTAATACTTATGACAACAAGATTGGATTTATAGGCTTATATGCTTTTATTTTTTATTTCAGGTCTCTTCCTTTTGACCAGTCCTCCCGTTCAAGGTCGCGCTCACCAGGGGGTCGTGGGGACAGGCGCAGTCGTAGTCGAGATCGTGACAGACACAGAGACAGAAGTAGGAGTGGAAGTCGTGGGCGGGACCGACGTAGATCAAGAGAAAGATCAGGACGATTTTAATAAGTTTCAGGCTAGCTTTAGTATAGTTGCCATCCAACTGAATAGACATTGAGAACCCATTGAGAACCACTGGAGTTCTCTTTCATCACCAGGATCACTATCATTGCATTGTGATTTGTGACTTTGCTCCACCTGCGTACTGTGTATCTCAATCCATACAACTTAAAAAGACTGATACCCAGGAGAGTAATGCTCTCATTATTGCCCAATTACCCCCCATTTTCTTCCATTTATTGGGGATGAGACACAGGAGCAGTGGTCTGGATAGTTTAAAATCTTTTCTTTTTTTTTTGTAAATTGATCTTTGAGTAACCTCATTTATCGATCAGATATAACATTCGATGTATGCAGATGTTGTTTTTAGTTGTTCACAATACACAACAAAGAAAAAAGAAATATCAGAGAATAGTTCATTTCATTCTCTTCGTAAAAATATTCTGAAATATAATGCAAGTTTGATAGTAACAATTTGAAGAGAAGACTTCAAATTTGTTTTGTATGTAGTAAGACATTTTTTACAGACAAAAAGTTAATAAATAATTGTACTCTAATATGGGCTTACTTTGTCAATGATTATCTGCGGTGATGTTAATTTGGTACTTCACTTCCAATCTGTTTTACAGACAGCATTTTATCTGCAGAATTGCTGGATTCTGAGATCGTTAACTATGGTGGCAATCATACCCCCAGCAGATCATTTGTTTTGTGCAGCTCAATTTGGTCAGAAAATTAAAAAAAAACACACACACACACACACACACACTCATGTCTGGTTTTAGAAATGGAGGCAATGAAAGTATCATCTTGTCACTTTATTCGAGCAGCTACAAGATTGTACAACTATTGATATTTTTAAAATTATTTCCATCCTTATAATTTTCTCTTGTAATTGCATTATCATGTTCAAAAATGTCAATTTCAATTAAAAATTACACTTATAGAAGTCAAGAAATTATTCAGAAACTAAACAAATGTAATATAACAAAGATAAATATCCTACCAATATATAATAAAACTTCACAAATGTATACATATCAAATATAAAAACAAAAACTGACATGAAAGAAAAAGAGTAAAAAATATTGATAAATATCACTAGAAAGTCCTGTAAAACATTTTGATTTGTTGCTTTTGCAAACAAGCAAGTGCTTGGATAAGGAAGACCACAACAGATCTCTGCACTTGCATTATTCATCACAATTCTCAGAACTGTTTCTAAGCTCTGTAGTTACATGGTCACATCTTATCCAATGAAATGGCACTCTCATGGAAATCCTAGTCAACTAAGCCAGTTAACCGACAGCTTTCTCAGGATTTCATGTTTCAGTGTCAAATTCAATAGACCCCTCTAATATTTGTCATTGGCTAATTAAAATTTATACAATTATTTACATAACGTTTTGGTCACCTCTTGACTAGGTTCAACCTGAAGCTTATCCCAGCTCTGGACAGAACCTAGCCAAGAGGTGACCAAAACTAAGTCCATAACTGCTTTGTTACATATGTTCAGGAATTTCAAAGATAAGTGAAAATAATTAAGACACATCGAGAACTTGTGATTATGTGCAGTTAACTGTACCTAGCTCATGCAGTGGCCATCGAGGTCCAATATGGCAGAGTTGACTACGAGGTCATCTCACTGAAATAGCTGACCCCGCATGACTGCCTCTTGACCAATCAGTAAGGGTCAAAATTTGTTATCAATGATCATGTAACTTTGTCAAATACTGCCCAGTTCAGACACAAAAAGTGTTCATGTATGGTCATTTGAAGATGAAGAAGCTGGTCAGCCATTCCCTAGTTCAGTAGTCCTGCCCTGTGTCTCTGTAGTATGTTCACCATCAGCTGTCTTGCCTCCTCGTTCTTACACTGGGCACGCAATTCCATCATCAGCTGAGTGAAGTGTGTGCTTTCATAGTTCTCCATCACAGAGGTTAACATGCCCTGATTTATAAGATGTAATGAATTTTTAAAAGTTTCAATTTCTGGATTAATATATTTTTCTCTATGTGTAAAATGGTAATATGCAAAACACCAATTTAACTGATTTTGAATAAATTATATCCAAGGCCAAATTTTGGTTTTAAATAGTGATGACATTCTCAAACTTGTTGTCAATTATTATATACCGGTGGTAACAACAGCAATTTTAATGAATGCACAAACTAATAAAATCAGTCAAATTTACCATTTTTAAGTCAAAATCAGTCCTTTATAACATGGTTTCTTTCTTGGTTAGAATGGTCACTGACAGCTTATAGCACATTTGACATATATTAAACAACACCTACCATAGAGCAATACCATAGATCTGTGTACATTATAACATATTCACCAGTTTAAAGAGCCTCTAAGGAATAAAACAGATAAAGAATACCTTATGATGAGACCAGACTATGATGTACAGAGCTCTGTTAATGCTGTGGACCTCCTGAGAAGGGAGCAGTCGCTGGAGTGTCTGGGCATAGTACAGGGGAGCTGTCCGGATCACTTGAGCTGAAGTAAAATTAGTATTTGCCAGGTACAAAATGTATCTTAAAAAATCATCTTATGAATCTAAATCCTCTCCCCACATATTGTCACATTATCACACAAACACTCATTTGAATTTATTATAGGCAATCTGAAAATCAGCATCTGTAACTTAATTACAATATATATAATATGTAGCCATGTAAATTGCTTTTTCCATCTAAACAGGACTTCTGAATTTCACAAGAAAGGCTTTAGTTTATTATAACTATTATAACTAATAATAATAATTGACCATAGTCTATACTGACAAAAAAAAGACAAAGTATATATCTGACATATGATATACAAAAGTAATGGCGTGCCATGGATATTTTTACTAATTTTACACTGTTTAAAAATTCAAATACAATATCCTTTACAGATACTTCAACATTATGTTTTCATTTCAAGAAAGATGTTTGGAATAAGAGTTCCAATACTGTAATTAAAACCTAGAGGACCACCCCTTACCTATTACAGACATGTTTTTCCTTGCCTCACTTTGGTTTGTATCACAGTAATGCTTCTCTATCTCAACTGTTATGTCTCTCTGACATCTCTGCCATATGAAAAATATGTAATAAATGTATTTTTTTCATTGTCTAATGAAAATAATTCCTCAACACTTTTGTAAGTTGTAACAATTATTTCTGTCAAATCGACTCAAATGGAAATTGATGGAAACCTAGCTCTTCATCTCTTTACTTTAATAAATTTGAAAAAAAAAAAAAAAAAATGACACTTGGGGCATTTTGCAGCAAAATTTACCCGAAATTCTTCTCAATCTTAGCTTTATTCTCTACAAAAACAAATCGATATGCTGAGTATTAAAAAAATCTCACCTTTAAGTAAGACTCAAAGACCTCTTTGGTGTGTTTCCTGGTACTGTTAGATAATAATTTAAAGAAGACATTGTCTCCATGAAAGAGATTCCCACTTTCTACAGCTGATATGACAGTTTCAGTTTCCACGCACTCAGTGGATTCCATGCTACTCTGAAACTGAGAAAGAAATCATCATTATTTTTGCTCATCTTCAAAGTACATGTTAATAGTATATGAAACAGAAAAAATTCAATATCATGCTGCAGTACAGATCTACTAGTATAATGTGACTTTTTTATATAACTAATGTTTAGAGTTGATGATGATTTTTTTAAACAGAAAGTGTGCAGTTGTTTAAGACAAAAACGTTATCTTTTTTTCTCTTGGTAATCACTCAATCACAACCTGACTGTCAAAGTTTGAAAAGCAAATTGACTGAATGAGGCAATGTTTGGAAATTATTAGCAACATTTTAAATAATTTGCATGACACTTCATGCCCCAATTTAAAGACAATGAACTGCAAAAAAAGTAAAAATCTGCCCTATTTTTTATTTTAAGCTGGACTCCAGGAGTTTCTGTGGAAAAAAAATTAACAAGTGATGCATTCCAAGATATGCCCATTTTTCAGACTTCTTCTACTACTGCTACATGATGCTATAATATACAGATACCTCTATCAGTGACCTTAAAGCTTCAACAGTGTCTTCATCTCCAAAGTTTCCATTTTGTAATGCATCAGCCAGGGTTTGTCCTTCACACTGTTTTGTAAACTCAGCACTAAAACCCTCCACATCTTCCTCATCACAGCTCGCAAACATCTCACACAGACTTTCCAAATCCCTGTGTTCAATGCATTCTTTCAGGTAAACTGCACTGGCCTTG
Source organism: Lingula anatina (assembly GCF_051362555.1). Taxonomy (NCBI): domain Eukaryota; kingdom Metazoa; phylum Brachiopoda; class Lingulata; order Lingulida; family Lingulidae; genus Lingula; species Lingula anatina. Next base: position 7,058,395 of record NC_141773.1, read on the forward strand.
ACTGTTTCCTCAAATAATAAAGTGAGTCCAAATTTCACAGGGTCTTGAAGTTTGTGGGCACATGCTTCTGGAATGCTCTGCTGGTATTTCTCTTTGAATGCTTCATTCAGCGCAACTGGCATTTCTTTACAGGCACAGATGATACTCACTGCTGTTTTGCCTTCTCCTACGAAAGAAAAAAAAATCCAACACATTAAGACATTTTCTGATTGAGGTATCCCAGATCATAGGCTTATTGAAAAAAATTCTCTCATATTCTGCATCACATTTTTGAACAGGGATTTTTTATAATTAAAGTAATCTTATCATTCACCGTGTCTATACTACACAAATTTTGGTGAAATAAATATCTAAAAGATTTAAGGAGAAATACAATATTAAACTGTGCCCATTACTACATTAAAGCAGTCATGTTCTCTTGAACCAGACGTACAAATTGTGGAGCAAATCTGATTTTCATTCACAGCCTAACATTAAAATGGAAATTAGTAATCTAAAGCAACAACATAATATCAGAGGCAGGCCACCTTTTTCACAAAGGAATAAAACACAATCTCATTAAAACTGTTTTTTTTTTTCGCAAAAAAAAAAAAAAAAAAAATTGTGACCAATACCTATCCATATACTTACCTCTGTCAACAGCTGTTTTCAACTCCTCTGCCAGCTGTTCTGTTGACATGGATTTAAAATCTTTTTCGGCACTGCTGCTGGAATTAGGATTGCCGGCATTCCCGTTCTCCTTGGAATTAACACAGCCCATCCTGGGGAGCTGCACCAAGCAGTGTCAGTCAAATGAGGGCAAAGTTTCCTGGGTTAATTACGGCAAAGTGTCAACTGCTGCTCATTGTCATCATGGCACAGGAATCAACACTGAGTACTGCAGCATGTTTCAACTACTAAATGCTGTAATGTTATAAAAGCACATAAGGTCAAACAAGCAAGCAAGCAAACAAACAAACAAACAAATAAATAAGATTTTTTTCATGAAACAGTACTGGAGGAATTTTGGCATATACACAAATCATATCTATTGCTATTTTTTAATCCAATGAATTTTCCACTCGAGTTCATTGACACTGCAATTCCCTTTGTGGGATACATAGTTTCACTGATGTCCAAGCTCTCCCTCATGTTGCAATGAGCACAAGTAATTAAGTGTCATAGTTTGACTTCACTCTGCTTACTAGTGCACACCCGCATGCACAACACACAACACGCTCAACACAGAAACATAATAAAGCAGTTTACTCTCCTGTTTTCAAAGATTTTCATTTTAGTACTTTTAAATGTTTTAATATTTAAAAAACCACCTAAATGTTCCCATCCTAAGAGTCATCCTCACCAGTTTACCCCGCCTATTTACCAGAACCATTTGGGAAAGAAATGCACGTACTAGTAAAATCCGAATGGAAGCTCCGTTTCCAAAAAAAAAAAAAAAAAAAAAAAAAAAAAAAAAAAAAAAAAAAATCTAATCATTCATTAATGAATTTCCAGCCAATCGCTTCTGAAATACCATGATATTTGATCACACTGTTACTATGCACAGAGTAATTGCTTGTTTATTTATCGTATTATTCCTCGTTTTCCGTTATTCCTAACAGTATCAATTTATGAGAATTTCAATCATAAAATAAGTTCCAAATGTTCAGTTTAAATTAGGAAAAACACTTTTGCACAAATACTGAAAGCAATGTCAGACAACACATGCTGTAGCTTACCAACACAGATGCAACTAGTAATATTTGCTAACACGAAAAGGGCAACGTATGTATGCCGATGCATCATTAGCCTGGTTTAGGCCTCAGAAGTGTTCAAAAGAAAACGAATCAAAGACCTCTAGTAAGCACGTTGGCTTGCACCCCTTTAATGTCTATATTGGTGTTGGTGAATAGTGTGGTGTGTGTGTGTGTGTGTGTGTGTGTGTGTGTGTTTGGGGGGGGGGGGGGGGCACGATGACCTTAATCTGACCGTATGGTGACCGTATGGTGACCTTGGCCTGGCGCGATATTCGTTGTGTAAGTAGGCAAGAGAACGTTGCTGACTTGTTGTTATAAGGTAACATCACTTAATATCAATGTTTTCTCCAACTTGGACCAATATTGACAAGAATTATTTCCCCAAGAATGAATGCGGTTCGGGTCTGTTAATAACGTTAACCAGGGGCGGATCCAGCCAGGATTATTTGAAGGGGATGCGAAGCCTACTCTAGCTCCTCCTCCCCCCCCCCCCAAACTTGGCCCAGCTGAAGGACCCCGAAAAATGGGTATTTTAGAGGGTGAACTATACCATTTGGTGCGTTTTAGAACTATGATTTAGCTAGTCAAGAGGGGTCCAGAAATCGAAGGGGGGTACGTGGGGGTGGGGGTAAGGATCGACGTACCCCCCCCCCCGACCCCCTCTAAATCCGCCACTGGTTATAACGTTATTTTGTGTTTGTGATACTGACAGGCTACCTGTAACCCTGTGTATGAGATGTATAATGGAGACATAGGCCTATTGCTCTGCCTGTGTTTTCCAAACAGCTAGCAGGCCTATAGGCCCTATAGGCCTATACCGGTAATATGTGCACACAACAAGAATTACAATAATAAATAAATAAATAAATAAATAAATGAAAGTGTAAATGAGAATAACCTGTAGGCTATATTTTAAAGTTTTGAAAAAAGTATACATTGTGCTTATGATTCAAATTAAAAGATGCCAGCTAGGCCTACATTATAAAGAATTGCCAGTACTGGGTAACATAATATTTTTGTTTCCTTATTTATTCATTTTTTAAATTTATTTATTTATTTATTTATTTTTGTTGTTTTCTCTCTTTTGTTTTTCAGTTGTTCAGGATCAGAGTAAACAAGACTGGCACATCCTAGATAAACAACAATGGTCATCTCATACATTCAAAATTTCTTTAGGATGATTTATCTCTTCGTGGTAGACATGTACAATTTCCCAGATTTACGTAGATACATGTTGACGGTATTTAGAAAGAGAATCTTTGAGAGGAAACACGTTGATACTCGGACAATATACGATGATGAAGGTAACCCATTAAGATCGGCTTGCGTCAAGGGGAAGTTCGTCCCCGATTGGCCACTAGTAGTTGACAATATCGACAATTACGACAAGTTCCACGCCCGCGGTGACGACATATGGATTGTAAACTGGCCAAAATCGGGTAAGAGCTTGTTTTGTGTTAATTGTAAAAACATGGGTATATTAATACCGGTATTTCGCCAACGAAAGAAATTATAAGCACGCAGCAGAGTAAGGATATATCTTTTATTATTAATTTATTTTAAATTGAGAGCATTGTTTGAGAACTGTTTTACAGTTTTTTCAAAATATGCATTTTCAATATGGATTTGAAACGTCCTATACGAATGATGACAAAGTAAAACTTACTTATAGGAAAACTTATTACTAGATAATTAAAAAAAAATGTTTTTATGCGTCAGGCACTCACTGGATGTTTGAAGTTGTTACGTGTCTGACTTCCGGCAAAGCACAGCTTCATGACGGTATCAAAGAAAACACCATGTTCCCCGAGTTCTGTCCGGTGGATATTTTAGACGACATGACGTCACCAAGAATTTTAGACACGCATATTCAGCTGGAGCTCTTCCCAGAAGAGGCACTGAAGACGTCGAAGATCATTTACACAGTCCGAAACCCCAAAGACGCCTTTGTGTCCGGTTACTTTCACTTGTCAAGAGATAATTTAGTGGGCTTCCGTGGTGGTTGGAATAATTTTTTCAGGACATCTATGAAAGAAATCAAAGGTGAAGGTTTGAAAAAAAATTTAACAAAGATATACTTTCCGTGTTCTATAAGCTATTCGATTTCCTTGCCACATTAAACTTATGTTGGTTTCTATTATTGATGAAAGTAATGATTTAGATTTGAAACAAATTTAGATTTTGTTTGATGTTGACCAATTTGAACGTTCAGTTTTTATTTATTTTACTGTATTTATTTATTGTTTCTTTTTTTGATAGATAGACAATAAGTTGTCTGCATTTTTGCTACTTGCAGAGGTTCCATACGGCACGTGGTATGATCACGTGAGAGGGTATTTAGCTGCGCTCGAAAACAAACCGAACGCTCTTGTCGTCAAGTATGAAGACATGATAAAGGTAGTCAAACATTGCTTGGCGTGGATCACTGTATAGAAGTAAAATTTCTGACTGCTTGATAGCTTAAATTTCCGTGAATTTTGGCATATTGCATTCGCCGTTTTATTTCGTTCCTGCTTTTGTTTTTAAAAGGGACATTAAAAGCTTTGTAGAATAATTCATTTATTTATTTTAAGGTACCTTTTCCGCCTAGTTGTAGAATCATTTAAATGCTTCCAGGATCTCAAGAAAGAAGTACGCCGCATTGCAGAATTCATTGGCCACCAAAATTCCGAGGAGTTTTATGATGAAGTGGCAAGAGTGTGTTCCTTTGATCACATGCAGAAATCAAAGAAAGAACTGAAGATTATATGGAAGCCAGGAGGATCCATGTACAGAAAAGGTAGACTGGACTGCCATCTATCGTCAACCATCAAAATAATTTGTTGTAAAAGGGTCATGCTGAACCGTTTTTGCGCTTAACTCAAAGTGCTAAACTGGGACAGTCGGCTACGTAAACGTGACTTTGCCAAATGGCCAAGGACATTTAACGAACGGTTATCCAAAATTTTGTTGACTTAATTGTATGGATTTTGTCACCCATTGCTGTAAAAAGACTGTACAGGAGATATCAGTTTCTTCTACTGGTATGGGCACAGTAAAAAAAAAAAAAAAAAAAAAAAAAAAAAAAAAAAAAAAAAAAAAAAACGAAGTAAACGGCCTATCAGATTTTTTGTGTAAAGCGGCTTTATCAGTCAAAACTTTTCTCAGTCTATGTCTTAAAAGAATGATTGTCAGCAATTATTATACACGTGATGGTGTTTATTTCATTTTATTGTATTTCAGGTATAGTTGGTGACTGGAAAAACATGTTTACAGTTGCACAGAATGAGGAGTTTGACGCTATTTACAAAGACAGGCTAAAAAACCTGAACATTAGCATTGACTTTGAACTAGCATGATCACCCTCTTAACTTGCCCATGTTGCATTTTTACAAACTTACGCACAGAGTGTATTTACGACTCAGAAATGCAGGATGCCAGTTAAAATGTTGTGGGAAACATTTGAAAGTAATACACTTAATTCAAAATGGTGCAAAGCACAATTCATGGGCAGAGACGGGTGGAGCAGTGATTTGTGGGTTGAACAAACGCCTTTAATATAGGCAATTCCCTTTATTCAGTGCGAACTGATGAAAAATTTATGGTAAATTTTCGTCCCAAATTGAACATAGATATGTTTTGTCGTTTATTAAAAGAAATACCGTAAGAGTTGTTTCAATATTCTGTGAAGTATCGATAATGATTTTCTAGCGTGTGTGAGCTACTTGCCGAGACGAACTTTCAGCCTAACTGTCCTGTGCTGAACGACTTTTAAAAATGTATGTGCATTCTCTTTTGTAAACAAGGATTGTTCTCAACTATATTTCACCTTGTATCTTCAGAATTAAAAAAAATATATATTTGTCTGTTTTCATGGGAATAATAAAGATAAACTACAGTTTCCGCTTTTTATACATGACTTTATATGTAACATGTACAAGTTTGTGTTCATTACTTTGGAAAAGGGTTTCCCTCTGGCAAAGTTAAACAGTTGTATAACAAAGATCCATCCACGAATGACGGAAATACACTTTCTCGTTGCCTTTGCATTTAATTTGACAGCTGCCGTTAAAACTTCTTATCAAAATTTTTACACGCTTATACTAGTATGCTACGATGACATCAGGCGACAACTTCAAAAACAAGGCTGCAATAAATGGTATCACAAATAGCTCAAAGAAATTCAGTTTGTCACTAACATACACAGAGCGCATGTCGTCTGAATCAGTTATAATACATGTATGAATATCCCCGCGAAAATTCGCAATTGTAACGCCTGCAGTTCCATCACAATATTGGTATAAACGTGAGGGCGTCACACAAGCCCAGATCGACCACAGATTAAATTCCAATGTTAAATCTTCGTAGATGTTCTTTTATGATGATGCCTCGACAGCCTTCCAGAACTTTCTGAATATTGTCTGTGTTCACTGCGCATGTGTAGAAATAGTCACACGAGTGGTTTTCGTGCCAGTTAGCGCCGCCAGATGGCTTCCGAGATCTGCTTGCGATTTCCTGTAAAATACATGCAAAATATTATAGTAGAATTAAGTTTTTAGCAGATATCTCTATTAGAATAAAGGATGCAAATATAATCTTCGTTTTGCCAGTTATTCTTTCAATTATTGTTCCAGTAATTAAGTCACTCTGAAATATACGGATTATTTATACGCTACGCGATTAAAAATCAATGACAAGCAAATTATTGCAAATATGTGAATTGCTTTTAGAAACACTTTTAACATAAAGTTTATTTCTTACGTAGTCAGAATAAACGTAAAAAGCAAGTAAGCATATTACCATAAATACAGTTTTGATGAAGGTTGCAGTTCTGATAACTTCTTCCCCAATTTCTGCAGCGATATCCTTGTAACTCTGCCGGTGTTTTCCAGGGTCGCTTATCGTCCTCTTTCTACTGACGTAAACTGAAGAATCTCGCATATTGTCATTATAGTCCGGAGAAATACAGGGCAACAGATTCCGATTAGATTTTGAATTGCTGGACGACGATCGTCTGCTTGCAATCCCCGTTGCGCATGGGCAAGTTTGGTCAGCGTCCATAGTATTTAGTTTTGGGAATGCTTCAACAAATTCTTTTGCGTCTCGCTCTGAATTGACACAAATGAATATGTTAATTGATTGATAGATAAAAATAAAGACCATAAGAAGAGAAACAAGATCTACTATTTATCTTCTACAATGATGCTTGGTGCCTTGCAAGACCGTCAATATTCCATAGCATAGGCCTACTTAAGCGCTGCGTACATTTTACTACACCAAAGTACATCGTAGTAAAAAAAATACATTATTTATGGCACATATATTACTTGTGCTTTGATTGAAGTTATGAAAAAATAAAACATCTTACTCACCTTTTAATTCATATGTAGAAAAATCTTGCAACCTACGAATGTAATCTTTCTGCTGAAATGCAGGAGACGAGTCTAATCCTTGTCTTCTCATTTCTTCCTCCTCGTTCTTCAATTCTTCTACTAACGTGTTCAGCGATTTCTGCTGGTCTATTTTTTCTTTAAGCTGGTCAATTTTGTTGAAGAAGACAAGCACTGACGTGTTCTTTAACCACCTGGAAGTCGAGATAATATGTATTTTACCAGCGCTTAAGACGAGTTCGGTTATATTTCACTGTCCCAAAAGATAGATATTCTTTTGAAATTAAAGCGATTTCATGTGCAGCTCTCCAGCTTAAAAAAAAATATCACCTTGAAAAACCACATTTTACGACTTATAAGTTTTATAGGTCTAAGTTCATCTTTATTTGTGATACATGTAGATTTTCAAGGAAAATATGAAATAGATAATTCTACAGATATAAAAAGAAAGAACACAAAATGTTCATTTAGAACAACTGTATATAAAAAACTATGGGTGTATAGGTAACTTACGGATTATTCCAAACTTGGTCAAAATTTTCAAGCGCGTCCACTAGCCTGTTTTTCGTTTCATCTTCTCGCAGTTTCACGTCGAAGCTCGAGACGTCCACAACATACAAAATGGCAGTCACGCTGTCTGAGAATACTTGGATCCATTTTCTTCTCTCCCCTTTCTGTCCTCCCACGTCGAAAACACTGAAAATGAAAAAAAGCGTTACAAACATCTGCGTTATTGATTCTTATATACCAGTACTTGACATTTGGTTTTGACTCTGACGAGATCTACTCACAAATGCAAGTAGTACATTTATTTTTAAAAGATGAATAGACCCCTACATGTTCTAGGGCAAATCGTTCCTGAACAATGATGTACAGTTTCAATTACATATAGATGAATAGAATAAGTCTTCCGTATTTTTTACCATGAGACAAAACCGTTTTCAACTGGGAAATGGTTTTGAAGATATTTTACAGCCGATTTGGAAATGCTCAATATGCGTAGATCTATTATAAACTGTGCGCAATTCCAATCGTATAAAAGATTCATACATGTATATCTTACCTAAATGGTATTGTGGCCCCGTGCTCCAGAACATCAAAATCGATCTCATTGATAGAATTTGTCATCACGCGGCAACGTAAAATGTCCTGCAATAAAGATACAATGTAACTTCGATCCACCAGAGCTTATTGTACCTGTAAATATAACGATGCGATTTTTTTCCGACACACACACTTATAGACTTGAGCAATAAAACATTTTTTTATTTATTTCAAAGCGAATTTTGTGTTAATTAGACTGGCTAAATTGGAATAATCTGCATACAGAACATTGTAAATATTCTTACATTAGTGAACAAAGTAGCCTACTCCTTAGGTGCGAGAAAGGTCATTTCTTACATTAATTCTGAGAACTGAGAGTTGTTATCTATACCTGATCACTGGGAACATAGGTGCGATTTCTGATTTCACCGAGTCTGTCCATGAAACTAAAAAGTAAACAAAAACATTTATTTTTATGACATTAAAATGCACTTTGGATGCCCCTACTTCAGCGACTTTTGCTTAGCCGTCTCATGCACGATAAAATAAAAACAGAGTCGACGTTGCATCCTCACCACGCTTACATTACTAGAATACCTATGCTTTCTCTATGCGAAATTTGAAAGTCAAGTTAGATGATTAAAAAGAAGTTATTATTATGTGACTGTTATCCTCAAGGAATATTTTATAAGCTTAAGAAACGTTTTACTCACTACTGCGTGCTGTCCAGCAGCTGGTATTCGTTGGATCTTCTGAAACACGTCTGGACGCCGCCATCTTGCCATAATTTTGACGTGTGTAGAAAAAATTCCTGGGAAAGAATGAAATATCGACTGTTACGGAGATGGTTCTTATGCTCAAAGTTAAAAGGTAAATAAAGAGGTCGCTTTGACATTTTACTTAAGTTAAACTGTAAAGGTGAAGAAACAACTGAAAATGAAAAACGACTTCCGTCCGAAATAATTTAACCGAAATAATTTAAGAATTACCAAAATTAAATAACGATACGCCCCCTCCCCCCAAGTAAAAAAAAGGTTAAATATGAAAACAGACGTGGAAATAAACAAAATTTCAGCAGTTGTTGGGACGTTGGTAGATTACGAAAACAACCACATAAAAACAAATCATGTATACATGTACCTGTGGGAAATCAAAATCAGGGCGATGCGTGTCCTTGCTGAGGATGTAGTCGTAGCAAGGCTGGTTATCACTGCGCTCTAGCGGAATACCTATTATCTGCATCGCACCGCATATTGTCTGATGACAGAATACAGTTGTTAATTATTTATCTTAATTAAATTAGCCAGTTATTAAATAAGGGATATGGCGTTATTTGTGATATTACGGTCTCAACTGTAAAATATACAGCTTTTATTTATATGCTAAATGTTAAGGTTTATTTTTCCAAAATCATGACATTATTATGATTGTTAAAAAATACTGAAAATTAAACAAAACACTTGGAGATATATTGACTTATGCATTAAGCGGACAAAAAGAAAAGTTACCTAGTTAAACTTGCGACACTCAAGAGTGCAGGGAACCACAGGCTCCGTTCATGTTAAAGAACACGAGCCAAATTAAGAGACCAATATGTCACAAAACCTCACTCACCGCTATAGAATCTCTTATGTTACGTTTAATATCAATGACCTTTTCAATCCTCTCCCTGAAAAAAAAAAACATCGTTATTAAAAATGCAGTAAATAAATTCGTGACTTTATAAAGGTCATCAACTTTTACAATTACTATTATTGTGATATTTACTACCCCATCAATTCCCTATATGTCATTATGCTAACATAATATACTACATATCATATTATCGTAATTTACTTGAAACATGTTCCAGTAGTATACTGTTCCAGTAGTAAAAGTGGTTAGAAACAAGGTGAAAATAAATTCCATCAGTGTATTGTGGCAGATGTGATGTCAACGCAATCGTTCTCTTTACGGCAATGTCACAAACGCGTGCGCTACTTACCCTCTGTCAAAACCGTTGATGTGAATAATCTTCATTTGCTTTGTGATTGTGCTTTTGCCCGCTTCACCGGTTCCTAGGAAAAGAAAAAAAATATAAATGACAGAAATAGACATTTAATGCACACAAGCACAAGCGCACACACACACACACACACACACACACACACACACACACACACACAGAGAGAGAGAGAGAGAGAGAGAGAGAAAGGGAGAGGGAGCAACAAACCGCACAGAACCTTTTAATCATTTGTTTGGGCTTATTCGGTCAACGTGACCTTTATTACAAATTCTGCAGCCAACCAAATAAATGACATAAAAGCCTTATTCCCAGCAACGTTGCCGATTTTATCGTGTGTAAATCTTGTTAAACTGATGGCGATCTATGAATGTCAGCATAATTAAGGCGTGGATGGCGGTAACGACGCACAGTAAAAGACGGGTGCTTTAACCGGAACAAATACAGGCTTCTTTAAGGGTTACCGTTAGTGACGGAAAGGTGGACCGTCTGTCATTATTTTTTGGTTCTCTTAGGGTGCTTTCCCAGAGATTTAGATCGATCTATGGATTAAGTTTTAGATCGACCTAACTCCCTGGGGGTTCAGGCTAAATTGCAGTCAGCCGAGCGGACACCATAGTTAATTACCCCTTTACAGCTTTTAGTAGGCGGGACAGACGCTTAAGCCGGCCAAGCTGACAGTAATCTAGTGAGATTCCCCACAGGGATAGATCGATCTAAAAATCTATGGAAATGGGGTCTTACACTATTTTTGCATGCGTCAGCGTTCTCCAACTGACATCACTGCTAGTTGCTCGCAGCTGATAAACGGTTCTCTTAATATTTTTTCATTACGTTCTCTATACGAGAAGAAGTGAATTACCGATAAGCACTGCTGCAGACTTACTTACTAACAGCCTCTCCTTCATGTCCTTACTGGCCTCGGGAAATCAGTCCGTCGGACTCTAAATTGATTTTTAATTTCAGCTTGTAGAACGATGATTCATTGAATTATGTTGGCAAACACTTGAGATCTGGGTGAACGTTTAACTACTGAGACTTGGAAAGTTCCAATCATCGAATCATAGATACGTGCAAGTAACTACCGTACTTAAAACTCTATATCGTTAGAATATCATTGTTTAACCAATGATTAATTTTCCGACGATTTCAACGTACTTCAAATCTGTGCCAAGGGCTTGTTGGAGCCGAATGGTGACACATAATCGATTTTGTGTTGAACCGACTGTAAGTTAAAATAATTTCAACTCAGCGAAAACGCCTTCTGATATACATACACGGGATGCTTAAGTAAGAGTTGCCTACAGAAACTAACATAGTTGTCATTCGCAGGGACTCTAGCAATAGATTACCATAGGTTTACTTTTTTTGCGGACGAAAATGACCACCTGCAGTTCATTCTTTACAAAGTTCATTAGTCTGGTCCTGAGGAAGGCTCTTGAGTAGAGCCGAAAATTAGACATTATGAAAAATATTTAGATAAAACTGTCTGTAAAATGATTAATTTAACAAACCTCCTGCACTTCACTTAAAACATTTTTATACGCCTTTTACCCACATTTCCGCCAAGTCTTATCGGTCAAGTCAATACTGTATTCCATACTCAGTGACCAGCTTAATAGCAGTCGTCAATAAACTCGCTTACAGTTGCTTGGTTTCAAAAGGTTAATTCTTTATTTAATTGTGTATCGGCATCTTCTCAATTCAGGCGTACGCGGCCATCAGAGGGTATTGAGATAGCTCGGACTTTTACATCACTTTCCGTGATTCTGTATAAATAAGTGATTTTAAACTTATGATGTCAATGTCTTTCAAACATGTAAGCTGACACAAGTTGGATGAAAGTGCGTCTCTACATTATTAAATAATCCCAAAGCCATCATGGCTTACTCACCTAGAAGTAAAAGTTTGTGTCTCCGCAGATCGTGCCTATGTTCTCTCTTTAGCATTCGGTCAATCCGCTTGCTCTGTTGGGCAGATTTATCCTGATCTTGGTTTCCAAGGAATTTCATATTGACCGGACCAACGCACGAGCACATCGTCGTCTCTGCGTCTGACGGTCTCGGATCAGAGGACCGCATTTTGTAGCGCTTCAAGTTTCCCGCGGTCTCTTTCTGGAATAAATGGATTTGGCATGGTTAATGAATACTCCCCAGTTTCAACAACCAACGTTCCCGCTTAACTTTGTATGTAGCTTCTTGAAGTTGACTTCTCATGAGGGCGTATTGAAACTATAAAAATACTTCAGAAATTAATATTTTTCCACGAATTTATCCAGTCGACGTGTACTTATGAAACAAATTTTTCCAAACTCGCCCACAGGGGCAGTCAGCCAATGAAAGCGGAATATGTAGGCAGGGCGTTTACGGGTGGGATCACACAGCGTGGCTGCGCAGTTACCTAATTTCATGAAGAGTTTCACAGAGAGATTTCATCTCGGCTATTTTTGATGAGCAAACTTAACTGTGCACGCCCACATGGGCTGGTTGAAAAAACGTCGCTTTTTATCATTTTTTTTCTTTAGAATGTTTTGACCGTCAAGCATATCAACACGCTTGACATTTACATTTCCTTGAAGAAATACCTGTACACATGAGAGGGGTCCATTGTAAGAAATCAAGGCAATCACGTCTGAGTCTGTAAAGGTGTTTTTAATAACCACGTGTGGATTAGGCGTCACGTTGTCAGACCGTCTCAGTGACCAAAGTGAGAAAAGTCGACTATTGTGAAATAACGTGTCTTACTCCTGCTACATAAGTATAAAATGGTGTCTGGATTCCACTAACTCAAGTAAACTATATGCATTTTGAAAAAAACTCTTGAGTACATTACTTGGTTTATCCTTTCAAATTATACACAGACAGAGCGCGTATACAAGGAATTAAAGGAAATGAAAAACTCTGAAACATAAGTATGAAGGCAGATAGCTGTTCTAGGCACTTGGAACCTTTTACCTCTTTCTTTTAAAGCGAAGTGAAATGTACACACGTGCCTCGAAATTCTCAGGTTAGTTAACAACCCGATAGTGTCTTCAACACCGTTTATGGCTGGTTGTGACGTCAATCCCTCTTTATCGCCAGCGCGTGGCTGTGATCTACGACCATTTAATAAGTTTTCATCGACATCCAAACTTCTTTGTATACAAGTATATTGACTATCTTTGATATACAGAGAATAATAGAGGGCGTTTATGAAACATTGTAATATTTTTGGTAGCACGATAACCCATGGGTCAAGCGATCCCTGTACATCGCCTCGGAATGACGTCATAATCTCTTCTATTATGTTCCTTCACCTCGCTACGCCTGAGTGTTTGGGCAGGCTCCATATAAAAATAGCTCTGTCTGAGCTTTTACGCCAACATCAGCCAGGACGATTGAAATAGATTTCATTATTATGACTCTCTTATGGTTATTGTTATTTTTATGCTAAAATGCTACCGAATTGTCAGTCATGTTAGTCATGTCTAATTGGCTACTATTTTGGTATCTTCTAATTGTAGACCGCACAATTGTACGGTAACTAAAACCCAGAAAATTTATAACAGAAGGTCAATAGAGCGTAATATTGTTAGCAAAGCGGAGCGAAACGTCACATACATTGGTCCTTTACATCGAGCGGTGCAAATTGGCAATTCATTCTCTAATGGTTCACTTTGACAGGTAACAGGGGCTTGACTCTCTTTCACAAGTTCTCCAAAGGTGCGCTTCCTGCTGTTTAGTTAAAATAATTAATGGCCTTTCCGAGTGCGGAGATTCCTTTTAGGTGTATCTGTTACAGTAGGTTTGGGCAAACAATAAGGTAATGACATGTTCAAGCTTTACGTGATAGCCTGGTTTTTTAAGTTGTCAATCACTCATATTGTACCGGTATAGAGTTTATCGCTATTTTAGTGAAAAGGGACGTAAACACCAACAGTAGCATCAGACACGTTCGTTTTCATCCAACTTTCAATACATTAGTGCTGGGTAAGGTCTTTCCTGCTCTGGGTGATCAGGGCCTTAGCCAGGGGGTGGAGGGTGGGGGTGGGGGGTGGGGGTGGGGGGGCTTTAGCTGGGATAATGTCCGCTCTGGATAAAATTAGATCTAGGTACACGAAGCTTCCATAGTACAATGTTCAGTTTTTCAGAAAAAGACCCCCCCCCCCCCCACACACACACACACACACACGCCTTTGAAAGTTCCTGCATCGAGATGCAAATGCCGGCCACGGGCATGCCCTGTGAAATGTTACGAAGTTTTCTTTAGACCTTCAAGTGCAACTTAACGTAACCGATTTGCAGGAACCTTCTAACTAACATGCAACTGGGACCCACACATCCAACAATTTTGTGGGTTCTAGTAAGTATATCAAGTAGTGCAGAAATACAGTCATGAAAAGAGGCATGCTGGAAGACCGTGATCAAATTGTATAACAATCTTGCGTTACCTACACAACTGTATGTTAGTAAATTATCTCAGGCACATTGATACTCACCGAAACTTGTCGTAACAGTTCGAACGCTGAGAATCTTCGGCCCGTGTCAGAATTCATAGTAATGCAATTAATTTTTAAAAAATGGCTTCCACTCTCTTCTAGAATGTGGACCTACCTAGCTGTGTTATACTTGATCGTTCACTTTTGAATGCGAGTATTTATGAAACGCTTAAATATATCGTACTGAAATACCTCGCGTTATCTACCTTGCTGACGTCATTTGTTGACATACAGAGTGTCTCAGAAACGCGTGGATATCCTTTTATGCACATTTAAAAGATAAATGTTACATGTTTGTAAGATAATTAAACAAGGAAGTATGGGTTAAGGTTTGTTACTGTTGTTATACCTCAACGTTAATAAAGCACATTTCGGTCACATATTTACTTCTACCTAGGGGAGTTTTTTTGTCATGGCGTGACCGATGTTTTTGGAAAATAAAGATGACGTCATTCTAGTGAAGATAAGGGTTCTGTCACTAATAGTTCAAGAGCCAGTTATGGCATTTAGTTTCTGAGAAATTCTTGCGTTGTCACAGTAATATAAATGGACCTATTTCTTGGACGCAGTGCTTTTACATTTCCTCTTGCTCAGCAATTACCGTCCTCTGAGGAATGAACATTGTGGAGTGGGAAATACATGTGAATACCTGGAAGAAGCCAATCGCCTCCTTGTTAAACAACCATTGACTTGTACTTCTTCTAACTCGTTTATTATAAGCTTGTCATGATCGACCTGTGACTGTACTTTAAGTGGAGATGTTATCACGCTCTCTTTTCGCGAACTTGTATTCGAACAAGAGCTTTTGTAACCTGGTAAAACAGCTTGTTTTTTTGGACACGAATTCACCAAAGACCTGATTAGATCTAAATAGCTCTTCCCTCATTATAACAAGAAACATATACAGTATACCCTTTTTCGAATGTTTAGTTGTTAGGATAATGGGATTCTTGGAAATACGTTAGGTAAGGTCTTTTTGACGACAAATAGTTATTTCATGGCAATAGACAAAGAGATAGCGTTGATAGTTATCCCCATCGAATGATTTTAGTTTTTTTTTTCCAGTGCTCCAAAACATTACACCAAAAAGAGTGTTTTCTTCCCACTGCATCTTGCTTTATGACTAAAAAAAAGATCAGCCTTACAAAACGGACTGTCCTTTAAATACAACAAACAATAATAATAAAAGAACTAAATAACAAGACGCATGCATAAAAAAAGAACTAGATACCAATCTTTGTTCCAAAATTAAAATGAAGATGCACTTACGCACTCGGAGCTACACCACAGCACTGGGGAAGACAGCAGTGCAGGGGGGGGGGGGGGAGGCAGACATACCCAGCACTCATGGCCGTCAAACGAACACACTTCGCAAGGCTCTTATGTTCTCTTATTTAACAAACATCTGGCCAACGGTTCTTCAACATTATCTTCTCATAATAAAAACTGTCAAAAGATCAATCCCTCATTTATGATTATATTATCATTAATATACATTGCCCAAATGCGTATCATGACATGTTAGGAACATCAAATTGCAACACATTGCCTGTTACCACAATTAAAGCCTCGTTAATGTATCGTAGACACTTAGGTCTCTCGACCCGAGCAACGTGTCCATTGTATATTGGAGAGATCTGGTTCAACGCCTTAAGTGCTTTCCAAACACGGAAATACTTCCTGATAACAGAAATGCGAAGTTTTCCCCAAGCCCAGAAATTCCAAGTATACGCATTTCCAAGGGATTCGCTGAAGTGTAAACATTTCCGGAAAACTGTTTAGTTAGGTTACCTCAACAACGTATCAATTAAGATGCTGCTTAATTTCATGCAATTACACCTTATTTCCTTTCTGATCCCCACTTTAAGTGCTATCAACGATATATAAAGGATATAAAGGGAATTAGTTGCTACTGATCACTACCCGTGTGCCAAATTGTACCAGATTTGTTCCCTTCCAAATTTCAGTGCGACGCATGCTTGGGTCGCACTGGGGCCTGTCTGCCGATGTTAAATTTAAGGTTACCGTGGCAACAAATTTTCTTTGATTCCCCAGTGGACAAAGTTTCTTTTTGTCTATCCACACTTAAACAAATTGTTATCTCAGGGCAGCGTTTTTGTGAAGGCTTTTTGTGTTGAACAAGAGGAGTTAATGCACTGAAATTGTCATAGGGTAATGAAGTTAGAGGTATTTCGTGGGGTTTTGTCTAGCTAGAAAAAAGAAGATAAATAAATACTTAAATATAACTTGACGTTTCCAACAATTATCTTGCAACAATTATATCTCATTCAAAGCTGCAATATACGTTTCAGGCTAATTTGTTTTCCTTTTGCCCAAATCATATGAATAGTGACATTCATTTCTAGAAATCTTTTCCCTGAACAAAACCAAATTCCGAAAAGGAGAAAAAACTGAAATCACACGAGATGGACTAAATATGTATTTTACATACCAGCTATTAGGTTTTAAATAATTCGTATGCAGAGGAATGTTCCTTTATAGGATAAATTTTATACGCAGAGCTATTCACACGTACGAAAGCATTAGAAGCAGTTAGAGCGCATTCAGAGCAGCGAACTAACAGATCTGAGGATCAAATATGGCCACCCGATTAAAAGCTTGCCGCTTAATTCCCAAATAGACACTGAATAGATTACGCAAAAAGCATTCAAATGGGTCGGTCATATTTGATCTGCGGATCTGTTAGTCCGCTGTCCTGAATGCGCTCTTAGATCGCATTCACAAAAAGTTGAGCCATGGCTTTACAAATCCTGGAACTAAATATGGCGGACGTACATGAAAGAAAAACCGCCTAATCTTGTAATAGTCTCTCCGCCTCTCAAACGCCCATGTGTCGTCCCAATGGAGCCGAGATTTAATGACTGTACCCCCGCAGGGACGACGCATGGGGAGGCGTGTGAGAGGCGGAGAGACTATTAAAAAATTAGGCGGTTTTTCTTTCATGTACGTCCGCCATATTTAGTTCCAGGATTTGTAAAGCCATGGCTCAACTCGTTGTGAATGCGATCTTAGACCCTTTATCGCTGGCCCTTCTGGATTACACATCTTCCATGACTTTCGCACTTTGTTTGCAGAAACGTGCACTGGGCTCAGCTCTGCTTATACTTACATGACCCGATGGGGGAGCGCA
This sequence comes from Lingula anatina, assembly GCF_051362555.1. Lineage (NCBI taxonomy): Eukaryota > Metazoa > Brachiopoda > Lingulata > Lingulida > Lingulidae > Lingula > Lingula anatina. The sequence goes on from NC_141773.1 coordinate 7,076,174, forward strand.
TTCGTTGTCATGATTTAAAAGACGTTATATAAGTATTTATATCGTTTTACTCTGAGAAAAAAATATTGATTAAACAAACCGATATTTCAAAATGCAACCCTATTCTCTAATCAGTGAATTTATACAAAACAATTGTTTCATCTGAATAAATCCAAAGCAATAGTAACTCAAGGCGACATTTTTTTCTCATTTTCACAGTTGCCTTGCCACCTTTAGGAAATTACATTGTCGGGAATATCTGATGTAATTTAGCGAATCATTTGTTCTTGCAGGAACAGAAACCGGCTGTTATAAATCTTCTCTGTATTCAAACAAGGCACATAACTGCAGACATCACAAACTCATTAGTAATCTGCCTCGGTACACATATAAACTGTAACACAGGTATAAAAACTCAATCGAAATGCTTGCAAAATCTCTTCATTGTTTACATTTCATGCTGTAACCGGGCCGTCACAATAACTGAAGTGTGCCCTTACTCAGGATTATCCAATGCCTGCGAGGGTTATCCTCAGTGGGACCTTGAGTAAAAAGGAGGGGCCCTGATCGGGATTGGTTAACACCTATAGAGTCAGGTTAGTGAAAGCCGGGTCACCTTTACGTAAACTATCAGCCTTTAACTAAGCAATTTATCTGCTACGTAAATATATATATCCATGAGCATGTCGAACGTAAGCGTTTAGACATACACAGATACATACAGAAATACAGAGACGTGACTTCCACCCGTGGAAATGATAGTGGAAATGTCATATTTACCTTCAGAACGGAGAAATCAGAACTTCCAGCTTCAAATCATTTCGCATCTGTTGGTTCAGAAAAAAAAGGAAAAATTGCTTTGGGTGCACCGATACGGGGAATGTATCAGTGATATCTGAGGATAAGGATTTGAAATGGTTTCACGCAGATGTTGAAATTAGTTCATAATACATTATATATAATCTCACCTCATTTTGAATGCCAAAATGGCCTATTTAAGAGTGCGTTAGCTATCTTTTTATTGGGGAAGGACCAGGTTTGGCGCAAAAGAAAGGGGGAACACATGTACATGTACAAATAGAAAATATGCCCTCACCAAAAGTCAAGTTTAAATCTACCTTTAGTATTTTGTGACACCAGATGAACCAGTGTAACGTGAACAGGTAAGCCTCGCTCTAGATCTTGACCCACTAAAACCAGGCTAACCCTGACCATAATAACTAAATTGAAGGCGGGCTTTCTGTAACACGGACCCTCAGTTTCATTACACCGGTACTGTTTATATTTTACTGCTTCGTCGTATCTTTATCTCTAATTGTTCTTTTTTCTTTATATGCGAGAGGAATAGTGGCTATTGCTTTGATTCTCCATGTTAGTTTTCACAAGATAACATGCCAACATGGGGATAGGATAAGAAACGATATTGAGTCCTGATATGTCATCACCTTGTTTTCGAATACTTAAGTTTTTCAAGAATAAAGTTAAATATTGATATATATATGATAGCGACAATACTGACTAAACGACCCATCCAGACGGTTTGCAGATTCACCTACTATCCCCATTCATATTTTATACAACAACTTCTTTCTGAGCTGTGAAAGAGAAATCCTAATACTTATATCAATCCAATTTCAGACGTAAAACCTCAAACCCTCCACCCAAACATAGTGCACTGATAACGAGGAGATTGCATGCGAACCGTCAGTCCCAACGCCCAGTTTAAATATCGCCCAAATTACACATTTATAGGAATAAGTTCCTAGTTGGGAAACAATTTAAACCACAAATTCTGCCAACGATTAGGGTAACTGCTGCTTGAAGGGGGATAGGACGCTGTCATCATTCACATAGAGTACAGATGTCCAAAATGTTAGTCCCTATCAATGGCGTAAAAAATCAAATAGAAAAATACATACCTTTTAGTGTCGAGATCCGGCTTACTTAACTAATCAACAGACTAGCAAAGTCGCAATGTTGCACTTCACTACTATAGAAATCAGCCGAGAAATGAAGATTTAGAAGATCACATTAGGCTTCTATCCATAGGCCACGGTATCATACACCCAGCCTGGCCCAAGTAGATGGCGAGGCTAAGTATATCAACTGAGGTGGCATAAAAAGGACAACTTATTCCCTTATTAATTCCTAATTGCCATGCAGATCAGGCTATTTATAGCTACGATACAGAGATTTCACCTGAACGCTGACACCAAAGTGCACTGAAGGTAACACGAGCGTCTTGTCTCCGTGTGACACGGTAACCGGTGACATACCGACGTCCCCTGCCCCGCAACCACCCGATGACTATAATTACACCAAATATAAATGCTTAATTTCATGGCTAGGTGTATTAACATAATTCAAATGTTGATGTGGTAGATAATTAGGACGGGTGAATTATCATTATAACTTAGTTAAGTGCAAAACCAGCTCACTCGTAAACTTCGGGGGTTGGGTGCTGGGGGTTGGGGGATAAAACTTGGCACGGGTTGACCCAGGGTTTTAGCTGACGGGTTTTGGGGTGGGGTGGGGTTGGGGGAGGGGGAGGGGGGGAAAGGGTAAGGGGAGGTGCTACAGATAAGTCTATAGGAGAATCACGGCAAATCTGAATGCTGATATTAATTCGAGATAAGCTAATTGAGTGTGGAAGAAAGTGCTAGACCCATTTTTTCATTGTTCCCACAATTGTTTTCTGTTTAGTCCCCCTTCCTCATTTTTTGTAGTATTTGATCATTTCCCTTTCACTAAGTAATGCATTCAAACCTTTACCCTTTTTAACATAAAGTTTATTTTAAAGGCTATTTATATTCATTTTAAACTCATGACTTAACCACAGTTAATTTTAAAGAGTTTAACGAGATGCGGAGAGGATTTTTAAGGCCGAATAAGTATAACAAATTTTCTTTATTAATAATATAATATTCACACCCTTTACGTATAGTGTTGAATCTATTTATCTATCTATCTATCTATCTATCTATCTATCTTTGATAAGATTTTATTAGTAACACCTGAACACTGGTAAACCGGAACACTTTGTTGTGAATCCAATCAGCAAGTAAGGGTGCTGCTCAGCACGTGACTGTCGCATTCTTAGTGTCTCGATCACCTTACACTTAGCACACTTCCTTGTAACCGTCAGAGTATAAAACTTGTCTACATATATCAACTAACAATACAAAACTCATTGAGAGAGATCCAAGGACCTCGGCTACACCGGTAACCTAGTATTTAGAGGTGACCTCTCACTAAAATTATAATAATGTAAGTTATATCAGTGGCGGATTTAGAGGGGAGGGGGGTCAGTGGGGTCCTGTCCCCCCCCCCCCCCCCCGTTCGAATTCTGGTCACCTCTTGAAATTAGAATTTTGACTAGCTGAATAATAGTTCTAAACTGTACCGAATGGCTCCATTCGCCCTCTAAAATACCAAAAATATTAGGGGCCCTTCAGCGGGCCCCGAACCCCATACCAAGTGTGTGCGTGTGTGTGTGTGTGGGGGGGGGGGGGGGGATCGGCTTAGCGACCTCGGACCCCCCCCCCCCCCCTTCAAATAATCCTGGATCCGCCCCTGGTATACATTGTAGAAATATTGTTTATATATATTTATATGTCTTTATTCAACGTGACAAGTGACAAATATACAGATCACCGGCCCTATGAGCCTACAAGTCACCATTAGGCACAGTTATCAAACCATAAAAATCAAGGTTAAACGTTATAAATAGAACATTTACCTGACATTTGGTACCCACTTGTTGGATAAAAGCAATCATCTTTAGAGAGAAGAGGAGGCATGTGGCGGTATCGGTGGCGTATACAGGGGTCATACTGGACAGGAGTTACCAGTTTTCTTTTTAGCCCCCCCCCCAAAAAAAAAAAGGTATTACAAGCGATATACTGCGTACATGTTGCAGAAGCGAAATGTGCGGTGCTATCTCACCTGTCCGTCAAATGTATTATATATCAGTATTCATGTTTTCAAAGGAGGTAATAAAATGTCTGTGCCCCTAAGCCATCCTCTAATAAAAACGGTGGATCTGGAAGTAGGGTAGGGGCATAGAGGTGGGGGGGGGGTACAGTATTTCGGCTCTGTCTGTCTGTTTACCTACATAGGACAGCTTAAAGACGGGAGGGGGGGGGGGGGGCTAAATGACATCAATATCATCCCAACCTAAGCGCTTATCACAAAAATAAATATTAGGAACACTATGTCATTCGAGTTGTCCCAGTCAGTGACTTACGACTATATTTAACTTAAAGTTTTGATGGTGTCCCGCTACCCCGTGCCAGCTGGCACAGAGCTCTACATATGACTCAGTCATTATCAGTGTTTGATGACGAGGAAAACTATACTTCTCTACAAGCTGTGTCAGATTATTGAAATAAGTACACCTATTCTAAGTTCATCTGTTTATAAATGATATCAGGCTGTAAATTTTCTTTTGTCACAAACTAATAACTATCAGTGTATGACAATGGGGAATCCTCATCCCGCTATCCAAAGTATACTCGGTACAGTAAATCCGCGAGATAAAACAATGGATACAGAGACAGTTACGCCACGATACAAAATGGTATTTCGATAGCAAATAGGTAACTGATCGCACTATGGAAACACAATATGTCCTACATGTTCGGGCACTTTCATGACCAAACAAAATTTTATTAGATAGGTAAGGCCTATGTTGATTGCGCTGCAGTTCTTCCGCTGACCTGTTCGCTAGAGTGTTGAACCCAATGTAAACATGCAGGCCCGTAGCCAGGGGTGGAGGCGGGGGTTCGTGGGGTTCGAAAGAACCCCCCCTCCCCCCCCCCCCCCCCATTTTGTTTGGAAGAAGTCCCCTCTGAGTAAAATTTCATCTAGATACAGGAAGGTTTCATGGTAACAGGACCAATTTTTCAGAAAAAGAACCCCCCTTTTGAAATTGCTGGCTACGAGACTGCCATGCATACTTTTGCACTTGTATTTTAACTTTGTAAAATAATGTATGCAGCCAGGTCTTGGTATCAGCAAAGTATCAGCCTGTTCTAGTACCAGTGATGGAGATTATTTTAAATAAGGAATCACTTGTCTGTATATCTGTAATGTCTTTTTTGTCCATAGAATTTATGTGTACTATGTGCTTCACACACGTAGGCCGTTGTGTCACACTTTTGTGAGAATCGTTGCACAAATATTATTATTATTATTATTATTATTATTATTATTATTATTATAGTCTTAAATCCATATAAAATGTTCAGTAGACTTTACAGGGGTAACGTTAACAGAGTAAAAGTAAGATCAGAGCTAATGGTCACGCGCACGATGGTCACATCTTGGGTCATCTCAAATCTTGACCAATTAGTCTCCATTTAAAGAAGGCCAAATTACATAAATTATATCTTAGTAACATGCTGGTGAATGTGCTGCGAATACTCTGTTTATGATTCACGACACACCACTCTGTCAGAAAAAGAAAAACATAAGATCCTTCTGCGGTATTCTACTTGTACATGTAACAGACGATCAAACATATGAAGCTTAATCAATAAATCTGTCTGAAAATACCCCCAAAGGATGAAATTAATTCACACGCCGATGCAGTGAAGGGTATCTACTCAGCTGGAATACCAATGACATCGTTAACAAATGTAAGAAATCAGTTTTCTGTAAAGGCGCCTTAGTGGGAATTGCCAGAACAATGTAAAAGCAAAAAAAATATCTATTATCTAATGGATTTACATGCATGTAGTTTCAGCCAGTTCGGCATACGATTACTTTGTAATACAAATCAAACCCAAGCAATCTGATTCTTTAGGGAAATCCCACTCAACCCCCCACAGTAACTATCTACAAATAAAGTCACATAATTTTTGCCTGAGCATCTCCAAAATGGACGTGGATTGATTCTGTTAATGCGTGTTTACTTGTAGAGTTATTTCGTGTTTACACTTAGTCTTGAGATGAAGTAAGTTATGTTTGATACTGTAAAATGTAGGGCAAACACTTTAAAAAACCTAATGATACAGTTATCACCAATGGTGAATAATAAGTGTATATTGCTGGCCTGATATTCACATCTCTCGCTGCTCGACCGTCTGTCAGAAGGCAAACACTGTTAGATAAATGTACAAAAGGACGGGGAACTCAGCGAAGCACTCGAATTTAAAAAAAATCATGTGGATTAACCGACGACACATCCTCAGTTTCACAGGGAAAAATGACAGAAGCTAGTTGATAACAGAGGCAACTTTCCAGCTATCTCTAAAACTAGGGGTATATAATTCACGTCTCCCAGGGTGTCTCTCCTACCCCCTATTGACATCGCATTTATTTTCAAGAGAAACCTTGCTGTGCTTCATGAAAGTCTGGGAAGAGCACTCGAGGTCTCTCTTCAACCGTCTCCAGATCAGGAAAGATACAATCACTCATTTTTCCCTTTTCATACCATTGTTGCCTGATATTTTCAGAAATTGAGCAATGAAATAAAAAAAATGATATTTATTTTCTACTTTATGTTCATAGACTGTTTTACTTTTTGTGCAGCGGTGACGTACGCAAATCCACGTAATTCTAATGCTATTCTTACGTACACAAATGTATATATGAAAGTAACTGGACGCCTATTTTGTGCGTTAGGACCACTGAAGTTGAATTTATAAGGTTGTCTTAAACTTCCTTCGCTCATGTCAAGATACCTCTCCAATGATGACTCGTTTATGTATACTATACTAACTCTCGCGTTATAAAAAAGAACATCAAAATGAACGTCCACTAAAGTAGCCTTACCTTTTACAATAAGCCAGCGGACAGCTTACTGCGGTGTCATTAGACCTCGTGACTGACGGTCCACACAACGTCACGTTCCAAAGTTGAAAATCTCGGCGACAACCAAATCTCTCCGTGCCACTGCTGTTTATATAGCGTAATCTTCTTATTGATATAGCCTATAAATGTAAATGTATATAAATCAGCCGTTACCTGTGCTATATACTTCCTTGTGTAAGCATTGAGCAGTGTTTAGTGTAAGTTTAATTTTTCATCAGCTTTTACGTCCGTGCTATTTTCGGTCTTATATAACAGATTTTCTCTCGCTAAATCTTTCTCTTCTCAGTGTAATCTTGTTGTCGATAGAGAACTGGAACATCCACCACAAAAAATCCTTCCCTTAGAACAACCACAACATTCATACATGTATATTCAATATCTTTTGCTTTTAACCTTTATTTGGACAAAGCTGTTGTTCTTTTTAATTTGTTTCTCCCAATTTTCAAATCGATATCCTTATAAATAAATAATGAAAATATTGTTACAAAATCATCACAATTATCTTTTACTATATTGTTCTGCATTAAATTATCTAGCCTATTGCATGATAGGTAAATTGAGGTTGCAAAGTCCTGGAAGGCAAATCATGAGACGAATTTCCCTATGGATTTCAAAACAGTCAGCTGTCCCAGAGGGCGACTATTCCCCCGATTTCCAATATCGGTGCTTTTTCCAACTGTTTACCGGATAGCAGTAGATTTTCTATATAACACGTTATTGCATCAATCAGACTACAAAGTCTATTCTCGAGTTTCAAAGCAGTATCTCAAATCCGCGCAATGATTGCGCCTCAGTTATGTCATATGCAGACAACCATACACAATACTGAGAAAATACAATTGTGCCCACGCTGCATCGACTAAACTCCTTAGACTCGATCAACGGCAGATTCAACTAATGCCAAAATTATATCTCCTTCTTTAAAGATTCTGAGGATGCCGCTCTTCACGTTAAGATTATGTCGTCTGAAATTCTGTAATTTTAAATGTAATCATCCGGCGGCCGTTGTAACTGAGTTACATGTTTTTACTATGTACAATGAATGAATTCTTATCCTGCCTTTATGACATCTCTATCCCGTCAAAGTCGTGCCCTTTCACTGTACAAGTATGTGTCTTTTCCAGGTCGGTAGCTTTCTGTCTTTATATAGGTATTCGCCACCAAATCCATTTGAATCCAGCGCTAATCTAGCAAATGTAAGGCCACCGTTATCGTAAATTAATGCTCTGAGAAAGGGACAACGTGACGCTAAATACAGCGCGCGAGAACCCCCCCCCCCCTCGATTTGCACCGCAGTGATATCAGTATCTTAGATCCGCTCGGGTCAGCGACAATTCCCGTAAAGGCACCGTAGGGCCTGTTTCAGCTTTATAGACTTATACACTGTTTTCTTTCTTCCGTCAGCTTACCACTAGGACTGAAGTAACTTACCTTCATTAAAAAACAGGTACAAAACACTGAACGCAAGTCACATGCAGAAAAGATATATCTTCGTCCTCTTCTGTATAAACAAAGAGTGTTACAAGTGATCCTCTTGACTTGGAAGGAAAAGCGGCTAATTTCCACAGCTAATTGCAGACGCCCTCCCGGCTGACTACAAATACAGACACTATCATCGCGCGTCGTTATGAACGAGCTGTCATTAAATATCAATAAAGATACGAGGTCATAATTTCTGTACGAGGAAATGTACGTGTTGTACGCATAAAATCCAGTGCTCGTTTTAAATCAAGTTGGCTGTCCGATAAGCTGATCATGACGGACCTCAAAGACAGAGTCAATCCGAATATCGCTTTCCAGTCAAATATTAAGATGGAAATACCTGATAGGTGGTTCGTCACTTCAGAAAGATTCCTCCGGCTCTCACCCCTCCAGCCTTATTTACCTGTAAAAAGTGTCAAGTGTGATGTTATGTGAAATGCGGCATGAGATTAGATTCGTTCATTATTTTACTGTGCCACTCGTTGTTGATGTATACTGTATAGACAACTGCCGAGTTGAAGCAAAAGACAAATGATGTCAATGCACACTTTCTTTTTCCAGTTTTTCTGTAAAGATGGTTCGCTATTTACTTCCTTGTGTAAGCATCAGTGTTTAGTGTAAGTTTAATTTTTCATCAGCTTTTACGATAGCGATATGCGATCTTGCGTTCTATAAATAAATTTTAGGGTTTTTGGATTGCGTGATGTAAATACTTCAGTATATAAACGAACACTACACAACTCCGTGTCATTTTTACGCACCTGTATTCAGAATATTACTGTCAAAGTTGTGTGTGTGTGTGTGTGTGTGTGCGCGCGTTCGTTTGTGTGTGTGTGTGTGTGTGTGCGTGAGTTTGTCTGTCTGTGTGTGTGTGCGTGTGTGTGTGTTAAGGGGGTGGTGTTGGGGGGGGGGGGAAGAGGCACGGCTGGAACAGAAATACCACAAAGTTTTGTAATTTTAGGATAGTTGAAGATATGAATATAGTTATAAAAAGTTTATAAAATGTGAGAGTAGGCCGAAACCCCCGGTTTTCCCGTATATTAGACTATCATGTGGATTCCCAGGAGGGGGGCTTGATGTGCATTTGTGCGCCATTGCCGTTCTTGTTACATTTCGGGTGTGGTTCGGGGTGATTCTCCCTTGGCTAGATCTTGATGCTACATCAGTTTATCTCTGCGCCGATAGATGCCTCTGCAGGTCGCTAGCTGAGAGGTAAAGCTGTAGGTAAATAGATTTAGATAAACGGTTTTGATAACAAGTAACAGATGGCCAAAATGCTAATAAAGTGCTGACATGTGCGGAATTTCGATGTGTTTTGACCCAAAACATATTACCAGATATATTGCCCGTCCCTGTAAGTCATACACATGCACAAACACACACGCATGCCCCCCCCCCCCCCCCCCCCAAAAAAAAAAAAGAAAAAAAAAATTCAAGCGCTCGCGTTCTCTTTATCATCCAAACGCTGTAGGCCATTCACATGAGGCTGTTTCACAAGTCCCGTCCCCTACAGCGTGTCACCTATACGAGGACCACTTAAAACTCTAGTGTTTGATGATCAGTCTCGAATTGTATAGGTGTCTGTGTTTGAACGAGCTAGTGTAACCACTGAAGTATGTGACTCTGCATAATTCTTCACGATTCTGCCACCGTTACGTGGTTCAATATGTCATAAGTGATATTATTTTTAGTAAAAGGGTTTGTGCATTATTTACAAATAGGCACTATCAGTTTGATTCCATAAACACACTAATGACGCATTTATTGAATGAGGGTCATTTATTTCTATTGATAAGGCAATCAAACATTTAGGATTAGGGTCAAGTAATGATATCGGTCACCTGGTGATACCCTGAATTCTGGCGGTGTTTTCATCGTGGCACCCCGTGCCTGCTACATGGAATGGGCCCTTCGATATTATCTGACTCCCAGGGTACGTGCATCATGCAGTGCAATGAGTTTGGACCTGCTAAGTTTAATCTTTTTGAAATTACACTCACTAGTGTAGCCTACTTTAGAGAAAGTCACTTGTCGTTACTATAGTAAAACGTGCATCTTTTCACCTGATATCTAATGGTTTTCTTTCAATTGTCCTTGTTGTAAGTACACCTAGTTTCTTTTTATTATTTCGAGTATTATTTTGGTCTTTATCAGCTCTAGCACGAAGTTTGCAGAGGCTGTGACCCAACTCCAAGCAGATGCTTTATTTACAGAGTAATGCTGATCGATATGTAGGTCAGTTAATGAACTGGATTCCTATACATTTATGGTTGTGTGATTTTTGTGGTCAAATATTCTACCGCTTAACATGATCCCAGCAAACACAGAACCTTATGGTGATGTTCTAATAAGGTGTTGTGTTTGCTGGACTTCTGCAGTTAGCGTTATTTGTACACGTTTTTATGACTGAGTTTGAAATAGTTCTAGTTAAAAGCTTTGAATCACACCACGATATTCAATCATGTAGTTGAAGTTAACTAAATATGGCATTCATGATATACAGAAAAATGCAAATTGCTCATGTTGCGTCTAAAACTTACTATTTTCAAAGTCATACATTTATCAGCTGCAACGTAGGGAGTAACAGGAGGCATGACTGTAATGCGACAGTTGTACTACTGGCACAGCTACCGCATTCCACCAAATCGAAAGCAAGGGGATCTCCATTTTCGCAGAATTGAATATATATATTAATTAGTCATAGACAAACTATTAAGTATAATAAGCAAAAATTGCTCTTACAGTCACATTAAGGTCTATGAACATTTCAAGTAGCTCAATTTTCATCATATAATTATTTTAGAACCTGGGAAAATTTCTCGATTCATTCCTATTTTATCAGGGTCAAGGCGACACAATTTGTTCGTCTACAATGAAAGTGAAACTTGCTGAGTAACCCACTGTGGGCATCAAGTGTGTTGTATGTCCGAAAATACGTATAGCTGACCAACGTATATATATGAGGACACCTTTTCGAGACTACAAGTGGCAATGGAAATACAACCGAATGAGCAAAGCTTTGGGTGACGTGGAAGGATCTTCCCAGCATATTGTGAGTGTTACAAGTTAGAAATCATATGTGTCATGTGTTGCAAAATGGTCAAGTCTTCCGGTTTCAGACCAATGATGTGTATATATTGCAGTTTAAGAATATCTTATGACTTAGGTACATCATATGTTGTTCAAAGAACGATTTCTAATATCTTTGGTACAAGTGTATGTCTTCACAAGCTTTGGTAAAAGCACTTTTTGAAACATTTGTTTTATCAACATATTAAATTGAATTTTTATAACAATTGTTTGACTACAGTTCTAGTGCTCCAACATTTAAAATCATCCCTTGCTTCCCCCCCCCCCCCGCCCGTTTTTTTTCATTTTTTTCATGTGACAAAACACAACATCAGTAAATTCACGTTAGAAATATTTATTGAAATATCCAAAGCATTTTACATTTATTTTCATTTGCTTGTTACTTTTCTTTTTAAAAGAAAACAATGCCTTAAGCAAAGGCGGATTCGTGGTTTTGCTAAGGAGCACTAAGATAAAAATTACTCCCAAAATAGCAAACAATGACAATCACAGGGTGCATAATAAATGGTTTACCTATATCACTTATTTCACCATTGTTGTTTGTGAAAGGGTTGGAAGAGAAGGGAGTACCTCCTAAGCTAAGGTGGGTACGTGCCCCTTGAATCCGCCTTTGTAAAGAGCATGTTTTTATAAGCAGTCGATGTGATCGGTCAGGGACTGTCTAGCGAACATGTTTGCTGTAACACAGAAAGCTCGTGGCATGAAATCAACTACTGGTGCACTGTAACATATTGTAAATAAGTGCTGTTAAATCTGATTCAATACGCCTACATTATTTCTCAAAGACGCTCACAGCAAAAGGCTATAGGGGTAAAATGCTTAAAATATGTACACACTATTTTTGATCAGCCAACATTAGTAATGGTCAAAATGCGGTATTGTCATTGTTCAACTGGTAGCCCACGTTTTGCCAGCATTCACTATCGGTTGTCCCACGTAAAGGCCTACTTCGGTTCTCTCTTGACAAGCTTGTTATCTGATTCCCATTTGGTCTATTTGCTATGTATCGTTGTCTAATGGTATGTTCCTTAAAAGAACCCATAAATGGACACGGTACATTATACATTCTATAGCTAAAATTAAAAGTTCCTGGAAATTTCAGCATTTTCAAAAAGTTCCATATTCAAAACCACTGCACAAATACCAAAAAGGTTACAAAAAAAGTAATCGAAACTAGTTAGAGCATCGTGAATTTTTCAATAGTTGTGGATCCAGTATACATCGGGGCTACAGTAACAATTTCTAACATTTCAAGCAATATACATTTTTTGTCATATAAAGGGCTTACGGTAATAGAATAGCGTATTTTAATAGGTATATATTCTCCATAGACATGTAAAACGCTTTGTTTGGTATCAAGCCAGCCGTACACCAATGTCGACATGTGGTACACTGAAATTCCTTTAACATATACTATTACTGTTTCTATATTGTAACATTAAATTGTATTGAACTATTTTTAATGTAAATGTGGCAGTCGTTATGAGTAATTTTGAAACTCAAGCTTTGGACACCAGATTTAACCTCATACGATGCTTAATAACAATATACAACATTGGTCAAAAAGGTTGTCCCACCCCCAATTCCATGTGCTTTTATCTTCAAATAGTCACCTCACAGGGGTAACTTGTTATAAACAGTGCTTATATTCCACATCTAATATGATAAATGGTTCAGAAAATAGAAATAGTGGTGACAATATCCATAATGTATAATGGTAAAAAATATGGATATCGTCACCGCTATTTCGTGTTTTCTGAAATAATAATCATGTTAGATATGGTTTCTGGAATAAAAGCACTGTTTATAACAATTTACACCTGTGGGGTGACCATTTGTAGATAAAAGCATATGGAATTGGAGGTGGAACAACCTTTTTGACCAATATTGTGCTGTTTACAGTAGTGCATGCTAGACACTTATAGTGAACACCACAGCCAAAATGCAACTTAACTCAAGTTGATAAAAAAGTAAATCAATTGTTAAGGTACCCAATCTGTTTCCACCCTCAGTAGCCTATACGTTGTCTCTCAATATAGTTTTAAACCATTTCCTTTTTTGCGAGTGTAATTTGTTTATAGATTTTGATAGAATGATGATAATTTAAGAATTATCCGAGGTCGTTAACCACACTAAGGCACCGTTCACATGAAAAATCCAAATTCTAAAAATCCAAAAATCCATTGGCGGTATCTAGTGATCACGGTCTGTGTCCTGAATACCTCGCGGCGTAATTAATTAGCAGCGCGAGCGAGTTACTTCCAAAGCTGTAATTGAATCTCGTTTGCGCTCGGAGGAGATTCTGACACTTGGACGCATGCGCAGTAATAAGTTAGAGAGAAAGAAAATGGCGGTTGCTTTCAAAAATGTGTTTGTCGATTTTGTGCAACAACAAGACAAAGACGATGAGGTCCACATACACACTACAGCTGTGAGTGCAACCGTCATGATCTGATGGCAAGAGATACCACTGCGCATGCGTCCAGGTATAAGAATCTTCTCCGAGCGAAGCCGAGAATTAATTACACCTTTGGAAGTAACTCGTTCGCACTGCTAGTTAATTACGCCGCGGGGTATTCAGGGCACAGAGCGTAATCACTAGATACCGCCAATGGATTTTTGGATTTTTGGAATTTGGATTTTTCATGTGAACGGTGCCTAAATGTGCCAAATTTACGTGAGTCGTCGGTACAAAGCAACCTTTAGGAAGGTCTATATTGCCTGTAATAAGGCTGGCCAACTGACAGGGAAAAAGTTCAAGCCTGACACTTCAAATTAAGGGATTTTGGCAAGGAATATGGAGTTAACGAACCCAAAAGTAATTGTTTTGTGATATTTGGAGTTCATAACACTCACAGTATTTTACACTCGAAAGAGTGGGATAGCACGTTCATTTCTAGATGTATTTGCGGTCAGACCTTACGGACTACAAGGTTTTTACTCGCTATCAAAGTTCTTGGCCCCCTTGTTGACTTGATCACATGGTTGGTTATACAACATTGGTAAAAAAGGTTGTCCCAGCCCCAATTCCATGTGCTTCTATTTAAAAATGACCACCTTACAGGTGTAAATTACCATAAATAATGTTTATCATTCCAGATACCATATCTTACCTGATGAATCGTTCAGAAAATACACAATGGTGGTGAAAATATCTATATTTTATAACATTAATTCATATTTAGAGTATGCACCCCCTCAAATCAGGTGTTTCACTGTGACTTTCACAAGGGTAATGAAATGTCTGTTAAATTAAAAAGACACCGCCAAATATCACCAAATTTACACAAAACCGCGTACTGCAATTATCTCCTGTAGGCGGCGCGACAAGCCTTCATCAAGGGTAAAGATCCTGTTTTGTGGGATATTGTCCCATTCCTCTAAAAGAACTTGATGTTGATCCAGATTATTTGAGGATTGATTCTCCTCTGCATTGCACAATCCAATTCATGCCACATGTGCTCAGTAGGAAGAATATCAGGGCTCAAAGATGGTTGTTCCACCCTCAGAACATTGTGTTTCTGCAACAAATCACTTGCCAGACGAGAGCTATGAGCAAGTGCGTTGTCACAATGAGGCCAGTAGCATCCCAGATGTCACCTCTTCAAATGGAATGAGATACCCGTAGAGAGTGTTCAGTTAAATGCCTCAATACCGTTCTGTTCCAGAAGGAACAATGTAATAATACCATAGGCATGGAATGCTCTCCAAACTCGAACTAATTAAATCAGACACCTTAGGCGATAATACACTACACACACCCTTATTAGAAGCCCTCTGCAACATGTCTTCAGACCCTCATTTGACCATCAGTGGAACACAAGAAATGCCTTGATTCTTCAGCAAAACTAGCTTCCTTCCAGTGGTGGTTGACCAAGTTCCGGTACCTCTGGGGTCACTGTACGTGATATTCTCAGCCGATATTTCACTCCATCTGCTGGAGCTAACTTGGGGGTTAACTCCAGGATTCATCATGACAGCGCACTTGCACACAGCTCTCCTCTGGCAAGTGGTTTGTTGCAGAACACAATGTTCTGAGGATGGGGCAACCATCTTTGAGCCCTGATATTAACCCCACTGAGCACCTGTTGCATGACATTGGAGTGCACAATGCAGAGGAGAACCGATCGCCAAATAATCTGGACCAACATCGCCAAGTTCTTTATGAAGAATGGGACAATAAGCCACAAAACAGAATTGTCACCCTTGGTGAAGGCTTGTCGCGCCGCCTACAGGAGATAATTGCAGCACGTGGTAGACACACACGCTATTAGACACGTGACATTTAACGAGCACTTGCTAATTTTGGTGATATTTGGCGGTGCCTTTTTAATTTAACAGGCGTTTATTTGCCTCCGTGGAAATCACAGTGAAACACCGGATTTGAGGGGGTGAATACTCTAAATATGAATTAATGTTATAAAATATAGATATTTTCGCCACTTTTGTGTATTTTCTGAATGATTATTCGTGTACGTTATGGTATCTGGAATAAAGAACATTGTTTAGAACAGTTTCCATCAGTGAATGATCATTTGTACATAAAAGCACATGGAATTGGGAGTTGGACAACCTTTTTGACCAATGTTGTAGAAACGATTTACTTTTTTACCATTCCTACATCTAAAATACCATATATTTAATATTTTTCAGCGTTGGCTTGTTATAATTGTTACTTAGTATATCTCTCCGATAGGTAAATGCATTTCCGTTTAACCTTTGGCTGAAATGTGCATTATTCCCATCGTTGACATAATCAAAAATACCAAGACAACAACAAAAAAATATTTAAAGCATTGCAGCAGATATCACTGCATTGGTAAACAATGCCCATAGGTAAAGGTACTCCGCGTTCTTTTTTTTTACCATAATCCAGTATACAAGTTCACTAGTACATCAACAGTCGAGATTGTCCATTCAAATAAACCATATTTCAATACCAAACAATGACTACATTTCTGAATGATGTTCAATAAAATTAACTAAAAGTTTTGAAAAAAAATCCTTGCACCCAGGTACACATGTATAAGACAACATGTGAGTTGAAGATGAGAGTTTGACAAAATGAACTTCGTCTTTAATCCTCATTCTGATACAAGGACGTGGAAGTCATGAAATGCACGTCATGCATTTTACGTCTTCCGAGAACATTACCACCATTAAAATGTCTTAAAAATAAAGTGCAGTTTGGTAAGATTTCTCAATAAAAATTTTATATTATTTTATGTGAGTGCTAGAAAAACTTATTTGCCTGCTCTACTGTTGAAATAAGTAAGATTACATCAATTATATATGATAATGTCATATTGCCATTGTTAATTAAAGCTATTTACAAAACCTAGTTAGACCAGACAAAATTGTATCAAAAATCAAATTCTTTTGCACATATTAATCTCACAAATGGTTTAGTAAAAGGGGCTTACAATTAACTCCACAAAAATCTCAATGTTGTTTTTATGTTCAAAACTGTCTACACTGCGAATCTGAAGTTTCCTCTAAAAAGAAAAAAGTCCATATGCTATAACAATACAAATGTAAATTCGTCTACCGTCCATCATTTTTCTCTGATCTTCACAGGCAATCTGGTGAAGGTGTATGTTTGCCACCAGGTATTGATCTAGTTATGTACTTAACATACTTTCCGAAACGTTATTAAAATTCATACTTGGGTCTGCAGGGGAATAGCGGCGTCACCCAGTTCCTCGTCTGACACCTCAGTGGGAAAACTGGTTCTGCGGAAGTATTCACAGAGAAGTTTTATTTCTGAAAGCAAAAAGTGTTTCTTGTATTCGACAATACGTAAAACGCCTCACCGGTACCGATCAAATCTTTTCCATCATATCTCGGAATGGCATGTAAATTATGTTACGCTAAAATACACGATACACATAAAAATATAGAGAGTGAAAATCTGTCCTCTCGAATGAAACATTTAATATAGATTTTTGGTAAAGTTTCACACATGACAAACATGTTTATGTCATTGCCTACCCTGTAGTTGGTGATGTCACTTCAGGGCCGTAGCCTGAGCAAAATGCCAGGGGGGGGGCAGTAAGCGGACACGAGGGGGCGAAGCTACCGAGGGGGGAGGGTGTGGTGTGTAAAATTCCAAATTCCAGGGGGGGCAGCTGCCCCCCCTGCCCCCCCGGAGGCTACGGCCCTGCACTTACTTACGTTTTCGTTTTGTGATGATCAACACGCCTATTAGTAGCACTGTTACACCAGCGCCTAAACCGAGTGCTATATATCCGACGAGGCCGTCCCAATTTTGAGGAGACACGGGTGAAGAGAGGGCGACTCTTCCTGTCGTAGTTACGTTCAAGTGTGTAGAGAGGGCAACTGTTTCTGTTGTAGTTACGTCCACTAAAATGAGATACAACAAGATATCAGCTTTATTATTATTCAGGTCTTTTGAGGTCAAATGTATTTTTGGTTGATTGCCTTTGGAGCATTTAGTATTTATCACAAGGTTATATTTTATCTTTGTGTACCTTTCAGTTTGCTCTTACCATGCAGATAAGTATGTGAATGTATGTTGTCAAGTTTTGATAAGAAGGGAGAAACGCAGTCCGGGGTTGGCTGGGGTCGCGTGGTACAAAGACAGCATTTTTAATCAAATATTTGGTTTCGAATTTAATTCTGTGTCAATTCACCCTCTTTGATATTTGTAGGTGATGATATCCATTTGGATAAGATGTGTGGTGGGCCCCTGTTTTAATCTATAATCACACCGAATCACAACGAGATATTTTAGCACACTGTAACTTCTGAGGCAGTTGTTTGTTTAAATGAGAGAGACAGAGAAATGTTAATGACCGACTAGTTACATTCATAACCTGCCCGTTGCATTTTTTGAACACAGGGTATTCTCGAGATGGCATATTGTGTTGATACATAAATATAGCACACGATTAAACTGTGTGAATGCACGAATTGCAAAATTGTTATCTGCTGATGATAGATAGTTTACATAGCTTAAGTCTACATACCCCCCCTGTTGAGAAGATCTAGTGCTTGGAAGTAACGCTTATAAACATACCCCTTCAAAAAAAAAAAAAAAAAAAAAAAAACATTATAACAGGAAATAGTGGGGGCTGATTGTCTAGTAATAATTAAAAGAAATATATACTGCTATCGACATAAACTCGTATAAAAGACGTGTTTTGATAAAAAATATTCCAAAAGAAAGCTGCACAATTATTTTATCTATATTGCCTATTGCATTTTATTTTGACACATGGAATCAAGTTGAGTCTATTACATTTCATGTTTCTTTACCTGCTGTAGTGGAAGTATTTGCCGCCAAATATTCAGAATGTTTGTTATAGGGACACAAATAAGCTTGCCCCAAATCGAAACATTCGGATGAGATTCCCCCTTGATGTATACCACGACATTCGCTTTCTCCCGTGTAAGTGATATTACCCTCGTCCTTACGGTGAACACAGCAAAAGTCACAAGGTTCGCACCTGCAAAAAATTACAAGTATTTTTCAGCATAGTCTTTTAAATTGTATTCTTACAGGAAAATAACTAATATGTTTTTGTCTTCAAATTAGTTTATCAATATTGGGTTTGGGTTATATCATCATTTCAATGACAATGTATAAATAATAATGTTAAGAAGAGATTTGATGACTTACTGTTGAGTGGTAGGGTTAAATGCAGTGTGTTTCTCAGTGCATGGGGGAACCGCTGCACACATCACTACCACCATCAAGATACCCTATGCGAAAGTAAATTATATGCGTTCAGTAAAAGTTTTTTATTATTGCTTTTATAAACACACTTTTTGGGTTTCCAAATACCTTCTATATTAACTAAATGTGATAAAATAACATTAATATAGCAGACAATGTGCTGGTAGATAAAGTTCAATTCGGGCATCCAGGCAATGACCTACATTGATCGAGGTAGTCACGTGCTTTATTCAAATCTTTAGGTCTAACATTTGCGCAACATTTTAGCATTTCTGCAGCAGATGGAACAAAATAGACGGCAAGGAAAAATGTTCTCTAACTGGTAAGGCACTATTATTTTTGTACTTTGTAAAGCCATGGTGTGAAGCAGAGTTGTATCTTTGTTAAGGTGTATGTACAATGAAAAACAAGGGGCTGCTTTGGGGACACCTTTTCTTCTCACTAGACAATGGCATATTTGCATCAATACTAAACAATACTTTTTACATTTGTCATTTTGAATTCCCATTTTATACCAAAAGTGGTGTTTTTCTGTTTAATACCAGATAGTACGGTACATCTCCATGTATTGATCTTCTATACGAATGCCTCAGTTAGATGTGCTAGGTCACAGGACTTTGTGTCACTTTCGATTTCATCTTTATACCATATGATAGATGTAGCTCCATAAGCTTACAATCGATTTAATAAATAGGTACTTTGGAATCTGTCTATCACCTATACGAACTGCATGTCCTAAGTATTTGGTAGAGTGGGGCATTGTAACTGTATTAAATAGAAGAGTAAGACTGACAATGTTTTGGACGACACGTCTTTCTAGGAGAGAGCTTTGCCAAACTAACTTACACATATTTTGTGGACTATGTAGATAGTCGAATGTGACACTTGTTCCATCAGGATGTCTTTATTAATGTCTAACTTATATAAATTTATCCCGCTTTGACCTAGGTAAACATTGGCGACCTAATTGCTAGGCAGCGTCATGATCAATACGTACTGTGTGCTATTTGATCTGAGGCATTATGCTAACCATTCATCCGAAAACAATTCGGGTCAACTTGCTATGTTTAAACACTCAAGCATGTGTTTCAACACACTAGTTTACCTGCACATGTGCTACACTGAATCACAAGCCTGGAGTTGTGAATCAATATGTACTGGTATTGATAACATTTAGCTTTTAGCAATGATAAACTGAAAGCATATGGGTGACGTTTGGTTTCTTCCCCCGTCTTGGCTCAGGCTTTGTGAGATACAAGTCTAGTCTTCAGTTTCGTGTACGAGGCGAAAAGTTAAAATAAATGATCACTATCAATAAAATGAATTTCGAACGGATTTTCTTCAGAAAATCAATATATAGTTGCAAAAACATCATACACATATTGTTTATACTAGATTTAAACAAAATGGCTTAATTTACATTACAATAATTTACTCAAAACTACAGGTATATTTATGGTACCAAAGGAATGAGTTGCAACAGAACAGGAAAAAATTACTTATTGATCAAAAATAATTACAGGGGTAAATAAAAACTATGAATATTCTACTAAAAACGTACTAAAATCCAATTTAGCAGTTTGGAGAATACCTTAAAGCTTTTGTCTGCATCCTTCATGTTTTTATGGCATATACACTTAGCAAAATCAAAAGTTTGCAGTAATATTACTGCAAGCTAAAAATTTGCAGCAGCGAGTTTGAAGAAGTTTGCAAGAAAAATTTCTTGCTGCTAATTTGCAGTCGTGTTACAGCAAATTTGTTGCATATTTACAAGCAGAAATCGCAAATTTGTTGCAAATCGCTGCTAATTTGCAGCAGGCCTAATATTTTGCTTAGGACTTGTCCATATAGTTTCTTTACTTAGAGTAATGCAATTTACCTGTCTTGCTTGCAATCATAATCAGTTATTTATGGAAATGAAGTGGAATTAGGAATATCTGTATATTTTTGGTGTAGTTTACGTTTTGTAAGTGTAAGTCCTTGAAATAATAAACTTTAAAAGCATTTAAGCTGGGTGAAAAGAAGTAACAATGCCAGATATCAAATTTTATTTTAATTAAAATACCTAGGGCGATGCACAATATCTATACTGTAATTAAGCCTGACAGTGCTTTTGTAAACCTGTCTGGAGTTTTCAAAGTTTAACCTGGTACATGTGTTTTTTTGTAGGATTCTAGGACAATTCCCCCCCCCCCCCCGGACTATTTCCCCCGGACAATTCTCCCCCGGACAATTCCCCCCAGGACAATTCCCCCAGGACGATTCCCCCCCAGAAATATATATATTTATAAACAAATATAAAGTAGAAAGTGTTAAGTTAAAAACAGTTCTTCCTTTTTATTGATATTTTTAGTGTGAAAATACAACTTCATCATGAAACAAATTATTTTATAACAAATTCCTTTTTCATTGAGTACAAGTACAGAAAGATTTATCAAATATCTAATCAAAGTATTACCACCCATCCTTCAGGTAAAGGTGGGTAAACAGATGAACAGGTAAACAGATATTTTTACATCTTTACCTGGAGATAAACTTTGAACAGATTTTTAATAAAATGTTCCGTACTTCTATCTTGAAAATTTTATGTACTTGTACTCCATGAAAGTAATTTGTTTAATGAAATTAATATTATTTATCCTCCAGTTTGATCATCACACTAAGAAATATTCAGAAAAAGGATGAAAAGATTTGAACTTTGTACTCTTTACTTTATATTTATATACAAATATACATTATTGGGGGGGGGGGGTCGTCTGGGGGGAGGGGTTGTGGGGGGGGGGGTTGTCCGGGGGGAATAGTCCGGGGGGGAGATTGTCCTGATACCATCTGTAGTCCCGTGCGTAACCCATCATGAATTTTTTACAATTATTTAGAGAAACGATCAAAAGAGTCTTTATGAAGATGTAAAGGTGAACAATTCGAACTGAAATATGAAGGCACATACCTGTACATATCTAACACATGTAGATATATCCATTCATCACAAAAATAGCTGGATATATTTCCTAAACAAGCTTCTAAAACTAATACTATAAGGTCACCAATACTTACAATATAAGGTCAAAGTGTACCAGAAATAGTCAAATTATTCATTCTTATACCAAGGCATATTATTTGTGCCCTACCTTCTCGGGAAAAGTGGTATAGACTTATCTCAACTGTTATAAAACATTCCCCTAAATCAAAATTTCGTGTTATGGAGTGCTTTTAATAATGGTGTCATTTTTCATCTTTGTAAAGTAGCCTGGTGGGAGAGTTTCGGATATTAGGACTATTTACTGTTAATTTTACAGGCACTCTAAACAATCAAAATATTTACCTGGTCCAATATCAATGGATATGTTAAATCCAAATATATTCAACTTTTAGGGAGACATGATTTCTTTAGTAGACCCAATTACATTCGGCTAATACAAATGGCTTACATATTATACATTGCAATAGATTAACGTTAAATATTGTCCTTAACAATATCTCTAACATTTACCGTGTACTCCCCCCACTTGTATATATTTTTCATGATTCATTTTTCCTGCTTAAACTATGAGATAAATATTCTGGGCATGCTTTCACGAATCTACCAAAGGGAGCGCCCAGTACATGATGGCAAAATGGCGAACTAGAATGTGTTTACTTGTCAATCACAATTGGGTAATATTAAGTGCAGTTTTATAATGAACTTGGCGTAGCCTGTAGGCGGTATGTTATGTCTATTTATTTGACATATTGGTTTTATCGATAGAGTGTGCTCCTCTTAGAGCTTAATACAACTGAAGTATGCTTTACATTGGTGTATCTCTACGGTATGTCGAGCGATTTGTGACTCTAGGGCTTGTGGAAAGGTTTTGAGCCTCACACTGTAATAATCAGGTATTTGGATTCATTCTGTTTCATCTTCTAATAAGTCCCCTTAAAGCAACAACACGTTCTTGTTCCATCTAGTAGGCCAGACCCGATTAGTAAAATCCAGCAGCTTGGACCCATAAGGTTGTAAACATCCACAGCATCTGTACGCTCATCATTATCCTATAATATTCCTCTAGTATATTCCTTTAGTAGACTCAATGACAGCCTGGACACGTACAGGTACATGTACATACTTTATATATTATACGTTGAAATGAATCTACTGGGTACTCACCGATACTTGCATATACTTAGCTATTTGGTAGTTCATGTTTCCTGCTTAAAATGTGATATAGGCTACTTTACTAAACCGGAAGCAAGATAAGCAATAGCATGTGACTGTTTTAATTTGCCAATCACAATTCAGGTTATATAAATCCCAAACGCGTAAAGTTGTCGAAGCATTTATGAGTTGGTTACACATACATGTACCTACAAGCATTTTCTACAATTGTGAATCGCTATCTACCAGTACATTATGATGACAAAATGGCATACTAGAACGTGTATGTGTTAATTAGCCAATCACTGTCAAGTTAGTATAAATTCCAGTCTTAAAAATTTGTTAATGCAGTTATGAGTTTGTTACACATACCTATGAGCATTTCCTACTGTTGTTAATCGCTAAAAATGATATTGCGATACAAGTGTGTGTGTGTTTTGAATCGAGTATACATATAAATGCTCAGTTTGAGTTTTATAATGAAGTTGGAGTAATCTCTAGGACTCGTATATGGTGTCTATTTATTTGTGATAGTGATTTTATTGAGAATGCTCCCTCTTTATAGAGAGTGCCTTATTCAAGTGATGTATGCTTTATACATGCATTGGTGTTTTTTCTTGGTATGTCAAGCGATTTTTGGCTTTTGGACATTTAAGTGCGTGTCCATGAGAAACCAGCCCAAATGCACAAAATGCGGCAAGGTGAGGGTCAACGGATTTACACCATATTTGGTGTATTTGATCATCTACATGTATATGAACAATATCTGAAGCTGCAATATTTCCCTTAACTGATCCCTACTTAGAGATTTATTATTATTTATTGCCTCCGCCAAGGAGGTTATGTTTTCACCCCTGTTTGTCTGTCTGTCTGTCTGTCTGTCATCAGCATAACTAAAAAGTTTGAAACCGGTTTTAATGTAATTTTCAGGAACTGTCAGAAGTGGGCCAAAGAAGAGATGATTAGTTTTTGGTGGTGATCCGGATTAATTATCAATCAGTAATCAATAATAATAAAAAAAATCGCTGCCTTGGCGGAGGTCTGCTCTCTCGGAGTTCTTTTCTAGTTTTATTTATTTATTTATATATATTTTTTTTGGGGGGGGGGGTGTTATCAACCCAAAGGATGTGCTGGTAATCATTGGCAAAGTGCCCATCGTCAAATTTTAAAAATAATTTGCTATTATAAATGATGCATATATTTGTTGTGTGAAAAATATTATTTGGTTTTAATTTCTGATATGTGGGGAGGGGTGTAGCCTGTTGTATGCAGTCTAATGAATGTGTAAAAAGGAGTTATATGTTAAATACTTGTGGTGTGGCACAAGTTAATGGGAAAGAAATTCTTTTTTTAATCCTAGAGAAGAGACGGAGGGGCGGTGTAATACTGTATTTTCTCTCAGAAGCCATCACTGATTCCACTCTACTGTATAAAAGTCTTGTAACTAGGGCAACTTGTTTCAGTATATTTATTCATTTTATGTATTTTTTCCTAGACCAGCATTTGTTGGTCTAAATAGTTGTAATAATGACAAATACACATTCTGTAAAGGATAATTATAGAGCAAAAAAGCTGTTACAGTAACAAAAAAAAAAAAAAAAAAAAAAAAAATGTAAAAGCACTGTGAATGGCTGCTTGGAATGTTTCCAATTACCATAAAATAAATAAGGTATAAATTCTCCCAAAATAATGATAAGGTAAAAGTAAAAACTAAATGAAAATAAAGCATGCATCATAACAGATATGGACCTTGTATAGAACGCACTGCAATAGTTACATTACGCAAAATATATATATAAAAATATTTGAATAAACATGTATAAGAAACAACAGATATTCAATCAGATGTGCTGTCCAAAACACTTTCGATCTCACTAATACCGTCATCACTTTATGTTGGTAAATATGAGGAATCTAAACAGCCTTCTCGACAACATAATTTTCGATTGTACCCTTGCCTTCTTTCAAACCCCATCTACCACAGGACTGAAGTGATTTGTGCACAACTTCCAACTGTCTGGGAACCTAATTTACACTGACAGTACCAACCACTGATGGGTCTAGTTTAGCTACGGGAATTCTGAATCCATAAGCTTAACTGGTGGCTAGATGTGTGCCTTAATTAACTATATTTTGGCTCTGATTAAATCATGTGCATCCTTGCATACACTGATTTCGAACTGGCCATCTAGCAGATGCTTTATCTGGTAAACGTCTGGTAATTAATTATAGGCTGGTGGTCTCTTCTTTCGACAATTTACCAAGTCAATAGGCTTTCACTGATCTCCACGACATCAGAGGCCATTCATAGCATTTTGGAAAAAATGCAGTGCTATTACAAATAGTGCTGGTGTGGAAAGTTAACTAACTAGGGTGCTTGTGATGGAGCCTTTCATTTTACTTTTTATGCAAAATAGATGTAAACGGGGGTATTTACACAATGATTTTAGTTGTACAATATGTACTTTCATGTCCATTAGGAGTGGGGTGGGTCAATCCCACCTAATATGTAGAGGGTCTCTATAGTATGGGTCTCTATATAAAGTAGGTGCCACCACAATGTACGTCTGCTATTATCATAATTAATATCTGAAGAACAATTTACATGTACATTTTATCTTTCTTAATCCTAAGAAATAAGAATAAAAAATATACTAACTGTATTTAGACTCCATTTCTCATCCATGTTTTCGTTTTTAGCATGCATTACATGAAAATGAATTTTCTTTTTCTACTTGTAACTGAAGACATTTTTACTGATTTTAACCCCTGCTCCCCTTTTAAAGACCTACTGTTTTTTGGTGTTGTTCTTTTAGTACAAAATATACACTTTGTCTGTCTACCTATCCTATGTAAGCATTTAGCAGCTACCTCGTGGCAGGAATAAACATGGCCGACTGCTAGCATATGGACTGAAAATGTCCACATAAGGTTTGAGATATCAAGCCCAACCCTAAGACAAGCTGATTTTCAATTCAATTATTTCAATTTATTTCTGTACTGGTACATAGATTGTCATGACCTTGTACAATTTGATATACTAATGATGATACAATACAGTTAGTGCATTACCATCTTTATATAATGGACATACGTATCAGTAAAATTACTCATAAAATATTCTATCTAAGCAATGCGATAAACCTTGGTGTGATTTTAAATTTATCATAAACATACTATAAACATGTTACACAAAAAGAATATGTTTAAACTTAAAACCAAGGTTACATAGCTGTTTAAGGCCAGTTTGATGACATGGATAATTACGACTAATGACAATTACATAAGACAGATAAGTAAATAAGTGACACAGGTATAAATATTGTGCCATGTTCAGTCCCACTGCCGAGTCACTTCTCACAACAGTGGGACCATACACTGACATTTTAAGGGATATGCTAAGAGTTACCAAGCAGAGCAACCACTTCACTTCTTTTCTTGAATGATTTGATTATAAAGTTGGAGAGGGACACTAGAGTATCTTTTTTGGCACTGTTAAATACATGGCATAAATGACTGTCTGGTGACCTGGGATCAGCTTTTAGGATTGAGGTTTTACTTCAAATATATCTCACCTTATATTCATGTCTTTTCAACCATGAATAATTAGCTTGTCATAGGCAGGGGCTCATATATAAAATGAACATCTTTTATCCTCAAGTCATTGTGAGATTATTCTTTCAATCAGCACTACATATACGAATAAAGCAATCAAAATATTGATCACAGGCATCAATTGACCACTTATTGTCTTTCTTTTTTAAACTGTCACCTTCTGTACCCATAGTTTTCACCTTACTACAAGTATAGAAGTGTAGCAATATATTTCAGAACTCCCCTAAAACAAACATTTTCATTAATATTTTACAAGATCATTTGACATTAATATTAGATATTTCAAAATTAAAAAAAAAAATTAAAGTGGATCAAAAAAGTGTAAGACCTTCATTTTAATTTGGTGTCATTTTTTTTCATTCATTCCCAATTTATTTTTCATGTACAAAGGTGGGCACTTTTACCCTCTTATTATCACTCAAATCTACTCTAAATGAAGGCACTATTATTTTTGTACTTAGCAGACGAGGTGCTGGTAGATAAAGTTCAATGAGGGCATCCAGGCAACGACCTGCATTGATCCGGTCAGGTGGTATTTTCAAATCTGTAGGTTTATCCTTGCGCAACATTTAACATCTTTGCAGCAGATGGAAAAAAAACCCGCGACAAGTTTAAAGGAAAAATCTACTCTAACTGGTAAGGCACTATTATTTTTGTACTTTGTAAAGCCATGGTGTTGAGCAGAGTTGTATCTTTGTTAAGGTGTATGTACAATGAAAAACAAGGGGCTGCTTTGCGGACACCTTCTCTCCTCACTAGGCAATGGCATATTTGCATCAATACTTTTTACATTTGTCGTTTTGGATTCCTATTTTATAACAAAAGTGGTGTTTTTCTGTTTAATACCAGATAGTGCGGTACATCTCCATGTATTGATCTTCTATACGAATGCCTCAGTTAGTTGTGCTAGGACACAGAACTACGTGTCTCTGATTTCATCTTTAAACCATATGATAGGTGTAGCTCCATAAGCTTACAATCGATTAAATAAATAGGTCCTTTAGAATCTGTCTATCATCTATACGAACTGCATGTCCTAAGTATTTGGTAGAGTTTTAACTGTATTAAATAGAAGAGTAAGACTGACAATGTTTTGGACGGCACGTCTTTCTAGGAGAGAGCTTTGCCAAACTAACTTACACATATTTTGTGGACTATGTAGATACACGAATGTGACACTTGTTCGATCATAGTGTCTTTATAAATGTCCAACTTATATAAATTTATCCCGCTTTGACCTAGGTAAACATTGGCGACCTAACTGCTAGGCAGCGTCATGATCAGTACGTACTGTGTGCTATTTGATCTGAGGCATTATGCTAACAATTCATCCGAAAATAATTCGGGTCACCTTGCTATGTTTAAATACTCAATCATGTGTCTCAGCACACTAGTTTACCTGCATATGTTCTACACTGAATCACAAGCCCGGAGTTGTGAATCACTATGTACAGGTATTGATAACATTTAACTTTTAGCTATGATAAACTGAAAGCATATGGGTGACGTTTAGTCTCTTCCCCCGTCTTGGCTCAGGCTTGGTTTGTGAACTTTGTGAGATACAAGTCAAGTCTGCAGTTTCGTGTACGAGGCGAAAAGTTAAAATGTATGATCATTATATATATATATATATATATATATATATATATATATATATATATATATATATATATATATACATGTATATATAGTTGCAAAAACATCATACAAATATTGTTTTTCTAGATTTAAACAAAATGGCTTTACATGTACAATAATTTACTCATAACTATATTTAGTGTATCAAAGGAATGAGTTGCAACAGAACAGGAAAAATACTTATCCATCAAAAATAATTAAATAAAAATGATGAATATTCTAGTAAAATGTGCAAAAAAGCCAACTTTACAGTTTGGAGAATACCTTAAAGTTTTTGTCTACATCCTTCATGTTTTATGGCATATACTTAGCAAAGTTAATATTGATGCAATCTTAAAATTCGCAGCAGCGAATTTGCAGAAGTTTGCAAGAAAAAAAAAATCATGCTGTTAACTTGCAGTCGTGTTGCTGCAAATTTGTTGCAAATTTACAAGCAGATATCGCAGAAATCGCAAATTTGTTACAAATCGTGCTTATTAGCAGCAGGCCTAATATTTTGCTTAGAACCTGTCCATATAGTTTCCTTACTTAGAGTAATGCAAATTACTGGTCTTGCTTGCAATCATAATCAGTTATTTATGAAAATAAAGTGGAATTGGGAATATCTAAATATTTTTGATGTAGTTAATGTTTTGTAAGTGTAAGTACTTGAAATAATAAACTTTAAAAGCATTTAAACCGGCTGAAAAGAAGTAACAATGCCAGATATCAAATTAATACCTAGGACGTAGCACAATATCTATACTGGGAGACCCTTCCCCCTCCTCACTTTCATCCGCCCACCCCTAATCCCACCTAAACACCCTTCATGGCTTTCGCTGTGAAGGCGGCCTGTGCCTCGTAGAGGCGGGCATCTAGTATTCACCGCACGGCGAGAAAAAACCGTAACTCCCTGAATACCCTGCCCGGAATCCGCGGTGAAGTTGCTTGTGCGCCGCTGATACGGATCAGCGGCCGTCTTGGCCTACCCACACGACCGAGAGAGACCGTTGTATTCAGCACAGCTTCCTCGGTGAAGGCTTCCTGTACGCCGTAAGCAATAATCGGCGGCCGTCTTGAACTCAGCGAACGGCGAGGAGAGACGGTAACACCCTGCCCGGCTTTCGCAGTGAAGGTTACATAATCGCGGTACACGATAATCGCCGGTGGCCTCTCCCTCCGTCCACCCCTGTTTCTCTCAGCAAAAACGATTGTGGCTTCTCAGAATCGTTTTTGAAAAACGACACTAGTTTCTGGTTGCCAGAATCATTTTTCAAAAAACGACACTGATTTCTTGGCATCAGAATCGCTTTTGAATATTCAATAAAATTAAATATTATACCTCAAATACAAAGGGAGACCCCGGGGGCCCTTTTTCCCAACTCACCCTCACCCGCCAACCCCCAACTCCACCTAAACAGCCTTCCCGGCTTTCGCTATGGAGGCGGCCTCTGCCTCTCCCTCCATCCACCCCTGTTTCTCTCCGCAAAAACGATTCTGGCTTCTCAGCGCTCCGCTACTTGTGTGTATTTTGCAATTTGATGACTCATGTTTCCTGCATATACATGTAGTAGGCAATAGATTAACGTTAAAGTTTGTCGTTACAATATAATAATAATAATAATAATAATAAGATTCTTATATGGCGCCTTACATTCTATCTCAAGGCGCCTTACAATAATGGCTAATATACTAAAATCATTAAAATGACTACAATATTTTAATCATAAACTCTCATTGGAAACCATTTAAAATTTACACTACTAAAAATCAATCCTATTAAAAAAAAAAAAAAAAAAAAAAAAAAAAAAAAAAAAAAAAAAAAAAAATATCTCTAGGATATACCGGGTACTCACCGCCACTTAAGTCATATGGATGCATCCTACTCAGAACACATTCAATCAATCTATGTTACTACCACACCTGTGCATAAAACAAAAACACACAGACATCTTGTTTGTATATGTGTAATATGATATCGACAAAATTGTTTAGATAACTGAAATATCTGAAAATTATAACAGTCAAAATGAAAGACCCAGTTATGAAAACAAGTTCCAACAAAGCTACTGAAATTGGATTTAGCGATGCACTATTAGTAACATTTCAAGCACAATCTTCCCAAACCACTTGTTTGTGGCTGTTCTGGGCACACTGTCTGGTTGTATAAAGCACATGGTTCACTGCAATACAATATAAAGTACTGATAAGAAGTGGAACATTTGAATTAAAAAAAAAGAGTTTGTGATGTATATGCCACACTTATTGGTTTATCTCTGCAAAAATCTGTGCAAGTGTGTAGGATTAGTAGACTGACAAACTCATGCTATAGAAAAGAAAATTTGGATAAAAAATAAAGAGATAGCAAATTAATTCATAAGACAGGGGTCATAAATGACCCCACACGATCACTTGAAGGTAAAGGAATATTTTCATATTTGAGAAACAGCATTTCAGCCCTTGCAATTTTAATAAAATTGTGAAATTTAATGTACACACCATATCAGTAAAATGTTTCTGAGAAGATATAAGGGTAAGTGTAGGTCGCTTTCCGTATGCCGTAATTAGTGATTAGTTTAACTCTAGATCTATAGATTTCTTTTTTCGCACAGTTTCAATTCATTACTATGATAAATTCTGTGTCTGCACAGATATTTATCAGTACTCGCACATGAACCAGTGCACTCAGTATGCTGTTATCACTTTGAAGTGAAAACGGCCCTAAAATTACAGAATAATGCAACAAAGAAAATTGTCTTCACTGGCGATATAAAACCATAGTTTATCATGTCTTGGTGAAGATGAAAAAAATTTAACAAAAATGTAAACCTTGTCCAATTCTTGTAAATTTGGAATTTCAAATTCAGGGGGAACCTTTTGGTGTCTACATGCGACAGTAATGATAATATGCGATGGGTCACCGGGCGTCCATTCTCCTATCTACCATTCCTTTTACATTTATACAATTTTCCTTAGTAAATCGCAACTTGAATCATGCCCTCTACAATATAAATTTACCGTGTAAAAGTTAAAGATTGCCATCACGCTATTTCTAATATCTGCATGTTCTTACCAATATACCTGTAACAGTACGCGTCATGCCTTCCACTTAAATTAAGACTTATATCAGTAAAGTTGTATTCCTACTTGTATTTCAACAATATCAACTCAAAAAAATGTAGATCAGGTTCAAGGTCGTACATGTAACTCGGAACGAGACATGCGCCTCTTTGCATTGTGGTACCCTCTGGTGGCAGGCTTTAGTTAAACATATGATGCACCGTCATGAATGGGAAGGGTAAAAAACCTTCAAATGATATATATATATATATATATATATATATATATATATATATATATATATATATATATATATATATATATATATATATATATATGTAACTGCCCCATTTGTAATTTAGTCCACAGGTAACATGAGGTGAAGTAGATACTTGAATTGCATACCGGGATTATTCTTTATCATTCTAACATTCAGGGTCGAGCAAGCGGTTGACATCAATCAATTGGCCCATAGAAGAAAACAGAAAGCCCACACACACACATACACAGAGAGAGAGATAGACACCCATAAAGAGTATTCTATCTTATAAATTGTTAAAAATAAATTGGTTATATTTATAAATTTCTACAATAATAGGCTCGCACCAATGTGCTATGGAATAGAAAGAGACTTGCAATAGTTCAGTATATACAAAATACATAATGATAAGATATAAACATATGAAATACGTGTTATAGGTCCTGTGAATATAATAGTAGGAAAATTTAAAATTTCTATGTGCATCAGGCAACAGTTTACAGCTTGAAAGATATTTAGTAAGATTGTGTGTATTAGTATCACTCATGCTATTCTTTAACATTCACCAAGCCTCATATTCCTATATTTGTTTATACCATATTAATCAGCTAACCCTACCGGTATGTTTGCATAGCTTTGACCTACAGGTAAGATAGCTGTCGATAAGCCTGTGGTCATGCATCACCCCACTTCTTAAGAATGCATTATTTTAAGATATCCAACCCCTGTACCTTCATAAGGGAGGAAAACATTTCTAGTTGATTTATGTAGAAAGTGTTGTGAAGGAAATTTTCACAGATTATAAGTATCCATTACTTCTTTTACAGCTCCAATCACCGTCATTTTAGTTAAAGAAACGTTATGCACCAAGCGTCATTTCATAAGAAATAGATAATATTTTTTTGTGAAATGCTACAGTTCTGCATAATGTTTTAAAGACTAATTATTGTGATAAACTTTTGTTGTTTTGCCTAAACTGTCATTTCTTTCGGTTATAGTTGAAGGCACATATTGTATTAAAGTAAATGCTTTACACCTTCACTTATAACAAGTAATAATTAAACAGGAGTGAAATGAGTGATGATAGGGAGTTATTGAGTATAAGTTAAATATCAACAAGTGTATAAATTTTCGTGGAAGGAAAAGATGGAATTTGGCAAAATCACGACGATCTGATTGATGAAGACGGACTCTTTTTAACGTTTGATAAATTTTGTACACGATACCAGATTAATTGTCCCTTCACGGTATTTGGGGGGCGGGGGGTAAACAACTCAATAACTAGTTAATGGCCTCAAATTGTGAATGTCAGGGATAGGATTGAGAGGACCTTCAAGCCAAAATTCATTGAAATTATTTGTAAGGATTCAAAAGGATCAAGATCAATATATGACATAATTATTAAGAGTAATAAACCTTGTGCAGAATCGAAATGGGAAACGATGTTCAACTTAGGTGATAACTTCAACTGGAAAAATGTATACCGAAATATTTTTCAGTGCACTGTAGATACAGTATAAGGTGGTTGCAGTATCGAATAGTGCACAGGATTTTAGCTACTAACGTGTATTTATATAAAATTAAGATAAAAAATAACTCACGATGCACATTTTGTGAAGAGGGAGAGGAAACATTAAACCATTTATTTTTTTTAATGTAAGGAGGTTCGACCGATATGGCAAAAAATGCAAAATTGGATAAAAGAAAAGTCCTCATTGGAAATTGAGTTCTCGTGTATGGATGTTTTATTTTTAAAAAAATTGGACGAAAATACCAGTCTTTGAATTTACTGATATTATGGACAAAAAACATAATTTATAAGAATAAACTGCAAATAAGGCATCTAAACTTTATAGAATTTCAGGCTAGCATCAAAAATATTTTGAAATAGAAAAATATATGTTCTTGAAAGAAGGGAAGAGGGATAAATTTGAAACAATATGGAACACACTTCTAAACTTATTTGTGTAGTTTGAAGGGGTTAGTGTCTACATTATGTGCGGGTGTATATATACATGTACTTATATATTGAAATGGAGTATATAAACGAAAGAGTAGAAATAGGTAGAGTGTATGTTTTTGGTTGATGCATAACTTATTATTATTATTATTATTATTATTATTATTATTATTATTATTATTATTATTATTATTAGTAATGCTATTATTATTATTATTATCATTATCACTATTATTAGTATCATCAGTTACTCTTAGATTAGTTTAAGGTATAAAGAAATTGTGCGTATTCGTCTTCAATGTATCCATTTTTTTAATAAATATATATTAGTTAGATATGTTTTTTTGTCTCTATGTATACTCTGAATTATTTTCTTTATTATTTTTTTTTCTGTTTCTCTTATTTTGATCCTTTGTGCCACTACAGGTATCGATAATTAATTATTTTATTAGTTGATTTACAATTGTATAGTTATTCATTCTATTTTCTGCAAAAAAAAAAAAAAAAAAAAAAAAAAAATCACATTTAGTTCAATTAGTTTGGTAAAAAATCTCAGTAGATTTGCAGGTTTCTATTACTTGTTAGATACATGAAAACTACGGATAGATATGGTCCAAGTACGATTAATTCAAACATATTTTAAACCTTATTAACTAATAAGGAAATGTTGAATGGCGATCACGCAAAGACTATGAAAAGAGAAACGAGTAAATGCGTGATCAGTACGGAGAAATAGAGTAATGGCAAATTTTCAAAAGATAATCAAATTATTTTCTAGCATAACTCCATTAGGTAACTTGGAAAACCCTTAGAAATAATGTGACATCATCACAAATATATATTTTGAAAAAAAAATCTGTTTTCATTCCAGTTTAAAGAATATCCCATGTCTTTGTAACACAGTTAATAAACTGGCACTGTAATATATCGTTAGTCACATCCAAAAAGTAGGCCTTGGAAGGAAACAGAAACGTAACCAATATATAATTTGTTCTTTCTCATGAATATTTTATATAATAGTTTACCACGATATCAAACATAGCGGGCACCCTTGTGAAAAATTGAGGATTCCATTTCTTTTTACATCAAATCGGTGTTTGTCTTAAATGTACATGTATGCACTTATCTCAGATTTTCACACATGTCCAGCATCAGATGTCCAAATTTCAAACTGAAACAAATTCAGGCACAGAAATTTGCATTTAACTGTTTATCACTCATGAAATTGTGTTTTCTCACCAGGTGCAATGTTGGCTTAAGTGGTCCATACAGCAACCACATTTTCAAATTGACAGGGCTCAGTCACCAAGAGATCGTTGTCAGTCATATTGGGCGGAGCAGTTGACAGTTTAAATTTTTGGTATCAGAAGGTAAGAACATGGGGGGGTTCTGTGAAGGGCAGAAACCACTAAATCAACCAATCCATTGGGATCCAATCCATTAAATATGTACCCTTTTAAGACATCAAACCCCAGAGCCTTCATTAGAGAGGGGGATATTGTTAGCTGATTTATGTACAAAGAGTTGTGAAGGAATTCTTCACAGATTTAAAAAAAACTTCGTCACTTCTTACACAGCTCCCATTACCATCGTTTTAGTTCAGCTAATGTTGAGCACCGCGCGTAATTTCATAACATAATATAAGTTATCATTTTTTAGAGAAATGCTATAGTTTTGCACAATGTTTTTAACTAGACAGTATTGTGAAAACATTCATTGTTTTGCCTAAACTGTCATTTATTTCATTTGTGATGGGAGACACATATGTGCAAACTTTTTTCTATATGTCGCTTAAGTAACTTGGAAAGTGTAAGACTCTATAATCTTATAGCCAGATACATCATCAAAAAATCTTTCAATTTTGAAAAATTACAAGTTGTGTTCATTTAAGTCAAATAAAGCAGCTCATGCCTTCGTAACACAGTTACTGTTACTGTTACTGAAGTGTTACTGAAATATTTTGGAAATTTGTGTGGTCACGCCCAAAAAGCATTCTTTGGGCCCAAGCAGAAACGTAAACAGTATATTTTATTTTCTTATTCGTCTTCAGATATATTATATAAATATATCTGATTAATATTATTAATACAAATAATTTACCAAAATATCAAACATACTATTGTGCTCCTGTAAAACAGTGATCATAAGGATTCCTCTTTCTATATCAAGTCGTTGATTATCTTAAACAATTTTTGATTAAATCAATAGTGGTGAAAAGGAAAACGGATGAAGTTGAAAAAAAATCCATCTGATAATTATACATCCAATGATTTCATTGTTTTGTTTTGAAAATAATAAGTAAACATCTTGAGCTCGTGAACTATTGTGCAAGGATGTATTGATACTGTAATTTTCAGGTAGTGATTTAACATATAATGCTGTATTTCATACTGTGTCATACACATGCATTGTATGCATCGATCATTTTTTTCTGCAAACTTTCCATTTCCTAAGTGGAAGGCAGCATTCTAAAGTGTACATAATGGATTATTTTCCTATATTATACATATTAATGCACGACTGTTGGATATATGGTGGTCACAACAAGCCCATTATGCTGAGGCATTACAAGCACTGCAACGTATTCTCTCTCTATTGGCACATTGCTACATTGTCCCTATATACTTTCAGAAATCAACCAAAACGACTATTTTCGTCTGTAAACATGCCAAAGAACGTTGAGCCATGTTTCTCCTTGGAACAACACGGCTCTTCTTGATGCATTTTTGTAAAGGAGATCATTTCGATCACTCTTGTGTCCTTTGTAGAAAAAGAAAGAAAAAAAAACTTGTAAATGTGTTCATAACGAATCAGGTCTTATTCAGACCAGTATACAGTTCGTTGTTCATGCACATTGTAAAATTCTGGGGTTGGGAATAAATAATTTAACTCGGTCAGTAGAAGCTTGCACTTGCATATGAATCAAATCTCAGTTTTGTCTTGTTTTGTTGTAGGTCATGGCAGGGACAATTGTATGCAGTGGTCATTAGAAATGTCGCCAGATCCACCACGATGCTCCGGCCAGCATGGACACTGTCCTGCAGCTCAGATCTGGTGCGATTATGAATAACCTATTATCCTCCCGCGGCATGGAACAAACTTCACTGCGGTTTGAGTATGAAAAGAGGATCACTAAAATGAGTGGCTTCGGATTTCGTTTTCAGGATAACTACAAAACAATTGTCGCAATAATCCTTGTTTTTAAATTGATTTAGGTATTTAATCAATACATACATTTTTACGGTGCATATTTACGCTATTTACTTAACATATTTACAGTGACTAAGGCTGTATAATATATTCAGTAATTATACTACATGTACATGTAGTAGCAAGGCACAAAAACTGTGTTAAAATAAATGCTGATTGTAATCAATGTACATGTTAACTAAAAATCAACAAAAAGTGCTATTGTATGTACCATATTCGAAATAAACCCCGGCAGTTAATGGTCAAAGATCGCTTCTTCGTTTATTTATGTTTTACATTTAATCAGTTGGAAATGCTCCAAAATTAAGTCTTACACATACATAGGAAATTAAAGTATTAAATAAATTATTTCAAACAATAAATTACAAAGTATTTTATCATTTAAAAGAAAATGATTCGTTACTCCTCGTCACGCTTAACATAGTGCAAGTTAACGATCACCAAAATTGGCACCGTAGTTCTGGAAAACCTTATTTTCTTTGATTGATAACAAATTCATAAGTTTACAAATCTCAAGTAAAAAGAGAAAATTAATGTTTCTTTGAAAATCAAGTCCATTTAACTTGCGTCATTTTCAGAAAGGTTTTCTTTAGATTTTCATTGAAACCACATTTGTTTTTTTTTTAATTCTTATTTTAAATCTTAAACTACTGAAGTTATAATAGATCTTTCTATACATAGGTCAATAAAATACTTTTCCTGTATTTTTCTCTTCACTTAACGGATAAAGGACAGTGATTGATTTTAAATAGGATTAACATTTTAAGTCTTTGTCTACAGTAATGTAATAGGATGTTAGATTGTGTAAAAAGTGTCAATATTGCTATAGATGTGTATAAGCCGGGCACATCTGATGCACTACATAAACATATCTGAACAGTTTCATATTTTACTGAACCACTCCCTTGTGTGTGTGTGTGGCAGTGTGATTCAACTATTTTTGTATGTGGCAGTGTGATCCAGTTATTCCAAGTAGCAGCTTAATATATATACATGTATAGCGTACAACAGAGGACTTTTTGTTTGTTTGTTTTTTTTTACGGAATCTTCAATAATAATTTTAATTTAAATATATAAGAATATATAATATACAATATAATGATCCCCTGCTTGGTCAGTTTATTAGCCAAATTGATATTTTGGAAAAATTTCAGGCTAAAAAGCAAAGATGCTATGGATGAGCTCATTCTCATATCGAGGCGCTACATTTTTTTCTGATCTATGTGGAACGCCATCACTCCGGCAACATTTCAAAACGTTTGAAATTTACGCACAGACACGTCAGGTTCACCCTCAAGAGGATACCGTATAAAATATTGAAATCTGTATTTGATTTTTTAATATCGTAAGCTTATTTAATAGTTCATTCAGTGAATTTTTGTGAAAAAATCCATTAAGAATTTGAATGAAAACAGTGGTTTATGACTCGATTATATATATTAATTTTATTTATTTATTTATCTATTTTTATTTATTTATTTTATTTTATTTTATTAATTACTTAATTATTTATTTATTGGTTTTGGGAGTATAAATAGCTTTGAAGCTACAAGACATGCAATGGCAGATTTAGTGGAGGACACAGCAGGCACGTATCCCTTACATTAATCTCCCGTGGTACTTTCTTTTTTTTAACTATTTTGGAAGTTGCAAAGTGCAGCATAAACCCTTTTGATGTGCCATTATTAGTTGAATTAGCCTGAACTTTTTCCCTAAATAATTTGCAAGATTCACATAGAATACCTTTTTCTTCGAGAAGGAAACGATATAAATATCAGGTGCTTTATTTTTTCATTGCACTGTTCATCAATGCAAGCTGCAAATATAAAATTAAGAATAAAAAGAACACATGTTTAACATGATTTTATTATGCTTAAGCACAAGCACGGCGAAACACAGTAGATATGAACGACAACCAATGATTTAAAAAAATCAAAATTATATGATACCATGTAATATGTTTCCAATAATAAGCTCCCACGTACACTACAAATAGTACAATGCAGAATTTGTTTCTAGAATATTTCCCAAATAGGTTTGTTTTAACGGAATATAATTTTTTCGTCGTAACATTGATGGTGTACAATTGCATAAATAAGATTGAAAATTTCCCACAATTTGACCACTTTGTCGAAATTAACTGTAGAAATGAATCAAAGAAAACAAAGGGTTTATAACTTAAACCTAAATTAATAAACACGAGCACCTCTTAATAAAGAACCACATTATATATCATAAGGGTTATACAAATTGTTTTAATGGTTGCCAATACTTAAACATGTAAGAAAAGTCAACGAAGAACCAAAAGAATTGCGAGCACCACCAGTTTCAATATTCAGTGTCCATTGTTGATTTCCGTTTGGTCATTTTGTCCTTTAGCCGCTGTAGGGTTGCCTCCGTTTAAGTAAAGATCATTTAAGTTCGCTGACGGAAAGTCCTTTTAGTAGCAAAGCATGTTTGCAAGTTGCAAGACTTCGAAATAACGAAAAGAGACAGTTTCTACTAGTTATTTGAACAGTTTCAGTGGCATCATTTTGAGTCCCAAGTGGTCTTGTGTCCATATACCGGTACATGGGTGTAAGGTTTGAGGGGGCGTTCAGCACTCCCCTTTAGCTCACACCGACACCTGAATATAGTACCCTTATAGTGTCCTATTACATACACGCCCATAAGCTGACCTTTTCTTCATTATCAAAAAAGCACAAATGTCTGTAATAATTTTGACATTGCTTGTCTCCAACATGTCTAAAATATGTCATGCAGCTCTCATTCTAGCACCCTTACACTTTCTTTCGGTATTTGTTTGTCATATCCTGTACTGAAATGGCAATTTCTGTGAGCATCGATCTTTCCATGATAATAAACGTCATAATTAATAATAAATAATAACGTATAATTATGTAACTACGGGATGGAGCAATGAATTCGAAAAATTAATCACCCCAAAAACTTCTTACTAAAATAACTTATAGAATATCTACGAAAACATACATGTAACCAAAAGCATATATCGAATAATTCTTCAGCTGATACTTTTCTTTTAACGTTAAGGAATTATTAAAATACAAAGTCGAAATAATACTATTAGTTCCAATTTGGTAAATAACATGTACATGCACATGTTAAAAAACATATCTTGTTCTATTTCATCCATAACATTTTATCTAGAGCGTGTGAGTCTTAAAAGTAAAGACACCGCATTGCAATGCATATCCCTCGGTTAAAACTAAAAACATCTCCCAATTATAAGCGAATTCTATGCTCTACCTCGACTTAAATTAATTACGAAATTACTTATCTCGAGAAAAAAGTTAACATTACATACATGCATAGTTCCAAATGAAGTCATAATGTCCTTTGATTTAATATCAGTGGCAGATATCATTATGCTTGTAATATTATCATTATCTTCAAACAAGCTATTGGACACTATCGAGGATAACCTTATGAAAAAAAAAAAAACGGATATACACACTAGATATTGTAAACGTCTATAAAGCGGGAGAAAAATGATATTACTTATTCCCGTGATACTTGTTATTGTTTATTTTGGAGAAACCCGTGCCATAAAAATAAAGAAAGAATTATGAAGCTTGTCTCAAGGCATTTTAACTAGCCAGAAAGAAGATACGAGGGTAGTTGGGAGTAGTTGGAGGCGTCTGGGGTCTTGTCCATTTATGGCCACCTGAAAGGAAATGTGTCATAATGACTCCACTTGCATTTCGTCTTACCGATGATATTGTTAAGAAAGGTAGTAAAAAACAATGATAAAAAGACAGAAAATTATCCAAAATGGCGAGTTCTGTTCCCTTCCAGAAACTGTCAAAAAAGAAAAACTCCCACAGATATTTGTTTTACGCAACGCATGCTGCAACAAACATAATGTTATACTATTTGTTTGGAAAATTAGAGACAGTTTTTAACGGGGGAGTGGAGAAGTTGGGTTAGTTTCTCCCCTAGCTTAAAGCGCTGAATTCAGCAGTAATGGTGTATACAGAAGATGATAATACGGGGTAGGGGTTGGAGTGAGAGAAGTGGGGTAAGTTCCCTTCCTCTCTTAATGCTCTGAATTCAACAGTAATGGTCAATAGTAAAGATTTTATTACCGGGGGGGGGGGGGGGGGGGGGGGGGGGGGGGGGGGGAAAGGTTACCCCCCCCTCGCTAAAAGACACGAGTTTCCCAGTTATGGTTAATACAAATAATTTTACTTACGGCCACAAAGGAGAAGTAGCATTGACGAGCGGTCCCCAAGGGGTGTCTCCGCTCGTGAGAATGTCTAGGCTGATCTTGTCGTTATCTGGGTTTGTGTTCCAATCGCCACATATGCCACGAATACGGTCGCACCAAATAGGGGGGATGACAATCACCATACAGTGACGGGCAATATAGAGCTTGATCTTGAAGAATTTGCATTCGATACAGAGATAATACCCTGGTATGTGGGCATTTAGCCACACAACCGTGACGCGAAAATATATCCCATTAAACAGGAATTGCGGTCCTGTAATTGATGTCGTCAATACTATGGGGGTTCCAGGACCATCTTCTATCTGTAATAAAAAAAAGACTTAAATAATAATGTTAGCTTTGTAATAGCATGGAAAAATGGGATACTAATAGAGTCTCAAGGATGAATGACAAAAACACCTGCGTGCGCAGCATGGAAAAGTAGTCCGCTAGGAACCCTAGTCATTTTCCCATAACTTTCAACAGGTGCCGATCGTCCCTTTTAAGTCCCCGGATGGTAACTGCAAACACAAAGTCGGTTATTTATGAAATTGTTCAGCAACGTTTTATTAGAAAGATTACATTAGTAATGTTAATAATATTAGAGATAACAGGTAAAAAGAGCTTTTAGCAAATAATGCTTTATGTTCCGCTCACTAAAGATGCAGGCGTGCATTGACATCGTAATTATACATTTTGTAAAGACATAAAAATGGAATAAATACATCATATCTATCTTACGTTTTATACTTCAGATAAGTTATTTGGTGTCCTTTCTAAAAATAATTTGGGACGGGGTTTCAGTGGCAGTTTTCAGTAGAATAAACACCTGAGACGAACATGTACATATTTTGGCAGGACAAGCTCAGTGCAGAAATTTGGATAATTGTACGGAGAATTATATTTTGCACTGCCGCGTTGCCCTACAACATACTCAAAATTGATGGTTCGAACGATATGCCTTGTCTGTAATGAGTGAGAATTAATCTTACAATGTAGCAGACGAATCAAGAGAACAATATATTTGAGAATGATTGTTAATAAAAATGATGGGTGGGGTTCCTGCTGCAGCGCAATCGCAAAAAATCTACCTTTAAACTCGTTAGATTGTGTGATCGCTTTACGACAACAAAAAAGATGAAAAGCATTATAATTTGTTGGTTCATGCTCCTTCTACAGTAACCAGAGATCACCCATATATATATATATATATATATATATATATATATATATATATATATATATATATAGCTCACTTGTACAATGTATATTCCGGCGAACGTGGTCTTGAAAAGGACGGTAACGCTACTTCTCCAGCAGCCAAATTTCACAGCTTTCAATCGGGTCTTCGGGGGACCATTGAAGAATTCGTGCCTTGTCAACACATACCACATACTACATCTAGGAAGGCCTACTGCAAAACGAGGCATTGCCATAAAGCCGATATGAGCAGGACTGGTGTTGTACTTAAACTGCCTTTTATCGCAAGTCATATAGCGGATATCGCCGTGGGCATGGCAATAACAAGTGCCAAAGTCTGGAATGGATAAGTAACATGATAAGTATACCCGCAGAGAACACATGGTAACGGCGCATTTGTGTGATATACATTCATTGGCAGTTAACTGGGATGGAACCTTTCATAAAACGACTAACTAGAAAAAATATGATATTATGCACACTTTTCTACGTTAGACTAATTCTGATTTATACGGGATGTTATACCGAAATCTGACAATAGCATTGTTAGTTTCTTTTTACCAATTCCCAATGGTTGCACTTTCCCACTCTAATGGTCAAAGGAGGAAAAGGCAGAAATTGCAATGTTAATAAATTAAGATCATCCAATTTCAAAGTACACTAAAATTCTGCAGTGTCTATGCACATTCCTTATGATAGGCCTCTCAATCTCCAAAAGTTTCAACTTCCTCACTCTTAGGGTCTAAAAGGAGTTAACATAAATTACAATGTGAAAAGAATTTTAATTCTTAAAAGAATCAACCACCCACAGGAACAGCAGAACCCCCAGTTGCACTGAAACGCTTAAGTGCCCATGCGCTCACAAGCATTTATATATATCTGTACGCTTGTATATAAAAAACGCGTTTGAACTCACTAATATGCAAATTTACTGAAAAAAATCCTTGATGTCAAATGTATCCAGTTTTTGCCACTTAAGAAAATAATTTGCTGGTTCCGATGAGGAGCTTGACCTAAAAGATGCTGGACCAAACATTCTAGGGGTGGGCGGGAGGGAGGGAGAAGGGGGTTGTCTCTCCCCCACTGTCCGCGGTGGGGGTTTGGGGGAACTCCCCTCGAAAAGTTTGAAAATTTAAAGTAAAATGGTAAATTTCGGTAGCATTTCACCTGCATGTACATTATGAATTAACGGGTATTAATAGGAACACTACATTTTAAATCTTTTTTTCAAAAGTTATGAATACATTTGGTAATAAAAAACCAAACATTTTTTATCATCACTTCTCATTGCCAAAAAGGTTCATTTTAGGTCATATATCTACCAGCCGTCAGCCCTGACGAGTACATCTCTCAATTGTCACAGTTACAGTTAAATAATTAATGAACCTTTTAAATCCAGAACTTCATGTTTAACTGTTAGTAAGGGTAATGTTTCTCAATTTAATATTCTAATGGTTAAAGTGATCACCGTCACTGCCGCCACTGTCAGACAGTTAGTCATGGTCACTGACATGTTGATGTGACGAGTATCTGGCTGATCAGAGTAACCTTTTGTAGGACGATCTGCAGGGCCGGCCAGCTATGGCCTTGTCAACAAAAATTATCCACGGAAATTAACTTTTCCCAAGCTAACCGCAAGTGTCTTTGCCTGGAAAGTTCATATTATTTGCTTCTTCTCTTTTTTTAGGCAGCGATAGGTCCTTTTTGCCTGCATTCCCACTGCTCGGAGCGACGGTGAATTTTTAGAAAGCGAACGTGTCATGAACTAATACGACCTACTTAAAAAGTTATCGCAAAACATGTAAAGGCTCAGTGC
Organism: Lingula anatina; assembly: GCF_051362555.1. Lineage (NCBI taxonomy): Eukaryota > Metazoa > Brachiopoda > Lingulata > Lingulida > Lingulidae > Lingula > Lingula anatina. The sequence goes on from NC_141773.1 coordinate 7,120,337, forward strand.
TTGGGTTTAAATTATACATCTTACGGTTGAAATATCCTTCAGAAACAAATAAATAAATTGCCAAAGCACACAACACTTTATTTGGTAGAACGAATTATATTATTAGAGCTGTTCCCAATCATTTATTTCTTCTTTTATGTTACCGCTTTTTTCACGTTTTCCTCAACCAAGTTTTCTTCCAAGAGAGTAATACATAGGCATGCACATGCTTCAAGATTTTGACTAACCATTCGAGGCGACCATAGTCTCATGACATCTACTGTTACCAAATTTAGTAAGAAAGTCACAAAATACTGTCACAGTCAAAGTTAAGAGATCGTCGACGAAATTTTGAAAATAAAAATTTAGATACCTGTGTGTTCTAGTACTCTTTGTAAAATACGCATATTCTCCAATAGTCTCTTGAATATATGTCCCTGTTCTGTATTACAACCAATTGTGCCGTGCCTGTACAATTCAATGACTGCTCAGTTGATCGGTAGGATAAACCAGAAATAAGTACATGTAATCGTAATGTAACACGCACCGGTTATTTGTAAGTTATTATGTAGCTATTGTAGTGATTATGTTAAGGTCCGTTTTTAATTGATTCATTTCTTAATAAATGTCAGATGATCTGTCAAAGCACACACCCACTGCGAACGTTAGTGTAAAGAGGCGCCTATGGCACAGAACGGATTGCTCGAGTCTGTCTTTGAACGCTTCATGAAAATTGTTATCTAAAGAAAGGAACAATGTGAATCTTTATCCTAAAACTTTGCAACCTGCAAAGTTGAATTAACAAAGTCATCAAACTGTGTTTTTATAGGAAATTCAGACAACCGCCGTAAGGAAAAGACAATTCAAACTGTCCGACAATTCAAACTTTCAACATTAGATCCCTAAAAAAGCATTTACATGTATCTAAACACCATGTTCTGTCCATACCTAAAGTGGACAATGACCACTGTTTTGACTCACAGAATAACGTCTTTCTCAGATAATAATAATAATAAAAATGATATTTAATTCAATGCTTTTTTCAATGATAATTACATGTACAAATCTGGTAATATCATTACTTACAGTAACAAGGCAGGGGTTTAACAGGAAAAGAACAGTCCCCATAGTAGGCTTGCTCTTCGGGTGTCAGTGAGTTCCACATGTCATTAAATGCAATTGATATGTTTTGTTCTTCCGGGGTAAGCTGAGCCTGGACAGAAACAAAAGCTACCATTGCCACAGCAAGGAACATAAGCACGGCCAAGTTACTGTTCCCTGTCATTTTCAAGCTGGAGGCTTCCTGGCACTGCTGTTCAAGGTGAGGCGCACAGCAACTGATATTTTCTCTCTTCCACCCATCTTATACATTTATTTGTAAGTGGGCGTAAAGACCGCCTTCGCCACGGTGGCATACGAAGCGTGCGCATGCGTCTCAATTGCCACAACTGTGCCTCGTCTCTTTTTGAATCTTTTCCAAAGGAGGACAGTCGTTTGCAGAAAACCGTCATTCTAAGCATGTGTTGAGAGCGTTTTCATAAATTTTGCTTCAAAATCAATGTTGATTTTATATCTCTCAAATTACCAGACCAACATTTTCAAAGTCCTGCTGGGTTACCGTTGCTTTCTTTTACCATCTAAAGCTTTTTGACAACGATCTATTTTATATGTTCCTAAACGATATGCAATGGTGATCGGTAACACAAATGACCAAGTTTCCCAGCTGGAACCCCTTTACTGTTCAGACTATATTATTTAAGTAGAGTCACCATTAATTCTAGCATGCATTTAAGATTACGGGGGTCACTACCGTTGTTTCAGAAATTGACAAAAATGCTAATTTTTATAAATGTTTATCAAAAAACCATGTAAGAATGGTCTGATTATTGAGTTTTTCTGAAATACTTGAAAAAAAAAAAAAAAAAAAAAAAACATCTTCACTGTGTCAATGGAGAGGACACACTCGATTCTCAAATTCTGAATTGATATTTAGATTATGGATAAGGGACGGCGTTATGAATTTAATCTTCACTCCAGTTATATCTCAACGCAGTTAGAAGTGAACGAAATTCAATCTTTTCTAGCAACACTTAATTGACATTATTTATTCAAATCATAGGAGACAGCGAAATGCATCAGTAGGCACAAACTGCGCAATTAATTGAAATGCATAGTATTTTTCTAGTCTGTCGAGAAAAATTTTGCTGGTACCGGTGACTTTTTTAAAGGTAAATTAAACGTCTTCATTTTTATGTCCTTTTGATGACAATCTTCATATTCATTTAAAAAAAGTGTAGGCCACAAAACTGACAAAATGAGGCATTGCAGTCATGCAGCATGGCCGCTTTGATTTTCCATACATTTCCAACACACTTTTTAACTTTTGCCAAGCTGTATGATTATACTGAACACTGTACTGGATAATGATTGAAATTATTTTAATGTCACATGAAGAGGTGAGTGTAAATGTGATAACTCAGTTAATACCTCAGTTAATTGGTATCATCAGCACAGAATAATTTTAATCAAACATTTGTATTTTGTGTAACACAGAAGGGTTCATGCTCCTTACTTCTGTCACCTCTTTTAGTGCCCTTGGAAAACTTAACAAGATACTTTGAACACAGTTTTCATAGCACTTTTCTTCATATGGAATTTTATGTCCAAGAATGAACTTTTAATTAAGCGCTTATTCTTCAAATTAAAAGATGTGATGCCACACGAAAGACAACTCACCACACAAAAATACTGAATATTTTAAAACGTAGTGGTTTGTTGGTTAGCGAAAAAGATGCAGATTCATCGCATAATCAATCAACAGGAAGGGAATTTGCTGCAAACTGACTATACATTGAGTTGATTTTTCACATTTTGTTATACTGAAAAATCGCCATTCTTAAGTATCGTGTTCTTAAAAAACAACAGCTATCCCTAATTTACACGAGGTTTCAAACAATGGCGCATCCTCAAACCACAGGTACATGTAAATTTACCCCCCCCCCCCGAACAATTCCCTAATTCCCTTTCAAAATACCGAGTTGTTTGTGATGTTAAGGCCTTGAGTCAGACCTCCTATTTTGACAACTAATCACTAAAACACCTATGTTTCTTCTGGTGAGCTGTAATTACTTAGTTGATTAAGATTGTGACAATCCAATTTCTTACATGTATCAAGAAGGTTTTTCGGAATGTCTTTTTTTAGCGCTATCCGGCACAAGGTGTGCCAAAGAGTTGAAATAGCAAAACTAACCTACCTTTTTAAATAGCAAACAAATTTCTCCGCAAAATAACGTATTTCAGATAGGGAATTAACACAACAACATTTCTTAGACTCCATCTTTCCATCTTAGCGGTACTTAATTTGTATATTACTCTCAGCCAGCAGATAGTTAACCCAAGTCATGGGTTTTGCAAGGAGCCATGTCATTGGACGGATTTTTTTAGGTTATCGTAATGTGTTCATATCAGACCAATGACAGCATACGTATCATCACCAACATTTCATACTAGGATCCTTTCAATTTCTAAGTTCTCTGTAAAACATCAATATTATAAAACACGCCGGGCGTCCCTACACGCGAGCGGCAACAACACGAATTTTCCTTTGAATTTCACTCGTATTTATCATTTAAGTTAGATACACCTCTCAACTCCACTAATGGTAATATAATAAAATCTATAGACTGTGCGGGGCTTTTTCCAAACACACAACGCTGCATGCAGCCGTTCTACACACTTGCACGCCTTCCTAATAGAGCCATCAAGTACAATCCAGGGCGGTAGATATTATAGGCACATTTTTCAATTCATAGTTAAAAGATTGGCCACATTTAGCCAGAGACATAACCTGTGAATATCTAGTGAAAAATCAATCAGTGGACCTGGTAGAGGATAGGGATAAGCATGCTGAAAGCAAGAAAAACATCAACTGCGTTAGTAATGAACACAAACGCCAACCTTCTCCCTACAATCGTTCGAAGGGCCTTATAAAACTGGACAGTACCCATGATGCGCGAATGCTGTCACCAAGTTTCTTTTACCGACCAAACGACCACCAAGACGGGCCAACCAGTTACTAGTTAGTAAGTGAATAATGAAATCCATATCATGTTTTCCTTTCTATAGATACTGCTCTCAGTTAAGGATATGCCCACAGTCAATCAATCCAAATAGTAAGTGTACCTCTCTCTGATGCAGGTATGGGTCCTCTAAAAGCCGATCAATCAACAATAATAATAAAGTAAATAACTCGATCAGCGTCACTACAATAAAGTAATAATAATGACGCCTACAAATTAATTGAGAACATTGAAATTTTATAAAATCATTTTGGCATTATCTTCAAACTGTGTTGAGGGACTTGTTTTGGCCATTTGAAAAAAGGTACGTTTCAGGTATTTAAACGTACATAGACGAAGAAACACTTTTTTTGGCTGAAATCTGCACTGTCCCCTGTAGCACTGGGAAAAGATGAGCAGTTGTACTTTAAATGTACGCTCCATTTTCGAAGCCAGCAGGAAAAAATATAATAATAATAATAATAATAATAATAATAATAATAATAATAATAAATAAATAAATAAATAAATAAATGGATAGTGTAAAAATACTACTCCGCAACAATGTTGAACCTTTCCTCGCTTTACTTAAACGTCTATTCAACAACATTTCACACTAAAGATTTGTAAGTCATTTATACGGTAACTACGGTAACTACTATAGAGATTACAGCCTAATAAAAGCCAAAGATGGTATGGATGACCCCGCTCTCAGGTGCGACGTTTTGTGTCTGTGCTTTGTGGAACCCCATCACTCCACCAAAGTTTTAAAACTTTTTGAGTTTACGCGCCAGGTGCATCCTCCAGAGGATACTGCACAATACTGTGGATTTGATTTTTTAATATCATAAGCTTATTTACTGGTTCATTCAGTGATTTTTTGTGAAAAAATCCATTTAATATGAAAACTGGTTTATGATATGATTTCATGTATCAATATACGCCGTGCATTGGGGATGACTTTTTTCGTTTTTGATTTTATGAATTGCTTTGAAGCTACGAAACATGCAATGGCAGAAACAGTGGAGGACACCAAAGGCACGTTTCCCTCACTTTAAGCTCCTGAGGTATTTTCTTCTTGTTTTATTAATTTATAAGCTGTTAACAGGTCAGGTATTGGAAAGAATAAACCATCTTGATGTGCCACTATCAGTTGAATTAGCCTGAGCTTTTTGTCTTAAATTATTTGCCTGATTCGCATAGAATATATTTTCCTCGAGAACGGAATTATAAAAATATCATATTTTTTTGCATTGCACTGTTTATCAATGCATGCTGCAAACAAAAATTAAGAAAAACAAAGTACATACGTTTAACAACATTTTATTATGCTTAAGCACAAGCACGGCGAAACACAGGAGATTTGAACGACAACCAATGCTTTTAAAAAATCAAAATTATATGATACCATGTAATACACGTTTCCAATAATAAGCACCCGCGTACGCTATAAATGCCATAGTACATTGCAAAATTTGTTTCTAGAACTTTTCTCAAACATTTCTTTGCTTTAACGGTACATATTTTTTTTTTCGTTTTAACATTTATGGTGTACAGTTGCATAACTAAGATTGACAATTTCCCACTCAGTTTGACCACTCTGTCGAAATAAACTATAGAAATAAATCAAAGAAAACATATAGGTTATAGCTTAAATTTAGAAACGTGAACACCTCTATATTAATAACCATATTATATGTCCTCAGGGTTATATACACAAAAAATTTCAATGGTTGTCAATATTTAAACATGTAAGCAAAGTCAACGAAGAACCAAAAGGATTGCGAGCACCACCGATTTCAATATTCAGTGTCCATTGTTGATTTCCGTTTATCATTTTGTCTTATAGCCGCTTTAGGGTTGCCTCCGTTTAAGTAAAGATCATTTTAGTTCACTGACGGAAAGTCCTTTTAGTAGCAAAGCATGTTTGCAAGTTGCAAGACTTCGAATTAACGAAAAGAGACAGTTTCTACTAGTTATTTGAACAGTTACAATGGCATCATTTTGAGTCCCAAGTGGTCTTGTGTCCATATATTTGTGTGTAAGGTTTGAAGGGCGTCCAGCACTCACCTTTAGCTCACACCAACGACTGAATACAGTACCCTTAGTGTCCTATTACATGCACGCCCATGAGCTGACCTTTTCTTCATTATCAAAAAAGCACAAATGTCTGTAATAATTTTGGCATTGCTTTTCTCCAACATGTCTAAAATATGTCATGCAGCTCTCATTCTAGCACCCTTACACTTTCTTTCGGTATTTGTCAGTCATATCCTGTACTTAAATGGTAATTTCTGTGGGCATTGATAATAAACTACAAATAATTATGTAACTACGGGCTGGAGCAATAAATTCCAAAAATTAACCACCCCAAAAACTTCTTACTAAAATAGCTTATAGAATGTATATGAAAACATACATGTTACCAAAAGCATATATCGAATAATTCTTCAACTGATACTTATCTTTTAACGTTAAAGAATTATTATAAACACAAAGTCGAAATAATAGTATTAGTTCCAATTTGGTAAAGAACATGTACATGCACATATAAAAAAAAACATATTTTGTTCTATTTCATCCATAACATTTTATCTAGAGCGTGTGAGTCTTAAAAGTAAAGACACCGCATTGCAATGCATATCCCTCGGTTAAAACTAAAAATATCTCCCAATTATAAGCGAATTCTATGCTCTACCTCGACTCTACTTAATTACGAAATTACTTATCTCGAGAAAAAAGTTTACATACATGCACAGTGTAGTTCCAAATGAAGTCATAATGTCCTTAGATTTAATATCAGTGGCCGATATCATTATGCCTGTAATATTATTATTATTTTTAAACAAGCTATTGGACACTTTCGAGGATTACCTTATGAAAAAAACGGATATACACACTAGATACTGTAAACGTCTATAAAGCGGGAGAAAAATGATATTACTTATTCCCGTGATACTTGTTATTGTTTATTTTGGACAAACACGTGCCAAAAAAGTAAAGAAAGAATTATGAAACTGTCTCAAGGCATTTAACCAGCCAGAAGGAAGATACGAGGGTAAGTAGTTCGGAGTAGTTGGAGGCGTCTGGGGTCTTGTCCATTTACCACCTGAAATGAAATGTGCCATAAATGACTCCGCTTACCAATTTGATGAGCACATGGTGATATTGTTAAGAAATATCGCTACATTTTAAAATTTTCAATAATATCTAGACTAAGGTACATATTTTACCTATCCACGTGGGAATAATGAACATTAAAGAGAATTTAAAATTAACGTGGTTCCTTAAGAAGGGTAGTCCATGAATAACAATGATAAGAAAAGGAAAGTTATGCAATTTCAATTAACATGTTATCATAGGTGAAACCAGGGCGCTCCCCCCTCCTTTCATAAATCAAAATGACGAGTTCTGTTCCCTTCCAGGAACTGTCAGAAAAGATTAAAACCCACAGAAAACAGCTTTAAGTCATGCATACCACAACAAACATAATATTATACCATTTGTTTAGATGAATAGAAACAGTTTTCCACAGGGCAGTGGAGTAGTAAGGTTAGAGTACCCCCTCAATTCATGCCCTGAATTCATCAGTAATGGTTAATACGAAATATTAAAATACACGGGGTGTGGAGAGATGGGGTTAGTTTTGACCCTCGCTTAATGCCCTGAATTTACCAGTAAAAGTTGATACACAAGATTATAATGGGGGTGGAGATACGGGTTAGTTTCCCCCTCGCTTAAAACACTCAATTTACCAGTAATGGCTAATACAAAATATCTTACCTTACGGCCACAAAGGAGAAGACTCCTCTACGAGGGGTCCCCAATCTGAAGCATCGCTCGTCGGAATGTCTAGGATGGTCTCGTCGTTAAGTGGGAATGTGTTCCAGTCGCCACATATGCCAAGAATACGGTGACACCAAATGGGGGGGATTTTAATCACCATACAGTGACGGGCAATGTAGAGCGTGATCTTGAAGAATTTGCATTCAATAGACAGGTAATACCCTGGTATGTGGGCATTTAGCCACACAACCGTGATGCGAAAATATGTCCCCTCAAACAGGAATTCCTCTTTTGTAATTGTTGTCGTCAAGATTACGGGGGTTCCAGGGCCATCTATTACCTATAATCATAAAAAAGACAAAAATAATAAAGATAGCTTTGTTAAAACATTATCCATAGAATTTGCGTGCGCAGCATGGAAAAGTAGTCCGCTAGGAACCGTAGTCCGTTTCCCATAACTTTGTACAGGTGTCAATCGTCCCTTTAAAGTCCCCGGATAGACACTACATTTAAAAATGGACTTACATTTAGAATTAAACACCCATTCACCTGCACTAGCTCAAATTTAATTTATGTATTAACTTGCAGTGGATGCGGTGAGAACTATATAGGACAAACTGGAGACACTCTCCGACACAGAATGACCGTTCACAGACAACAAATAAGACAACCCAAATATCAGCGCACGTCTGTGAGTGGGCACATTAGGGAATGCTCTATGAACAAAAACAAGGACTTTACGGTATTCCCATTTTATAAATTCACTAGGGAACCCAAACAGAAAGGGAAATTAAAGAAAATCTATTCATTAATAAGTATTAACCTACATTGAATAGATAATAGCATTGGTGAAAGCAACAATTAAACACCCTTTGTTACAGACGTCACATTTTAGCCTTTATGACATCACCTAGTAACAAATAAACAAAACCCCCTGAAGAAAGAATGGAACCGGTCGGGGCAAAATTTTCTTTTTATTATATATACATATATATATATATATATAAAAAAAGAAATAAAAAACAGCGGTTATAATTTATTGTATCAAAAATTTAAAAGAAATATCGAATTAAAACACAGACTGCACACCGCACATAATAGGCCAAGGCCAAATACTCAAGGTAATATTAACATGTTCTACAATTCACATTATATGTTATACAAATCCAATAGTTCAATAGTAATAAATACAGGTACATGTCTTATATTTGTGGAGATGTAAGACCTGTAAAAGTGCTTTTCATCGAGTAAACTAGTTAGTAAAATGTCAAGGTGAATGGAATGATCACAATTATGTCACACCGGTTAACAAATGCATATCGATATCAATTATCCAGGTAAATAGGGATGAAAATCTCATTCTCCTTTGCTTTCACTTTAGGTACTGTGCTAATGATATTTCTGTCAGTCTGTGTCAGATATCTTTATCATATTTTTATACATGCACAGTTGACACGATTGCATCTATATTAGGATAAACATGATATTAGTTTTGTTGCTAAGGTGATTGGAACTTTGTATTAAATTGGATCGCCAGACCCCCAGCACTAGTTGCTGACGCAGTGCGCAACTAAAATGCGCGACGTTGCTGCACGTTATAGCATAAAGAAAGTACATTTAAATAGAAAGGAACTGTATACGGAGAGAGAGAGAGAGAGAGAGAGAGAGAGAACTCACTTCCAAAGTGTACGTTCCTGTGAACGTGCTCTTGAAAAAGACGGTAACACTACTTTGCCAGCAGCCAAATTTCACAGCTTTCAATCGGGTCTTCGGGGGACCATTGAAGTATTCGTGCTTTGTCAACACATACCACATTGGACATGCAGGCATTGCCATAAAGCCGATATGATCAGGGCTGGTGTTGTACCTGAACTGTCTTTTATCGCAAGTCATATAGCGGATATCACCGTGAGCATGGCAATAACAAGTGCCAAGATCTGGAATGGATAAGTAGCAGGATAAGTATACCAGCAAAGAACATATGGTAACGGTGCATCTGTGTGATATGCATTCATTGTCAGTTAACTGGAGCCTTTCATAAAATGACTAACTAGAAAAAAGTCAGATATATTATGCACACTTTAGTCTTTTCTACGTTAGACTAATTCTGATTTATACGGGAAGTTATACTGAAACCTGACAATAGCAATGGTTGCACTCTTATGGTCAAAGGAGGAAAAGGCAGAAATTGCAATGTTAAAAAATTAAGATCATCCAATTTAAAAGCACACTTAAGTTCCACAATGCACATGCACACCCCCGATGATAGGCCCATCAATCTCCAAAAGTTTCAACTTCCTCACTCTAATGGTCTAAAAGGAGTTAACAGAAATTACAATGTAAAAAGAATTTTAATTCTCACAAGAATCAACCACCCCCAGCACTGAAACGCTTAAGTGCCCATGCGCTCACACGCATTTATATATATCGGTATGCTTTTATATAAAAAACGCGTTTGAACTCACTAATATGCAAATTTACTGAAAAAATCCTTGAACTCAAATGTATCCAGTGTTTGCCACTTAGGAAAATAATTTGCTGGTTCCGATGAGGAGCTTGACCTAAAAGATGCTGGACTAAACATTCTACGGGTGGGCGGGAAAGGGGGAAGAAGGGGGTTGCCTCCCCCCCCCCTCTGTACGCGGTGGGGGTTTGGTGGAACTCCCCTTGAAAAGTTTGAAAATTTGAAGTAAAATGGTAAGTTTCGGTAGTATTTCACCTGCATGTGCATTATAAATTAACGGGTATTAACGGGAACACTACATTTTTAATCTTTTTTTCAAAAGTTATGAATACTCTTGGAAATAAAAAAAACAACATTTTTATCATCACTTCTCATTGCCAAAAAGGTTCATTTAAGGTCATATATCTACCAGCCGTTAGCCCTGACGAGTACATCTCTCAATTGTCACAGTTACAGTTAAATAATTAATGAACCTTTTAAATCAAGAACTTGATGTTAAACTGTTAGTAAGCGTAAGGTTACTCAAATCTTTTAATGGTAAATTTCTAGAGTGATCACTGTCACTGCCACCACTGTCAAACAGTGAGTCATAGTCACTGACATTTTGATGTGACGGGTATCTGGCTGATTAGAGCAACTGTTTGTATTACGATCTGCAGGGCCGGCCAGCCATGGCCTTGTCAACAAAAATTATCCATGGAAATTAACTTTTCCCAGGCTAACCGCAAGGGCCTTCGCCTGGAAAGTTCATATTATTTGCTTCTTCTATTTTTAAGGGAGCTAAAGGTCTTTTTTGCCTCCATTCCCACTACTCGGAGCGGCGGAAATTTTTTAGAAAGCGAACGTGTCATAAACTAATACGACCTACTTAAAAACATGTAAAGTCGCAGTGCTTGGGTTTTAATTATACATATTTCGGTTGAAATACCCTTTGAAAACAAATAAATAAATTGCCGAAGCACACAACACTTTACTTGGTAGAACAAATTTGGAATACAAAACATTTTTTATGGTTGTTCCCAATCATTTATTTCTTCTTTTATATTACCCCTTTTTTTCAAGTTTTCCTCAACCACGTTTTTTTCCAAGAGAGTAATGCATGGGCATGCGCATGCTTCAAGATTTTGAACTAACCATTCGAGGCAACCATAGTCTCATGACATCTACTGTAACCAAATTTAATTTTAGTAAGAAAGTCACAAAATACTGCCACAGTCAAAGTAAGGAGATCGTCGACGAAATTTTGAAAAGAAAAAATTAGATACCCGTGTGCTCTAGTATACTTTTAAAAATACACATATATATTGACCAATGTTTTCATGATTATATTTCCCTGTTCTGTATGACAACCGATTGTGCCGTACCGACACGTCCTGTACAAATACAATGATTGCTTAGTTAATCGGTAGGGTAAGGCAAACCAGAAATAAGTACATGTAATCTTAATGTAGCATGCACCGATCATTTGTAAGTGATTATGTAGCTCTGAATTAAAATGAAAGCCCGTTTTCCCGATTCAGTCTTAATAAATGTCACACCCACACCCACTTGTAAAGAGGCGCCTAAGGCACAGAACGGATTGCTCGAGTCTGTCTTTGAACGCTTCATGAAAATTGTATTGTTATCTAAAGAAAAGAACAATGTCAATCTTTATCCTCAAACTGTACAACCTGCAAAGTTGAATTAACAAAGTCATCAAACTGTGGTTTTATAGGAAATTCAGACATCTGCCTTAAGGAAAAGACAATTCAAACTGTCCGATCACGTGACTTATGCCCTAGCTTTCATAAACTGAACACTAGCGTAACTCTCGCTCACTTGTTTTTTATTACGCTCCTTACATGTTTGCTTATTATTAGTCATCAACTTCTTGACACCTTTCTCTTTTTTATTGCTAACCCTACCGAAGCAAGCTTGCCTATAAAAAGAAACAAAGAAAATATTCTACAATGCATTTATCACCCTCCGGCAATCCACATATTACATGTATATCTTATATTTCAACATTAGATCCCTAAAAAAAGCATTTACATGTATCTAAACACTATGTTCTGTCCATACCTAATGTAGACAATGGCCACTGTTTTGACTCACAGATTAACTCCTCTCTCAGATAATAATAATAATAATAATAATAATAATAATAATAATAATAAAAAAATGATATTTAATTCAATGCATTTTTCAATTATAATTACATGTACAAATCTGGTAATATCATTACTTACAGTAACAAGACAGGGGTTTAACAGGAAAAGAACAGTCCCCATAGTAGGCTTGCTCTTCGGGTGTCAGTGAGTTCCACATGTCATTAAATGCAATTGATATGTTTTGTTCTTCCGGGGTAAGCTGAGCCTGGACAGAAACAAAAGCTACCATTGCCACAGCAAGGAACATAAGCACGGCCACGTTTCTGTCTCCTGTCATCTTCAAGCTGGAATCTTTCTGGCACTGGTGTTCAAGGAGAGGCGCACAACAACTGATATTTTTTCTCCTCCGCCCATCTTATATATTCATTTGTAAGTGGGCGTAAAGACCGCCTTCGCCACGGTGGCATACGAAGCATGCGCATGCGTCTTAGTTGCCAAAACTGCGCCTCGTCTCTTTTTGAATCTTTCCCAAAGGAGGCCAGTCGTTTGCAGAAAACCGTCATTCTAAGCATGTGTTGAGAGCGTTTTCATAAATTTTGCTTGAAAACCAATGTCGATTTCATATCTCTCAAATTACCAGACCAACATTTTCAAAGTCCAGTTGTGTCACCGTTGCTTTTTTTTACCATCTAAAGCTTTTTGACAACATTTTAAATGTTCCTAAATTATTCCTAATAAAGAAATAGGGTAAAGAAATCGATAATGGCAATTTCATGTTTATCAAACGTCCATGTAATAATGAGCTGATTATGTAGTTTTTATAAAATACTTGAAAATGTAACATCTTCACTGTGTCAATAGAGAGGACACATCCGATTCTCAAATTCTAAATTGATATTTAGATTATGGATAAGAGACGGCATTATCAATTATTAACCTTCACTCCAGTATATCTCAACGCAGTTAGAAGTGAACGAAAATCAATCTTTTCTAGCTACACTTAATTGACATTATTTATTCAAATCATAGGAGACAGCGAAATGCATCAGTAGGCACAAACTGCGCAATTAATTGAAGTGCGTAGTATTTTTCTAGTCAGTCGAGAAAAAAGTTGCTGGTACCAGTGACTTTTTAGAGGTAAATTAAATGTCTTCATTTTTATGTACTTTTGATGGCAATCTTCATATTCATTTAAAAAAAGTGTAGACCACAAAACTGACAAAATGATTCATTGCATGCAGCATGGCCGCTTTGATTTTTTGCCAAGCTTTATGGTTATACTGAACACTGTACTGGATAATGATAGAAATCATTTTAATGTCACATTAAGAGCTGAATGTTAATGTGATGCATTAAAACCAACACCTCAGTTAATTGGTATCATCAGCACAGAAGAATTTTAATCAAACATATATTTGTATTTTGTGTAACACAGAAGGGCTCACGCTCCTTACTTCTGTCACCTCTTATAGTGCCCTTGGGAAACTTAACAAGACGTCTTTGGACACAGTTTTCATTGCACTTTTCATATGGAATGAGCTTCTTATTAAGCGCTTATCCTTCAAATTAAAAGATGTGATGCCACACGAAAGACAACTCAGCACACAAAAATACTGAATATTTTAAAACGTAGTGGTTTGTTGGTTAGCAAAAAAGACCCAGCTTCATCGCATAATCAATCAACAGGAACTTGCAGCAAACTTACGATATATTGAGTTGATTTTTCAAATTTTGTTGTACTGGAAAAATCGCCATTTTTAATAATCCTGCATGTTAAAAACAACAGATATCCCTAATTTACACGAGGTTTCAAACACTGGTGCATCCCAAAACCACCGGTACATGTGAATTTACCCCCTCTCCCCCAGCAATTCCCTAATTCACTTTCAAAATACTTAGTTGTTTGGGATGCTAAGGCCTAGATTCAGACCTCATATTTTGACAACTAATCACTAAAACACCGATGGTTCTTCTAGTGAGCTGTAATTACATAGCTGATTAAGATTGTGACTTCAAGATTGTATATCAAGTAGGTTTTTCAGAATGTCTTTTTTAGCGCACTCCAGCACAAGGTGTGCCAGAGTGTTGAAATAGCAAAACTAACCTACCTTTTTAAATAGTAGAGACATTTCTCCGGAAAATAACGTATTTCAGATTGGGAATTAACACGACAACATTTCTTAGACTCCATCTTTCCACCTTAACGGTACTTTCTATATTACCCTCAGCCAGCAGATAGCTAACCTAACCAAGTCAGGGTTTTGCAAGGAGCCATGTCATTGGACGGATATTTTTAGGTTATCGTAATGTGTTCATATCAGACCAATGACAGCATACGTATAATCACCATCATTTCATGCTAAGATCCTTTCAATTTCTAAGTTCTCTTTAAAACATCAATATTATAAAACACATCGGGCGTCTCTACACGCAACCGGCAACAACATGTATTTTCCTTTGAATTCCACTCGTATTTATCATTTAAGTTAGATACACCTCTTAACTCCACTAACAGTAATATAATAAAGTCTATAGAATGTGCGAGGCTTTTTCCAAACACAACGCAGCATGCAGCCGTTCTTCACACTTGCTCGCCTTCCTAATAGAGCCATCAAGTACAATCCAGGGCGGCAGATATTATAGGCACATTTTTCAATTCATAGTTAAAAGATTGACCACATTTAGCCAGTGCATATCTAGTGAAAAATCAATCAGTGGACTGGTAGAGGGTAGGGATAAGCATACTGAAAGTAGGAAAAACATCAACTGCGTTACTAATGAACACAAACGCCAACCTTCTCCATACAATCGTTAGAAGGGCCTTATAAAACTGGACAGTACCCATGATGCGCGTATGCTGTCACCAAGTTTCTTTTACCGACCAAACGACCACGAAGACGGGCCAACCAGTTACTAGTTAGTAAGTGAATAATGAAATCCATGCCGTGTTTTCCTTTCTATAGATACTGCTCTTAGTAAAGGATATGCCCACAATCAATCAATCAATCCAAATAGTAAGTGTACCTCTCTCTGGTGCAGGTATTGGTCCTCTAAAAGCCGATCAATAAACAATAATAATAAAGCAATAAACTCGATCAGCGTAACGACAATAAATTAATAATAATGACGCCTACACATTAATTGAGAACGTTGAAATTTTATAAAATCTTTTTGGCATTATCTTCAAACTGCGTTGAGGGACTTGTTTTGGCCATTTGAAAAAAGGTACGTTTCAGGTATTTAAACGTACATAGACGAAGAAACACTTTTTTGGCTGAAATCTGCACTGTCCCCTGTAACACTGGGAAAAGATGAGCAGTTGTACTTTAAATGTACGCTCCCTGGCCATTTCCGAAGCCAGCAGGAAAATATAATAATAATAATAATAATAATAATAATAATAATAATAATAATAATAATGATAAATAAATAAATAAATAAATAAATAGTGTAAAAAAACATCTTCAACATTATTCTGTTATCTTCTCCGCAACAATGTTGAACCTTTCCTTACTTTACTTAAACGTCTATTCAACATAATTTCACACTAAAGATTTGTAAGTCATTTATATGGTAACTACGCAGAAGTGGAGTATCTGTGTTTTTACACGTTGTACTATAGCAGCATAAACTCTGCACAGCACAAATCAAAGTGAAGCACTTGAAAATTTGGCTGAAATATACGTAATGTTAATAAAAAGGTCTCAAACATGGGCAACTTGCCATGAGTTTGCGTGAGATCATTTCTTAAATTTTATTTGCCGCATTATAATATTCCCCATTACTTACAGTTTACACCAGGTCTTCAGTGAATCCTCCAAACCTTAAACGGTATCGTTATTAAATACGCTTCAAAGATTTAGATGTTCCCCACGAATGGCCCCTTAGTGCAATGGAAAGGCAAACCGTTTCTTTTTAAAAAAATCCCATTCATTACGACCGGTTCTTCCAGTGTGCGGGTTGCCTTAGAAGTTGGTTATAAACCGCATCAGCTGAACAACAAAGAGAAGCTTATATATAGAGATGTTCTTCTTTTGTGAAAACAGAGTAAGAGAGTGCTGGAAATTTGGGCCTTTATTTGGACAATTATGTCTGAATCCAGCTGTGTTGTAATATAGTGGTGGCATACTGGTGATTTCATGGCCAGATTGCATTAGAAACATCATGTATGTAGCCAAATGTTCACAAGCACAACAAAATTCTGTCTTTGCTCAAAAGTAAATAAGATAAGTCCATATGACTGAAAATTGTCATTTTTTAATTACGTAAACTAATAAGATGCAAAGTTACAATACTGGGGGAAATGCACATCCCCCATACTATATAACTGCCGTAATATTAAAATAATGAAATAGGTTAATGAGTGCAACCAAAATCAATTAAGAAAAATTTGAGAAACCACAACAGCTATTGGAGTAAAAGGTTGGCACAAATAAAAAATAAAGGTCGCCGTAGTTATATAATTTGGGGATAATCATAGATCCCCATACTAAAGAACAACCATAATATATAATAACTAAAGTTAAGGTTAATGAGTGCAACTGACGTAAAGAAAAGTGACAATAATTATGTGAAACAACAATGGCGATTAGAGCAAAAAGTTGGCACAAATGTAAAATAAAGGCTAAAAATCTAAGTGCAAAAGGGGAAAAACACAAGGCGAAGGCAGGTGATATGGGATGGCGGAGGGTGTCCAAATAAAAATAAAATAACAACATAAGTAATCATCCAGTGTACGGTAGCTTCTAAAACTGCACTATGGGAAATGCGGGTTAATATCACCGCAGCTAAAAAGCTGATTGACTTCTCACTTATGTAGCTCGATGGAAATAATTGCCCAAAAAAAAAAAAAAAAAAAAAAAAAAAAATGGATCACAACAAATTAGTGTGCGTGGACGAGGAGACTGACGAGGAGTACAATTGTAGGGTGAGGAACCTGGCTGTAAATTATGGTGCACTACATCCAAGTCCAAATCCCTTTAATGCAGCTGTATGCACCTGCAAATCCCATTGCAGTAGACTTGAGCCATGATTACTTGCAAGATATGGGTTCAGAAAACTTTCTTCAATCAGAAAACATTACAGTAATTTCACCAGAGGCTCAAGCTGATATTGAGAGGAGGACTAGGGGACAGAGTCGAAATCCAACTTGGAAGGCCGAGAGAGAAAAGAGACTGCAGTCATCAAATTTTAGTGCCATTTGCAAAACAAGCAATCCTCAGAAACTTGCAGCCTCTCTCATGGAGACCAAGGACTTGACTCATGTACCGGCCATCAGGCATGGAATTGCCAATGAAGACGAAGCATTCGCTACTTATGAACAGAAAACTGGGGGAAATGTCTCGAGACATGGTATCATTGTTGGCCTGGAAAGGCCTTATTTAGTTACCTCAGTTGATGGCATGGCTGGAGAAATAGTAGTTGAGGTTAAATGTCCCTATGTGGCTCGTGATAAATATCCCATATCCCATGTTACTGTCCCTTATTTGAAAGCAACCAACCAAGGTCTCACCCTTGATAGTAATATATATATATATATATATATATATATATATATATATATATATATATATATATATATATATATACTTGATAGGTTTTACCCATCCCCGACGCATCGCAACTGATTTGTGACTGGGCCTTAACCACCCATATTATTATAAAATTCAAGGACAGCTGTATTTCATACAAAAAGAAAAAATTCACTGAGTAGTACACACAAATGTAGACCATAAGATCATTCCTGTGACAGCAGATCCCATTTTTATCCGTGCTATGCTAGATAAATTGGACCATTTTTATCCATTATTTTAAGTCTTTATATCTTCAGAGAGAGTTTTTCAGGAACTACAATGTGTTAGATTGGAAATAAAATGTACTTGAATTAAGTTTTAAAGTACTTTTCATATAACAATTCATACATGGTATCTTACTATTTTAGCAATTTACAGGGTTGCATTTCATCACTAGTTTACTTATCTTTTTTATCAAGAATTGCAACAACAGGTTAAAAAACTTATGCATTTGGTAAGTAAATTTGATTTTGAGCTAAAGAGTAGATATGTTAATAAATTCTAGAGAGTCAGAGCTGCAGTGTGCGTAAGAAGAAACAATTTATGTAAAATATTATTTGAAATGTTCTAGGAATAAATGTTTTGTACAAGTGCTTGGATTCAATCTTTGGCACATCATATTGTATTTCTCTTACATGTTGACTTGACTGTTCACTTAAATAGATTTTTTTCATATATGTCAGTTTAACATAAGTATTGAAACATAGTGATAACTGAAAGTATGCTTTTTCATGGTGATTTATTTAAGTCTTCAAATAATAAATGTTTTCAAAATCCTGCATTTTGTCTCTTTCAATAGTACATAATAACATGTATTGCATCAATCTGTAAGAGTTTATGCTGTATTTGGGACAATGCAAGGACAGAAATTGCACAACATTAAACAAACTGAGATGATCCTGCTACCGAGTACAGTCACGACATCATTCAGAGGTTCCACCAAGGTGCGGTATATTTTTCCAAATCCAATCAATCTCTCCACATGAGTGCGTTTACTGGAAATTTGGCGAGTTGAGATTGGTTGGCAGGAGTTGGTTCACACCACGGACAAATGTTGGTATGGTTTTTATGGAATCTTCAATAACAATTTTAATTTTGATATATTAAATATATAACAAATTGATATTGTGTAGGGTTTACAGGCTAAAAAAAAGCCAAAGATGGTATGAATGACCTCGTTCTCATATCGAGGTGCGACGTTTTGTTTCTGTGTTATGTGGAACCCCATCACTCCACCAAAGTTTCAAAACTTTTTGCGTTTACGCGCCAGATGCATCCTCCAGAGGGTACTGTGCGATAGCGTGGACTTAATTTTTTTAATATCGTAAGCTTATTTACTGGTTCATTCAGTGATTTTATGTGAAAAAAATCCATTTAGAATGCAAACAGTGGTTTATGATACAATTTATGATTTATTTGTGGTTTATGATTTTATGTATCAATTTACGCCGTGCATTCGGGATGACTTTTTTCGCTTTAGATTTTATAAATTGCTTTGAAGCTGCAAAACGTGCAACGGCAGAGTCAGTTGAGGACACCAAAGGCACGTTTCCCTCACTTTAAGCTCCAGAGGTATTTTCTTCTTGTTTTACTTCTTTATAAGCTGTCAACAGGTCAGGTATTGGAAAGAATAAATCCTCTTGATGTGCCACTATAAGTTGAATTAGCCTGAGCTTTTTCCCTTAAATAATTTGTCGGATTCGCATGAAATATATTTTCCTCGAGAACGAAATTATAAAAAAATATCATTTTTTTTTGCATTGCACTGTTTATCAATGCATGCTGCAAACAAAAATTAAGAAAAACAAAATACATATGTTTAACAACATTTTATTATGCTTAAGCACAAGCACGGCGAAACACAGGAGATTTGAACGACAACCAATGTTTTTAAAAAATCAAAATTATATGATACCATGTACCTGTAATACACGTTTCCAATAATAAGCACCCGCATACGCTATAAATGCCAAAGTACAATGCAGAATTTGTTTCTAGAATTTTTCTCAAATATTTCTATGCTTCAACGGTACATACTTTTTTCGTTTTAACATTTATGGTGTACAGTTGCATAACTAAGATTGACAATTTCCTACTCAGTTTGACCACTCTGTCGAAAAAAACTGTAGAAATGAATCAAAGGATACATAGAGGTTATAGCTTAAATTAAGAAACGTGAACACCTCTATATTAATAACCATATTATATGTCCTCAGGGTTATATACAAAAATTTCAACGGTTGTCAATATTTAAACATGTAAGAAACGTCAACGAAGAACCAAAAGAATTGCGAGCACCACCAGTTTCAATATTCAGTGTTCATTGTTGATTTCCGTTCGTCATTTTGTCTTTTAGTCGATACAGGATTGCCTCCGTTTAAGTAAAGATCATTTTAGTCCGCTGACGGAAGGTCCTTTCAGAACCAAAGGATGTTTGCAAGTTGCAAGACTACGAAATAACGGATTGCTAGTTATTTGAACAGTTTCAATGGCATCACATGGGTCCCAAGTGGTCTTGTGTCCATATATTTGGATGTAAGTTTTGAGGGGGCGTCCAGCACTCCCCTTTAGCTCACACCATCGACTGAATACAGTACCCTTAGTCTCTTATTACATGCACGTCCATGAGCTGACCTTTTCTTCATTATCAAGAAAGCACAAAAGTCTGTTATAATTTTGACATTGCTTGTCTCCAACAGGTCATGCGATTCTCATGCTAGTAATTATAAGCGAAGTCTTTGCTGTGCCTCGACTTTATTAATTACTTAATTACGAAATTACTTATTTCTAGAAAAAGTAAAAATTAACATACATACACACTGTATTTCCAAATAAAGTCATAAAGGCCATAGCTTTCAAATCAATGGCCGATATTATTACGCTTGTGATTTCATTAATACATTTGCAAACACGCCCTTGGCGTTATTTTTAATATTTGTAATTATTAATTATGGACAAACGCGTGCCATAACAGTGAAGAAATAATTCTGAAAGCTATCTCAAAGCATTTTAAAGAGCCAGAAGTAAGATACGCGCAAAAGTAGTTCGCAGTAATTGGAGGCGTCCGGGGTCTTGTCCATTTACGGCCACCTAAAAGGAAATGTGTCATTAATTACTCCGCTTGCTTTTCTTCTTATCTATTTGGTGAGCACAAGGTGATATTGTTAAGAAACATTAAATTTTGAAAGCAGGGCGCCAAGAAGGGTTAAGTATTATACATTTAGCTTTTAATAAGATCTAGACTAAGGCACATATTATACCGAGCCACGTGGAAATGATTTACTTTAAAGGGAAATTAACATTTAAGTGGGTCACTAAGAAAGGCACTCCATAAGTAGTAATGATAAGAAAAGGAAAGTTATTCAGTTTCAATTAACTTGTCAACATAAGTGAAACCAGGGCGCTCCCCCTTCCTTTCATAAATCAAAACGGCGAGTTCTGTTCCCTTCCAGGTACGTCACAAAATATAAAACCCACAGAGAGCAGTTTAAAGTCATGCATACTACAACAAACATAATATTATACAATTCGTTAAGATAGATTGAAAGGGAGTGGAGATTACCCCCTCAAGTAATGCCCTGAATTCATCAGTAATGGTTAATACCAAAAGATTATAATACACGGGGGGTGTAGAGATGGGGTTAGTTTTCCCCCTCGCTTAATGCCCTGAATTAACCAGTAAAAATTAATACAAAAGATTATAATGGGTTGGAGAAGCGGGTTAGTTTCCCCTCTCGCTTAAAGCACTCAATTTACCAGTAATGGCTAATACAAAATATTTTAACTTACGGCCACAAAGGAGAAGACTCCTCTACGAGGGGTCCCCAAGGGGTAGCATCGCTCACCGGAATGGTTAGGATGGTCTCGTCGTTAAGTGGGTCTGTGTTCCAGTCGCCACATATGCCAAGAATATGGTTGCACCAAATAGGGGGGATTACAATCACCATACAGTGACGGGCAATATAGAGCTTGATCCTGAAGAATTTGCATTCGATACAGAGATACCACCCTGGTATGTGAGCATTTAGCCACACAACCGTGATGCGAAAATATTTCCCATTATGTAGGTCTTCAGGTCCTGCAATTGTTGTGGTCAAGATGGAGGGAGCTCCACCATCTATCACCTGTAATTATAGAAAAAAGGATGAAAAGACGAAAAAGGATGAAAAATGCACCCCCCCCTGCGTTTGCAGCATGGAAAAGTAGTCCTCTAGAAACCGTAGTCCGATTCCATAACTTTGCACACGTGTCGATCGTCCATTTTAAGGCAACGGATGGACATTCCGACCACGAGATCGGTATATAATAAAACTGTTTAGCAAAAGTTTTTATTTGAAAGATTATAATGGTAATGTAAATGATATTAGACAAACTCTTTATTGGCAAGTTAAGGACGTTTTGGCTTGATATTTTTTTTTTATATTACGCTCATGAAAGATGCGGGCGTTCAAATGGCCAGTTTCTTCGATGTACTGTCATCAAAATTATAAATCTTTTCAAAATATATATAACTTATATTAAAACATCATATCTCTCTTGTGTTTTATACTTCAGTAGAGTAAACATCTGATTCGAACCTGTACCTATTTTGGCAATGTACATGTACATAATTTGGTACCTTAGGAAGAATTTTAGGTTGCACGATGAGATTGCCGGTTCACACAGAAGACTTTTAATAACAGATAACTTACAGAACCAAGGGAAGGAGCTGCGAACAAAATCGCCATTTTTTAACCGAATAGACAATACCCGGCATGTGGGTAGATCATTACTTGCTGAATCAACGGTCTGCATGTCCTACAACAAAACTGAACCAAATTGGACAAGTTTTGACTGTTGGCTGGAATTCTATTCCGGATTAATATCTAAAGACCTATCCTAAGATATGCCTTTCTGCTTGAAATCTCTAGTAGTAGCCAAATGAGGACAGGCGTAACAGCCACCATTAATATGACAAGACATGAGAGTCCTTCGTGCTGCGTGCAAGTCTTTTAAAGAAAATAATTTGAAAAATATGGAGATCCAAACTATCGCTTTCAATGGTTGTCGTATAACTCGGAATAGGTAATGTATTTTTGTTTGCTTCACTGGCGAATTCAATGACATGAAAGAGATTATTAAAAGTTATTAAAACACGATTTTAATCCTTACTTTCATTTATCAGTCAGTAAAATAGGAAAGAAAACTGATGAATTATATAATATTTACTGCACAAAATTTTAAATATTGAATAAAAACACGCAACAAAAATGACGTTAATTAATGCGCGCAACGATGTTGCACAGTATAGCATAAAGAAACTACCTTTAAATAGGAAGAGCTGTATACGGAGAGAGAGAGAGAGAGAGAGAGAGCTTACTTTCAAAGTGTACGTTCCTGTGAACGTGCTCTTGTAATTGACGGTAACGCTACTCTTCCAGCAGCCAAATTTTACAGCTTTCAATCGGGTCTTCGGGCCGCCATTGAAGAATTCGTGCCTTGTCAACACATACCACATTCTACATCTAGGGAGGCCTATTTTCAAACGAGGCATTGCCATAAAGCCGATATAATCAGGACTGGTGTTGTACCTGAACTGCCTTTTATCGCAAGTCAAATAGCGGATATCGCCGTGGGCATGGCAATAACAGATGCCAAAATCTGGAATGGATAAGTAATAGGAGAAGTTTATCAGCAGAGATCATACGGTTACGGTGCATTTGTGCGATCTACATTATTATCATTTAACTGGGATGAAATCTTTCATAAAAAGTTTAACTAGAAAATCACTCAGAGAATATACATGTATACACACTTTTCTAAGTAAGACTAATTCTGATTTATACGGGATGTTATATCGAAATCAGACGAATGCATTGTTAGTTTGTTTCTACTAATACCCAATGGTTGCGCTCTGAAACTCTAATGGTCAAGGAGGAAATGTAAATTGGAAATTGAAATGTAAAAAAATAGGATCATCCACTAAAATACTTTTGGTCAGCCCCGACTAGTAAATGTTCTCAGATGTCACAGCTACCGGTAATTTCCATAGAATTAATAAACTTTTAAATCCAGAACCTCATATTTAACTGTAAGTAAGGGTAAAGTTATCCATATCATTTAATCATTAGTGGTCACTGTCACTGCACCATTGTCATACAGTCAGCCAAAGTCCCCGGACCATGGTCTCATGGTCTACTATCACCGAATTTAGTAAAAATGTCAAGGAATACCGTCACAGTCAAAGTAGGAAGATCGTAACGTCCGTCAGGAAAATTAGATACCCGTCTTTGTATAAACTTGAAAAAAATTGAACCGTGAATTCTAGTATACTTTTGATAAGCATATGTCGACCAATGGCCACTTGATTGTACCTGTACAGATTGTACTCTATTTTGTATTACAACTGTTTGTGTCGTACCGGCGTATTCTGTGCAAACACAATGATCGCTTCATCGACCGGTAGGGTAATGCTAACCCGACAAAAGCAATCTTGAATTATGTTGTAACATGTAAGGATCATTTGTAAGTGGTAAAGTAGTTTTGAATTGGAATAAGGGCCCGTTTCCAACTGATTCATTTCTTAATTAAGGTCAGATGATCTGTCACAGCACACACCCACTGCAAATGTTACATGTAAAGAGGAGCCTACGGCAAACATGCCGAAAAACGGATTTTCATGAGTCTGTCTTTAAACGCTTTATGAAAAAAAGTTATCTGAAGATAACAACAATTTGAATCCTTATCCTCCAAACTTGTAACTGCAAAGTTGAATTAACAAATTCGCCAATCTGCGGTTTATAGGAAATTCAAACAACCGCCGACAATTACGACTTTACCGACCACTGACGTAAATCTCGCTCGCTTACCTTTTTATTACGCTCCTTACACGTTTGTTTATTATTAGGTATTACATTTATGACAAAGTCGTGTTTGTAATTCGGGCTAACCAGTCTTGAAGCCCCTTTCTTTCTCTTTTTTATTGCTAACTCCAGCAACGTAAGCTTTTATAAATAGATAACAAAGAAAATGTTTTACATTTACATGTATCACCCACCAGCAATCCAAATATTTTTATCTTAAAATTTCAACATAACATCTCTAATAAAAACCTTTGAGTGGATCTAAACACCTTGTTCCGGCCAATATACCCAATACAGACAATGCATGCATTTTTTGGCTGACGGAATAACTTTTCTTTCCTGAGGATTAATATGAAAAATTATATTTAATTCAATGTTTTTTCAACGGTGATTATAAAACTGCTTATATCATTACTTACAGTAACAAGGCAGATGTATAGCGGGAAAGAAACAGTCCCCATAGTAGTCTTGCTCTGCGGTTGTCAGCGAGTTCCACATGTCATTAAATGCAACTGATATGTTCTGTTCTTCCGGGGTAAGCTGAGCCTGGACAGAAACAAAAGCTACCATTGCCACAGCAAGGAACATAAGCACGGCCACGTTTCTGTCCCCTGTCATCTTCAAGCTGGAGTCTTTCTGGCACTTGTGTTCAAGGAGAGGTGCACAACAACTGATATTTTCTCTCCTCCACCCATCTTATATATTCATTTTTAAGTGGGCGTGTAGACCGCCTTCGCCACGGTGGCATACAAAGCGAGCGCATGCGTCTTAATTGACACAACTGTGCCTCGTCTCTTTTTGAAGCGTTTGCAGAAAATCGTTATTTCAAGTATGTTGATAGCGTTTTCATAAATTCTGCTTGAAAATCAATGTCGATGTCTCTCAAATTACCAGACCAACATTTTCAAAGTCCAGTTGTGTCACTGTTTAACAATCTAAAGATTTTAGGCAACGATCTATTTTAAATGTTCCTAAATGATGTGCGATGGTGATCGGTAACATAAATGACCAAATTTCCCAGCTGAAACCCCTTTACTGTTCAGACTATATTATTCAAGTAGAGTCACCATAAACTCTAACATGCATGTAAGATTACGGGGGTCACTGTCGTTGTTTCAGAAATCGATAATGCCAATTTTTTATACGTGTTTATCAAACATCCATGTAAGAATGGCCTGATCATAGAGTTTTTCTGAAATATTCGATATTTAGATTGTGGATAAGAGACGGCAATATAATCTTCACTCCAGTTTTATCTCAACGCAGTAAAAATTGAACGAAAATCCATATTTTCTAGCCACACTTAATTGACATCATTTATTCAAATCATCGGAGACAGCGAAATGCATGAGTAGGCAGAAACTGCGCAATAAATTGAAATGCGTAATATTTATCTAGTCAGTCGAGAAAATTTTGCTGGTACCGGTGACTTTTTTCAAGTTTAATTAAACGTCTTTATTTTTATCCACCTTCGATGACAGTCTTCATTTACATTAAAAAAGAATGAAGTCAAGGCCAAAAAAACTGACAAAATGAGGCCATGCAATCATGCAGCATGACCGCTTTGATTTTCCATACATTTCAAACACGCTTCTTAGCTTTTGCCAAGCTGTATGATTGTACCTAACACTGTACTGGATTATGATTGAAATAATTTTAATGTAACACAAAGAGCTGCGTGTTAAATATTAATGTGATGCGTTGAAACCAACACCTCAGTTAATTGGTATCATCAGCACAGAAGAATTTTAATCAAACATTTATTTGTATTTTGAGTAACACAGAAGGGTCCGCGCTCCTTACTTCTAGCTGTCACTCTTCTTAGTGCCCTTGGGAAACTTAACAAGACGTCTTTGGCCACCCACAGTTTTTATAGCATCTTTCTTCGTATGGAATGAACTTTTTATTAAGCGCTTATCCTTCAAATTAAAAGATGTGATACCATACGGAAGACAAGACACCGCACAAAAATACTGAATATTTCAAAACGTAGTGGTTTGTTGGTTAGCAAAAAAGATGCAGATACAGATAAATCAACAGGAAAGGAATTTGCTGCAAACTCACTCCACATTGAGTTTATTTTTCACATTTTGTTAAACTGAAAAATCGCCATTTTTAAGAATACTGTTGTTAAAAAATACAGCTATCCCTAATTTGCAAGAGGTTTCAAACACAGGAGGATCCCAACACCACAGGTACATGTAAATGTACCCCCTCCCCCCAACAATTCCGTGATTCCCTTTCAAAATACTTAGTTATTTGTGATGTTAAGGCCTTGAGTCAGACCTCATATTTTGACAACTAATCACTAAAACACCGATGGTTCTTCTAGTGAGCTGTAATTACATAGTTGATTGAGATTGTGACTCTCCAGTTTCTTACGTGCATCAAGAAGGTTTTTCGGAATGTCTTTTTTAGCGTGCTCCAGCACAAGGTGTGCCAGAGTGTTGAAATAACAAGACTTACCTACCTTTTTATATAGCAAACAAATCTCTCCGCAAAATAACGTATTTGAGATAGGGAATTAACACGACGACATTTCTTAGACTCCATCTTTCCATCTTAACTGTACTTTCTATATTAATTTCAGTCAGCAGATAGTTAACCCAGCAAATTAAGTCATGGGTTTTGCAAGGAGCCATGTCATTGGACGGATATTTTTTAGGTTATCGTAATGCGTTCATAGCAGACCAATGACAGAATACGTATAATCATCAACATTTCCTTCTAAGAACCTTAAGAACACTCAGCCAGCAGATAGCTTACCTAGCCAAGCCATGGGTTTTGCAAGGAGCCATGTCATTGGACGGATAGTTTTAGGTTATCGTAATGCGTTCATATCAGACAAATAACAGCATACGTATAATCATCAACATTTCATACTAAGATCCTTTCAATTTCTAAGTTCTTTTTAAAACATCAATATTATAAAACACATCGGGCGTCCCTACAGCGAGCGGCAACAACACTTATTTGCCTTTGAATTTCACTCGTATTTATCATTTAAGTTAGATACACCTCTCAGCTTCACTAATGGTAATATAATAAAAGTCTATAGACTGTGCGGGGCTTTTTCCAAACATACAACGTAGCATGTAGTCGTTGTTCACACTTGCACGCCTTCGTAATAGGGCCATCAAGTAAAATATGGGGATAGGCTACCCTCTACCAGGGCGGCAGATATTATAGGCACATTTTCCATTTATAGTTAGAAGATTGACCATTTTAACCAGCGACATTATCTGTGAATATCTAGTGAAAAATCAATCAGTGGAGCTGGTAGAGGTTATGGATAAGCACACTGAAAATAGGAAAAACATCAACTGTAAGTAATGAACACAAACGCCAACCTCCTCCCTACAATTCTTAGAAGGGCCTTTTAAAACTGGGTAGTACCCGTGTTGCGCGTCTGCGGTCACCGAGTTTCTGTTACCGACCAAACGACCACGAAGACGGGCCAACCAGTTAGCAGATAGTAAGTGAATAACTAAGGCCATGGCGTGTTTTCCTTTATATAGATACTCATCAATCGTCTGATCAGTTAAGGGGTTTATGCCCACAAGGGGTGGTTTTGAACTCAATGGTGATCCAAATAGATACATGTACCTCTCTCATATGCAGGTATGGGTCCTCTAAAAGCCGATCAATAAACAACAATAATAATAATAAAGCAATAAACTCGATCAGCGACACTACAATTAAGTAATAATAATGTCGCCTACACATTAATTGAGAACATTGAAACTTTATGGAATCTTTTTTGGCATTATCTTCAAACTGTGTTAAGTAACTTGTTTTGGCCATTTGAAAAAAGGTACGTTCCAGGTATTTAAACGTATGTACATAGACCCGTATATGGAGCGGGTTTAGAAAAAATATTTTTTCTTGGCTGAAATCTGCACTGTACCCTGTGGCTTTGGTAAAAGATGAGCAGTTGTATTTAATATGAACGCACCCTGGCCATTTCCGAAGCCAACAGGACAAAAATATAATAATAATAATAATAATAATAATAAATAGTGTAAAAATAAACCATCTTCAACATTATTCTGTTATTTTCTCCGCAACAGTGTTGAACCATTCCTCGCTTTACTTAAACGTCTATTCAACATAATTTCACACTAAAGATTTGTAAGTCATTTATACGGTAACTACGCAGCAGTGGAGTATTTGTGTTTTTACACGTTGTCCTATAGCAGCATAAGCTCTGCACAGCACAAATCAAGGTGAAGCAATTCCACATTTGGCTGAAATATACGTAATGTTAATGAAAAGGTCTCAAACATGGGCAACATGCCATGAGTTTGTGTGAGATCATTTCTTAAATTTTATTTGTCCTATTATTATATTCCCCATTACTTACAGTTTACACCAGGGCCCGGTTTCATCAAGGCTGGATAGGCTATCCTATGGATAACACTATCCAAGGTATAAATTTCTTATTCTCTCTATAGTTATCCTCTGTATAAATTTGTGTTTCACAAAGGCTGGATAAACAGCATGATAGTAATCCAGTGGATAAAAATTTATCCAATACCATATTTAGAAAGAGACATTCCCATAATGCAGTTGGTTGCTATAAACATTATAAAAGCCATGATAGTTGCTAACAAAAAAGTGATCTATACCATATTTGGAAAATAAATTACCCATGATAAACAAAATTCTAAGTATATTTCAAGATGATACATTCATTAAAATATTGGGACTAATATCTACAGCATATTTTAGTGTCAGTGTCAAAAACACATCACATTGCATTAGTTGTGCCTCATGTAATGTTTACAATTTGCAGTTGAAGGGCAAGGTCGTGACATACTTTCTAACAAAATGGCTGACTTGGCAAGTTTGGCAGATTATGTATTATAATAGCAGTATAGAGTTTTTTCATCAATATAAAAGGTATGTTTTAGTAAAATAAAAGATAATTTATCTCACGGAGATTGCATGGGTTCTGTTCGTAGCAGGCGCGATGTCAACTTTGATCAAGTCTGTTATGTAATCTATTGATTCAGTATCATTCAAAGCATCAAAAGCAAACACACATCTTTTTAAATTCTCTTTCTAATTATTCTTCTCCTTTGAAATCTCAAAGGATTTACTGTCAAACCAAGCAGGTTAGCCATTTTTGATGTTTTAACAGCATAATAGCAGGTTTATCCCACCTATTTCGAGCGGACAACTTTATCCTTTGGATAAGCTGATTTGTCTCCTGGATAACGCTATCCACTGTTGATGAAACACGCTATCCTCTGGATAGCTCTATCCAGAGGATAGCAGCCATATTTATCCATAGGATAGCACTATCCAGCCTTGATGAAACCGGGCCCAGGTCTTCAGTTAATCCCTCAAACCTTTAACAGTATCGTTGTTAAATACGCTTCAAAGATTTAGATGTTGCCCGTGCTATAAGCATTTGCAATGGTACATATATCATCAGTTGAAAACGACATCTCTACTAAATTGAAAGGCAGGAGGGACCATTCGTTGTGTATAAATCAGCTGGCTCAATAGAGAACAGCATTAGCGTGGTGTAAGTTTAACTTAACCAGCTTTTAAATTATTCTTCTTAAGACACTTATAATTAAGCAAAGTGTGAAATCAACTAAGAAAATAATTTCACCCCATACTGGTATCCATGCATACGCTAGCATAGAATAATGAATGACCCCTTAGTGCAACGGAAAGGCAAACCGTTTCTTTTTAAAAAATCTCATTCATACGACCTGTTCTTCCAGAGTGCGGGTTGCCTTAGAAGTTGGTTATAAACCACATCAGCTGAACAACAAGGAGAAGCTTATATAGAGATAATCATATGTACTTCTTTTGTGAAAACAGAGAAAGAGAGTGCTGGAAATTTGGGCCTTTATTTGGACAATTATGTCTGAATCCAGCTGTGTTGTAATATAGTGGTGGCATACTGGTGATTTCATGGCCAGATTGCATTAGAAACATCATGTATGTAGCCAAATGTTCCCAAGCACAACAAAGCTCTCTCTTTGCTCAAAAGTAAATAAGATAAGTCCATATGACTGAAAATTGTCATTTATTAATTACGTAAACTAATAAGATACAAAGTTACAATACTGGGGGAAATGCATATCCCCCATACTATATAACTGCCGTAATATTAAAATAATGAAGTAGGTTAATGAGTGCAACCAAAATCAATTAAGAAAAATATTAGAAAGCACAACAGCTATTAGAGTAAAAAGTTAGCACAAATAAAAAATAAAGGCCGCCGTAGTTATATAAATTGGGGATAATCATAGATCCCCATACTAAAGAACATTCATAATATATAATTACAAAAGCTAAGGTTAATGAGTGCAACCGACGTAAAGAAAAGTGACGAAATTATGAAAAATTATGTGAAACAGCAATGGCTATTAGAGCAAAAAGTTGGCACAAATGTAAAATAAAGACTAAAAATCTAAGTGCAAAAGGAAAGAAAAAATACAAGGGCGAAGGCAGGTGATATGGGATGGTGGAGGGTGTCCAAAAAAGAAAAAAAAAAAAAAAAAACATGACTTCTCACTTATGTAGCTCGATAGAAATAATTGAAAAAAAAAAAAAAAACATGGATCACAACAAGTAATTGTGCGTGACTAGATACACGGCGGCTGAGGTATTATAGAATCCCGGGCATCTGTCATCACCGCGCCTTGCTCAACTACCTAAAGGTCGAAATGTACAGACTGAAGCCCAAACATAGACTATTTCCTATAAACATTACGTTCATGTATAATAAACAAAATTATTACCATTAAAAACAAAACAATCCCTACATAAATACACTTATCTTAAATATTGTTATAATATATTCGTGTTGTATTAGAAATTGTTTTGTTCATTGTGTTTTTTTCTGGTAACTGTATTCCATTACCATTTTTCTGATATACACACACTGGACAAAAGAAGTGTCACCCCCTAACTTAAAGTAATAAAAGTAGGCAGATCTTGGGTACTAGGGTCAACAGGATCTGGAACTGGACAGTTCATGACAATTGGTCCTATATATTTTTTTTCTGATGAGTGTCGCTTTGGTCTGACCTCTGATGACAGACGGATACTATGCTGGCAAACTGCTGGTAAAGCATTTGAACCACATGCACTTAATTTTCGAACCCGGAGCAGCATATTCGTCATGGTGTGGGGCTGCATCAGCATCCATGGCTTGGGCAAATTGATAGTGGTTAATGGAAACATGAATCACTAGAAATATATCGATGTTTTGGAGTCAGGCTTGCTACCATCTATTACTAACATGTTTGGTGACAGGAATTATCCATTTGTTCACCAGGATGACAATGCTCCTTGTCACAGGCCCAGAGCAGTTGATGATTGGTTTGACCAACAGGACATTCGCAGGGTGATGTGGCCTACCCAGAGTCCGGATGCAAACATAATAGAAAATGTGTGGAATGATATGTCAAAACTTTTTACAAATGCCCGTCTAACCAACAGAGAAACTCTGTTATATTCAGTGTTTCATGCTTGGGCCAGCATTAGCCCTGAACGCATCAGACAATTATATGAAACCTTGCTTCGTAGACTGGCACCTATTATTAGGTCACGTGGCTATGCCACTAAGTACTAATTTTGGAATTGAAACTACATATTTTGGTAGAATGTATATTTTGTTCTCATTTTGTGATTTTTTGTGAAATTTGATTTTAATAAAATGATACCAGGAGCATATCATTCCGCAGTCATTTATCTCCCCCATAATATTGGCTCAGTAGGGGTGACACTTCTTTTGTCCAGTGTGTGTAGCACCAGATGCGCCACTCAATAAATAAAATACATTTTTTTGCATGGGCTATTTTCATTGGTTCTTTTTCTTCACGATTGTAGTAAAAATGAGATTGCAAGATTATTTTAAAGTCTGTATCGAGGACACGTGTTTACCCTGGTCCTCCATTGTTCAAGACACTTTCAGAGGCCCCCAAGGGCTATACAAATGGATGAGCAACATGTCGCAAGGACAGGGTTGTAGCCAGTAAGAAGGCATGCATGGTTTAAGCCAGATACAACATTCACCGAATTGTACTTGAAATACTACATGTACATACTATAGCCCGGAGACTCGTATTGTTTCTATCACTTTTTTTTGTCTTTGCCAAGCTTCAATTTTGAATCAAGGTCTGTTTTTCCCCACATGATTCCAATACCTCTAACGTCATTCGACATTTCAAAGACTTGACCTGTCACATAAACAATGGACAAAACAAAAAATTGAAAGATGCAGAGGTTAATGTGCTTAGCCGAGAGTATTGGTTGGTTAAAAAAGATATATATACTCAAGTTTAGTTTAAAAAAAAATGAAAAATTATGTTTCTTTGAAGACCAAGGCCATTCAGACAAATATTATTTTGATTTTCATTTCTAAAACAACACATTTAATGGTCTTTAAATTTTCAACTACTAAAGTTTGAATTGATCTTTCTATGTATCTCAGTAAAATATTTTCAAATTTTCACTTATCAGATAAAGGACAATGAAATGACTGACTTTAGGATTAGCATTTTAAATCTTTGTCTCCTTTTCATGCAGCAACAAAGATTTTACTGGATTGAGCACTGAACTGAACTGGCAGAAGGCGACAAACTTGTAATTAATTATATACAACAACGGTGCAAATTCCCTTGTAAATCCCATCTTCGTAACATTTCTATAACTATTCCGTATCAAAAGGTAATTTTGCGTTGTTGCATGATTACCACAAGTCCATTGCATAATACTCGTAGATTAATTACTTTCTGACGTTTGCAAAGTGGCTTACGATTTTAAAGATGTGTTAAAAGTGTCAAATTGGCAAGATCGTTCAGGTTGTCCGAGAAGCCTGACTTCAAAGATCTATACGAGAGATCTATGCGAACAAGAAAGATTTATACGAACAAATGACTTGAGTCAATATTTGGAGTGGATACCACATTGGTGCCAATACAACAATAGCAGTCATCGATGAAAACCTGAACCACATCAAATAAAGGAATAATCTGGGAAATACATTACTATCATTTGATAGGGGGCAACTTGGGAACAATTTTAGGTTGCACGGTGAGTTTGCCGGTTCAAACAGAACACTTTTAATAGCAGATTACTTACAAAACCAAGGGAATGAGCAGCTACCTTGATCATCGCAATCCTCATATTTGATCCACATAGACAATATGTGAGTAGGTCATTACTCGCCGAATCAACGGCCTACATCTCCTACAGCAAAACTGAACCAAATTGGACAAGTTTTGATCGATGCCTGGATTGTTATTTCAGATTAAAGTCTAAAAACCTATCCCAAGGAATGCCTTGCCGCTTGAGAGCCCCGGTAGCAGCCAGATGAGATCAAGCGTAACGGCGACTGTTGCTGTGACTAGGCACTGACATGAGGTTCTTTGTGGGGAGTCTTGCTCTTTTACAGATGCTAATATAGAAAATATGGAGATCACAAATTCGCTATTTAATGGTTGTAGTATAACTTAGAATAGGTAATGTATTTTTGTTTGCTTCACAGGTGAATTCAACTAATGAACTGATGTCACTATGACATCAAAATAATTATAAAAAATTATTAAAACACGATTTTAATCCTTATTTTCATTTATCATTAGCAAAATAGGAAAAAAAACTGATGAAAAATGATTTGAAAAAAAATCCATATTATATGTAAAATCTGTAGTTAGATTGTGTGGTAGTTATAGTATCCTTTGAATATGTGATAGTAACAAAAGAAATGAATAGTCATGATTTAATGTATAGAGTCTTATTACTGCACTTAAAATGTACTGTATTTGGATTGAAATGTAACCCTTTAATAATTTCCCCATATTCAACAGTAGTGTATTTAGAAGTTAGATTGTGTAAAAAAGGCCAATAATGCTACACATGTGCAAGCCAGGCACATCTGATGCAGTACATTAAATTGTTTGAACCGATTTTTTTATGTTTTACTGAGCCACTCCCTTGTGTGTGTCATTCCCAGTAGCAGCTTTAGTAAAGCACAAAAATCCACAGCAGTCTGAATTATACATCCACATGTAGATATAATTTCTATTCTTGTATAGAGTTTATATGGTTTATTTTTAAAAGAAGCCTAATTGGGAGCAAACGTTCCTGTTTTTTAATTAAAAAAAAAAAAAAAAAATTATGGGATCTTCAAAAACAATTTAAATTTTGATATATTAAAATATAAAACATACAATATATTAAACCTTTATTGGCCAATTGATATTTTGTAGTTTACAGGCTAAAAAAGCCAAAGATGGTATGGATGACCCCGCTCTCATATCGAGGTGCGACGTTTTGTTTCTGTGCTTTGTGGAACCCCATCACTCCACCAAAGTTTCAAAACTTATTGAGTTTACGCGCCAGGTGCATCCTCCAGAGGGTACTGTGCAATACTGTGGATTTGATTTTTTAATATCGTAAGCTTATTTACTGGTTCATTCAGTGATTTTTGGTAAAAAAATCCATTTAGAATGAAAACAGTGGTTTATGATACAATTAACGATTTATTTATTTATGGTTTATTATTTTATGTATCAATTTACGCCGAGCATTCGGGATAACTTTTTTCGCTTTAGATTTTATAAATTGCTTTGAAGCTGCAAAACGTGCAACGGTAGGTTAAGTAGAGGACACCAAAGGCACGTTTCCCTCACTTTAAGCTACAGAGGTATTTTCTTCTTGTTTTACTTTTTATAAGCTGTTAACACGTTAGGTATTGGAAATAATAAATCCTCTTGATGTGCCACTATAAGTTGAATTAGCCTGAGCTTTTTCCCTTAAATAATTTGTCTGATTCGCATAAAATATATTTTCCCCGAGAAGGAAGTTATAAAAAATATCATTTTTTTTTGCATTGCACTTTTTATAAATGCATGCTGCAAACAAAAATTAAGAAAAACAAAGTACATATGTTTAACAACATTTTATTATGCTTAAGCACAAGCACGGCGAAACACAGGAGATTTGAACGACAACCAATATTTTCAAAATATCAAAATTATATGATACGATGTAATATACATGTTTCCAATATTAGGCACCCGCGCACACTATAAATGCCATAGTACAATGCAGAATTTGTTTCTAGAATATTTCTCAAATACGTCTTTGCTTTTACGGTACATAGTTTTTTCGTTGTAATATTTATGGTGTACAATTGCTTTAATAAGATTGACAATTTCCCACAATTTGACCACTCTGTCGAAATAAACTGTAGAAAGGAATCAAAGAAAAAAATAGATGTTATAGCTTAAACTTAAATTAAGAAATATGAACACCTCTATATTAATAACCATATTACATATCCTCAGGGTTATACAAAATTTTTAACGGTTGTCAATATTTAAACATGCAAGAAAAGTCAACGAAGAACCAAAAGAATTGCGCGCACCACCAATTTCAATATTCAGTGTCCATTGATGATTTCCGTTTGTCATTTTGTCTTTTAGCCGATGCAGGATTGCCTCCGTTTAAGTAAAGATAATTTAAGTCCGCTGACTGAAGGTCCTTTTAGAAGCAAAACATGTTTGCAAGTTGCAAGACTTCAAAATACCGAAAAGAGACAGTTTCTGCTAGCTATTTGAACAGTTTCAGTGGCATCATTTTGAGTCCCAAGTGGTCTTGTGTCTACATACTTGGGTGTAAGGTTTGAGGGGGCGTCCAGCACCCCCCTTTAGCTCACACCAACGACTGAATACAGTACCATTAGTGTCTTATTCAGTATCAAGAAAACACAAATGTCTGTAATAATTTTGACATTGCTTGTCTCCAACATGTCTAAAATGTCATGCAATTCTCATGCTAGCACCATTACACGTTCTTTCGGTATTTGTTAGTCATATCCTGTACTTAAATGGTAATTTCTGTGGGCATTGATCTTTGCATGATAATAAATTACATATAATTCTGTAACTACGGAATAGAGCAATTCATTCCAAAAGTTAACCACCCAAAATACTTCTTACTAAAATAGCGTATAAACTATATACGAAAACATACATGTAACCAAAAGCATATATCGAATAATTCTTCAACTGATACTTTTCTTTTAACATTACGGAATTATTTAAAAATACAAAGTCGAAATAATACTATTAGTTTTAATTTGGTAATGTTCATGTTCATGCACATGTTACACAGACACATATTTTGTTCTATTTCATCCATAGCATTTTATCTCGAGCGTTTGTGTTTTAAAAGTAAAGTAAAAATATTGCAATGCATATCTCTTAATAAAAACTACAAACATCTCCTACTTATAAGCGAATTCTATGCTCTACCTTGAATTTTCATAATTACGAAATTACTTATCTCTAGAAAAAAGGTTGACAAAGATTGACAGTGTATTTCCAAAAAAGTCAAAATGACCATAGCTTTCAAATCAATGGCCGATATAATTACGCCTGTGATTTCATTAATACATTTGCAAACACGCCCTTGGCGTTATTTTTAATACTTGTTATTATTTATTTTGAACAAACGAGTGGCATAACAGTAAAGAAATAATTCTGAAAGCTGTCTCAAAGCATTTTAACCAACCGGAAGTAAGATACGAGCAAAAGTAGTTCGGAGTAATTGGAGGCGTCCGGGGTCTTGTCCATTTACGGCCACCTAAAAAGAGATGTGTCATTAATGACTCCGCTTGCATTTCTTCTTGCCTATTTGGTGTGCACAAGGTGATATTGTTAAAAACTATCACTAATTTTAAAAGCAGGGCGCCAAGAAGGGTTAAGTATTATACATTTAGCTTTCAATAAGATCTAGACTAAGGCATATTTTATACCGAGCCACGTGGGAATGATTTACTTTAAAGGGAAATTAACATACGTGGGTCCTTAAGAAAGGCAGTCCATAAATAGTAATGATAAGAAAACAGAAAGTCATCCAATTTCAGTTAATATGTATTCATAGGTGAAACCAGGTCGCCCCCCTCCTTTCATAAATCAAAATGGCGAGTTCTGTTCCTTTCCAGGTACTGTCACAAAAGATAAAACCCACAGAGAATAGCTTTAAGTCATGCATACTACAACAACAAACACAATATTATACCATTTGTTAAGATAGATTGAAAGGGTCTGGAGTCGTGAGGTCAGATAACCCCCTCAATTAATGCCCTGAATTCATCAGTAATGGTTATAATACAAAATATTATAATACACGGGGGTGGAGAGATTGGATTATGTTTCCCCCTCGCTTAATGCCCTGAATTTACCAGTAAAAATTGATACAAAAGATTATAAAGGGAGTGCAGAAGCGGGTTAGTTTCCCCCTCGCTTTAAGCACTCAATTTACCAGTAATGGCTAATACAAAATATTTAAACTTACGGCCATAAAGAAGAAGACGTCTCTACGAGGGGTCCCCAATCGGAAGCATTGCTCGTCGGAATGTCTAGGATGGTCTCGTCGTTAAATGGGAATGTGTTCCAGTCGCCACATATGCCAACAATACGTTCGCACCAAATGGGGGGGATTACAATCACCATACAGTGACGGGAAATATAGAGCGTGATCTTGAAGAATATGCATTCAATAGACAGGTAATACCCTGGTATGTGGGAGTTTAGCCACACAACCCTGATGCGAAAGTATGTCCCCGCAAACAAGACTGCCGGTGCGTCAATGTTTGTCTGTAAGATTACGGGTGGCCCAGGGCCATCGGCTACCTGTAATTATTAAAAAACACAAAAATAAAAATGAAAGCTTTGATAAGACATTATTTACAGAATCTTAAAACATGAGGATATTTTAATATAAAATAAAGTCTATGGGATGAATATTAAAAAAAAAAAGCGTGCGCAGAATGGAAAAGTAGTCCGCGAGGAACCGTAGTCCGTTTTCCATATAACTTTGTACAGGTGTTAATCGTCCCTCTTAAGTCCCCGGATAGACACTACAGCCACATTTATATGGTAACATTTTTAATTATAAAATTTTTCAGCAAATGTTATATTTGAAATATTGTAATAATAATGTAAATTGTAGTAGAGATACGTAATAAGAAGTTTTGACATGCTCAAATAAGCAAAAAAAAAAAAAATATATATATATATATATATATATATATATATATATATATATATATATATATATATATATATATATATATATATATTATTCAAGGTAATATTAACATGTTCCACAATTCACATTATATGCTATTCAAACCATATAGTTCAATAGTAATAACTACAGGTGCAAGTCTTATATTTGTGAAGATGTAAGACCTGTAAAAGTGCTTTTCATCGAGTAAACTAGTTAGTAAAATGTCAAGGTGAATGGAATAATCACAATTATGTCACACCAGTTAACAAATGCATATCGATATCAATTATCCAGGTAAATAGGAATGAAAATCTCATTCTCCTTTACTTTCACTTTAGGTACTTTCCTAATGATATTTTTGTCAGTCTGTGTCAGATATATTTATCATATTTTTATACATGCACAGTTGACACGATTGCATCCATAGGTTAAAATGATATTAGTTTTGTTGCTAAGGTGATTGTAATTTTGAATTAAATTGGATAGCCAAACCGCCAGCACTAGTTGCTGACGCAGTGTGCAACTGAAATGACGTTGCAGCGCGGTATGGCATAAAGAAACTGCATTAAATAGAAAGGGACTGTAGAGAGAGAGAGATAAAGAGAGAGAGAGAGAAACAGCTCACTTCCAAAGTGTACATTCCTGCGAAATTGATCTTGTAACGGACGATAACGCTGCTCCCCCAGCAGCCAAATTTCACAGCTTGCAATCGGGTCTTCGGGCCGCCATTGAAGAATTCGTGCCTTGTCAACACATACCACATACTACATCTACGAAGGCCTGGGAAACGAGGCATTGCCATAACTCCGATATGAGCAGGACTGGTGTTGTACCTGAACTCCTTTTTATCGCAAGTCATATAGCGGATATCACCGTGGGCATGGCAATAACAAATGCCAAACACTGGAATGGATATGTAACAGGATAAGTATACCAGCAGAGAACACAGTTACGGCGCATTTCTGTGATATACATTTATTGTCAGTTATCTGAGATGGAACCTTTCATAATATGACTAACTAGAAAAACACTCAGAAAATTTATACATTTATACTTTTCTACGTAAGACTAATTCTGACTTAGACAGGATGTTATATCGAAATCCGTCAATAGCATTGTTAGTTTGCTTCTACCAATTCCCAATGGTTATACTCTCACACTCCAACGGTCAAAGAGGAAAAATCAGAATTTGAAATGTAAAAAAATATGATCATCCTCCCGCAAAGACAGCCCAATATCCAAACACACTAAAGTTCCGCAATGCCCATGCACGCTCCCAATGATAAGCCTATCATCAATCTCAAAAAGTTTCAGCTTCCTCACTCTAATGGTCTAGAAAGAGTCAACAGAAATTACAACGTGAAAACAATTCATAATCAGCCACCCCCAAAGGACAGCAGGACGCCCAGTTGCGCTGAAATGCTACCTGATAACAGTCTATCAATCCCCAAAGTGCGGACTTCTCAACTCTAATGTTCTAGGAGGAGCTAGCAGAAATGGCAAAGTAACAGAATAAAGAAATACCCACCCCCTTGGGACAACATAACCCGCAGTTACACTAAATTAAGAAACAATCAAGCTCATTGATAGCCCAACCCCAATTGCTCTAAAGGATGAGTGCTGGCAACCATTGGCAAAGTGCCCAATAGTCAAATTTCCAAAATGATTTGCTATTATAAAGTTCATGCATATGTTTGTAGCGTGAGAAAAATATTATTTGGTGTGAGGCATCGTCACTCAGTATTTTAATGAGCTGTACGTGTGTGTGTGTGGGGGGGGGGTAAGCAGATTTACCTGTTGCACGTACTCTAATGTATCAGAGCAACTTGTTTCAGCATATATATTACATAAATGATTTTTCTCATGAAACATGTCTTTTGGTGTAAAAAGGAGTTATATGATGAATGCAAGTGGACCCAGCCAGGACCTAATTAAGATGGGGTCTGGGCTTCTTAGGCATAGGACTAGATTTGGTACCTACGCTGATTTCAAACTGGCCATCTAGCAGATGCTCATCAGTATAGTGGCTAGGTTGCTTTATCTGGTAAACGTCTGGTAATTAATTATAGGCTGGTGGTCTCGTTTGGACAATTTACCAAGTCAATATGTTTTCACTGGTCTCCTTGACAACATAAGCCATTAATAGCATTTTGGCAAAAAATACAGTGAGATCACGAATAGTGCTGGTGTAGAAGTTTAAGTCATAAGTAGCAAAACTAGGGTGTGTGTGACGGAGCCATTTATTTTACTTTTTATGCAAAAATAGGCGTAAAAGTGGGTGTTTACACAACAGTTTTAGTTGTAAAGTATGTACTTTCATGCCCATTAGAAAAGGGGTGGGTCAAGCCACCCCTATGTGTAGAGGGTCTCCATAGCATGGGTCTCTACATGGGCGTAACAAAGTATACGCACGGATGCACTGTGCGTACAATTTTTTGGCCAACCATGATATTATTTTATATAAATTTAGTGTATTTTTCACGGAATATAAAAGAAAATCCTCTGCTTATTAAAGTCACCTGTATGTAGGCCTACAAATCCTCTGTATCAATTGTATAGGCACAATTGTTCTGACTCCCCCCCCCCCCCCCCCCCCCCCCCCCCCCCCCGTCTCGCAAACTGAGGTAAACAATGCCTGTAACCTTAACAAGTCCTATCTTAATCGTCCATCTAACTGTAACTTCCTTTACCTCTTAATTGGAGGGTTCAGTGGCCCTCAACTCTTCTGTACCCTCTTTCTTGAGAATATCGAACGCATTCTCGCTGGCGATATTTATCTCAGGATTATTCGCATTCTCGCTGGCGATATTTATCTCAGGTAAAAATCTGCCTGAGTGTTATTTTCAAAGAGCAGCTCCCGCAATCCTGGGGGCACTAGATAAAATCTGGACAGCTTACCCCTCCAAACTAACAGAGTGACATGGGCAATTTTTACAAACAAATAATTAAACTTAGATGTATGTTGGGGAGTCATGCATCCACATGTAAGGTGAATGAAACCGTATGTTAGTTCAACTCAGAGGTGGATCCAGGATTATTCGCATTCTCGCTGGCGATATTTATCTCAGGTAAAAATCTGCCTGAGTGTTATTTTCAAAGAGCAGCTCCCGCAATCCTGGGGGCACTAGATAAAATCTGGACAACTTACCCCTCCAAACTAACAGAGTGACATGGGCAATTTTTACAAACAAATAATTAAACTTAGATGTATGTTGGGGAGCCATGCATCCACATGTAAGGTGAATGAAACCGTATGTTAGTTCAACTCAGAGGTGGATCCAGGATTATTCGCATTCTCGCTGGCGATATTTATCTCAGGTAAAAATCTGCCTGAGTGTTATTTTCAAAGAGCAGCTCCCGCAATCCTGGGGGCACTAGATAAAATCTGGACAGCTCACTCCTCCAAACTAACAGAGTGACATGGGCAATTTTTACAAACAAATAATTAAACTTAGATGTATCAGAGCTCTGTCGTGTCGTACAATTGGTTGTTTTGGGGAGCCATGCATCCACATGTAAGGTGAATGAAACCGTATGTTAGTTCAACTCAGAGGTGGATCCAGGATTATTCGAAGGGGGTCCACATATGCGAAGTTAGCCTCCTTTTAAATAAATATACCGTTCTGGGTAATAAGAATATTGAAACTTTTTTAATTGCGAGAATATTTCTGACTTAATGATGATTTTATTATTAATGGAAATTAAGCTGCAATGTGTGGTACATATACTGTAATTACGCTGTCCTTCATCTTTTGCGTTAGTCTACATTTTGCTGGGAATATTAAAAATATGTGCGTACAATTTTTAAAGGTCTGGTTGCGACCCTTCTCTAAATAAAGTATTTGCCACCACAATATACTGTACATCTATTAATTTATCATAATTAATATAACTTGGAATATCTGATTATCATTTTA
Source organism: Lingula anatina (assembly GCF_051362555.1). Classification (NCBI taxonomy): domain Eukaryota; kingdom Metazoa; phylum Brachiopoda; class Lingulata; order Lingulida; family Lingulidae; genus Lingula; species Lingula anatina. The sequence goes on from NC_141773.1 coordinate 7,163,098, forward strand.
CATTTTATCTTTCTTAACCCTAAAAAATAAGAATAGAAATAAAATATACTTATTGTATTTTCTCATCCATAATTTCCTTTCTTGATAGCGTGCATTACATGAAAGTAGTTTTTTCTGCTTGCAATTGAAAATATTTTACCAACTCAAGGTCGCCCCCCCCCCCCCCTTTCCGAGGTGGGGGTTTAGGGGAATTCCACCAATTATATTTTTAATTTGAAGCAAAAAGGTGAATTTAGGTAGCATTTCACCTACATTAGGAACCTACATTGTACATTAGGAATTAACTGATATTAATGGGAACACTACATTTAACCTTTTTCAAAAGTTATAAATGCAAGGTAATAAAAAAAACACTTTTATGATCATTGATCGTAGCTTATTAGTTGTAAATATGTTTAGTTCCCTAGCTACCAGTCAGCCCCGACTAGTACCCCTCTGTTAATTGTCACAGTTACCGGTAGTTTTCATAGTATTAATGATTTTTTTAAATCCAGGTCTTCATGTTTAACTGTTTGTAAGGGTAAAGTTATTCATATAACTCATTTAAAATAAGTCATTTAAAATCGTAAATTTCTAAAGTGGTCACTGTCTCTGACACCTTCAAAGCCAAAGTCCTCTGAAATCTTCTTGTGACGGGTGTCTGGCTGATAAGAGCAACATATTTGTAGGACGACCTTTGCCTGAAAAGTTAATATTATTTGCTTCTTCTCTGAATTTTATATATCTAACTGAATGCTTTTTTCAATGGTGATGACAAAACTGGTAAAATCATTACTTACAGTAACATGGCAGATGTTTAGTGGGAAAGAAACAGTCCCCATAGTTGTATTGCTCTGCGGGTGTCATTGAGTCCCACATGTCATTAAATGCAATTGATATGTTCTGTTCTTCCGGGGTAAGCTGAGCCTGGACAGAAACAAAAGCTACCATTGCCACAGCAAGGAACATAAGCACGATCACGTTTTTGTCTCCTGTCATCTTCAAGCTGGAGTCTTTCTGGCACTGGTGTTCAAGGAGAGGTGCACAGCAACTGATGTTTTCTCTTCTCCACACATCTTATATATTCATTTGTAAGTGGGCGTAAAGACCGCCTTCGCCACGGTGGCACACAAAGCGTGCGCATGCGTCTTAATTGTCACAACTGTGCCTCGTCTCTTTTTGAATCTTTTCCAAAAGAGGCCAGCCGTTTACAGAAAATCGTCATTTTAAGCATGTGTTGAGAGCGTTTTTTATAAATTCTGCTTGAAAACAATGTCGATTTCATATCTCTCAAATTACCAGACCAACATTTTCAAAGTCCAGTTGTGTCACCGTTGCCTTTATTTTACCATCTAAAGCTTTTTGGCAGCTACCAATTTTAAATGTTACTAAACGATGTGCAATGGTGATCGGTAACACAAATGGCCAAATTTCCCAGGTGAAACCCCGTTAATGTTCAGACTATAATATTCAAGTAGGGTTACCATAAACTCTACCATGCCTTTAAGATTACGGGGGACATTACAGTTGTTTCAGAAATCGATAATGCCATTTTTTATACATGTTTATCAAACGTCCATGTAACAATGGGCTGATTATGGGGTTTTTCTGAAATACTTGAAAATATAACATCTTCACTGTGTCGATGGAGAGGACACACCCGATTCTCAAATTCTAAATTGATATTTAGATTATGGATAAGAGACGGCATTATAAATTTAACCTTCACTCCAGTAATATTTCAACGCAGTTAGAAGTGAAAGAAAGTCGATCTTCTCTAACCACACTTAATTGACATTATTTATTCATATCATCGGAGACAGCAAAATGCATCAGTAGGCAGAAACTGCGCAAATAATTGAAATGCGTAGTGTTTTTCTTGTCTGTCAAGAAAAATGTTGCTGGTACCGGTGACTTTTTCAAGTTTAATTAAACGTCTTTATTTTTATGCACCTTCGATGAAAGTCTTCGTATTCATTAAAAAAGAATGAAGTGTAGGCCACAAAACTGACTAAATGAGGTATGCAGCATGGCCGCCTTCCATACATTTCCAACACTCTTCTTAACTTTTGCCAAGCTTTATGATTATACTGAACACTGGATAATGATTGAAATCATTTCAATGTCACACAAAGAGCTGAATGTTAATGTGATGCGTTAAAACCAACACCTCAGTTAATTGGTATCATCAGCAAAGAAGAATTTTAATCAAATATTTATTTGTATTTTGTGTAACACGGAAGGGTTCACGCTTCTTACTTCTGTCACCTCTTTTAGTGCCCTTGGAAAACTTAACAAGATGTCTTTGAACACAGTTTTCAAAGCGCTTTTCTTCATATGGAATTTTATGTCCAAGAATGAACTTTTTATTAAGCGCTTATCCTTCAAATTAAAAGATGTGATGCCACACGAAAGACAACTCACCACACAAAAATACTCAATAGTATAAAACGTGGTGGTTTGTTGGTTAGCAAAAAAGATCCAGATTCATCTCATAATCAATCAACAGGAAAGAAATTTGCTGCAAACTAACTATACATTTAGTTGATTTTTCACATTTTGTTATACTGAGGAATCCTGTGGTTAAAAACAATAGCTGTCCCTAATCTTCAAACACTGGTGCATCCCCAAACCACAGATACAAACAAATTTACCCCCTCCCCCATCAATTCTCTAATTCCCTTTTAAAATACGGAGTTGTTTGTGATGTTAAGGCCTTGAGTCGGACCTCATATTTTGAGAACTAATCACTATTACACTGATAGTTCTTCTGTTGAGCTGTAATTATATAGTTGATTAAGATTGTGACTCCCCAGCCACACTTAATTGACATTATTTATTCAAATCATCGGAGACAGTGAAATGCATCAGTAGGCAGAAATTGCGCAATTAATTGAAATGGGTAGTATTTTTCTAGTCTGTCGAGAAAAAATTTGCTGGTACCGGTGACTTTTTTCAAGTTTAATGAAACGTCTTTATTTCTATGCACCTTCGGTGACAGTCTTCGTATTCATTAAAAAAGTGCAGGCCACAAAACTGACTAAATGAGGTATGCAGCATGGTCGCTTTGATTTTCCAAACATTTCCAACACTCTTCTTAACTTTTGCCAAGCTTTATGATTATACTGAACACTGGATAATGATTGAAATCATTTCAATGTCACACAAAGAGCTGACAATGTGGACGATGTTAATGTGGTTAAAAACAACAGCTATCCCTTATTTTCAAACACTGGTGCATCCCAAACCCACAGTAAATATGTAAATTTACCCCCTCCCCCAAACAATTACCTAATACCCTTTCAAAATACTTAGTTATTTGTGATGTTAAGGCCTTGAGTCAGACCTCATATTTTGACAACTAATCATTAAAACACCGATGGTTCTTCTAGTGAGCTGTAAATACATAGTTGATTAAGATTGTGACTTCAAGATTGTGTATCAAGAAGGTTTTTCGGAATGTCTTTTTTAGCGCACTCCAGCACAAGGTGTGCCAGAGTGTTGAAATAGCAAGACTAATAATAATAAATGTAAATGTAAATAAGTTTATTAAAACACTTATTTACATTTACATTTATCATTATTAAACCTAACCTACCTTTTTAAATAGCAAACACATCTCTCCGCAAAATAACGTATTTCAGATAGGAAATTAACACGACGACATTTCTTAGACTCCATCTTTCCACCTTAACGGTACTTTCTATATTACTCTCAGCCAGCAGATAGTTAACCCAGTCAAGTCATGGGTTTTGCAAGGAGCCATGTCATAGGACGGATATTTTTAGGTCATCGTAATGCGTTCATATCAGACCAATAACAGCATACGTATACTCATCAACATTTCCTTCTAAGAACCTTTCTATTCCTAAGTTCTTTTATAAGAATCGAAATCATAAAACACATCGGGCGTCCTTACACGCGAGCGGCAGCAACACGTATTTTCCTTTCAATTTCACTCGCATTTATCATTTAAGTTAGATACACCTCTAAACTCCACTAATAGTAATATAATAAGATTTTTTGAAGACCATATTTAGCCAGAGGCATTACCTGTGAATATCCAGTGAAAAATCAATCAGTGGACCTGGTAGAGGGTAGGGATAAGCATATTTAAAGTAGGAAAAACATCAACTGTGTAAGTAATAACACAAACGCCAACCTTCTCCCTACAATCGTTAAAAGGTCTTTATCAAACTGGACAGTACCCATGGTCCGCGTCTGCTGTCACCAAGGATCCATTCCCACAGGTATTTGGAGCAATCTATATCCCTGGGGAGTCTCACTAAATTGCTATCAACGTAACCGGCTTAAATGTCTAGTAAAACTGTTAGGGGGTAATTACCTTAACCCCCTAGCTGATTTAGTAGGCGTGACAGACATTTAAGTCGGTTAAGTTGATAGCAATTAAGAGAAACTCCCCAGGGAGTTACACCGATCCAGATGGATCAACCTAAGCAGTGGAACTCGGTCCAAATTTCTGTTACCGACCACACGACCGCAAAGGCGGTCCAACCAGTTACTAGATAGTAAATAAATAACTAAAGCCATAGCGTGTTTTCCTTTCTATAGATACTCATCAATCGTCTGATCAGTTAAGGGTTTTATGCCCACAAGGGGTGGTTTTGAACTCAATGGTGATCCAAATAGATACATGTACCTCTCTCATATGCAGGTATGGGTCCTCTAAAAACCGATCAATAAACAACAATAATAATATAATAAAGCAATAAACTCTATCAGCGACACTACAGTTAAGTAATAATAATGTCGCCTCGCATTAAATGAGAACACTGAAACTATATGGAATCTTTTTGGCATTATCTTCAAACTGTGTTGAGGAACTTGTTTTGTCCATTTGAAAAAAGGTACGTTCCAGGTATTTAAACGGCAAAGACCCGTATATAGAGCGGGTTTAGAAAAAATTATTGGCTGAAATCCCCACTGCCCCCTGAAGCATCGGTAATAGATGAGCAGATGTACTTAAAATGAACGCACTCTGGCCATTTCCGAAGCCAGCAGGACAAAAATATAATAATAATAATAATAATAATAATAATAATAATAATAATAATGATAATAATAATAAATAAATAAATAAATAAATAAACAAATGAAAAATAAATAAATAAACAGTGTAAAAACAAACCATCTTCTGCACTATATATTCTGTTGACATCTCCACAACAATGTTGAACATTTCTCGCTTTAATTAAACGTGTATTCAACATAATTTCACTTTAAAGATTTGTGCGAGATCAGTCATTTATACTAAAACTACGCAGCAGTAGATATCTGTGTTTGTACACGTCGTGCAATAGTAGCATATTATGATAAGCTCTGCACAGCACAACCAAATTCAGTGAAGCAGCTGCACATTGGGCTGACATATACGTGACGTTAATAAAAAATCTCAAACAAGGGCAACATACCATGAGTTTGCGTGAGATCATTTTTAAAATTTATTGGCCGTATTATTACATTACTTACAGTTTACAACAGGCATTCAGTGAATCCTCCAAACCTTTAACAGTATCGTTATTAAATACGCTTCAAAGATTTAGATGTTGTCCGTGCTATAAGCATATGCAATGGTACATGTACATGTACATCTCTACCAAATTGATAGACAAAAGGGACCATTCGTTGTGTATAAATCAGCTGGCTCAATAGAAAAAGGCATTAGCGTGGTGTAAGTTAGTTTAATCAGATATTACTACAGTAGTCAGTAGTCAAATTACTCTTCTTTTAAAAGACACTTATAATTAGGCAAAGAGTGAAATCAACTAAGAAAATAATTATCCTGCATACTAGTATAGAATAATGAATGGCCCCTTAGTGCATTTATTGATACGCCAACGGAAAGGCAAACTGTTTCTTTAAAATCTCATTCATTACGACCTGTTCTTCCAGAGTGCGGGTTGCCTTAGAAGTTGGTTATTAACCGCATCAGCTGAACAACAAGGAGAAGCTTATATAGGAATAATCATATGTGTGTGTGTGTGTGTGTGTGTGTGTGTGTGTGTGTGTGTGCGTGCGTGGTGGGAGGGGGGCCGGCACACTCACACGTGTGTAAACTAGCAATTCGGCACCAAAGCAATCTTATCCAATCGTTACGCTGCCCAATAAAATAGAAAATCGTTCCACGTAAACGTTACGTTATCCAGTGCTTAATGCGTGGTTACAGTAGCTAGACCTACTCTTTCCAACAACAGGCATCTTCATACCAGTTTACGCTTCAAGAAACTGATTCATCAGTAAATACTAGAAAGAAAGCATCTTAAGTCATATACTCACGAAGGCTTTACACATCGTCCCAGCGGGCAAATTATGTTGTTTTAACGTTGAAACAACGTTGAGCCATAACGTTGAGAAGCCGCTGGATAAACATTGGATTTGAAAGTTGTGTCAACCTCAGATACCAACGTTGTATCAACGTCAGAAACCAATGTTATATCAACCCCACCCAGCGGGAAATTACAACGTTAAAATTTCCAAGGTTTAGATTAATAATATATATATATATATATATATATATATATATATATATATATATATATATATATATATATATATATATATATATATAACAAAGTCACAGTCACCTCAACCTGTCTATCTATAACAGGTTAACAAGAACTGTCAACTTTATTGACTTCACTCCATCACATTTACAGCAACTTATTCATCCTAGTGTTAGCTCAACTTCAGTTTATTGGAATGTATTTCTGAATAACAAGTTAAGAAAATTCACTAGTTCACTAAAGACACAAAACAACTGTCACTTTTACTTTAAAACCCTTTTGTTATTAATTTGATCAATTTAGTTTTAGTATTGATAAACAAAGTATCACGTTTCAATAATTAATATTTTAAATTACAATCCATAACTGCAAGGTTGTGTTAATGACCAAAATACAACGTTGAGTCAACGTCACATTATGACGGTGTTTTGACGTGGCTGGATCAATTTTACGTTGAATTTAGATAGATCAACGGCAATTCAACATATCAACCTGTTTTCAACGTTGATCCAACACGACTATGCCTGCTGGGGTGTGATGTCGTTAGTGTTTTGAATCTGATTGATTTTGTTAACTCAATTAGCAAAATCGAAACACTACTTATTTCCCCAAATGCAAGGATAAAAATCGACCTAGCAGCGTCAGGGTATCAGTTATTGCAAAAGCGACTATCAATTTGGTCAGAAAAAAAATCGCTGAAACGGCGTTAACATCATTCGGTTATCATTCGGTCATTCCTGTGGACATTTTTCGATTATCAACATAGTGAAAAAGAGAAAAGGCCACGTAATACTTCTCCATACTCACTTGAATGCACGTGCAGTAGGCATGAAAAAAAAAAGAAAATTCAGCCAGAGGGCAGACTATCAGGGTCAATACTTAAAAGCGAGCTATTTCACGTCAATCAAACGAACTTTCCAAGGAATAAAAAATTGGTCACAGGGTAAGGACTGTATTGACTTGTCGAGTAAACAGTTTTATAAGGCACAAGCCCAAGTTTAGTTTAAAAGACAAAATAAGTGTTCCTTTGAAGATCAAGTCCATTTCATTTGCATCATTTTCAGACAAATTTTCTTTTGATTTTAATTTTTATGACACCACATTTATAATTTGAATTTTTAAAACTCTTTACATTTTAAATTACTGAATTTTCAGTTGATCTTTCTATATCTCTCTCAAAAAATCCTTTATTTTTGCCTTCACTTATCGAATAAAGGACAATGGAATGATTGATTTTAGGATTAACATTTTAAATCTGTATCTACTTGTACAGTATCGATTTGAAAGTTCGAGTGTGTAAAAAGAGTCAATGTTGCTACAGATATGCAAGCCAGGCACATCCGATACACTACATAAACATATCTGAACAGTTTTATGTTTTGCTGAGCCACTGCCTTGTATGTGTGTGAGGCAGTGTTATTCAGACATTCGTGAGTGTGGCAGTGTGATTCATTTATTCGTGTGTGTGGCAGGTTTGCTCATCAATATTTTGTTGAGCTTTTTTGAAAAAACTCACTGAAGTTATATTTAAGACCTTACTAGTTTTTAAAAATTGTATCTAAATGAATCCACTTTATTAGTGTTCTAAACTGCCCATAATGCTCTTAACAATGCAAAGACGCAATTAGTATATGATCTGGGACAGGTACTAATTGGGATGTGAGCTGGGCCACTAAGGAAATCTATAACTGACTCTATGTCGAATATATATATATATATATATATATATATATATATATGTGTGTGTGTGTGTGTGTGTGTGTGTGACTTACAACAGTAGTCGCCTTGGTTTGTTATGATACACAGGTCGTCCACTCCGTGGTTTCTACCGTAGTTCCACCAGCCACCATTGACCCTGACCAAAACCAGTAGGGGTACAACTCCCATGGAACATGGAGTCGTCAAAGTTACCATCCACAGCAAGACTGGCAGGGTACCAAATTTGCTCGGTAGAACTTTGGCCAAATTCTGCGTGCAGCCTCTGCATAGTGTCCCATCTGCCGGGGAGAGATAACAAAAATATTAATTATCATATTATTATTATTATTATTATTATTATTATTATTATTATTATTATTATGATGTGCAAGTATAAACTAAATATAGCAATAAATGTTGAATATACTTTTCATCCTTAATCGGATTTATTGGGCATTTATACAACAGTTTTGAAAATTAGAAACAACCATCTAACCAAAAGGATGAATAATTTTATGATATTGTTCGATGTTACATACCATATTATTGCCCAAATACATATCTTTCAGCTCTGTGAAAAATCAATAATCAAACACTACTTTTCGCTATGTGCTTTTCCTGCTAAACTTGCCCAAAAATATCACAGTTACTCCAACAAAAAGCAGCCTTAGGACCACCATGCCATAGTCACACATTTCGTTATCCCAGCATTTGCCGATGGCAGACTGATCAAAAAAACATTTCGTTGTTGTCTCTGATGGTGATCTGATAAATGTGGAGTGATTGCAAAGAAGGAGAAGTTCACTTGATGCTTGAATGTTCAAAAGCGCGCCAATGTCATTCATTAGTTGCCTAATTGATGGATAGTGAAATATAACCGGGTGTTTTAAGTATATGGCTGTATGCTGCAAAATGAACCTTGTCAACATTTCATCTCATCATTTTATTGTAAAAGCTTTTTCATCTATTCGATGCTGAATGTCAGTTATAATATATGTGTTTATGTATTTTTGACTCCATACATTTCCGACCCAGTTTGTCCTCTCTCTCTAAGGTGAGCCATCACGATTTTTGTAGATAAAGTAAATAAACTTGCGCTGGTTCTATTTTTTTTTTTATTGTTTTACAGTTTTACAGTATATTCCACGTGTGTATCACAACTCCGCATGGAGTCTACTCCTAACATGGAAAAAAAACACGTGTCCAAAAAAAATATCAGAACTCCGCATGGAGTCCACATGTGCACTCTTCAACCTCGAAGCACTACTCACTCTTTTTCCCCTTTCACCACCAGGGGGACCCACCGTACAACACATCCAACACAATCCAACACAATCGGTTACAATCATAACAATATTTGACATTTTCCCCACCTTGAAATATATTACATATATTTCAATGAATTACAATACTAATAATCTTACTTTATTACTAGCAATACAATACGGTTAATAGTGTGCCAATTATCAAGTCCATGTCCAGTCCTTTGTCTTAATTCCAGTTCATGATAATAATATTCTCAGTTCACATTGAACATTCACAGTTCACTTTGATAGTCCACAGTTCATCATAACAGTTCATAAGTCCAATATAGTTGGTTTTTTAATATTTCTTCCATATCTTGAATATTGAGCAGTTTCTGTCTCAGTTGTGATGTTGGGAGAAAGCGCATGATCAATGTCAAATTGTTGCTTTCCTGTAGAAATGTTAACCCCTTGATCATCTAACTCAGGTTCTACTGGCAAAGATTCTAAACCTACCCCACTACTAATTTCAAGGTCATGTAACTTTTGTATTGGTCTGGTAATTAACCCTTTACTAGTTTTGACCTCAACTGACCTAACTAGACCATCTCTACCTGGAAAAATCCTTTGCACTACTCCCAATGGCCATAATAAACGTGGAGAATTTTGGTCTCTCACTAAAACTACTGATCCAATGTTTAACCCTTTCCCACCTGAAACACTACTTTGACAAGATGGAAGGTTACGAATGTATTCTGATGACCATTTTCCCCAGAATTTGTTCAACAATTGATTTCTATGATCATACATGGCAACCAAGTCTACATTGTTCATATCAGGAATTTCTTCCAAATCATTCAAAGGACCACTGGTTAACAGTCTTCCTACAAGAAAATGTGAAGGGGTTAAAGAAACCCGGTCCTCAACATCATCTGCAACAAAGGTAAGTGGCCTGGAATTGATACAGGCTTCTATCTCAAACAGGGTGATTTCTAATTCACTTCTAGTCAAAGACCGTGTGCCAATAGTCTTCTTCAAAGATGATTTCACAGATCCCATCAAACGCTCCCACCATCCTCCCCACCAAGGGGCCAAAGGAACAATGAATTGCCACTTAGGACTATTTGAACCAAAATACTGCAATACAAGCTTCTTTGCTGCAACAAATCCACGTGTATTATCTGAAATAATGACTGAGGGCATACCACGGCGGGCAACAAAACGCCGAATTGCATTCAAAGTGTCCTCTGCTGAAAGAGAACATACAAGCTCTAAATGTACAGCCCGTGTAACAGCACAGGTGATCAGCAATATATAAAACTTCTTGCTGCCAGTATCACAACAAAAGAGTGGACCACCATGGTCCAAACCTGAAAAAGAAAAAGGTGGCGCATTGTTCACTCTCATACTAGGAAGTGGGGGTACCGGCTGACTGCTAGCTGCAGTATCTAACCGTTGACATGTGATGCATTCTCTTTTCACACGTTTACACATGCGCCTTGCACCAATAATCCAATATTCATCTCTCAATCTGACCAATAAAGAGTTCACACCTGCATGCTTCAAAGTGTTATGCAAATGTCGAATGAGTAACAATGAAAAATGACCCTTTGGCAGAATGATAGGATGTTTTGCCTCATATGACAGATGAGAAAACTGTAATCTGCCTTTAACCCTTAATAAACCATCACTATCAATGAAAGGTGACAGTTTAAATAAAGGGGATTTCTTTGACACAGACTGTTTCTCAAGAACACAGGCTATTTCTTCACTGAAATTTTCTCTCTGCACAACAGATATCAGGTGCACTTTAGCTTCCTGAAGCTCCTTAAGTGTCAGATCTCCAGTACAATGAGCTTCTTTACTGGCTTTCAAATTGCCAATAAATCTCAAAACCCAAGCCATAATCCGGAGGGTCTTTGTAAATGTACTCCACTTTTCAAACTGGAAAACAACATCAGGGGTTTCAAACTTGAGCAATACAGGATTTGATTTCATTTCAGAAATAACCACCCCTTCATTCACATCTGATTTAGACACAGTTTCCATGCTAGAAATCTTTGGTGTAATTTCACGGAGGAAAACTGGTCCATGTAACCAGGTTTCAGATACACAAAGCTCTGGACCTGAGATACCTCTGCTCAGTAAGTCTGCAGGGTTCTGATTACCTGGACAGTGCAACCACTGAGTTGGGTCAGTCGGACTCTGAATTTCAGATATTCTGTTTGAAACAAAAGTTTTCCATTTTCTTGGATCACTTTTTATCCAAGATAAAACTATGGTGGAATCAGTCCAGCAAGTATAAGGAACATTTGCTGAAAAATGTAAACTGTCTCTCACAAAGGACAGCAGTTTTGCAGCTAACAATGCTGCCAACAATTCAAGCCTAGGTAATGTTATAGGCTTCAGAGGGGCCACCCTGGTCTTACTATACACCAGAGAAATACGCCATATGCCATCCTTGGACAAAGTGCGTAAATACACACAGGCACCATATGCCTTTTCAGAGGCATCACCAAATGCATGAAGCTGATATACCTCTACATCATTCCAGTGACCCACTGTATAACATCGAGGTATTCTCCACCCTCTCACTGCATGCAAACCCTGCAACCAGCACTTGAACTGCTGTGCAATGATATCTGGGACAATCTCATCCCAGTCTAAGTGCAATCGCCATAGCGACTGAAACAAACACTTGAGCACTACAATGAAAGGTGCCAACAACCCCAAAGGGTCAAATAAACGTGCTAAATAACTCAAAATAACACGTTTGGTAACACAAACATCAGAAGACAATTCTAATCCAACAAAATAAAAACAATCCTCTGTAGGCATCCACTGTATGCCAAGGACTTTAAGCATTTTTTCAGTGACAGACCTGTCACTAAATTCCTGACTGAGCAACTCGCCCACAGTGTCACTGTTTGAAACCCACTTTGAAAATTTCATGCCAGCTTGTTGCATTATGGAGTCTGCCTCTCTTATAAATGCACAAGCTTCAATCTCATCATCACATCCAGAAATGAGATCATCCACATACAAATTCTGATTCAATTCATCCACTACATGAGAAGTAGGGTATTGGGACAAATGATGTTTCACTGTGGCATTTAACAGAAATGGGCTACACTTATTACCAAAGGGAACCCTCGTAAATCTCATTGTTTTCACAGTACCCATATCATTCCATAAGAAACGATGGACATCACGGTCCTCTGGCTTCACTTGAATCTGCAAAAAAGCCTTGATTATATCAGCGCACACAGCAACTGGCCAACGTCTGAAACGAATCAATATTTCAATGAGATTTGGAATCAGGGAAGGGCCAGCTTCTAAACAATCATTCAGAGATATTCCATTGTAACCCTTTGATGATGCATCAAAAACAGGGCGGATTTTTGTACTGGCACTCCCCTCTTTGATAACAGGCCTGTGAGGCATATAATAGACAGGGTGGGGCAGCTCAGACACATTGGGAATATCTTCAACTTGTTCAATGAAACCATTTTCAAGATATTCACTGAAGACACCATGATACTGCTTTTCTAACGTAGGTGTTTTAGCCAGTTTTCTAGAGGTGTTATTCAATCTCTTTCTGGACTGAGATTCATTTTCCAATAAACTACCTCTAGCAAATTCATTTTTCCATGGTAGAGAAACTTCGTATCTACCACTGGCTAAATGCACCACAGAATTTTCAAACTGTTTCATCAAATGATCATCTGAAAAGGATGACTCATCCTTGGCTACCCCTACACTCTCTAAATCCCAAAAACTATGGGCTGCTTTTTCAGAGAAGTCTGATAAACAGAATAGCTGATGAGAATGTGAAACAAAAGAGGTCTCAGAAACAGGCACTACTCCTGATACTATCCAACCAAAAATGGATTTCTGAGCAATCAAATGTTGTGAAAGTTTCACGGTTTCACCAGTGAAAAATCGCCAATATGAATCCAGGCCAATGAGGAGATCAATGGGCACCTTCTCCCCGGGACTATTTTCCACATTTACCACTTCTCCCTCAAGGGAATTAAAAAAATGTGGAGGTACTAATGGACAAGAAAGTGGTGCTGAAATGACTGGGACTCCAGTTGCCATGATTGAAATTACACCCTGATTTTCTTTCAAGACAACATTGTAAACATCACTAAATGAAGTTTGAGTTGAATTCTCATTGCCAAAGTAACTGTAAGAAACACATTCATGATCAACCCATTCAGGTGAAACCCTGTTCACCAAATCTTGGGAAATGTAAGTTTTATCAGACCCTGTATCAAATAACACATTGGCAAAAACACTCTCCTTGGGTCCTTGAATCTGAATTTTCACAACTTGCAAAAGTACCTTGCCCTTCCCAGAAAGTGAATGGTTAGTTACACCTGACCTATGAGTTGCTTGGTTAGTACCACCTGACCCAGGAGCAAAATCTCCTTGACCTACACCTAAGTTGGATCTAACAGGGCATGCTTCAGTGACTGATTTAAATGCACCACAAAGTAATTTGTTGTGGCTACCATTGCATTTAGTACATGTAACCCTACACCTACTAAAATTGTGACCCTTCTTAACAGCTAAACATCTAAAACATGCACCTATCTGACGTAACATGCGCTTTCTCTCATTAGGTGAGACTGTACTGTACATAGTAATATCAAAACAGTGGTCAATAGAGTGACCTGTACGATGGCAATAGGCACATGAGTTACCTGAACCGTTCACACTTGTTTGCAAAGCTGCTGCAGTACATGGCAATGTTTTTGACTTTCCTGTTGAACCACATGTAGTAACTCCCATTGTGAATGACTGTGACCTTTCCATACGTTGAATTTCTCGATGTAAAAAATCCATGGACCATTCCAGATCACTCTCCCGATGCAGACTGTCACGAGCCCACTCCAGTCTCATGGTCTGTGGTAACCTTGATATCACCAAGGGCGTGAGGATAACTCCATATTGGCGTCCATGAATTCCTAAATTTTCCAAGCTCCTCACATGTGCTGTTAGGTCATTGTAGAATTTCCAGTACTGAGTGATGGTTGGATTGGATGGCAGAGTTATTTTCAATACTTCCTGGATGTGACTGAAAATGATTTTCTCACTATTTCCGAATCTATCTATTAAAAGTCTTTTTGACACTTCGTAGTTGTCTTTGGTGAGTGTTAGACCTGCAATGGTGGCCTGGGCCTCTCCCTCTAACAAAGAGCGCAGATAAGCAAACTTGGAAATAGTGGAAATGTCCTTATTATTGTCAATGACTGCACAAAACTGATCGAAAAAAGCGGGCCAATCCAAGACATTGCCTGAGAATTTTGGTAAATCTATTTTGGGTAACTTAGCAGACGTACAATCTTTAGTAGCACTGCTCACCTCACGCGTACTGTCACTGGAAGGTGGAGACTTTATAGACTGTACCCGTCTCATGGCCTTAACATACCATGACTTGGCCTCATCTCTGAAAGCTGCCGCCTCCCGTTGGTCTGCTTCCATGTCCTCACTTGATTCAATTTCCATTTCCACATCCATTTGAACTTCATCAAGTTTAGATATCCGCTTTTCCAAATCCGAAACACAGTCTTTTAAAATGTCAATATCCTCTTCTTCACTTTCCAAAATATCTCTGATTCTTTCACATGAACGAGTCACCCAACCTCTCACTGAGGCTCTGGATTTTTTTACCTTTGACATGGCTAAGCGTTCAAATCCGTGACGCTGTAGTCCTGCAATATGAATTCCCGGCTCTCGGCACCAAAATTTTGTAGATAAAGTAAATAAACTTGCGCTGGTTCTATTTTTTTTTTTATTGTTTTACAGTTTTACAGTACATTCCACGTGTGTATCACAACTCCGCATGGAGTCTACTCCTAACATGGAAAAAAAACACGTGTCCAAAAAAAATATCAGAACTCCGCATGGAGTCCACATGTGCACTCTTCAACCTCGAAGCACTACTCACTCTTTTTCCCCTTTCACCACCAGGGGGACCCACCGTACAACACATCCAACACAATCCAACACAATCGGTTACAATCATAACAATATTTGACAACGATCAATAAATATGCGTGATGTTGTTTATAAACTTAGTTCCTCGAGTACTGATTTTTTGTCTTGGGTTCATGTGTTGTTTTTTAATATTAATAAAGTTAATCCCAAAAAGGAGTGGCATTTTAATCGCGCTTTCTTTCTCACAGTCTTTTAGGTTTTCATGACAAGTTTGCAAATTTTATTGTTGATTTTAGATGTTCTATTCCTTAATAAATACCTGTACTAACTATATAGAAGGTGGTTGTCTATATATCACCTTAATGTCGCTATGTTTGTAACCCGTCTTTAAATGCCAAAGTCCTCTTTTTTCTTGTGTCTTTGTTGCCTTAAAAACGTTAAATCTCCTCGCACTTGTCGTTTTCTATATATTCACTGAAGACCTACAACTAGATGTATGAGCTACATCTTTCCAACTGTTTAGAAAAAGGCATAACGGTAGCATTTACATCTAAAATTTTCAAAATGTTTCCGTTGTAGATGACAGTTTACTGCTCATTAACCAAAATAAACTAACACAAATAACATTAAGGTCATGACCTTAATCACCCAACTCAACCCATCTCCTACCCCTACTGATTTTTCCATCACCCTGGTTGATTTAACCCTTTCTTCTTCTTAAATTTATATTAGGTTTATGTGTGTGCTACCACACACATACTTGAATTTTGAGATTTCTAAATAATTTGATATTTGGAACCTGCGGTTCGAAATAGATTGAGATTCCCTTGGAAATGTACAGAGAAGAAATAGAAATGACCCCATCCATCGATAATGTCCTTAAAATCTCGAGATGTATAAGCGCCATACCCATGCCAATTCCAGTAACCTCTGATACTCATATAAGTAGTAGAATGTAGTAGAATGTCGTCCTCACTAAAAGAAAAACTATTCGATACTCTGGTCATGCCAGTCGCTACTTATACCGCTGAAGTTTGGGGCCTTTCAAAAATCACCGACAGATCTCCAGTAGAAAAAATCCAAAGACCTTCTAGGCGCACATCCTAAAAGTATAAACCAAGCCGTCAGAGGAGAATTCGGTAGCCTACCAGTATCCTTTAAAATCCAAACACAAGTTATAAAATCTTCGCAAGAAATATTAAACCTGGAAGATAATAGTTTATTGAAACAGTCCTACCTGGATGAAATAGAAACATACAATCTTTAAAAAAAACATCCAATCTTACGGAGATAAAGCAGGAAAACATGTCATGGTGTGAAGGTGTGAGACAAATACTTTAAAGAACGGCTTTGGTGATGTGTGGCTAGACCAAACATATGATAAAAAAACTTTATCCAATGGTTTAGGGAAAGAATCAGGGACAGAATAACACAAGAATGGCAGAGAGACATATATAACCAACACCAAGTCCAAATTGCAAGTTTATTGTCAATACAAGAACAAATATGTGAAGGAAAGATACTTAAATACAATTAAAGATAGAGATAAATGCACCATTTTAACTGGATTCCGCATAAGTGCGCACAACCTAGGTATTGAAACAGGTAGATATGAAAATATTCCTCAAGCAGTCAGAATTTGCAAAAAGTGTAATTCTGGGGAAATAGAAGATGAAATCCATTTCCTTGTGTTGTGCCTTCTTTATACAGATCTCCGATATGATCTTTATTCAGTGTACAAAAAAACAATATACAAACTTGACATTTAATATGGAATATTTTTTTCCAAATCATTTTTCATCAGTTTTTTCTGACTGATAAATGGAAATAAGGATTAAAATCGTGTTTTAAATTATCTCTTTTAGGTCTTTGTGACATCAGTTCATTAATAGAATTTGCCAGAGAAGCAAACAAAAACACATTGCCTATTCTACGTCATACGACAGCCATTAAAAGAGATATTTTGGATCTCCATATTTTCCAAATTATTGTCTGTAAGGGCCCCTTTACACTGGACGGCGTCCTTTCTGCGTCCCTTCTGCGTTCAAAAATGTGGTCAGGACGCTCAACGGTCGCCAAAGCAATTAAATCGTGTCTCAGTGTAAAGGCGTCTGCGTCCCTTGTGCGTCCTTTGAACAACCGTATCTTGATTTTACCTGTAAAACTGCGAGCAACCTGCCTGTACGTCATCTGTGCAACCCAAGGCGTCCATTGCGATGTTTGAGAGATCATTGAGCATTTTTGCTGCGTTCTGGGTACCTTCATCGGCGATCAGTGGCGTCTATTCTACGATCATTCTGCATCCTGCTTGACCGATGAGCGTTATTTGGGCGTCCTTCTCTATATTCTAACTCATCTTTTCATCGGTTCTAACCAGGTCATCCAATAAAGAACATTTCCAGCACACAAAACAAATAAATGGGAATAAACGCTTTAAACTATAGTGATGCAAGGTCTGCATGGACTGATAATCAGCCAGATGCTCATTGTTATTCTTATAAGAAGGATGGACAGGGACCGAAAACGAGAAAGTATGACTGACACAACATAGAATGTTTGAATCCGTTTTCAAATGAAGCATTCTGCAAAAAGTTCTGACAATTAATCT
This sequence comes from Lingula anatina, assembly GCF_051362555.1. Lineage (NCBI taxonomy): Eukaryota > Metazoa > Brachiopoda > Lingulata > Lingulida > Lingulidae > Lingula > Lingula anatina. The sequence goes on from NC_141773.1 coordinate 7,181,097, forward strand.
TGTAAAAAAGGCAAAATATTCGTTTAATAATAACCTCAAAAAAAAAAAAAAAAATGGATCGTTTCATGAATTTTAGGGGAAAAAACAATCGGAGGCTGATATGAGACCACTGTTACCCTTAGAATTCCTTTCTGGTGAAAAATACCTCAGCACGGCCCCGTTTGAGAGTGAAAAAAAATAACGTTCTACGTGTCGAACACTGGACATTCTTTGAGTTTTCATTCTGCAACCAAAGCGTTGCTTGTGGCTCCTTTCTACGACCGCGGCGATGCTTGTGCGTCCTCTCTGCGACCGCGGCGATGCTTGTGCGTTCTCTCTGCGACTACGGCGATGCCTGTGCGTCCTTTCTGCGTCCATTGATCGACCATCCTACATCGCGTTCTCTCTGCGATTGTTTTGAACATGCTCAAAACTTCGCGGCGTCCATGGCGTCCTCGGCGATGCTTGAACGTTCTTTGTGCGACCTTGGCGATCACTGTGCGTTCTTTGAGCGTCCGACGGCGTCCTGGCCAGTTTCATGGTCGCACAAAGGACGCAGAAAGGACGCCGTCCAGTGTAAAGGGGGTTTAAAAGAGTTACACGCTCCACAAAGGACCCTGATGTCAGTGTCTAGTCACAGTAATGGTCGCTGTTACGCCTGACCTCTTCTGGCTGCTACCAGCACTCTCAATTAGCAAGGCATTCCTTGGGATAGGTTTTTCAAGTTCAATCTAGAATAACAATCCAGGCACCGGTCAAAATCAGTCCAATTTGGTCCAGTTTTGTTGTAGGGCATGTAGACCATTGATTCGGCAAGTAATGGCCTACCCACATATTGTCTATGTGGTTCAAATATGGCGATTTTGATGACCAAGGTAGCTGCTCATTCCCTTGGTTCTGTAAGTAATCTACTGTTAAAAGTACACTGGGTGAACCGGCAATCTCACCGTGCAACCTAAAATTGTTTCTAAGGTGCCCCCTATCAAATGATAGTCAAGTGGTTCCCAGATTATTCCTTTATTTGATTTGGTTCAGGTTTTCGTTGATGACTACCATTGGTGTTTTGGCACCAATGTTGTATCCACTCCAAATACTGACGCTGTAAATATATATGAGATCGGAGGTTTTTGAAAAAAGAACGCATTTTTACCTAGGCATACCTTCGAAACTGAAAAATTCCAGATCAAATGTCAAGTCTGTATTAACTTTGAGCATCTTACCAGAATGGATAAATTTATAACACTAATGACTGGTAAGAAGAATGAACAGATGATTGCTCTTGCCAAATATTTATGGTTAGCCTTTCAAAAAAGGGGCTGTGCTGCCCCTATTACCAACAAGTGTACTGGCTGTTGAGTAGGTAAAACCACTTGGACTCTGCCACTTATGTTTTGTATTTTTCTTACAAATAGTCGTACTATTTCACTACCTATTATAATTCATACTTATTTATAAGTGCATTCCTATTGTACATTTCCATCTACACATGTAGATGCTAGGATACAATGAATAAAGTAAGTATAAGAGAAGTACTGGTAGCAATAAAATGAATGATGGCATCAGTAAACCGCAACTTACCAATGCGCTGTAACACATAAATTGTCCCCATAATGGAAATCGCATCTATTGTATAACATTTAAAAAACATCCAAAACGTACTAGCTGTCTAAAATGTGTTGACAGCACATCTATTTATGAAACGAATGTACTCAACAGAAACCCGTCTGTACCAAGTAGAACGGATTCAGTGCTGGGTCAGATAAAGGCTTATGAAGCCAGAAATAAATAAATAAATTCATCAGGGTGAATTTGCTAACTAGAGCTCATGCAGTGTAGCGTTTTTGGAGTGGAAAATTATAATGTCGTTAACGCCGTTTTAACTCAAGAGTCATTAATCATAACTAGAAGTGACAGGCAATAATTTCCAAATTTAAACGTCTTATTTTTTCAGAGGCAACATATTTGTTCGAGGCATCATCACAATTTAAAACTCGTATCTCCTCCCGCAAAGCAACGCAAGAACCATGTTGTGTTTTGTTTCCTATCCATGTCAATTTTCATGATAATGCGATTTTAAGTTACTCAGTTGTGTAGGAAACCGGCCGCCTTCTCACATCAATTAACAAGGAAGAGGAAGAAATATTTACGTTTGATTTAATTATCCCTCTTGCGATCATGTCGACTTCACACTAGTTTGGGTCAGCAATGTGAGTGATCAGTACTTGTTCATTTCTAATACAATGCGAATGTTGAGTTGTTCCAACCGCAGAGCATATCATCATATCATATATATTTAATTTTAAAAATGCACAACAATATCATGTCATTGATTCACAATGGTAGAAAAACCTTAAAAGGTATGTATAACGAAGCCATGCATACTTCGCTGGGATATGTTTGTACGTGATATATCCACACTAATTAGACTGTCTCGTCTTACACTGTACCCAAGCAGTTTTCATAATATCTGTATCCAGTGCTTGCCTGCAAGTCGCCGGATTGGGCAGTGCTGGGCAGAAGTTCACAGACACATTGGTCATTTCCAGCACAGAAAATGTTTATAGCCGCACACTTCCAGTGTTTCATACAGGAGATGCTGCATTCAATGATACCGGGGACATTTAGCGTGGTTATGGGCAATATGGGCGCGCGAGCACCTGCTGCTACCCTCTGGAACGTGGTTGAACTTGTAAAACCTATACGAAAACAATGATTAAAAATGAGACTTTAAAAACTTATAACAAAAATATGCCAGTACCTGATTGACCGGTTATTTCAACATTGAATTAACCATTGAATATATAAGAGGTATAGATACTTCTATTTACGCCCATAAGAACTAATGATAATACAGACTTGACATTTAATATGGAATATTTCAGTTTCGAAGGTATGCCAAGGTGAAAATGCATTCTTTTTTTCACAAACTCCGATCTCATATAAGATATGTGAATGGAGAAGTGTGTAGTCAGGTGTGTCGCTACCAATTAACTGAATACCAGGTTTGTTGCGCTGCTGCATTATGTAATATGCAGTGATTTACTTGGGTAGTGTTCCTTTGGGCTGGCCAAAGCTTGGGTTTGGCAAAGCATGGTTCTTTCAAAGAAGTATTCATATGTCGGCAACTGCTGCATAGAATAATTTAAAATTTGCATGCAAGTGGTCTGGTTTGCAGTGTGTAAAATGAGCTATGCAGTGCTTTACAAATTTGTTAACCTGTGGCAGAATGGCGCGAAAAAGACAGGCATTGCCAGACAGATAATTGTGCCAAACGAAACGGTCCGCACAGTTTTAAAGAGTAATGCCCAGACTGATGTACCTACACAGAGGCCACACCCAATGTATTGAAATCTTACCATCAGGACACAGGACCCACTGTCTTTCGGGATATGCTGTTGCAACTAAACAAAAGCCACCCAGTCCATTCAGAATGAGGGGTAAATTGCCACCAAAATGCACTTTTCAAGGCCCTCAGCTTACACCAAACTGGTTTTAGCAGGTTAGAATACCAGACGACTTCCAAGGAACCCACTGTAAACAGCAAAACATCGTTGTATGTTTCTCTAATGAATTGGGGACCTTGACTGTTTCTGGGTTGAACACTGAAATCTCGTGGCTTTCTGTATTGAGGTCAGATTTCACCTGTACCGCTCAACAGTCAAAACAGAGTTTACAGACATCCAAAAGAGGCCAACGACGAAGCGTGTGCCGCATCTAAAGTGACTTAGGTCATTAACAGCGTCAGTATTTGGAGTGGAAATCACATTGGTGCCAAAACACCAATGGTAGTCAACGACGAAAACCTGAACCAGATCAAATAAAGAAATAATCTGGGAACCATTTGCTATCATTTGATAGGGGGCAACTTAGGAACAATTTTAGGTTGCACGGTGAGATTGCCGGTTCTTACAGAGCACTTCTAATAGCAGATTACTTACAGAACCTAAGGAATGAGCAGCTACCTTGGTCATCAAAATCACCATAATTGAACCACATAGACAATATGTGGGTAGGCCATTACTCGCCGAATCAATGGCCTACATGATCTACAACAAAACTGGACCAAATTGGACAGATTTTGACCGATGCTTGGACTGTTATTCCAGATTGAACCTATCCCAAGGAATCCGTTGCCACTTGAGAGCGCTGGTAGCAGCCTGAAGAGGTCATGCGTAACAGCGGTCGTTACTGTGACTAGACACTGACATGAGGGTTCTTTGTGGAGCGTGTAACTCCTTTACAGACAATAATTTGGAAAATCTGGAGGTCCAAAATATCTCTTTTAATGGTTGTCGTATGCCATAGAATAGGCAATGTGTTTTTGCTTGCTTCTCTGTCGAATTCCATTAATGAACTGATGTCACAATGACATCAAAGAGGTAATTTAAAGTTGTTAAAACACGATTTAAATCCTTATTTTCATTTATCAGTCAGCTAAATAGGAAAAAAACTGATGAAAAATGATTTGGAAAAAAATATTCCATATCAAATGTCAAGTCTGTATATACATGTGCGCAATGAGATATATCGTAGTTTGAGGCTTGCCTGTAAATGCAATTTTGAGAACTCATAATCTCACCATAAACCTCCACTTCACAAAGCTGCAACGGATTATCGTCACTGCCTATTTTAATGACCAAGACATATCGTCCTCTCAGTGGTGACCCACAGGACAGAGACGAGTTCCCCACGGGTGCTTCATCCGGGTAACTGGCGCAGAGTTTGTACTGGTTGAATGATGAACTATCCTGGTAAGAGGTTCCAACTCTCACTTCAAAATTATTCAAACGGTAAGCTGAATTTAAAAATCGGCTAATGGTTAAATTTTACAAAGCACTTTAATCACACTTGGATGTGATATGTAACGACACATTAAACAATAAATCAGTTATTAAACTGTTAGATGCAGTGATGAATAAAGTCTTTAGAAAACGGCTTCTGTCCGCCCTTTGTTACAAGAAATGTGGTTCACATGCACGATAATGAAAGGCGTTGAATAATTTGATAACACATATAAAACACAGAACCAACGTACAATATCCGTCGGCACGGTTTGTTATGATAACACCGTCCACACGTTTCGTGGTTTCTAAGTCGACCAGCCACCATTAGCCCTGACCAGCACGAGTATGGGTACAACTGTCATGAGACATGGCGTCGTCATGGTTACCGTCCACAGCGAGACTGGCACTGTACACACCGTATTCATTTATATAAGTGGAACTTTGGTACGTGTGTTTGCCTAGAGCCAAGTTTTGCCTGCAACCTCTGCATTGTGTGACATCTGTCGTGAAAAGATACCAAAAAACAACAGTTTATATTATTATTATTATTATTATTATTATTATTATTTTCAACTTTAAAGTGATTGTTTCAATGAAAACAATTAACAAAATTTTCATTGTAAAATGGATTGAAAGAACATAATAGAACAATTTTAACTTCAGTAACAAATACACACACTGGGCAATAAAAGCCTCATCCCTACTGAACTAATACTTTGGGGAAGATAAATGACTGTGGAATAATATGCTCCGGTTATCATTTTATTAACATCAAATTTCACAAAAAAAAAAATAAAAAAAAAAAAAATAGACCAGGTATAAGAATTACTCAAGATCTGCCTACTTCGATTATTGATTACTAGGTTATTATTTGATTACTTTGATTCAGGGGGTAACACTTCTATTGTCTATTGTATCTATTGTATCTAACCACACGGATGGATAATTTCCAAAATACATATATTTTAGCTCTTTGAAAAAAAAAACAATGATAAGACAACGATTTTACCTAGTGCTTTTTGTTTCTGCGAAACTTACCCAAAAATATAACTGTAACTCCGACAAAAAGCAGCCTTAGGACCACCATGCTCAATTCACACCTTGTTATCCCAGCAGCTGCCGAAGGCAGACAAATCAAGAAAACATTCCGTTGTTGTCCAGGATGGTGGGGTGATTGCAAATAAGTGGAAAAGTTCAATTGGTGCTTGGATGTTTAAAAGCGCGCTAATATAATTAGTTGCCTAAATGATAGATAGTGAAATATAACAAGGTGTTTTTAAGTGTATGGCTGTATGCTGCATGAAAGTGAAACTTATCAATATTTCATCTCATCCTATTATTGTAACAGCTTTTCGTGCTTTCGATCCTGAATGTCAGTTATAATATATGTGTTTATTTATTTTGGCTCCACACAATCCATCATTTATGCAACCTACTCGACTCGTTCTGTCTTTCTAAGGTGAGCCGTTACGATCAATAAGTATGCGTGATGTTGTATATAAACTTGGTTCGAATATTGATTTTGTCTCGGGTTCATGTGTTGTTTTTTAATATCATTAAAGTGAATCCCAAAAAATGAGTTATTATTTTAATCGTGCGTTTTTTTCATAACCTTTCGGGGTTTCATGGTACGTTTGCATATTGTACTAATGGTTTTGTATCGAGTCATAAGTCGTTAAAAAAATCCCGATTGTTGGATTATATACATCAACACGTTATTTTCGTGTTGATGATATAGAAAAATGCAACAGTATTATGGCTAACTATTATTATGTATTATTCAGTAACCTCAGAGAAAGGAGTAACCAGACTGGGAGAACAAATGGTGGTATATGCGTCTTTGTTAAAAAGAAAATACGAAAGTATACATTAGAAATGGCAAAACCGTGTATTGATAGCCTGTTTATATTATGTGCTGAAGACTTACTATGTTATGGCAAAGACGTAATGTTTTGTTTCACATACGTACATCCCTCCTGAAAACTCTAGTGTTTATGAATCATTACCTGAATCAAATGGTGTTTATAATCTTGAGCAGTGTATGATTAAATTATCTGAGAAGTATGACCACCCTTATCTTATCTGTGCTGGAAATTTTAACGCTAGAATAGGGAATAGACAGGATTTTATAATTGATGATAGCAGTAAGTACATGTATATGCCTCCAGGTTAAAACTTTGACGGAGACACTTTTAACATAAATCGCAAATCAAAAGATGACGGGCAAAATTATTTTGGTACGTCTTTGTTGTCCTTGTGCAAAAATTTTAGTATACATGTTTTAAATGGTAGAAGTGCCCGAGATGCTCAGGGAGAGTTCACTTTTGTATCTCATATAGGTAAAAGCACTATTGATTATGTAATTGTATCTGGTCCCACAGGTAGCCGACTTTATAGTGTTGGAATGCGACACATTGCAACATCATTTAGAGGCTCACGACCTACAAATATACATGATACTAAACCCATTCAACAAATAATTAAATATAAATGGAAATCAAAATTTACGAGGTTTTCCAAGAAAAGCTATTAGACGCAACTATACAAACTATGATAGAAAAGTTCCATTATAGTGTAAAAGTAAACGTAAACACAGGTGTTGATATTCTGTGTGCTATACTATATTATGCAGCAGACTGTATGTCTTGCAAGCAGAAAAGAAATTGAAAAAGCAACCAATTTGGTGGAATGAAAATTGCGAAAAAGCCAAAATAGAAAATATAAGCTATTGAATGTGTTTGCATACAAATTTATATGCAAATCTCCAAGCATATAAATAAGTAAAAATAAATTCAAGAAAATGTGTGAGCATGCTCAAATGCAATTAAAAGACAACGGAGGACCTGTTTAAAGACCCTAGTTCTCCAAATGAAATCTGGGATCGGATGAAAGAGTATACTTTTTCAAAAGCAGGAGGAAATAACATATCAAGAGACACTTGGCTTCAATATTTTCGGTCTTTATTAGAAATAGCTAAGCACCCTATTGATCTCGTGTTCAAAAATGCAGCTAAACAGCTCATTGACAATCTGGAAACACTTGAAAATGAAGAAATTGATAATTTAGAAGATAAAATAAAAAAATAAAGAAATAATTGCTGCCATGAGGAAAATGAAAAATAACAAATCGGGTGGACCTGATGGCTTAGTGGTCGAGATGTTTTAAAATAGTGAAATTCTAGTCCCCTGTTAATGTTCATTATATAACAAAGTTATGCAAACTGGGGTCTTCCCGGCAAAATGGGAAGAGGCTATTATATGCCCAATCTATAAAAAAAGGTGACAAAAATGATCCAAATAATAACAGAGGTATTTCTCTATTAAACGTTGTGGGGAAAATATTTACAAAAGTTCTAAATGAAAGGTTAGTAAAATGGGCAGAAGATACAAGTAAGTTTTGTGAAGAACAAAGTGGGTTTAGGAAAGGCTATAGTACAATAGATAATTGCTTCACATTGCAAGCCCTAATATAGAAATATCTTACAAAACAGGGGGGAAGATGCTATTGTATTTTCATCGATTTCGCTAAAGCCTTTGATTGCGTTGACATACATTATTAATATATGTTTTTCTGTAAAACAAGTTTAATACAAAGACAGTCAAAATCATTAAATCTATGTATAAGCAATTGAAGTCAAGTATACAGATGAAAGATGGTATATCTGATTTTTTTATTGTGCCATAGACACCAAACAAGGCTGCATGTTAAGTCCATTTGTTTTCTCTATTTCTAAATGAATTTGTATATATTTTAAGAAATGATGAAAGCTGTAAAGGCATTTTCGTTAATGAAGATTCACCTAACACCTCTCATTTGCTCTTTGCAGACCATGCAGTAGAGGTAAGTGACAAGGTTGGTAGCTTGCAAAAGCTTATAGTAAAACTAGGAAACTTCTGCAAAAAATATGGCATGATGATCAACATAGATAAAACAAAAATCATTGTATTCAGACGAGGTGGTTATTTAAATAAACATGGAAATGATTTCTAAATAATGAAAATGTAGAAATTGTTAGCCATTATAAGTACTTAGGGCTGATATTTTCAGCTTTTTGTCCTGGAGCAAAGCTAAGAGTACTCTAGCACAGCAAGAAAAAAATGCTATGAATATTCTGATATACTTTATCAGAAAATTTGACGCGCCTTTGACTCAGTCCCTATATTTGTTTGATCATGTTGTTGTACCAACTTTGTTCTATGTAGCTGAAATTTAGGGCTTCAAGAATGTGAACAAATAGAAATAGTTCAACATAACTTCTGTAAAAAAATATTGGGGCTGAGCGCAAGGACATCAAATGTCGTGGTCCTGGTAGATTACCATTATTTTCAGTGTACACCATACGATATATTAAGTATTGGCTGAAATTGATTAGGATGGAACCAGAGAGGTACCCCAGAGCTTGCTATAATATGTTGCGTACATTAGATGAACATGGAAGGACTAACTTGGTGACTTAGTGAGGAAATACAGAGTAGCATTTTCAAGATTCAGGGCTTCAAATCATAGACTTGCAACAGAAATTGGTAGACATGAACATTTACAAAAAATACATAGGCTGTGTAAATATTGCTTAAAGAAAAATATGTATGAAATTGAGGATGAGAAGCATTTTTACCAGTTTGTCCACGTGATGAGGAACTGACAGCTCATTGCATTCCTAATTTGAATACTAACAATACATCTTCAAATTGTTATATTGCTATGATGAAAACAAAAAATCCTGATGCTCTGAACAACCTTGCTAGATTTATCTATCATGGTTTAATTGCTAGAGAAAACTGATGTAAAATGTCGAACTGTAACCTTGTGATGTATTTGCTATTGGCCGGTGGCCTTTATCAATTGAATAAAGCATTATACGTTATTTCATAGGAGAATACATATTTAAATGTAGCATACCTTAATAAATACCTGTAATAATTAAATGGAAAGTGGCTGTCTTTAGTACCTTAATGTTGCTAATTTTTGTAACCCTTTCTTACATGTTTCTTCTTTTTTCTTGTATCTTTAAATTGCCTCGCACTCACACTGTGTTTTGCTGCATATTCACTAAAGAACTCCAACTAGATGCACTGAGGATTCATGTACATCTAAAATTTAAAAAAAAAATGTTTCTACTGTAGATCTCAGTTTACTGCTCATTAACCGATATAAACTAACAAAAATTAGATTAAGATCACCCAGCTCAACCCATCTCCTACCCCTACTGATTTATCCATCACCCTGTGGGTTTAACCATTTCTTCTTTATCGTATAGGTTTGTGTGTGTGTTACCATTGCACAGGCCTCTTTGGAGATTGTTGTTCATTGCACTTTTTTCATGTAGTTTTTCAGTTTGTAGTCCTGTTTGAGAGACCAAAGGAACTTATGTCACAGGCACAGTAAACTTGGTGGGGACTAGAGCCCCATGAAACTGTACCATGTCGAGCTACTGAAGATAGACATATGAAACATTATCATGGTTGTTTATGCCGGCATATGAGTAAAGCCATTATTACCGTCTCAAACAGTGAAAGTTGTGGCGTTTATAACACATCTTAATTATTTTTACATTTACATCCCTCCCATGGGGTAGTCCTTCATAATGATTTTCTGGACGCTGCCTTGGGGTATTCGCCCAAGATGCTACAGCCAAAATAGAAAGTATGTATTATTTGATAACAGTTCATGATTTAAGTGGGTAGTATCCAAGAAATCAAGAGTCCCTGTGGAGTGTACCAGTATCTGCCTCTGTCACTATCTACTTTTTAAACCGCGACCATCCTAGAACACCTGTCAGCCAATGCTTGCACCCTCGGCTTCTACAACCACGTGGGCGTTTGTGGATCATCAAGCACCACTAACACAATCCGGGAGCAGGCGTTAATATTTTGTTGATTTTTTTGGAAAATATTTGCATTTTCTTAGGATAAATTACAAAGAAAAGTGTTAATTTATAGCAAAATTTTGCTCTATTTGCAAGCAGATCTATTTAGTAAGCAGGCACCTTGAAGGGGAACTTCTATTGAGCAGTTAAAAAACACTTAGATTAAGGCACATATTATGATACTTACATGTGTGGCAAATGAAATACAGTTGTATTCATCTGAGGATAATTTTTAAAGATTATTGCTTAAATATGTAAAGGGAACCCATTTTAATTTTAATAATTAATACAATATAACAGAGATATATCAAAATAGATTGATTAAAATAACTAGTAAAAGTATGTTTAATGAAAGGTGTAGCAGGGAAAGCTAGCAATGTTTCATCATATGAATGTAGTGAAACCTGTCCATTTCCCCAAGATGTAAGTGGGCATTTTGATAACAAAAATGTTTTAACCAAGTGGAAAACTATTGAACTCAGGGTTTTCTTTCACATATTGTACAGGGACAAAAAATAGGATTAAAAACGCCTTTTTAGTGCATGGATTGCTTCTTTTTTAACTTATCTGAGAACAATTGCTATGGGTAAAGCATAAAATGGCAGGTAAATGGCCTTAATCAATATCGAAAAAAAGAATCATATTCACCGTCCACTTTCGAACCCCGGGCGTCAGCCATCTTGACACAGTTTGAAATAACGCGGCTTCTCGACTCAGATACGAGATGTAAACAATGCAGACAGCATGTCGTTTCGAAGGTGAGCGTGGACGTGAAGGAGAAGAGGAATTGCTCACCGAATCTTTGCAGGTAAGCGAGTTATATTTACCAAAAGTACTTTAAAATGGGAAGATGGCAGTGGAAATCAAAATGTCTGGCAGAGGAAGTTAAAAAGCGTAGATAACTGCTAATAATGTAACGTTTCCTCGGGTAACGCACTCGCAGCCAAATCACTCGCACTGGGTACGTACTACTAGTTATATGAAGCGAGATAGTGCACTTTACCCCTGAGGTGTATAGTTCTGTAAAGCAGGAGGAATACCCTTTTCTGCTCAATGTGGTCATCTACCACACGCTCGGCTGTCACCTTGATTGGATAGTAAACGATTGTCGTAAAATCGCTAAATGATATTAAAACCGGGTGCATAAACTTGAAAACCACCTACAACAACCTTGGACTACCACATTAATCCAATACAATGCAAAAATAAACTATAACAAGTGGTTAAAGCCTTCAAACCGAATGTCGTAAAGTCCCCATATACCTCCATAGAGACAATAAAATAGAAGAAGCTTCTGAAACAAACCTGATCCAGTTCCAACAGAATAATCGAAATAAAATACTGCCGGGCATCGGAGCGGCCTAAAACTTGGCACGCTTACCGCTAATACTGCAGGCTACATCATCCCGTCGCTCGTTTGTAAATTCCGTGCATGGCATACGCACAATCAAACCGTAAAAAACAAATTCTCGGGGTGTCGTTGGCCAGGTCCACTCTAACCTACCATTACGAAAAAGAAGCCATGCCATTGGACAATGCGACCTCTGCGGTTACGTCATTTCCTGAATTGGATTGTTGAGTGGACCTAGCCAACGACACCCCGAGAATTTGTTTTTTACGGTTTGATTGTGCGTATGCCATGCAAGGAATTTACAAACGAGCGACGGGATGATGTAGCCTGCAGTATTAGCGGTAAGCGTGCCAAGTTTTAGGCCGCTCCGATGCCCGGCAGTATTTTATTTCGATTATTCTGTTGGAACTGGATCAGGTTTGTTTCAGAAGCTTCTTCTATTTTATTGTCTCTATGGAGGTATATGGGGACTTTACGACATTCGGTTTGAAGGCTTTAACCACTTGTTATAGTTTATTTTTGCATTGTATTGGATTAATGTGGTAGTCCAAGGTTGTTGTAGGTGGTTTTCAAGTTTATGCACCCGGTTTTAATATCATTTAGCGATTTTACGACAATCGTTTACTATCCAATCAAGGTGACAGCCGAGCGTGATCTACCAGTACTTACAGACTAACCTCACACCATATTCTCGCAGGGGAATCCCATGAGATATACAATGTAACTCGAGTACTAGTGGGGTTAGAGGGTGTTCTTTGTACGGCACGTAACTACGTTAGCTTATTTGTAAATTTAATAATATTGTCAATGAATATGATTATAAGGAATGATTTTTTAGCCTTTCAGAGGAGGAATTGGGTGATACACCCCTTCAAGCACGAGTGAAGAGATCAGGTATGTTAATAATTTTAGCAGTATAACATGGGCGGATCCAGGATTATTTGAAAGGGGGGGGGGGAGCCGACCCCCCCTAGTTGGCGTGGGGTCCTGGGCCTGCTTAAAACTTTGGTATTTTAGAGGGTGAACAGTGCCATTTGGAACGGTTTAGCACTTTACTGTAGTAAATTAGCTTGTCAAAATTCTAATTCCAAGTGGGGAATATTAGTGTGATTTTTTTACATCAGTTCTTTGAAACCATGTGTGATTATGTTATTTCTTCTTGTGGCCTTTATGATTTAATGCAGCTGCAGATATTTAAATTTAATTTTTTTTTTTTTTTTTTTTTTTTTTTTTTTTTTTTTTTTGCCATAATCAGACTTGCTTCTTTATAATAAGCTGGTTATCATGTAGTGATCATGCCCTCTAATTTGTTGATTTTTGTTAAAGAATAGTGCTGTTATGATAATATCAATACATTTTTTTCTTTATACCCATTTTATGTAATTTTACTATTACAGTGCCTCAAGTTATGTCTGGAAAACTCATACCAGGAAGCACTCCAATCTTACAATACTGCATCACTTCAATGTCGGTGTGACAAGTTGTGTAAAAGACTGCTACAAAAAATTTGCAGCGATGACCACATGATCCACCACCTTTTACCAAAACCGAGTGAACAGTTTTATATTATAATGCCCATGTACATGTATTTAAAGTGACAAGACTGAGATCAGCGAGAGCCTCAAGGCCTTTATTTTCTGTGCATTGTCAACTCTTCAATAATTTTATAATTTTGTCAAATACATCCAAAGATTCAATTCTAATGCAATACTTGAAAACTTTTTTAGAATATATTTTAATGTCGAACATGTTTTTCTAAGAACTAGCCCTTTAGTAAATTAACATGTACTATCCAACTGTTATTATTAATTAACATATTGTTATGTACAAAGCATAAGCTGCAGTATCAATGAAGCATTAACTGGGTAGAGATTATGAATGAAATAAAAGTTTAAATATTGAAACATCTTTTATTTATATTTAGCAAAAATACAAGAATAAACAAAGTTTGCTACATAAGTTTGGAATTTGGCCAAATCATCTTTATTATTACCTGTCACATGTAATGAATAAGACATACACAGATTCTGTAAGCTAGAATGCATAATTATTTTCATACTCATTAATGCCATCTTCATAAATAAGCCTTCTATTCAAGCATTCACAAACTTTCACATTGTGCAGTACACATTATAGTATGATAACATTTTTGAGAGAGACTTATTAATAGCCAGGCTATCATGTTAAGAGTCTGATGTACATGCAGACCCATGAGGATTGCAGATCAACAAATTATCCCCCTCTCTGTCAGTGTATTGACTCATGTGAGCTTTCTCCATGCAAAGGGATGTGTCATAAGAAAGGACCAACCCAACTTACACAAACATAAATTGTTTCATAAGTAAGATATTCACACATACTTTACCAAGATGTGCAGGGAATAAATAGAAAGGTATAAATATTTCTTTAAAAAATACAGGCATAGCTTCCCTGCATGAATTCTAAATAATGGCTGAGTGGAGAATTGAATACAGGCACAAGTGTTCACTCAAACCATTTTTGTAGGTCTTAAAAGAAATGACATGCAGTCATTTGCCAAATACAGAATTTTATGCTGTAACAAAGTCACAAAACTGCAACTGGTGATCTTACAAAATCTAACAACACACTGGTTTAAAATCAAGTTGAAATCACAATATGCCACCAGTACCATATTTCATAATACATTTGATGTCATTTAGATTTAAGAAGTAAATGCTGGACCAAAATGGTTTATTCTCAATATCAGGCATATGACTTAGGTTTGGGAGGAAAGACCACCTTGATTTCCAATCTGTCTGCATTATAGCATACATGTAAGTGCTAGATGGTTTGAAGTCAGCAGATTATGCTTTGTCACATTGGCAAGATGAGTTCACTGAATATATCCTGTAAGTAGCACTCGAAAGTCAGGAAAAGTCTCTCACTATCCAACTCATCCCCGCTTTGGACCCTCAAGAAAAGTTCATCTTTTTTTGGTGGAGAGCCATGGAGTTCCTCTTCCATGTAAAAAACTCTTCTTCAGGACATCATACTGGCAGTTGCTCATAACCTTTAGGTCTAAAAAAGCAAATCAAAATAATAATAATAATAATTTATTAAGATTGCAACCCAGTGGGTTGAAGTTGTACATAGTGTTAAGAAAATTATAATGAAAATAAAGTGAATATTTGCTTGAATAAAACTGAGTTAAAAGACTGCTAATTGAACTTTAAAATTATTGTACTTAGGATAAAAGACAACATAATACTATTGGAAATTTAAAAGTGCATACGGAATAAAAGAGCATCAGAATCTGTCGGTCTTAAATTGTGGCACTTTGTTACTATTGTTTGATCTTAAAAGACGATTGGATTGATCAATAAAGATGTGATTCAGTTTGTCAGAGGATTCAGTTATTTTGTAATAGAAAGTTTTGCACAGATCTCTTCGTTTATCTTAAGTACACATATGCCAGGTTCAGGGTTTCATCATAGTATAGGTCAGGGAAAATAATCTTCAAAGCACGAGTTTGGTCAGTCTCTTAGAGTTTGCATTGCTCTATAGTTAGTCCTGGATGCCACACAGGGCAGGCATATTCTAGAATTGAGTGCACAATACTTTGGTAAAGCTTAGCTTGTTTCAGTTGACGGAGGAAATAGAGTCTTGCATTATGTTTACATTATGTGTCCCCAATTTGGAAAAAAAATTGATAAAAGAGAAATCATGCACCTATATGCCTAATATATGAGGAGTGAATATCAGCTTATTAAAATTCTGCTTACTCTAAAGACATGTTTTAGTCCCATGTTGGATCATCAGGATCCTTTAATTCCCTCTTCTTCAACATCTTCCTCCTCTTCCATCTGCACTTCTTCCAGTTCAGGCATACCATAGGAAAAAGTTACCTTGATACTGCAACCAAAAAAAAAAAAAAAAAAAAAGCAAAAGTACATAAAATAAGATAATCAAGTTTGAGAAAAATTATGTAAAAACATAACTGAAATAAGTATAAATGCCATTTTTCTCAATGTGATCACCTTAAATTATCTAGACTGTCATCTTCAACTGCACTAGTATTAACTACAACTTAATTTTGAAGTTTCTTGATCACTTCATATTGGTTTAATCTCCGAAATACTGGTTGGAAGTTAAAATTGTATGATCTAAATTATTACTCTGGACTATTTAATACATTAGAGAGATGTACCAAACATAAACATGCAATATCCCCTTTCTGATTTATTTATTTTTAATGTAAAAAGGAGACAAATTGTCTTTAAAATATAAAATCAAAATACTACTATTTATTTTCACTTATAGTTGACATGCCATTTAACATTGGGTTAAACTTAGATACAATAACAGCTTCTGCACATTCATTTTGGGATTTAGATGCCTAAAGAAATAACATCTTTGTCATATGTCTTAATTACTGTGGTATGCCTAGATGTTAGAGGCACAAGAAATGTGCCCTCGGTAAGTCAAAAATTCGCCCTGGTCATTGTAATGTATATGTAATGAGACTAGTATCTCCCACCATGTCCGTTTTTATTTAAACTTTCTTTGCTCTATAAACTAACCCAAACCCTGTCAGAGTCGACATATGAGCAACACTTGCAATTTCTGTCATCGATACCACTCATATTAGTTACAATTTCATGGCATATTTTGACAGACGAGCCTGACAATCGTTAAGATATACAACGAACACACGTAAATAAACATAAATTTCCGTGCTTAATAAATATTTTCACTGGTGTCTTATCTCAAAGATTATTGTAAATGGTACTCACAAATCCAGTAAATACTTCGCGGCCAGGCCATTCTTCGTATCCATGGCCACCCAAGCAGGTTTTCATCTGCCTTCTTCCTCGCCGGTGTTTATTGTTTGCCTGTCGTACATTTGCTGATACACTGTTAATACGCATGTTTTTTGTAAAGGCTGTTTCTTTTTGTTATCTGTCTTCGCTTCTTCGAAGGACTCCCAGCATAACTGAGCCTCCTGTTTCACGTTGTCCTTTCCCGGTGTCACGTGAAGAAACCGTCGTCGTGAAGAAACCGTTCTGACGGATTATTCACGCGGGGGTAGCAGTCCGTGAATAAACCGTCGTCGTGAATAAACCGTCGTGCCGCGCTGGTCATGCTGCTTACCTGGCCATTGTTCTCCGGTTTTATTACGCAATTTGGAGGCACTGTACAGTACCGATCCCCACATAAATATATCACACCTTACCTGGTTATTGTTCTCAAGATACACCAATTAGGCCCTACTACAGCTGTTGTAAGAACCTAGAGGAGATCGTTCAAATTTTGTCCTTTGTATTGTGGGTCAAGTTTATCTGTTAGTGTTAGGTATAATTTTGTTTAGCTACTATTTATGCATTTTTTTTTTTTACTTTATGTTAATAATATTTTGGTCTGTCTTGCCGAAGTAGTTTATTGCGGTAACCGTAGACAGCAACCAGATCCTAAAACAATTAAGACGAGAGAACTTTTAACCAACATACCTGGGTAGCCTTGTGAGTACACAGATTGTTCATATTTAAGAAATCCCTTAAAGAATTTTCAGTTGACTTCCATGCCAACTTCAGGAATATATTTGAAAAATAGAGATTTAAAGTTAAAAAGTAGGCCCTATTTATTGATACAAACAAAAATCGCAATTAAATGTAATTTAATGTTTTTTCCATTCAATTCTAGTGCCAAATTGAGACTTGGATGAATTTTTGAGATCATGTATGGTATATGTCCACCAATATAAAACTAGTCATTTCGTGTTACTGGTCATGTGTTTTGTAATCATTGCAATATTAAATGAACTTCGTTGTCTTCATATTTTACATATAAAGAACCAGTATTATCCTCAGCAAAAAAAAAAAAAATGTATAAAAATCAAACTCAATTTATTGTTATATTTCTCATTGCTTTATCACAACACGAATGATAAATGTTCACATATTTTCAAAAAAAAAAAAATAATAATAATAATAATAATAACTTCTAAACAGATATCAAAGCAAGGGCAAAGGTCAAACCAAAGATAGACCAAACATCTTTTTGACACATATTACAACATGACAAAATGTGGCCAAAATCCGCAAAAACAAAAATTCTTTTCAGCTATCATTCAAATGTTTTCATATTTTTCTTAATTTTGCGCACAATTTTGTACAGTTTTAACCTTTTTGAAACAACATGTTAAGGATAAATTTACATTTCAGAAAATGTTTTAGACTTTTGTTCCCAGCAGACGTTGATAAAACATCCTTCAATGTAATTGTAATATTTCTTATTTTTAAATATTTTTTCAAGTTTTAATGGCACTATTTCCATGTACCCTAGGTTCTAGATTTAGGTTTTGCCAAATCGATCTTGATTTCATATATAGCACACATCAGCGATACACCGTAAAGCTAACACATGAAAAGGTTTAGTAAAAAAAGCTAGCTTTATAGTGTCCTAAGGGCATTCCTATGTGGTTTTCTAGAAATTTTAAAATGTGTTAATGTTTAAGATTAGCAAAATTAAAAAAGAACACAGTATATGATACAAAATACAAAATGTTTATTTGGTGATGTGAAAATATAGAACAAATACAACAAGTAATCATCATAATACACACAAACACACACTATAATTTTAAGCTATTTGCTTCTGCCAATCAATCTGAACAATGAAATAAAATAAATGTGTTAAAGCTTAAATTTATGATATAAAAAAACTGACTTGAAGGTGGACTGTTGGGAATGCATCGACCATCTCACTTTGGACGTGTAACACACCTGTGAACATATCTAACATTATATAATGAGCATTCATACGAGTCTTATGACGACTTTATGCAAACGCAGTCACATTCACGACACTGACAAAGTTGACTTACAGCACGTACAGTAGCTACATATGTATTTCCAACATTTCCCCATAGAGGAAGTTATATTATTGTCAAACACACACTTTCTCTCGACAACAATTACTGAACTCTAAACTGAAAGAAGATTGTAGTGTGAAAACATTTATACTACGAGTCTTACTACAACTTCATCACAGAGCAAAACAGTTCAGTCACGATCACAATCTCAGTAATAAGGGCTGTGTCACACGCTTCCTTTGGTGTTTATATAAAACTTTTCCAACATTCCTCCGTGGAGTTTATTGTAAGATTATCAAATACATACTCTCTCATGGCAAAAACCACTGAATTACGAATTGAAAGGTCAATAGTGTCAAAAATACCTACGACGATATCGTCATACCGGAAGTCCCTTCTTTCAATCTACCCTCAATGCGCATGTGCAGAACGGTTTCGTCACGGCACGGGTCTATCACGCCACACCGGCAGCTTGAACTGGTTTTAACTAGGTCGCAATACGAGAATCTCGCGAGATCCGGATGTCTAGAGAGCTCAATTATGAAAATGGAGGTGGTTGTTGGTAAACCTCCGCTTAAGCGGAGGTTTTCTTTTTATTGTATTTTCCAAAAATGTTACAGAGCGATGGCGAGTGCCGGGAATGATAGATTAAAGGTTGGTAAATCGCGGAAAAGTAGTGTTAACCTCGGGATAAATCAGGATAAATCAATTTTGGCGCGAAAATCCTCTTTTGTGTCCTTTTAACCTATGACAGCATGTACAACATGATAAAATAGCTCTTTTAAGACATACATTACATTTTGGGGAAATACAGGATAAGGAATAAAATGGTATCATGCTAATGTAACATTATTTTATAATTTGATATGTTTAAAATATATCAAATACAGTTGTTCAAACCTACACAAATGATGTTGGTCTTTTCACACTAGTTTTCAGGCAACTTTTTATCAGGTACAGTCACTGTAATAAGATTGATCATACATTTCAGGTGGGTTTTTCACGTAAACCTTGTGATCTTCATAAATCAAGTAAATTTTAATCAATCAGCTGTGCAAAACTCAGGTAGACAACAAGTTGCATTGACTCTGATCAGGCTGATCAAAATCACCTTTAAGAGTGATGAAATCTAGATAATTAAAATGACACACTAACAAATGGCAGCCCACCTTTAATTGAACATTTCTTTAGTAAATGTTACTAAATCAATCTACATGCCTTTTCTTTTAACGTCCTCAGATGTATTTTTACAAACCACGGGTTATGAAATACAACAATATCTCATTTGCCACAAGTGTAGGTATCATAATATGTGCCTTGATCTAAGACATCCCCTATACAAAACACTTGAAAACAGACAGAAAATTTCTAGACATGAAAATCGCAACATCCAGCCACACAGATTTCTGAATTAAACTTATGACCGTTATTTTCACGTCGGAGGAGAGAATCGATCCTATTAATACCTCTACGCGACCAATAGATTAAACGTGAATAAAATGAACCGATGTGCAGAGAAATACTGAACCATATGTATCAGTATCACGTCAGTATCGCGTCAGCAGGAGCAAATGCCCGCCACCCCTTTGGTGACCACTTTACTTACAAGTTTTTTAAAAGTATCATTAGATGACTGACAACCTCTTAGTATATCATGATGACCCCTTGATGTTATACATGTATATAGGTGACTAGTCTGTGACACAGCCACAACATACGGATAATGATCATTAAGTGCAAGTTTTTCTAACCACCAGGCAAATCAGCCAAAAAGCGGCAAGGTGGGGTTCTCACAGAATACACTCATTTTGCCCACAGTTAATCACCTTTGTGACCTTAATTTAACTGTAAAATATTAAAGCTTTCCGTTGCGTTATTGTCGAGATACAGCCATATTCATATTTCACTGCCTCGCGTGGCTCCCGTCTCACTTTTCAGCTGTGTGAGTGGTGTATTTTTCATCGAAGTTTGCTTCACAAATGTGCATCAAGTGATCAATACATTACTTCGGTCAATACCACAATTGAAAGATGGATATATAATCTTTATAACGACAGAGATTTATATCATAAATCCGTTGCTATGGTTACAAACTACCGAGGTTATTTGAGGTCACTTGATGACTGCCGCAGATACCCACCCTGTCAATAGCCTTATATCTCCACTAGTAGAGCACCTTAGATAATATCACCGATATTTACTGAATATATGGACAAGGGGCCTACCATAAATTAAAACACTGGCGTGGCCTTTTCCCTACAAATTTTGCAACAGCGACGCAAATTCTTCTATTTTCTGGCTACATTATCGTAAAACATTTTTGCTTCCCACAGCTTCGATTTGCATTCAAGAATGTTTAAGTTAATTTCAACGTTACTTAGGGACTAATTAACTTAAATAGTCTTCTGTACTTTTTATTTATTGATTCCTGGATATTAAGTATATGCTAAGTTCAAATACGGGGGTAAACATGCATTCGAAACTAAATTCGTGTAGGCGGCCATGACAGTTTCAAGTAGCAGTGGTGGAAAACGTGCGATGAATGCACTGCAGATTTTCCGAATTTCAAGCAGCAAAGCGCATACTTTGTTGTTCTGTAGACCGTTACAAAGACAGAAAAGGTTGTGCGATACTCAGGAGATACGACTGAGATGATTGGGGTCACCTCCCGATGCTAAAAGTAACATGCAGAGTGAGAGGCTGATGAGAGGCAATGTCATCAGATCAGAGGAATGGAGAGTGAGCTCGACTCAGTCGTGTGTCCAGCGCATCGTCACATGCTATGGATACTTTGGGGAGCTGCAAGAACACGTCAACTACTTCTTCGAACCAATTGCAAGTTATTATTGTAGGACTTTCCTTGCTCGGACCAAGCGGGAGCTTTCATGCACAGTGTATCCAAATTTTTATGGAGACAAAGCCAAGATATTCAGTTCGTTGGGCCCAGGTAATTAAAAAGTTGACATTCGTCACATCTTTATAATTAATTAACACACCAAATTTTCATACAGACAGAAGGTTGATAATGGTATGATATCTGTGTTGTTTGAATTAAATATGCATAGTAATTAAACAAGTGAAGCTAAGTCATCATCTAAATACTGCTATCTCTGACCCTCAGAACCACAGCAAATTTGTTATTACGTAAAGTGAAAAGAGCTTATGTTTGTACTGTACATGTTAGCAGTGTAAACTTTTTTTTGTATGAGCAACAAGTTACAGAACCCTCACAACTAAATAATACTGCTTTTATAGATCATTGCAAGTGATTAAAAGGGTAACAATCATATCACAATAACATGAATAATATATATATATATATATATATATATATATATATATATATGAAATAAAGTTAAGTTGTAGCCTAAAATGGGGTTTCATGGCAAATTTTGTTGGTTGAAAATTAAAATCATTCAATAGATTAAAGAATAAATTTTTGTTGTTATTTTAGCTAGAAGATGTTAATTTGGAGACTGGTCAGAAAGAGCAGCCAGGAATCAGATATATATGGCAAAGAAAACAGTGATTAATACAAGCACCCGAAAAAGAAGTTTTGTGAAGAGGATTGACTTACTGGCCAACAAACTAAAATGTATTTTTGATGTTTATCTACTTTGAACAAGTATTTGTATCTACAGTAGAAGGACACCATGACCTGACAGATAGCTAATGTCAGCCATGATGATCCAAGCAAGTAGCAAGGAGATCCCCCAAGAGGAAGTAATTTATGGGAGCTTCATAAAATGATGAAAACTGACACTTTTCGATGACCTTTTTTTACAGGAGCTTCTCAGACATGAATTTTTGCCCCAGAAACGTGGAATTCCGCATTTTTTAATTCAATTCAAGGTGTCCCGGACCTCTGGCCGCTAAGGTGTTGAGTCCCATGATAAATGTTCGGAGTTTTTTTTTTTTTGAAACCTAGGATCATGGCTGCTTTTTTTCTGTTTCATTTTACTGAAGATATCCGTGAATGCCACCTGAATATCATATTTTTATTCCTTGGAGCAAAAGATCAGTTTGACTTATATATTTGAAAGCAGCAATATATGTTCCTGGTCCTGAGTAGTGCAAAATAATCCATGAATTACACCATTACATAAGTTCAACTTATTTCTTCATTCTTCTCAGGAAGGGGATTCAGTTGGATAATATAGATTTGCATTACTTTGATGTTTTTGTAGAATGAAAATGAAGTGTACTTTTTTTTTTTTTTGAAACCTAGGATCATGGCTGCTTTTTTTCTGTTTCATTTTACTGAAGATATCCGTGAATGCCACCTGAATATCATATTTTTATTCCTTGGAGCAAAAGATCAGTTTGACTTATATATTTGAAAGCAGCAATATATGTTCCTGGTCCTGAGTAGTGCAAAATAATCCATGAATTACACCATTACATAAGTTCAACTTATTTCTTCATTCTTCTCAGGAAGGGGATTCAGTTGGATAATATAGATTTGCATTACTTTGATGTTTTTGTAGAATGAAAATGAAGTGTACTTTTTTTTTTTTTTTGAAACATTCACTTAAATCTTGAGTCAAAACTTTGTCGGTGTCTTATTCAGTTAAGGGTGACAGTAGTCTTGAATGGCAGTTACAATGCCTTCCACCCATTTATTAAGTTATTGGTAATAAGTGTTTTCCAGTTTGAAGATTTCAATTGTTTGCTACACTTCCAAATAATTTGCTTATTTATACTTAAACTTTAAAGATCCAATAAAGAGATGATTATGCATAATGAAACATTGTTGATTGATTTAAAGCTGTGTGTGTGATTGGTGCCCACTTGTGTCCAATAATTGTTGAAGTAGTAGATGAAAAGAAAAGTTAAAGGAAAACAGTTTTCTTTGTATGATTAAATGTAAGAAAAATGTGGGTTGTTTGTCGTTTTATTTTCTGAATAATTAAATTTATTAGACTAAAAGTATTTTTAATTAATTTTGTAAGCTATAGTATTACAGGGAATACCATTCCCAGGTGTACAATCGAGATGGAAGCTATTGAGCAAAGGGTAAAAACTTGAGGCCAAGTAGCAGGTTGAAAAGGGTTTATGTCTTAACCAAAGCTACATAAATTTCGATCACAAGTCATCAAAATATGAATATGACGGTTTAAATCCCAAAGGTGGGCTCTGTTATAGGGCAATTGCCTATTCTTGTAAAGTCTATTGTTCATATCTGCCGTGATTAGAGTAACTGAGCAGGTATTACTGGCCAAGACAAGAGCAACACCCATTCAAATTTTACAATTTTCGGATATTTTAATATTAAAATATATCGCCAACAAAAGAAAAGGCCACGAGGATCTCCTTTGTACTTTATATTTTTAATGTTCCTTTACAAACCCATACAGGTTTGACAGCCATCGGACCTCTACTAGTGGGTATATGACCCTCTGAAAATTGCCATGCTTAAACTTAGTTTTGGGGGGTGGGGTGAAAAAAGTGGGTACAGTGTGGACAAGGTGGGTTATATTTTTAGTTTGAAAGTCTTGGGGGGAAGAATATTGATCAACAAAATACATCATACATGTACATAGTAAATATATTGCTAGATAAGAGTATAATAAGCATATATATGAGTGACGTGTATGATAACTCAAAATCTGCTTCGAAAGCTGGAAAAACAGAAAATTGGGCATAAATCCCTTGAAATACAGTTTTATGGCATAACATTTGGCAGAAGTTAAAAGGGTCCTCAGGCAAGTATTTCAGCCCAATATGGTCAAATTCTGTGAACCCCCACCTTGCCGCACTTGTCTGGTGCTTAAAAAAACTGGCACTTAAGTTTTATGTCAAACTTGAACTGACATTCATGTGTAAATACCTTTGTTGTGTTACTTGCTCTACGTCCATCCACAATAAAACATATGTTGCTCATCTATGGCCAACCCATTTATAGACATCCTTTTTTGTCACCTTTGAGCTCGGCAGTGTAGGCATCCACACTGTAGTAAATGCTATAGATGTGCACTAGTCTGTTGAGTTAGATGACATCTCCAGAGATTATAGGAGAGGTGAATAAATTATGGTGCTGACTACATATTGGACTTGTTATTTGATGATAGAATCCAGGAACATCCTTTAAAAAACATCACACACACATTCTACTTTTTCTAAAAAAAAAAAAAGGAGGTTGTGGTGCTGATCTTGGAATTGGTAGATTTTCCCTAGTATTGAAGATCTAAAAAGTTGTCGCTTCACACGTACTGTCACCTTCCCTAACATGGTTTCCAATCCGGCAGTAGATATCTTACCTGGGCTGTATGATTTCTGTGCTGGTGTGTCTGGAGTTGAAACTGGCATTTTCTCCAGTGCTGCCAGTCTCTCTGTCAGAGCTCGAAGTTCGAGTGTGTCCTTTTTTGCCTCCTGTTTTTTTGCTGATTTCATTAGCACTTTTGAAATCAGCATTTGCTCCCTCGGGTCAACACGTATCCGGATACGATGAGCATATTCTTTTATTGTGTTGATGGAGGCTGACACGATTCTCAAGTCCTCTAATTCTCTGGTTGTTTCCTTGTCAACTGCTTCTTTAAACATGTTCAGTTTTGGCACAGCTTTCACAAGGGCAGTTTCAATCTTCTAATTATTTGCAATTTTTTCAACTGGCACAACACCATGCCTGTAGTGTTGTGTTACATGTAATGCGCAGTTACCATATACAGTACATCATCATCTTCACAGTTGTATTTCAGTTCATTTGTTGGATGCTTCTCACATTTGATCACCATTTGTCCAATGCCATGTGTGACTTCATGCACATCAGTGTCTTTATTTGGGGATGTTATATCATGCTGCTGTTGCTGACTGAATCGGATAAAAAATTTTCAGTTTCACAAGTCCTTCTCTTGGAAATTGTATCGCCTCTCTACAAAGGGGACACAAAAATGCCCTGTTCCCAATCATGGTTCTTGTAGCATAGTGATACCACCTGTATATACAACCATAGCAAATTGTATGGTAGCAAAGCAGCACACGGGGGTCCTCATACTCTCCAGGCAGATACTGCATGTCAAAAGATTATCTGTGAAAGCTGCCGCCAGTGAGTTGGCCACATTGTCACATCAGAGACTAAGGCAAGCCGTCAGTGAATAATCCAATCGTAAAATATAAAAACTATGCCTGGAACGCTCTTTAAAAGTGTGATAGCAGATGATCAGATGATGGTGACCTTGATTATATACAAATGAAAAAGTACCATGTCAATATTGATAACATGTACTATATTTGATAAGGTTATAGTTAGTTTATGTGGCCATATAGCATATATAAATATTCCACCAATTTTAAAGCTATAATGAAAATCAGCCAAGACCTAATAAGCCTTTTCTCAGACTGCACGGTTTCTGTCCCTGCTTGACATAGATCTGATCAACTTTTACACTGTAGGGCGTCTTTTTGAGTCTTTTGTGCGACCATGAAACTGGCCAGGTCGCAGTTGGACATTCAAAGAACGCACGGTGATAGGTAAGATCGAACACAGAAAGTTTCAGGTTCGTCGAGGACGCAATGGTCACCGCAAATTTTTGAATATATTCAAAACAATCGCACAAACAGCGCGGTGAAGGATGGTCGCTGCACGATCGCCCAAGGAGGCAAGGAGGCAGATTGAATGATAAATTGTCGGCTACTGTTATGCATGGTCAAACAGAGGGGCAGGGGCATTTCTCAACAGAGGCACGAAATCTGAGTGCTGCAGTTACTAGTGGTCGCATACCAGGCTCCCATTAGTATTTTTTTCTTTTAAAATTTCTTGAACAGATCCAGGCAATTATGGAACGAGTATTCTGTCTTTTTTATAGATGCAGTTTTAGTTGCAGTTTTTCACAGAATTCGTCTGCTGAAAACGGATTGAAATGTTGTGTCAGTCAGTGGCCTATAGTACCCACCAGCTGCAGGTTCATTGCTTCTTCGGCGCATGTTTACTTGTCTTATAATGACAACAATGACTATCTGGCTTATTATCAGTCCCCGCAGAGTGTGTACAACTATTGTTTGAAAAGCAAGTTATTTCTTCGTTCTTTGTTTTCTGGGGGCGTTCTTAGGTTGCATAGGGGATGCACAGAGTAAACACGGTACAGCTTTATGTTTTTAATCAAGGTCATCATCACCTGATCATCTGCTATAACACTATAAAGAGTGTTTGAAACATGCTCCTTGTATTTTAATGTTGACTGCTTGCTTTACGTGCTCTGATGTGACAACATGACCGCGGCACTAGCAGCAGCTTTCTCAGATAATCTCTTGACATGTACAATCTGTCTCTGGGAGGATATGAAGACCCCCGCGTGCTGCCTTGCTACCACACATTTTGCTCTGGTTAAATATGTGACCATGCTACAAAAACCATAACAAGGGGCATGACAATTTTGTGTCCCCTTTGTAGAAAAGAGATATGATTTCCAAGAGAAGGGCACATGAAACTGAAATAAAAAAAATTTCATTCCCAGTTAAAGAAACTGATGTGCATGGAGTGACACATGACATTGCACAAATGATGATCAAATGTGAAGAATTAAGCATCCTGCAAATTAACTGAAATGCTATTGCGAAGATGATGATATCACTGTGTATGGTGACTGTGCATTAACAGAGCTCTATAAACATGGTACCCTGTATTTTGTCAGTCGAAAAAGCTGCAAATAGTAATCAAAAGAACATTGAAACTGCACTTGTGACAACTGCACCAAAACTGAACATGTTTAAAGAAGCAGTTTCAAAGGAAACAGCCAGTGAATTAGAGGACTTGAGCACAAGGCCAGTCTAGTCGCCAATTAGGAACTGTGGTTTTAACCAGATCTACTTGCCCCTGTGCTATACATGTTAATTACTCTAACATTGCATTGTACTGTTGAACGGGTGTTGCATACAGTGGAAGACTCGTCTTGGTGCTGTAATTACCCATGCAGTTTCAAGCCCATATTTCCCTGTATTATGTTTACCTGAAGTTATAAAAGACACCTACAAGGAAATTAATTTTGAAAAAAAAGGTTGTACGCACAATACGACTGTGCGGTTGCCTTCAGGTGACCTTGAGAAGTACACCTACACCATTAAAAACTGTAGTTAAATTTTCTAAATTCCACCCTCGCAGTCACATGTACCGTTAATGTAATCAGCCACTCGTCTTATTTTTTCAATGGACATGCGTACATGTACTGATGAGAAATATTTTATTTTTTCTTTTAATCTTATGTATTGATTTCTTCTTGTTGTTCGCTGTGTTCGCTGTGAAAATAAAGTAATCGAATTACTTTATTTTCCCTTTATGAACGACTTTGTGGTAAAACACAGGTGTCAAGGCGCGACCTTTTGTTTCCATGCTTTGCGGAACGTCATCAATCCGCAAACGTTTCTACAAAATATTAAAATGTGGCTTTGATTTTTTAATATAGTAAGCTTATTTATTGGTTCATTCATTGAAAATTTGTGAAAAAAAAGCCATTTAGAAGTTGCATATAAAAGTGGTTTATGACATGATTTCATGTATCAATTTACGCCATGCATTCGGGGTGATTTTGTATTTTATTTATTTATTTATTTATTTATTTATTTATTTATTTATATTTTACTATTATTATTGTTATTATTATTATTATTATCATTTTTGCTTTGGGAGCATAAATTGCTTTGAAGCTACAAGACATGCAATGGCAGATTCAGTGGAGGACACAGCAGGCACGTGTCCCTCACTATAAACTCCCGTGGTAGTTCCTTTTTTCACTATTTTGTAAGCTGAAAACACGTCAGGCATTGGAAAGTGTAGCATGAACCCTTTTGATGTGCCACTATTAATTGAAATAGCCAGTACTTTTTGCCTAAAATCATTTGCCCGATTCACATAGAATGCTTTTTATTGAGAAGTTAGTTATCAAAATATCAAATTTTTCTTTTTTTTTCTTTTTTTTTTTTTTTGTTGCTCTTTTCATCAATGCATTCTGCAAACAGATATTAAGAAAAACAAAGCACATATGTTTAACAACATTTTATTATGCTTAAGCAAAAGCAGGGCGAAACACAGTAGATATGAACAACAACCAGTGTTTCAAAAATCAGAATTGTATGATACCATATAATATAAATGTTTCCTATAATAAGCACCCACGTACACTATAAATGTCATAGTAAAATGCAACATTTCTTTAGGATATTTCCCAAATACTTTTTCTTTTTCGGTACATAATTTTTTCGTTTTAACATTTATTGTGTTATTGCATAAATAAGATTGACAAATCCCCACAATTTGACAACTCTGTCGAAATTAACTGTAGAAAGGAATCAAAGAAAACACAAATTTTATAATTTAAACCTGAATTAAGAAACGTGAACACCTCTCAATTAATAACCATATTATATATCCCCAAGATTATAAAATGTTTTAACGGTTGTCAATATTAAAACATGTAAGGAAAGTCAACGAAGAGCCAACAGAATTGCGAGCACCACCAATTTCGATATTCAGTGCCCATTGTTTATTTTCATTTGCCATTTTGTCCACTAGCCGCTGACGGGTTGCCTCTGTTTAGGTGAAGATCGATCATGTAAGCCTTTTCGGTAGAAAAGCTTGTTTAAAAGTCGTAAGACTTTTAAAATGGAAAAGAAACAGTGTCTGCTAGTTATTTGAACAGTTTCAGTGGCATCAATTTGCGTCACAAGTGGTCTTGTGTCCATATATATTCGGTGTAAGGTTGGAGCAGGCGTCCAGCACTCCCCTTTAGCTCACACCAACGACTGAATACAGTACCATTAGTGTCTTATTACATGCACGTCCATGAGCTGACCTTTTCTTCATTATCAAGAAAGCACAAATGTCTGTAATAATTTTGACATTGTTTGTCTCCAACATGTCTAAAATATGTCATGCAGCTCTCATGCCAGCACCATTACACGTTCTATCGGTATTTGGTAGTCGTATCCTGTACTTAAAAGTCATTGTCGCCCTAAACTTCAAATCATTACGCCTATAATGTCTAAATGTTATTTGCAATAACGTTCTTGGTCACTATTGGCGAGTACCCTATGTAAAAACGGCTATACACATTAGATAATACAAACGTGTATAAACCGAAAGAAAAATGACATCACTTTTCCCGTGATACTTGTTATTATTCATTTTGGACAAACATGTGCCATTTCAATAAGAAAACAATTATGAACCTGTCTCAAGGCCGGCCAGAAGGACGATACGAGGATAAATAGTTCGGAGTAGTTGGAGGCGTCTGCGGTCTTGTCCATTTACCACCTGAAAGGAAATGTGTCATGAATGTCTGAGCTAGCATTTTGTCTTATATAATTGATGTGCACATGATGATATTGTTAAGAAATATCACTGAATTTTTAAAAGGAGGCTCAACTATTATACTAGTGGGGCCTTAATAAAGGCAGTCCATGAATAGCAATGATAAGTGAAGGAAAGTTATCCTATTTCAGTTAATTTGTAATCATAAGTGGAACCAGGGCGCTCCCCCTCTTTTCATAAATCAAAATGACCAGTTCTGTTCCCATCCAGAAACTGTCAAAAAAGATTCAAACCCACAGAAACAGCTTTAAGTCATGGATTTTACAACAAACAAAATATTTTACCATTTGTTTAGATATATATAGATAGAAACAGTTTTCCACGGAGGAGTGGAGTAGTAAGGTAAGATTCCCCTCTCGCTTAATGTCCTGAATTCATCAGTAATAGTTTTAAAATACAAAAGATTATAATATATAAGGGGTTAGTTCGCCCCTCGCTTAAAGTCCTGAATTCATCAATAATGGTTTATACAATATATTATAATACAGGGGGTGAAGAAGCAGGGTTAGTTCCTCCCTCGCTTAAAGCCCTGAATTTAATAGTAACGGTTATTACAAAAAATTAACTTACGGCCACAAAGGAGAAGACGCCTCTACGAGGGGTCCCCAAGGGGTAGCATCGCTCTTTGAAAGGCTAAGGATGGTCTCATCGTTAGCTTTGTTTGCGTTCCAATCGCCACATATGCCAAGAATTTGGTTGCACCAAATAGGGGGGATTACAAGAACCATACAGTGACGGCCAATATAGAGCTTGATCTTGAAGAATTTGCATTCAATACTGAGATACCACCCTGGTATGTGGGAATCTAGCCACACAACCGTGATGCGAAAGTGTGTCCCCTCAAACAGGAACTGCGGTCCAGAAATGTCTGTCTCTAGGGTTACGGGTGTTCCAGGGCCATCTATTACCTGTAATTAAAAAAACACAAAAATAATAATGAAAACTTTGTTAAGACATTATTTATAGAATTTTAAAACATGCATGATATTGATAAAAGCTCAAGGGTGAATATTTAAAAAGACCTGCGTGCGCAGCATGGAAAAGTAGTCCGCGAGGAACCATAGTCCATTTCCCATTACTTTCTACAGGTGCCAATCGTCCTTTTTAAGACCCCGGATAGACATTATAACCACATGGTCGACAAATTATGAAATTGTTCAAAAATTTAATTGAAATATTATAATAGTTATGTAAATTCCGTTATTCGTAAGTAAAAAAGTTTTGGCGTGCTAATGTTTAATGTTACGCTCACTAAAACGCAGACGTGCAAATGGCCAGTACCCCGATGAAATATTGTCATGAAAATTATAAATTTCATTAATCTTATAAAGATATAAAGATATTTCTCTTGGTTTTACACTTCTTATTTTATTTACTATCCTTTCTGAAAATAATTTTGAACGGAACGGGGTTTCAAAGGCAGTTTTCAGTAGAATAAACATTTGAGACGAACGTCTTCCTATTTTGGCAATGAACATGTTCATATTTTGGCAGGGCATGCGAACTGCAGAAATTTAGATAATTGAACGGAGAATTGTAAATTGCTCTGTCATGTTGCCCTATCTAAGTACTGAAATAAGCAACAATACACGATGTTTCTAACGATATGCCTTGACTGTAATGAATAGAGAATTAATATTAGCAGATGAATCAAGGAAACAATATCTATGAGAATGATTGATATAAAAGTGGTTAGGTCGGGTTCCCGCTACAGAAGAATAGCATAAATATCCACCTTTACACAAAAGTTAGATCGTGTGGTCGTTATACAACAAAAAAAAATGAAAATCATTTTAATTAGTTGGTACATGCTCCTTCTGCAGTTACCAGGTCACCCATCTATATATATATTAAAATTTACTGTATTAAGGTAAATAGGAATGAAAATCTCATTCTTCTTTAAGTAATGTCCTTATGATATTTCTGTCTGATAGATTTTTCTAATTTTTTACATGCACAGTTGCCACTTTTGCATCCATATTTGGATAAAAATAATATCAGTTTTGTTGCAATGATCATTGGAACTTTGAATTAAATTGCATCGCCAAGACCGCCAGCACTAGTTGCTGACGCAATGCGCAACAAAAATGACGTTAATTAGGGCTCGCACCGTTGTTGCATAGTATAGCATAATGAAACCACCTTTAAACAGAAAAGGACTGGAGAGAGAGAGAGAGAGGGAGAGAGGGAGAGAGAGAGAGAGAGATAGCTCACTTTCAAAGTGTATGTTCTTCTGAGGGTGCCCTTGTAATAGACGGTAACGCTACTTTTCCAGCAGCCAAATTTCACAGCTTGCAATCGGGTCTTCGGGGGGCCATTGAAGTATTCGTGCCTTGTCAACACATACCACATTCTACATCTAGGAAGGCCTATTTTCAAACGAGGCATTGCCATAAAGCCGATATGATCAGGGCTGGTGTTGTACCTGAACTCCCTTTTATCGCAAGTCATATAGCGGATATCGCCGTGGGCATGGCAATAACAAGTGCCAAACCCTGGAATGGATAAGTAACAGGATAGGTATACCATTAGAGAACATTTGGTTACGGTGCATTTGTGTTATATACATTTACTGTCAGTTAATTGGAATTCTGACTTAGACGGGATGTTAGCATTGTTAGTTTGTTTCTACCGATTCCCAATGGTTATACTCTCACACTCCAATGGTCAAGGAGGAAAAAGCAGAAATTGTTATGTAAAAAAAAGGATCATCCATCCCCAAGGACAGCCCAATTTCCAAACACACGAAAGTTCCGCAATGCCCATACACATCTCTTATGATAGGTCTATCAAATCCCAAAAGTTTCAGTTTCCTCACTCTAATGGCCTAGAAGGAGTTAACAGAAATTACAATGTGAAAAAAACGCATAATCAACCAGCACCAAAGGACAGCAGGGGGGTCGTTTGGGGGAACTCCCCCAGAAAAATTTGTCAATATGAAGTAAAATGGTGAATTTCGGTAGCATTTCACCTACATGTATATTATAAATTAACTGATTTTGATGGGAACGTTACATTTTAATCTTTTTTTCAAAAGTTATTAAATCAAGGTATTACAAAACACTTTTATCATCACTGCCCATTGCCCAAAACGTTCAGTCCTGACTAGTACCTCACTTAATTGTCATAGTTACCGGTATTTTTAAAGAATTAATTAACATCTTAAATCCAAAACTTCATGTTTAATTGTTAGTAACGGTATAATTACTCATATCATATCATATCATCGTAAATTTCTACAGTGATCACTGTCACTGCCACCACTGTCAAACAGTGAGTCAAAGTCACTGACATGTTCATGTGACAGATGGGTGTCTGGCTTATTAGAACATCTTGTTGTAAGACGACGTGGAGGGCCGGTGTAACGAAACAGAGGGTCTGTGTAACAGAAAGCCCGCCCTCCATATAGTTATAATGGTTAGGGTTAGCCTGATCTAAGTGGGTCAAAATCTATGGCGAGGTTAACCTGTACACATGAATTGGAAGCGGACTCTCTGTTATGTGGGACTCTGTCACGTTAGACCGGTTAGCCATGACCTCACAAAAAATATATATCCAGGAAAATTAACTTTTTCCAGGCTAACCACAAAGACCTTTGCCTGGAAAGTTCATATTATTTACTTCTTCTCTGTTTTTAGGCAGCGATAGGTGTTTTTCGCCTCCTTTCCAACTGCTTGGAGCGGCGGTAGGTTTAAGAAAGCGAACGTGTCATAAATTAATACGACCTACTTAAAATGTGTATATTTGATCATTTTGAGAAAATCCAAGATGACTGGCCGTCATTGGTCATAGGAATACTATTACAACTGCACATCAAAAATTGGCTTTTCATCTACTATCAGGGTGAAATAGTGTTTATTACAAATGGTGTTTGCTTCTCAAGTTCTGCCCATCCTTATTAGTCCTACACGGTATGATATATATCTGGGCCGGTTGCACTAACAGGGCGTAAATTTACTTGGCTACGACTGTCGTAAACCGCAACGCCTGGCGTCCATGCGCCAGGTTTACTCTCCCTGCTTACGCCCGTTGCTCCAAGACAAAAACTGGTCGATCTTAACTACGCCCGAGTAACGCTCCGTTGCGTCACTGGCCAACAATACGTGGATGGTATAATTGGGCAAATGAGGAGTTCTCAGCTGCAGTCATAATGGAATGATGACATAAATAAACACAAAAGGAACATTTCAGTGACGGAGAAATTCATAAGCTTCATTATTCAATTTTGATTTAGAAATAAGAACGATAAAATTGTTGTTGCCTTGGATATGTGAAATAATAAAATCGTAAATATATTCCGAATCAAAATATTATGGTGTTGTAAATGAGAAAAACGCAATGGAGGCAGCACTTGTTCCTATTAATGGATTTGAACACCTTCACACTTGTTACTGAATCTTTTGAGACTGAAAATAATGCAAAAAATTCACCTTTAACGACAGCATTGCTTTCTTTTCATAGTTTTACAACAGTGTCGACAATTTTATGACCTTCTTTTCTATGGTTACACCGTGAGGTATCATTTAATTCAATCGTGCTTACATCTTGGAGATTAAGAAACACGACGGGTTGGTGCAACCGGGCCCTTCTGATATTTTAAGCTTTCGTCTCTATGTTTATATACAGTAAAATATGAATGATATAAAATGTGAATAAAAAGTGACTATGGTTAGTTATGGTTTCTCAAAAATTATGAAAAGAATTAAAGAAATCGTACTGCTGAGAGCCAATTCGTGTCGACATGAGTGGTAAAATTTAATTTGAACACATGCATATACATGTACATGACTACATACATTATTTATTTAATAATAACTTATATATATATATATATATATATATATATATATATATATATATATATCGGATAATAAAGTCAATACACTAAGAAAAGTGCTCCACCCATGGTGACGGACCAACTCAAGATTCTTTAAAAAAAGAAACAAAGAATGTTTTACAATGAAGGCCCTACTTATCACCCGCCTGCAATCCAAATATTGTATCTTTAAATTTCAACATTACATCCTTAATGAAAGCCTTTAGATGTCCAAGAAACGGTTAAAATACCTAACGTGGATAATGTATGGACTATGTTTTGACGGAATAACTTTCTTTCTCGTATAATTATACTTAAAAAAAATATTTAACTCAATGCTTCTTTCAATGATGATAACAAAACTGATAATATCATATATACTTACAGTAACAAGGCAGGTGTGAAGCGGGATAGAAACAGTCCCCATAGTAGTCTTGTTGTGCGGTTGTCAGCGAGTTCCACATGTCAGTAAATGCAATTGATATGTTCTGTTCTTCCGGGGTAAGCTGAGACTGGGCTGAAACAACGGCTACCATTGCCACAGCAAGGAGCAAAAGCACGGCCACGTTGCTGTTCCCTGTCATCTTCAAGCTAGAGTCTTCCTGGCAATGGTGTCCAAGGAGAGGTGCAAAGCAACTGATATTTTCTCTTCTTCACCCATCTTATATATTCGTTTTTAAGTGGGCGTAAAGACCGCCTTCGCCACGGTGGCATACGAAGCGTGCGCATGCGCCTCATTTGCCACAAC
Organism: Lingula anatina; assembly: GCF_051362555.1. Taxonomy (NCBI): domain Eukaryota; kingdom Metazoa; phylum Brachiopoda; class Lingulata; order Lingulida; family Lingulidae; genus Lingula; species Lingula anatina. The sequence goes on from NC_141773.1 coordinate 7,216,775, forward strand.
TGTGCCTCGATCGTCTCTTTTTGATTTTTTTTCCAAAGGAGGCCAGTCGTTTGCAGAAAACCGCCATTCTAAGCAGATGTTGAGAGCGTTATCATAAACCCTGCTTGAAAATCAATGTCAATCTCATATCTCTCAAATTGCCAGCCAACATTTTCAAAGTCCTGTTGGATCACCGTTGCCTTCTTTTACCATCTGAAGCTTTTTGACAACAATCTATTAAAATGTTCCTAAATGATTCCTAAATGCAATGGTAATCAGTAACACAAATGGCCAAATGTTCCAGCTGAAACGCCTTTACTCTTCAGGGTATCCCAAACTTTTTCAAGTACGAGTTACCTATAATTCTAACATGCATTTAAGTATGCGGGGGTCACTACTGTTGTTTCAGAACGGGTAAAGAAATCGATAATGGCATTTTTTATACATGTTTATCAAACATTCATGTAAGAATGGCCTGATTATAGAGTTTTCTGAAATACTTGAAAATATAACATCCTTACTGTGTCAATGGAGAGGACACACCCGATTCACAAACTCTAAATTGATATGTAAAGCCAGATTAAGAACATAAAGCGCCTAGCTCTTTAAGTACAGGGACCAAATGAATGGAACAATCTCCCAATATACTTAAAAACTAAAGCGTCTGAGGACAGTTAAAAAAGAATTAAGAACGTTTATTTTCAAAAAGTTTTATAGCTTATTTGACTGATTGTTATTTTTACATTGTATTATCTATTTTAATATCTATGATCATAACTGTTATTTTAGATTATGGATAAAAGACAGTATTATAAATATGATCTTCACAACAGTAATACATCAAGGTAGTTAGAAAAGAAAATCTATCTTTCTCTAACCACATTTAATTGACATTATTTATTCATATCATCGGAGACAGCGAAATGCATCCGTAGCCACAAACCGAGCAATTAATTGAAATGCGTAGTATTCTTTCTAGTCTGTCAAGAAAGATTTTGCTGGTACAGGTGATTTTCTTAATTTTGCTGGTACAGGTGATTTTATAAATTAAACGTCTTAATTTTTAATCTTAATTTTTATGTACCTTCGATGGCAGTCTTCGTATTCATTAAGAAAAATGAAGTGTAGGCCACAAAACTGACAAAATGAGGCATTGCAGTCATGAAGCATGGCCGCTTTGATTTTCCATACATTTCCAACACGCTTCTTAACTTTTGCCAAGCTGTATGAATATACTGAACACTGCACTGGATAATGATTGAAATCATTTTAATGTCACACAAAGAGCTGAGTGTAAATGTGATGCGTTAAAACCATCACCTCAGTTAATTGGTATCATCAGCACAGAAGAATTTTAATCAAACATTTATTTGTATTTTGTGTCACACAGAAGGTCTCACGCTCCTTACTTCTGTCAGCTCTTTTAGTGTCCTTGTGAAACTTAGCAAGGCGCCTTTGGACACAGTTTTCATAGCGCTCTCCTTCATATGGAATTTTATCTTCATGAATAGACTTTTTTATTAAGCGTTTATCCTTCACGTCAAAAGATATGAGGCCACACGAAAGGTATCTCGCCACTCACAAATACTAAATTATTTAAAACGAAGACGTTTGTTGGTTAGCAAGAAGATGCAGGTTCATTGCATAATAAATCAAAAGGAAAGAAATTTGCCACAAACTTAACTATACATTGAGTTGATTTTTAACATTTTGTTATATTGAAAAATCGCCATATTTAAGAATTCTGATTTAGAAGATCTTGCTATGTTGTTTAAAAACAACAGTTCCTAATTTGCTTGGTTCCTAAGTTGCTTTGGTTTGCAAACATTGATGCATCCCAAAACCGCGGATACATGTAAATTTAGCCCCCCCCCCTCCTCCACCTAACGATTCCCTGATTCCTTTTCAAAATACTTAGTTGTTTGTTCAGTCAGACCCCATATTTTGAAAATCAAACACTATAACCCTGATAGTTCTTCTGATTACCTGTAATTACATAGTTGATTGAGATTGTGACTCTCCAGTTTCTCATCAAGGAGGTTTTTCAGAATGCCTTTATCAGGGGCGGATCCAGAGATATTTTCTGACAGTCTTCCAAATTATCTTTGTTGATCCAGCCTCCATTTTTGACCGTTTTCCGAGAGAAAAAATTCGATACCCATCAATGAAAACTTCAAAATCTGACCGTCTTCCGGAAGACCCAGAAGACGGCCTGAATCCGCCCCTGTTTATAATAGTAATCCAGCACAATTTGTGCTAGAGTGTTGAAATAGCTTAAGTTCAGACAAGAGTCTAGCCTACCTTTTTATATAGCAAGCAATTTTTTCCACAAAATGACTTGTCTGAGGTAGGGAATCAGCACGACAACATTTCTGTGACTCTGTCTTTCTATCTTACCGGTATTTTCTATACTTAACAGTTAACCCAGCCAAGTCGTGGGTTTTGCGAGGAGCCATGTCATTGGACGGATTTTTTTAGATTATCGTAATGCGACATATCAGACCAATGACTGCATACGTATAATCATATATATTTCCTTCTAAGAACATTTCAATTTCTAAGTTCTTTTATAAGCATAGAAATTATAAAACACATCGGACGTCCCTACACGCGAGCGGCAACAACACGAATTTTCCTTTGAATTTCACTCGTATTTATCATTTAAGTTAGATACACCTCTCAACTCTACTAATGGTAATATAATAAAGACTATAGACTGTGCGGGGCTTTTTCCAAACACACAACGCAGCATTTGCTCACCTTCCAGATGGGGCAATCAAATAAAAAGTCGGGGTTAGCGTACTGAAAGTAAGTAAAACATTTACTGTGTTGCTAATGAACGCAAACGGCAAACTGCTCCCTACAATCGTTAGAAGGGCCTTATAAAACTGGACAGTGCCCATGGTTATCGTCTGCTGTCACCAAGTTTCTGTTACCGACCAAACGACCGCGGTGCACTCTTTTGTACAGCGAAGACTGGCCAACCAGTAACTAGTTAGTAAGTGGATAACTACAGCCATATCGTGTTTTTCTTTCTGTAGATACTACCCTAAGGCTAATGGCCTTGGTCATGTCATCAATCGTCTGATAAACACTTGTAAAGGATTTTATGCCCACATGGGATTGATTTCGGACTCAATGGTCCTCCAAATAGATACATGCATGTTCCTCTCTCTGATGCTGATATGGGTCCTCTAAAAGGCGATCAATAAGGAATAATGAAGCAATAAGCCTGATTAGCGACACTAAATTAAAATAATATTAAAGTCGCCTACGCATTAATTGAGAACATTGAAAGTTTTTGAACAAAGTTTGGCATTATCTTCAAACTATGTTGAGGGACTTGTTTTGGTCACTTGAAAAAAGGAACGTTCAATTACATGTCTTTATACGTACATATACATCCGTATATGAAGCACATTTAATAGAAAAACTTTTTTCTCCGCTGAATTTAGCACTGTCTCCTGTTGCATTGGCAAAAGTTGCACTGTTGTAATGAGCGCACTCTGGTCATTTCTGGAGCCAACAGGACAAAACAAACCAACTTAAAGATTATCCTATTATCTCCGCAAGAATATTGACCCTTTCGTCGCTTTATTCAAACGTTTGTAAAACATGATTTCATTTTAAATATTTGTACGAGATCAGTGATTTCTAACTACGCAGCCGTGGTATACTGTTCTTGCATGTACACGTTATACTATAGTAGCATAAGCCCTGCAATTCACAACCAAATCGAAGTGAAGCAGTCGCACATTTGACTGAAGTATAGGTTATGCTAATGAAAAGGTCTCAATCTGTGCAACATACCATGAGTTTGCGTGACATCATTTTTTAAATTTATTTGCAGTATTATATATTCTCAATTACTTACAGTTTACAACAGGTCTTCAGTGAATCCTCCAAACCTTAAACAGTATCGTTATTAAATACGCTTCAAAAACTTAGATGCTGTCCGTGTTATAAGCATATGCAATGGCACATAGCCTATATCATCAATTGAAAACGAGATCTCTACTGAATTGAAAGACATAAGGGACCATTCGTTATGTATAAATCAGCTGGCACAATTGAGAAAAGCATTATGGTATAAGTTTAGCTGACCCAGCTTTTATTACACGAATCAGTAGTCATTCTACTCTTTTTACGACACTTAGGCAAAGTGTGAAATTAGCCAAACTCTTCACAAGAAAATAATTACCCAGCATTCACTAGTATAGAATTAGTAATGAGCCCGTTGTGCATTTATTGATACGCCAACGGAAAGGCAAACTGTTTCTTTAAAATCTAATTCATTACGACCTGTTCTTCCAGGATGCGGGTCGCCTAAGAAGTTGGTTATAAACCGCATCAGCTCAATAACAAGGAGAATGTTAAATAGGAATAATTATGTGTGTGTGTGTGTGTGTGTGAGTGAGTGAGTGTGTGTTTGTGAGCGCGCGTGCGCGGCACAAGCAATCGAGCACCAAAGCAATCGACTGCAACCATATTGCTGGCCTATAAAGAAGAGAATCGTTCCATCTGAACGTTACTTTATCCAGTGCTTACCGGTTACAATAAGCCTAACCATTTCATCATCTCATTTCATTTCATCAACCAAGTCATCTTCATACCGGTGTAACAGTAACGCTAGCCTAGGCACAGTTAATCATCAGTATATGACTTCCTGTTCAAGTTCAATAGTAACAATGGGCGAATCTCTGCCAGTTTTGGAGATATAAGGGACGGAAACCTTGCAAAGTTCAGTTCATGGTGAAAAGTAGGTCAAATATCAATTTTACGGTCACAGATAGATTGCCAGTATTTATCTTACTATTCAAGTTCAATAATAACTATGGGCATATCTCTGTCCATTTTGGAGATATAAGAGTTAGAAAATTGCAATGTTTAGTTCAAAGGTAGGTGAAAGGTCAATCTCAACGTCACAAATTAACAGTATATGACTTCCTACTCAAGTTTAATTGTAAATCATAAAATCGAAAATCATAAAATGGGAGGTGTTGAATTTTCAAACGTTCAAATTTCATGTTATCTTTTCCTGGCGTTCGAAATTTATGGCATGTTACCGTATTTCACGTTATTTTCGCCAACAACCGTTGAAAAACAAAGAAAAAAACGGACACCATCTTCAGTGTTGCGCTTGACAAGCTCTACAAAATGCAAAAAAAAAAAAAAAAAAGAGGACTCTAGCATTTACGGTTCCTGAATTAGAGACTCTTCAGTTCGGCATCTTATGGCCGTTGTTCCCGTGAAAATGCACCGATTGACCCCAAACACACGAAGATGAAAGATGACCCTAAGGGTAACACCTGCCCATAGTATTATAGGTTAGGTCTGTGAAGTTTCTAAAAATCGGCAGAAATCGAAATGTTCTTGCAAAAAATTCCCATAATAAGAAAAGTTTGGCCCGTTTGACCTTGAAATAAAGGCGAAAGGTCAAATCCAAGGGCATATTTGAAATCTTCACATATGACTTTACATGTAGGTCCGCCGTCTGTAGAAATGTTTCCCTTAATTCCTTCAGTTTGGGAGATATTTAGCATTTAATTTTGGACAAGGGTGCATTGCAATGAGCGCCACACCTAGACCCCAAAATTTACGTGGATAGAGTTGAGATTATGTGTGACCAAAATCCAAGAGATGGGTTCGCAGGCTCTTGTGGTCTAGGAGGAGAAGCGGTGACGGTGACTTGGCGGCGGAACCAACGGAGCCGGCGGACTGTGCGGGTCGGGACTAGACCATGTGTACCGCCAGCGCCTACGCTGGTGGTACGATAACACACATGACTATATTTATTAGTCCGGTTGCTTAGGGCAAAAAAATGGCCAAATCGTGACACAGCGGATAAAAGCACCAAATTTTGCATGTGGGTACCTTTTGACATACTAAATCAAATTAGAGCCGTAGCCCACGGAAAAAATTTACCGTTTGGCCAAAAAATCCAAAATGGCCGCCAATTTGTGAAATTTTGTAGAAATATATACATATCTATGTTGATTTTTATCAAATTAAGTATTTTCTCAATGTTTTCCACATCCTTATTACCCATATTATGCATATGTGTCAGATAACAAACTAGTGTCCTTGGACTTATTGAAAAATCCAAGATGGCCGCCGTATGGCATAGGAATACTAGAACATGTACAAGGGTTTTCAACTAACTAATGCCAACTAGGAAGATGCATTGCCCACTATCTAATTAATTTTGTTTCTTATTACACAAATAATATATTTGTGGGGAGTAACTAACCTTTATTCATAGGCAATTCGAGAAAAATCCAAGATGGCCCCCATATCAAAGGAATACTAGTATACACATAGGGCTTCTTCTGCCATGGAGATATAATATTAATTGTTAAATTAGGTTTGTTTCTGAGTATTTTCCACATATTTTTAATTAACATAATACATATGTGATGAGAATGTTATGTGTATCCTTTTTGAAAACAAAACAAAACAAAATGGCTGCCATTAGCCGTAGAAGGTGGGGTTCAGTTAATACCTGCGAGAGATAGGCTTACAAATAAAATGAAGCTGAATTCAGTTGTTATTCTGTTTTTTTTTAGTATTATTATCCCATGACACATATCTGTTAGGTAATTAATGTCCATATTTTATCATTTTGGGGAAATCCAAGATGGCCTTCTTTTCCTCATAGGAAAACTGGTGCATTAGATTTTATAGGCACTTCTAAGGCAAATGAGGGTAATCATGATATTTTTTCAAAATACTTAAGGGTATACACTTGTTACCCACCAGATAGATATCTAAAAGTCCAAAAAGAATGTGGGAAATACCGAGAAACAAAATTCATTTTATATTGAACCCAATGTTTCTCTGGCAGTAGTTGACTGTACTATTCCTATTGTGAATTGCAGCAATCTTGAATTTTCTCAAATACGCAAGATGCACACTTGCTACACACCAGATTTATAAAGAGTAAGGTTAATAAGGATGTCAACATGTTTAAACATCAAACGGCTTTATTTGAACTGTTCTATTAATTGACACCTATGTGCATTTGAATGATATATTCCTATGACAACTGGCAGCTATCTTGGGTTTTCTCCGAATAATACTCAAGGATACATACACTTTCAAAACACACAGAGTCTTTCATAAGGATAAATAGGATATGAAAAACATTTAAAAACGACCCAAAGTTAACTACATTTAAATCGTACTCAGTGTATCTCTAGCATTATTTGATTATGTGTTCGAATATTCTAATGACAAAAGGCAGACATCTTGAATATTTTCAGAATACCCAAAGATACACACATGCTACAGACCAGGTATACATCATAGGGGTAATAATAAATGGAATGAAAAACATAAATTATTTTTAAAACAAACCCATGGAAATGTAATTGTATAATGAACCATATGCCTCTCTAGCAGCAATTGAAACCCACCCATTAGTATTCCTATGTTAAATTGTAGGTATCTTTTTCTCAGATCCAAGGATGCACACTATTTACCCACCAGATATATATCATAGGACTAATAAGGATGGGCAAAACTTGATAAGCAAACACAAATTCACCCTGGTAGTAGATGAAAAGCCATGGATGTGCAGTTGTAATTCCTATGGCCAGTGACGGCCATCTTGAGTTTTCTCAAAATGATCAAATGTGCACATTTATTACCTGCTAGATATGTATCACAGTGTAATAATAATGTGTAAAACACTAAAAAAAATAAACTGAATTTGATAGTGAATTAGCTGGCATTAGTTCCAACCCTTTGTAATACTAGAAGTATTCCTATTACATATGACGGCCATCTTGGATTTTCTCAAAATGCCCAAGAATACTGTTAGTTACTAACCACATACATATTGTGTGGGTAGAAAGGATGTAGAAAACACTCAGAAACCAGCTTAATTTGATAGTGAAAAACTAATCTTTCCAGTTGCCATTAGTTGAATCCCCCGTATACTAGAATTCCTGTGGCACATGGCAGCCATCTTGGATTTTCCAAAATGCCCAAGAACACTTCGTAGTTACTAACCACAAACATATTATGTGGGTAACAAAGATCTGAGAAACAGACTTAATTTGATAGCGGACAACGTATCGTTCTAGCTGGTAATAGTTGTGCACTAGTATTCCTATGGCTGTTTCTATGGCAAATGACAGCCATCTTGGATTTTTTCAAAAAGTCCAAGGGAACTTGTTTGATATCTGACATATATGAATAAAATGGGTAATAAGGGTGTGGAAAACTCTGAGAAAATAATTTATTTGATAAAAATCAACATAGGTATGTACATATTTCTAAAGAATTCAATAAATTGGCGGCCATTTTGGATTTTTTGGCCAAACGGTAAATTTTTTCCGTGGGCTACGGCTCTAATTTGATTTAGAATGTCAAAAGGTACCCACATGCAAAATTTGGTGCTTTTATCCGCCGTGTCACGATTTTTTCCTTAAGCCACCGGACTATATACAGTAATAGCATTTGACAAAGTAATGAGTATGTTGGAGAAGAGATGCGTCGTTAGAGGAACTTGTGCACTGGCTTTCAGTACAAAGTCGACTATGTTGCGTTTCACAAAGAATTCTGAAAGCCTAGTTACCCCGTTTATTTTTCGACATTTTAACCATGCCGGTGAAGAATAGTGTTTGACCTAACGATGTTTTTACCGTAACAGTACGCAAATCCCATCCAGAGATGTATGAAACATTTTTGTGGGCCAAACCCTCGTAAAAACGTAGAAAGTGCAACATGGTATTTAGTCGATTTCCCGTACGTATAACCGGCTATCCGTTTTTAGCAAACTATACAGCAAAGGTGACAAATATAGGCATCAAACAGCAAAACACATCGCAACAATATTTAGAATTAAAAAATATGAAAATTATCCGATTATGTTGACGTTTGAAAGGAACCCGTTCTTTCCTAAACCAAGTCTGAACAAATTTGAAGCAAACCAAAACTGTGGTTTAACAAGGATAGGGCCCCGACGTTTCAGATGGCGACGGCGACAGAACACATACAGCGTTTTTTTTTTTTTTTTGTTTGTTTTTTTTATGAAACTGGAGCCTGTGAAACAGCGGTATACAAAGGGGAGAGCACAAGAAAAAGTATTCCGTAAACTCAAGATATGTTTCCATACGTTTTATATACCCAACATTGCAGAATGTGTCAGTACAACTATTAACAGGTATCTCAGACACTAATATCACAGAAACATAAAGTATGAGATACAAATTATTCCTAAATATACACATATCAAAGTTTATTATCAAATGACGTCATCTGGGTAACTACCGGTGCGGGTTAAAGCCAAGGTTGTATTGTTTTCTTCATTCCGTTGTGGGATATAAATACACGGCATAGCTTTCCAGAGCACTGGATCCAATCCTAATTCCTTATGACTATCATTATTTCCTTTAAATATATACATGTTATTGTCCCCACTCACAAATACCTGTTATGCTTTGTGACATATTATAACCAACAGTGACACTTCAAATTCATGGCAATGTATGACCTAATATACACTTCAATGTGTAAACAAGGCAACCTTGAGCTTGCTATATTGAAAACATATCAAGTAAATAATATGTATTTAGCCAAGCACATTGCCCCCCAGGTGTTATGGGGCAGGGGGAGGGTAAAGGGCACGTTATGGTGGGAGGAAAGGGTTGGGTATGCCAGTGCGCTGAATACACCATAATCTGGATCGACCTAAATACAAGCCTTGAATGCTGCAGTGTGATTGTCAAAAGGAGATCAAACCAACACCTTCACATGTTGTAGACAAGGAGTGTTCCCATAAACATTATCATGCTAGCTTGATTGATCTATCTCTGCAGGGATTCTGGCTAAATTGCATTCAGTTTAAGCGGCTTAAATGTCTGACAATCCTACTCAAGCTGCTCGGGGGTAATTAACAACAGTCAAGGGGGGTGTAAGACAATTCAGCTGATTACACTAAGACCTAGTTTGATCCAGCTAGTATGATGGGTTTATGCGAATGCAGTCTTAGAGTGCACTCAGAACAGATAAACTGTTAACTAACTGATCAGCCGATTAAATATGGCTGGTCTCACAGGATACTGCTAATTCTCTGATGTTCTTCCTCATCCACATGCAACATGAAACGGGTTAAATCTTGGCTCTGAGGTTTAATTGCTAGGCCTCTGCAGCTACAGTGCATGTGGAGGTGGGATCATCTTTTCTGAATGCACTCTTAGTGGTTTTACAGCTGGCCTTTGACCATATGACTTATTTGTTAGTGTCAAGTCTAGATTGATTTTTAAATGTTTCTCCTTTTTTGGGGGGTGGGGGTGAGGTTTGTTGGTCTTTTCAGAAAAAAAAAAATTCCATCATTATACCATGGCAAATGAAAAAAAAAAATCTACATCAGCGAAATGAGTCTTTCACATTATCATTTCTATCAATTTCTGTTAAGACTTATAACTCCAGCATTTCACAACTGAAATAATTTTGTTAAGTCTTGATTCAAACTTCACTTCTTCTATTTCAGAACAATATGTTCAGTGTTCTAGAATAAACATCTCTTTTTGGTGCCAACATACCTTTGTGACATCAAGTTTTTGTATTGCCTTAGAGAGCATTCAGAAAAGATGATTTGCAGACGAACTGATCTGCTGCATAACTATGGCCGTCTACACATAAAAAGCAATGCTGATAATCCCAATTTGCCATTAAGCAGATTCAATCTCCACTCTGAATTTTTATTGCTAGGCCCCTGCAGCAATGGTGTGTGTGGAGGCAGGGAGACCATCAAAGAATTAGTGGCATCGCTTTTTAAGTGGGGTCGGCCAATTTTAGTTGACAGAACAGTAAGTACCTGGATCACCTGTTCTGAAGGTGCTCTTATTTCCACAACAGGACAAGGGGGGGTATCAGCATATGCATGAAAATAAATATTTTGAAAACATAAAAGAGAAACTTCTGCATTACAGTCTTAAAAAGTTAATGCACTAGTTAATAATTTAAAACGTTACACATATATTCACAATTTTAAAATAATAAAATGTCTGGTTTGTTCTATTTTTAAAATCTTCACAGTCACTAGTGTGAATATCCTACTCCTGTGATAAAATCTAGGTTGGCATCATTGACCAAGCTAAGGAACTCATCATTGACCAAGTATCTATTTGTAAGTTTAACAACATGACTGATATATATTTCTTGACAGTTTGTGGATCAGTTTTAAGAACCCTCACAGTGCAATGTAACAAAGCTTCCATGAACTACTAGCAAATGCAAAAAAAGTCAAAATGAAAGTTGAATCATATTTCAAGTTTCTTCTTAATAGGTGTGTGAACAGTCTACTTTAAACATATCTTAAAAAACAGGAAATATTGAAACACTGAAGTGAAAACCATTCAATAAGTCAACCATCACCAAGTTCAGTGCCTAACAAAAGGTTTTTTCCAACTATTTCACCAAATTTGTCTTATTATAAACACTCATAAAATGAGTTTTCACTTAAAATTGTTCTTCTTACTGAAACAAGTAAAGCTGATCACATATATTCAGATCTAATAAACCTTTGGCAGAGTAAAAACCTTGTTTTTTTAAGCATAAACTCCTATAACACAATAACAAGTGAAGAAGCACCGTTAGACAGCACATATTACACATTTCATTCTATACCAAACATTTTGGTAAGCTCTTTTTCAGATACAGTTGAAGAGTACTTAGTATCATTAACTTGTTTAATCTTTGTTTAATTTTTTTCTTTATCTCCCTTAATCCATTCTTACAATTGGCTCTCTTTTATTACATTCATTCTTGGATATTAATAATGTGTCAGTTGTATGTGTGGAATCTTTGCAGGGTTGGCAATATAATTTTATATTTATATATATTTGGTTGTCTCAACCCATGTATATTTCTGAAAAAATAATTATATATCTATATTCACTCCACTATGTTACCTGCTATTTTCCAGTAATCAACAGGGATAAAGTTAAAAAAACTGTTTATCTAGATTACCTTATTTCTGATAAAATATAATTTGTTCTGGAACTTCAAAGAACAAACATGAAACTGTGTCACAGAATAAGGTGTTGAAGTTACAGAATTTGGGTACCATTTTCCTAAATAAGTGCACAGTTATTGTTCACTTTTTGTCCAAATTCTGGTTTCATTTCTTCTCTGACTTTGGCTTCACTACACTGGTAATCACAGGGGAGATGTATGATTTTGAGATTGCCGGTGCAATACTGGATCTACTGGAGGATGCAGTTTGTGGTTGGGGGTTGCCCGCCTGACTAGCAGGGGTCATCTCTGTTTTCAGGACAGGGTTACCATCTAAAATTGACAGAAGAATATTTATTAAAGAAACAAGATGAATGTTCTTCAGCTTCTTTGCATTCAATGAACAATGTAACTGGGAATGAAGTTATTTACAACAAAACAAATATGTATCAATTCTTCAAAAATTACGTACTTAAAATTATGAAGTATTTGCGAGATATGCTTATAAAAATTGCCAACTTGTGTCTAATTCATCAGACAGATACCATGAAAGATATACCAAATATATACATATAAAACTTATCAATGTGAGTCTAGTTTATACCATAAAAACTATGAAATATTCATCAGATATGCATATAAAACAAACCAACCTGATTCTAGTTCATAAGACAAAAACCACGAAACATTTGCCAGATATGGATATAAAACTTACCAACCTGAGTCTACTTTATACAACAAAAACCACAGAGCTTTTGCCACCTATGTATATAAAACTAACCCACCACTTAACACGAAAAAAAAAAAAATTGCCAGTTATGCATACAGAACTAATCAATTAGCAACTACTTTGTTAGACACAGGGATGAGACCTGTCCTCACTGAAAAAAATAGGAAAATTGGCCGGGGTCCAAGGTACTCGATTCACACGAATGACCCAAATGACCCTGAAAAAGTTGGAATTCTGACAAAAATCGGAAAAGTCTCATCAATGTAGACAAAAACCACAGAACTGTGGCCAGATGTGCATGTAAAACTAACCCAACTGAGTCTACTTTATATACGATAAAAACCATGGAACTTTTGCCAGCTGTGTATATAAAACTAACCCACCTGAGTCTAGTTTATAGGACAGTCCCTGCTGTAGGGTGACAGGACAGTCTTTGTGTGCTAGTAAGAGAGATTTCAGGTGGGCAACTTCACCCCGCAGCTGACTACACTCGGCCTGAAGTGATCAAAACTTTAATTTAGTTATCATTATTTATTCCATTTCAAGTACATTTTTATAATGACTAAGATGTGAAGAAGCATTTAATACATTTATTCTCTCACTCCCCGCCCACCCCTAAGAAAAGGGGGGGGGGGTGTTGGCAAGGTGATGACATTTGTGCACAGATAAATTCTATTTACTGATTATGGCACTGATTTGCAGTTGCACATAAGTGGGCACTGAGACTGCAAACATACTCGAGTAGATGGGTATATAGATAGAAAAGTGAAAGGGGCAGGGTATGTGGATAGGATATGTGAAAGGGGCAGGGTATGTGGATTGAGAGGTGTGAAAGGGGCAGGGTATGTGGATAGGATATGTGAAAGAGGCAGGGTATGTGGACTGGATGTGTGAAGGGGGCAGGGTATGCAGATAGGATGTGTAAAAGGGGCAGGGTATGTGGATAGGATATGTGAAAGGGGCAGGGTATGTGGATAGGATGTGTGAAAGGGGCAGGGTATGTGGATAGGATGTGTGAAAGGGGCAGGGTATGTGGATAGGATATGTGAAAGGGGCAGGGTATGTGGATAGGATGTGTGAAAGGGGCAGGGTATGTGGATAGGATGTGTGAAAGGGGCAGGGTATGTGGATAGGATAAGTGAAAGGGGCAGGGTATGTGGATAGGATGTGTGAAAGGGGCAGGGTACATGGATTGAGAGGTGTGAAAGGGGCAGGGTATGTGGATAGGATGTGTGAAAGGGGCAGGGTATGTGGATAGGATGTGTGAAAGGGGCAGGGTATGTGGATTGAGAGGTGTGAAAGGGGCAGGGTATGTGGATAGGACATGTGAAAGGGGCAGAGGATGTGAAATGACAAGGGTGAAAGGAGCTGCATCTATACATTAAAATAATTTTAGGGGCAGGGTATGTACTGGTATGTGGATAAAGATGGGTGAAAGGGGCAGTGAGTGTGGATAACCACGTTGAAAACTATAGGGCATGTGGATTGACATGGCGGAAAAGAGCAGCCTCATCTTATGCATATTTAAGGAATATGGACATAAAATCAAAAAAATAATTGTGTGACATTTGGAAGGGAAAAAGGATGGGAAAAGGGCAGCATATGTTCCATCAACTACCTACCTGAAGTGTGACATTAGTAGACATTAAATCTTCTGCTTTCTTCTCCAGTTCCCCAATGTAAGTCTTCCTCTTATTCCTACACCTGGCCGCTGCAGCTCTGCAGAAAATCAGGGTTTCTATCATTTCACCTACCCACACCCTCAGATATAATTATAATAATAATAATAAGCTAGGTTCAGCTGACACATAAACAGACAACCTTTATCAGTTTTAAAATGAAGACTCAAGAAATAATGCAGCAACATACATATATTTTGAGCTTCTGACAATACAACTTCTACTGAAAACAAAGTTCCTACTTGTTGAAAAAATATAAGGAATAATCGGATCATGCCCATTTTCGAACTTGACTAGCATTTTATGGCAGTGAGTAATCACCATGTGTAACAAGCAAAACAGACATATCTTCCCTACAACTGTGGTAACAAGAAATGTGAGCAGCACAACTGCCTGTGCATAAAAAACAAGACCAAAGATATGTAGTTACTCAGTGCATATATCATTTTGCGTGTACTGTGTGTAAAAGGGACAAAATGACAAAATAATCGATATACTCAACTAACTTCTGTCTTGGAATTTCAGGGCCCTTGGATTATGCAAGTTGTTACCTACCTGTTCCTTTCCAAAAACTTCCGCCTTTTCTCATCAGGGGACTCGTCTGAGGATGCAGATCTTGAGCGTTTACTGAAGATTAGTAACAGTTATAATTAAAAACATATGTTCTATCACTAGGGTTCAAATAATTTGTGTGACTAAACTTTCTTGACCAAACAGGCTTATAGAGTTAATTTTATTGATTGTATTGCTTAGATGTGTAAACATATTCCTATAAATATGAACTTGGCAATAACTGTAAATAATAAGGTTAATTATGTACAGAATACATCAGTCTTATATGGGTATGAGTACTTGTCCGTATAACAGTGACTCTCTTGACCCTCACTGGTTAAATCACAGTGCTCTTTCCATCAACTCAATTTCAACTTATTGTGTTTAACGAATGTCCTCACAGATATCCTTGCACTGGCTTACACCTGACAAGGCAGCAGGAAAAAAAAAGGCTGTTATACTTTTCCCCTATCATTATATGTTTTCCCCATACCTTATAAAAGTTGTGTGTACTTCAGGAAACATGGGTGACTGTGCCACACTACCAGGACTGCTGAGACTGCTGCTAACAGAGGGCGCTGGTGAGGCCTGACATGTGACCCTGTCCACAGCCTCTGACATTGTCCTCATGTTGGCCTGAGCCACATTCTGAGTCAGAGCTTGTTTTAATTTCTGAAATGACCATGTTGAGAGTCAGACTATTGAAACCAGACTAAACCAATGACACTACTCTCAAAAATGGTATTGGAGGGGTGTGAACATGCAACCTATAGACTAGCAAGAATTATATTCCAGGTAATTGTCTTCTTAATGTTTTTATCCTATCATCTTTATCCATATGATTAATTTTTTGGGAAAATTGTCCAGAAAATAATTAAATAAAAACTATTTTATGATATTCTACAATAAGAAATCCATTAATCAAGGGGGGGGGGGAGAGATAAAAATACCACAAGTAAGTAATCTGATACTTCGGATGCTCAATTTTTATGCTTATGCTTTTTATCATTTTTTCATTCTCTTTATTTGCCATTCATAATTTTTTAAAAATCTTATTTCTACCTGTTTGGTTAGAGATGAGGTGCTAGTTGCCGCGGCCGTTACTGTGGACTTTGGTGTTGTTGGTGGCTTGGTTGCCGTGGTAACAGTAGTGGCTGGAATGACTGAAGGCACCTGAAAGCAGAGCAGTTAAGTAAGTGAAACTTACAAAACTTGTCAAACAATTTTATCCAAAAAATCTCATCAACATCTGAAGCCAACTTTGAATTTGTTATCCAATACAATAATTGTAAATGTTACCATTACCTGTTCATTAGGGCTTCCTACAGCTGTATACTATAGGTATGGTATAACATGTATTCTTTTAAAATACTTCAACTAAATGTTACTATTACCTGAGCAGTATGACCTCTTTTAGCTGTACAGGTACAGTATAACCTGTATATTAATTCTTCAACTAAATGTTACCATTACCTAAGCAGTGCCAGTAGGACTTCTTATAGCTGTACAGGTATAGTATATTCCCATACCTAGATCAATCTAGCAGGATAGACCCATCTCCTAAGGGGTTCTCGCTGAATTGCATTCAGCTTAAGCAGCTTAGATGTCTGTCACACCTACTGAAGCTGCTAAATGATAGTTAATTAGCCCTAACAGCTTTAGCACACGTGCCAGAGTCTTACTATTTCTGTTACCTGAGCAGTAGGACTTCCTATAGCTGCTGGGATCTGCACAGGTATGGTATGACCCCCAGGGAGTTGCAGTAATACCTGCATTGTTGTCACTTGGGTTCCCAGAGCGGCACTCATGGAGCTAAACCAAAAGAGTGAAATTGTTACAATAATTTTTTATTATTTAAAATGAAGAAAATGATGAAGAGGGTAAAGCAAAGAATGTTCAACATTAACATAGCAAAATGTAATTTTCTTGGACACTTCAAACCTTTTTTTTCTTTAATCAACAAGGTGTACCCTATGTAAAAGTTCTGAAAAATTACAACAGTTCTATAAAACATAATTTTATTTCAATTTTGGAGTCACTCTAGTGAAAATTAATGGAGATGCGAGTTGCTAAATTACACTTCTGATGTTAAAAATTGCACCTCTTTAAAGTGAGAGCTCATTATTCTTTAAACAAATGTCCTACATAGATCTATCTAACTCTACAGGAACTCTTCCTGAATAAAATCAGATTAACTGACTAACACACCTCCTCTTCCTTCCAAATTGTACTCGCCAGCTCTGAATTTTTCTCGATGGCAGGAGGCGGCATGTTGATCTGTAAAACTGATTGCAAGCAGTGAGAGTCCCTGCAGAACTGAATCGATCTACATAGAACTAAAGTTTCATTGGGAGTGAGCCCTGGGTGTCTCACCAGACCCCCCCCCCACTCACCTGTTGATGACTCCCAGTGGCTGCTGCCCCAGTACAACCTGTTGCTGGGACTGGTCCACAGACATCGCCTCCACCACACTGGGCATGCTCACTTGACCTGTCCCACCCGCTGCCACCGGGGTGGGGCCACTTCCAGATGACCTCCGTGCTGGCACATTTGATGAGGTCACGGCAGAGGGCATTGGGGACTTCTGTGTTGCCACATTATGTATGGGAAAGCCAACGCTGTGCGCTTGGTCAATGTCCTCTTCCTCACTGTTATACTCGCTGTCCATGCTCAAGTCAACGTCGATGGACTGCTGCGATAGTTTATTTGCACCTCTCGTTTTGGGTGAAACTGACTGAAGGGTGCTGGGTGCTGTGATCTTGGCTGTTGATGTGACACACGATTCTCTTCCAGAACCACCAGCTGTGGTCACGTGGGACGCCTCCTCAGTGTCGGAGACGACCCTGACCACCTCCTCCTCTTCCTCCCTGTCTGCCCCACTCGTTGCTGTTCCCTCGTCATCCTCAGTTGAGGGTAGGGTCAGTTTGGATTGTCTTATCTTGCGTGAAGTGGCAGCACTGGGCAGTCCATTGTCCAGTGGCATTAGCATCTTTGGTAATACCGGGGTGTCCACACTGGACATGGGGCCCGGCAGAGGGGCATTCTGGACAAGGAAAAGTTAGCATTTGTTTACTTATAATACTTTAAGTTTACATTTGTTAAATTATGTGATACACTCTGTACAGTGAAAAGTTGTACATTGTTTTAACATGTGATACAATCTAGTTAAATACTGTTCTTTTAGCTACTAATACACTCCACAGTGACAATGTACGATTATTATGCCATGCATTTTGCACAGTGAAATATATAACTTTTTTTAATATCATGTAATACTAGCAAACCTCAAAGCTATTTGCATATCTTAACCTAGTCATAAACTTAATAGTATCTACACACCAGGGTTTCCCCAGTGAACCATCCAGCCATCATTTGAACGGTCATCAGCATCATCGAACAGCCTACATTATCAAAGTTGGCTGGACGGCTAATGGAATTTTTTTTTTTTTTTGAAAATATGATGGCTTAAGGCATACTTGGACTCCCAGATATTTTGTAGGAAATTACAGGTGGTATATTTAGACGGCCTGTGACCCCAATCCTTGGAAGAAACCTGTCTACATGTAGTAAACTCACCTCTGATACTGCTGGCTCATAATCAATGGCCTTCTTAAAAGACTCATCAAAGGGATTTCCCTTGAGTTCTTGGAACAGACCAATTTCATCGCAATTCTTCAGGAACTTGGTTGGTGTCGGTGTTTGATCTGAAATAAGCAGAATAGGCTCTGATCATGTGATTTTAGAATTTGACCTAAAATAGTCTACTATGTTAAAATTTATCTAATAAATATCTCAAGGTTGTGATCTGTGATTTTCAAATTAGATCGTTTACTTAATGGTATGTCTTTCATTGACAATTGTTTCATTTATTTTTTAAGTTTAAATACTATAACAAAGTGTTGACAAAAGTTTTTTTTTTCTTCACAAGAGCAGAAAAGAAATGTAACCACAGAGGATACAACAATTAGCATGGGACATAAATGAAATAAGTTGGCATGCTAATCCTCTTTTGCATCAAACTTTTTCAGTGGAGATAATAAATCGTATAAATTTGGGATAGAAAACAGAACAACATTTCAACATTGACTAACCCAGGAATAAAAAAATTACACTACCATAAAACAGTGGAATATCCAAAGAAAGCAGCACCTATGGCAAGCACTAAAATTGTATCCCTATGTAATCACCTTATAACTGGTCAATTTTTTAGAATTTAATCTACTAGTAAATGATTTTAATAATTTTAAAAAGCAGTTAAGTAGGGATGAGACAAGGGGTCTAGATACGGTATATGTGGTTCCTAAAAAGGCAAAAAGCTGACGAGATCTGTAAAAATCTCATTACAGATTACTACATGACACAATGCCTGCCCCTTTTCATATTACGTACCCTGGGGACTTGCTCTACCTACACTACCCTAGACATGCCAGTGCTTACCAACAAATAAGATCTTATTGATTTCCTTGGTGGAGGTGTTCAGGGTCAGGGCAAACTGGTGCTTCTGCTTGTGGACTGCCAGCCGATCCTCATTGGTGAAACGCTAAAAAAGAAGTTATGGTAGTGATAGGTATGTTTCACATTACTTGTTATGTTATAATCTGATGTAACATGTGATAAATTCTGTGCAGTGAAAATATACAATGAGAGAGAGAGAATGAGAGAGAGAGAGAGACTCACCATTCCACATCCCTCCACTTCACATACAAAAGGCTTGTCATGGTCGGCCATTGACTGACCGTAAACCAAATACTGACCACCTGACCCCTGTTGTATGTGTCCTACTGTGACACTATGAGTAATTCTCCCACTACATTCAATGTCCAAATGTCATTTACTTCTATCCTCTCACATCTTCAGTCCATCATGTAAACCCCATCAGATGTTTGGTTAATGACATCAAAACAATCAAATCTAAAAGGCAAGAAAAATTAAGGTAAAAGTTATTAATAGTTATTCTTTACCTCCCAGGATGAATCTGGTTCAGAACACTCTGTGTCTAACATCTCAAGGGGATTTTAGGCAGCCCTGCCACCAGAAATGTGGAGTCAATGGGCAAGATATATCAAAGCTATAAACCCGTTTTAGTTGAGTTATGACGAAAATGTAATATATTTAAAAGACCCAATGAGTCTGTTTTATGGACACATATTGGTTATTCATGTTCAGGGCCTCGTAGTTTTATCAACGTGACTGGAATGCCAAGTTCCCACTAAAAGTGAGTATTCTAAATTTAGCCCCGAACAAGGACTTGTATTGCAGCTTAGGCTTAAAATGCTGACGCTGCACGTTGGGAAAACCAGTGGAATTTCCAAGCCACGGAGGGTAAAATTCAAGGTGCGCCCATTTAAGTCTCCTCGAATAAAATTAACAAACCACAGGAAGAGCTGTCAAACAATCAGTAAAGCTACATGAAAATATCTAAATAATTTCATTTTCGCCAATGCCAATTTATTTGTGATCATGATGCAAAACACGAATAAATGCCCCTGTGAAATTACACAAATAACGACATGCACCATATTAAAAAGGGGGAATCCCAGTGGAATTCCCAAACATATCAGAAGTCCTTTGACATACGACGCTTTTCTTCAAATTGAACGTCGATTGTTATTCCTGTAAAACTGCTCCGATAACGGACCACGTGGACGCAGAATTCATCCACATCTTACCCTCAAGTATCAAACGTATAGTTTAAAATCAAGCTAGACATCTAGACCCACGATCAATTTACTAGACTGGGAGGAATTCGGGGTTTATTCTACCTTACTTACCCTTTCGTTTACAAAATGGAGGTGCACGTTGTACCGTGACGTCACTTGTTTTCCATTTATAGATCACAAGACAAGCCTTCAATGTTCACTTATTTCATTCGGTTCAGAGTAAAATTTTGAGTACAAATAATGAAACTGGGCAGAAATAAAATAACCCATGCACTGTGTACATGAAGTTTCAAGCAAATGTAGCAAAACATGGTAATATTTAAATGAAAATTAATTAGCAAAAAGTGATGACGAAGTACACATACAGGTGCCCGAGGGAACTTTGAGCACAGAGTTCATTGAGTAGACCTTTATTCAGATTAAATATATTTCGAAGCAAGCTTGCTTTATTCTTTACTTGTATCATGCAGGTAGTTGCGATTTCAGTTCAAAATTACATATGAAAAAATTTCTATTTTAAACGGAGTTTTTTTATTATTTATTTATTTATTTATTTATTATTATTATTTTTTTTTGTCAAATTTTAGTTTAAACCATCGAGGTGCATGAGTTATAATCATGCTACCTGAATCTTCCGATGTATTTTCTACTTAGAATTTTAATCAAATTTTGATGGATGCTTTCGCTTGTAAAAGGATGGAGTCGCTTAATTTATTTATGACTTTATAAAGTAAAAATTAGTCTCGGTTAAGTATACGGGACCTACTGTATACCTATATGTTAAAACTGTAGGAGGCCTAAGCCTAGATGTGTCTTAATTGGTTTCAGTAGGCCCACTCTTTCTGCAGGAATTAGTTTGGTAATTTCTTGTGCTTCATCACGTGTACCAGTATAGTGTAGGCCTATAGGCCTACAAAGAATAGTTTGCAGTCACGAGAGAAAGGCTTGGTTTATTCAGTGTCTTCAGTCGCACCATATGCTGTCTATTAAAACGGGACGATAGGGACCTATTCTTGAACTGTAAGGCGCCGTGCCAATAAAAAAACTGAAGTTATCATGTTATAAAGACTAGAGTATCCAGGCGTGTGCACTGTCCCGGTTTCCCCACGGCCCGCAAGCATCGGGTACCAGCTTGAACCGACCACAAGGTCAGCATTATCGAACTGTTTGCGTTCTTGTGCTAACGTTGATAAACACAGGAATGGGAATTTCTTAAAACTTACAATAATAGGGGCCTACTACAATTTATTGATCCCTAATTGCGTTTACATAATTCATTTATGATTACTAAAGTACTTATGAAATTGAATGTTATTGTTTAAAATTGTAGACCTACATAATAGTTAACTAAAATATTATTCTATAGTTTTTCTTTTTGTTTAAAAAACGGAAGGCGTGTACATAGGCCTATGGCAAAATACATGTAATCACCAGACTCACAAATTAATTTTAATGGAGTCGCATGCATGTGCACGCGATTTGTTAATTACATCTGTATCAGTCGAAATTATCTTCTTTTCAATTGTCCCTTAATCTCACTTAAACTTAATTTAAGATTTTGCGATTTCTGTCACTCCAATTTCTTCCATAAAACTAGGCAATGTCCATGTAATAGGCCTATATAAATTGATTTTTGGTTTTGGAAATAAAGCTGCGGTGATGCGGACTCGAGCCGAAACCAAGACTTTCCGGAGTCGGATTAGAGCCCCTAGAATCAACTATCTTACATAAATATGTCCCGCTGTAGATGTAAGTAGGGGGGGTCCTTAGATAACCTTTTTCCCCAAAACAGTGCCAAAACCACCTAAAAAGATGCTTATACATCTTAAAAACAAACTGCAAAAAACCAAATTAGTCTAACTCTATTATCAGAGCTGCTACTTAGGTTTTAGTATTTTGGAGAAAAATCGCTAAAAATACTTAAACGCTGTATTTTTTAAGACATGATGGTTTTTCATACCAATGTTTATAATTACATTTTAACACTAATATCATTGTGACTAATAATTCTGACAGACTAAATGCATATGAAAACTAAACTCAATGTTCTAACACCTAGATGATGATTCATAATAAGTTCAAAAAGAATTCAATTCACTAAGAATTCAATGCTTTTTGGAAGCTTAAGTCAGTTAGCGTTATGGTGGATCTTTCTTTCTTTTTTTCCAACAACTTTTCAGGTTCATTCCAAACTGTTCTAGAGTTAATATCCTTCTCTTCTCTCCAATAATATTGAATATCCTAAAGACAGGACTACATTTTGGCTGTGATAGGGATGTGTCTCTAGCGTATGTGACTCTCCCCCCCCCCCCCCCCCCCATGAAATTTTGACTCCCCCTACAGAACTTTATAAATCTTATTTTATTTGAGTATATGACTTTTATCTTGTAGTATGCAGTATCTTGTAGAGGATACATTGGCACTTTATGCTAGTTTGCAGGTAAATGTTTTCATGAGAATAGAAGAAAATTAAAAATGTGTATTCTACCAAACAATGAATCCCCTATGGAAAATCTGTTTATTTGATATTTGGTGATCATTTCAATTTTCACCATTTTTTTACCACCAAACTTTCAAATACTAACAAAATATATGTCACAATGCAATCTATGTGGAAGATAATGGTATGGTGACTAAATATAAAATGGGGTTTTGTCTTCATGGGAGTCCAAATACCATGGATATGAAAATGGAGATTTTTCAAGATTTTTATTTCATTTTTTTCACCCAATATTTTACAATCAAACTTTCTAATATTTCAAATATGTTCTTAATAAAGTATACTTAATGGAAAAGTATTGAAATGATCATCAAATATCAAATAGCTTTTTCATAGGGGAGTCTTTGGGTTGTCATATACTCAAATAAAAGAAGATTTGTAGGGGGGGAGTCAAAATTTCATGGGGGGGGAGTCAGATTTTCATTATGAAATTTTGACGGGGGGGGGGGGGGGGGGGGGCAGATTTTCATGTTACACCGGTATTCAGTAAAAACAGTTTTCCTTATTTTGCTAGTTTCTTTTAGCACAGTCCCTCAAGCCACAGCCTCTAGTTTTGGTTTCTTCCTCAATCTTTGATCAGTGTCACCACACTGCCGTTCCATTTGAAGGTTGTGGACAGGGGTCTCGTCCATGTTTTCACACTGATCAAACACAGAATATTCAACTGGATATTCACCAAATCCATAGTATTCTCTGCGTTGCATAGCCTGAACCTTTGCTATTTCTGGTAATATCTTCTTTGTCAAAGCTTTGCACTCATTTAGATGTGCACTAGCACATCGTTTCACACTCTCAACTACATGTAGGCCATAGTTATCTTTCACTTCCTAGAATAATTCTTGGTTGAAACGGGAAAACTCGGGAGCATCTAACTGAAAGAAATTCTCATTTACCACATTTCTACTGAGCTCTAGATGTAATGATTGAAACTTTTCTTTCAATTTGCTGTGTTGCACCCCTGGATATTGTTATGGCATGAAACTAATTGAATGCTACAACAGCAGCAACTATTCTGATATATTCCAATGCCAGAGCATCTCTTACAAGACAAACTAGATGCCATCATTGTCTAGCTAGTTTTTCAGTAATACAGTATAGATACCCTAAAAAGATCATGAAATCATGAGAAATCTAAAAGGAAAAATGTCATCAAAACTATGAATAATGAATTACCATGATGATGTTATTGATATAAGGTGTCAATGCCGCTATGATTTTGAGTATTTAGCTACCTTTCAAATAAACTTTTTACACAAATTTCTTAAAAACCAAATAAAAAAAACCCATCTATTTGGCTTTGGTGAGTTTGAAATAACTTGTCAGGCCTATATAACTTTCATTCATGTTGTAGGAAGACAGTCCCGAAACCGTAGAAAATCGTGAAAATTGCGCTAAAGTGCTAAAAATCGCGTAATCATAAAATGCAAGTAGCAGCTGAGTTATCAATGATCTTTCAAAAAGAACATTTGAAATATTGTTTTTAGGTGTGTAAGGAACTTTTAAGCTGGTTTTGACATATTTTTGGAATTATGGACCCCCCTAATGTAAGAACCCAACACCTCTTTTACTTGGTGTTATTGAAGACGTACATTATATATAGGGGCGGATCCAGGATTACCTTCGGGGAGGGGGGGGGTAATTATAATTTATTAGAATCCTCCCAACCCCCATCCCACAAAAAAAAAAAAAAAAAAAAAAAAAAAAAAAAAAAAAAAAAAAATTAAATTCAATGTGTTGACGGAACTATTCAAATTTAGCATCAAACAAATTAATTTTAAATTAATATATTAACAATAAACTCGTTAAATTCACGATGCAGGACTCCGATATTTTCGACATGTAAGAATTTTTGTCGCATACTCGATTGACTGACCACATCTGAGATGACCTCGCGTCATAATCAAGTAGGCCTACGTCTGTGTTAAGAGGCATTAATATACAAGACAGTCGAAGGGAAAGATTGAAATTAGGTGGATGGCATTGAAAGTCACAGGCCGCATTTTGGGCACTTTTTTACTCTTACTCAGAAGAAAATCCCTGTTTAAATATAAAACTCTGCGTACTTCAAGAAGAATGCATCCACACATAGGCAGCCAGTTGGAAATTTTGACGCCACTCGCGCTTTACCCGTCCTGGAAATTTATGTTTCGACCTTTATATTTCAGAAAAAAATGCAGCTGCAGGTTATTAAATTTATCCATGTGAAATACACCAAACACCTTTACACCGCCACCTATTCCTTGTCAAAAATATGACAGTAGGCCTTACCAAAAAACATATGGATTTGTTCTTTATCTGTGTTGCGTATAGTCCCATGTTGGCCGCTCAAACCCCCTTGGTCGGTTAAAAGAATTGATTTTAATCATCAAAACCAACAAGAATAATTCTGACATATATTTCTAGTTAAAGGAGATAAAATTTATATTTCTACTCTTCTTGGTAATTGTTATCATTAAAAAGATGATAAGCAAGACGTAACCTTCCAAAACTGAGGCAAATGCACGATAACGATTTTATAGCGTAAACAAGAAATTATAAACAAGTTTTTATGTACACTAATTTACCAACCATAAATTGAGTTTTCTAGTTAATATAACAATGAGGACTTATTTTGTGTGAAAAAAAAAGCGTGGGGTTCGGGCCCCGAAAACTTTTGGAATTTTAAAGGGTGAACGGTGCCATTTGGTACGGTTTAGAACTATGATTCAGCTAATCAAAATCCTAATTTCAAGAAGGGACCATTGCTGTGATTTCTTTTTCAGAAATCGAAGGGGGGATCAGGACCCCCTGACACCCCCCTCCCCCAAATCCGCCACTGCAACCTCCTCCCCTACCAAACCCAACCAAAGTATAAAAAATGCTGTAGAAAATGCAATTGAGAGGTGTGAAATTACCACTTTTATTTTACCCAAATCACCAATAACGCCGGCGAATTTTGAGTGACGCTAGATGTTGAGCTTTCTATTAAAATAAGCATTTTTCATCTTACACGCATGTGGCCTGCGCTATGCGCTTAGCTATTCTTTTCATGAAGTAACAGGCTATACTATAGCCTAACAATTGATCTAAACTCTTAACCTGCATCACATGATTGCAATTGAAATGATCTCTTTGAGAAAAAGTACGTATCAACTTGATTGAGAGGGCAGACGGGCCAGGACTAAGTTCACCCTTCGCCTTGAGTGATTTTTGGAAGTTAAAAGTAACCATTTTTTAAAAATTTTTGACGATTTTTGGTTACCGAAGTGGATCTGAAAACCTGTGCCTTAATTTGGCGATACTATTGCAAACATTGTAGTCAAGATAGGCAGTATTTGTACACAGATGCAGGTACGCTGCTGTATTCCCACCACGCTTAAAAAGACTGCGCAACTACACGTTTCTTTATATTGAAGGGGAGACCAGAACTACAATGTGGCTTGCCCAGTTAGAAACAAACGAAAGCTCAAGTAAAACTTAACGAGCGTTTTCTTAACATTATTTTTGTGGAATCTGGTCACTTAAAAAATTTGAATAGTCCGCACACTTTTTATATTATTCTTTTCCTCGTAGGTTCTCTTTCATAAACTGACGAGGGACCAACTTACCCCGGGGTCCAGCTAGCCCCGGTCTCCCCTAAATAATATACAATATCACAGAAATTGCTCTTATGCCAGACAGATAAATTGCTTCTGTTGTGTTTTATTTAATTGATTGTTATGTCATTGACGTCAGTTTTTTCGGTAAACCAAAGAAATTACATGAAGTAACTGTTGTTTTTGGTAGTAGGGTGATAGGCCTATGCCGCAACCACCCAGAGCATGTTTATGTATATTTCAACTAGTTCATTACCGTAGAAAGATTTTAAGTTAAAAAGAATGAAAACGAGAAGAATACTAATCAAAATATCTTGTAAGACTTGGTGAGGGGTAAAAGTGTTCCATTGTATCGCTACGGAGTCTTGATTTTATATTTTGCTTGAAAGGCTTTTAACATCAAGCGGTACACTGCACTGGACCGGTCCACTTTGAGAGATTGACAGCTTAATTCAATTCCTTGACTATCACGTAAAACAGTCGTCTTTACAGAGCCGACTTTTAGGGAGCATTCCCAGACCCTATCGTACTAACTGTGGATCAAACTATCTCCAAGAGGATTCTCGCTAAATTGCAATCAACTTAAGGGGCTTCGATGTCTGCCACGCCTACTGAAGCTGCTAGGGGGTAATTAATTATCGTTTAGCAGCTACAGTAGGCGTGCCAGTCATCTAAGCCGCTTAAGCTGAAAGCCATTTAGCGAGAAACCCCTCGGAGATGGATCGATCCTTTTAGGTCGATCTAGGTATGGGAACCAGGTCTTATTGATACCCTCTACCAGGTCCACAGATTGATATTTTACTAGATTTTCACCGATATGCCTCTGGCTAATTCGTGGCAAGAAAAATTCCAAATCATTTATCTGCGGCCCTGGTAGAGGATAGCTAATTGATTGAATTAAGTAGAAAATACAACAGAAAAACTTCTGTAGAACGTGGGGAAAAAGGAGTAAAAAATACTGTAGCGCACTATCAAAATTGGATCTCTTAAAGTGGACCGGTTCGGTTAACTATAGGCTATCGTTCGGTGTGAAAAGTGCCTTACACATGCTTGTTTTTTCAAAGGAAGTGTATCAAGTTAGTACAAAAGAGCTAGCATTTAACTTGAGTGAAAATAAAAAAAAAAATAATAACAGGAAATAAAGACAGCTGGTAAGAAAACAAAACATGCACAATAGACCTGTGACTCTATTTACTACGTGCCCTTGGCATAAATGTATTTAATATCAATTCAAATATTTGTCAAGGCAAGTTACAAATAAAGATGACAGTAATCGTAATCCGTAGTCCGATGGGGTGTATTGAGTTCGTTATCCGTAGCATGTTGTTCGTCTAAGCACGTTTATGCGTTCAAATGGCATCCTCCAAGCCGTCCCCTTCCAAAGCGCCGGGTGCTACTGCCTTTTTATCTAAGCAAACCGAGTCACCGTAACCAGTGACAGGAGACGGTAAAATTCCCCGCTTTCCAAATCTGGAAAATATGTCTTCCGTTATTTCCTAATATTGCAACTCAAGGGTTTGAAAACATGAGAATTCTGTGGTACACGATATCAAACAAGGCAAGCAGTGACGGGGCATCCTGTACCAAAGGAGGAATAAATTTTTTTGTTATTTTGCTAAATTTTATTATCATTTACTTCACTAAGATATTCTTTATTTTCCGTGACATGGCCCCTGAATTAAAACACTGATAATAATCCAATAGATTAGTTTGTAAATAGAATTTGAGAAATTTCACCTACTTTGGTCGACTTTGCACCTCGATGATGGCATAGGCACGGCGGAGTAGACTTTTCAGCTGGCCAAGCGTTCTTGGTGATGAGGCGTCTGCGACATCAGTCATCTGAGCCACTGCTAACATCAATACCATGGCAACGCTCAGGGACCGCATTGAAGTGACCATACCTGCATGAAAACAACCATTTTATCTAATAAATGCCTCTCGAGTCTGCGCGGTGTATGCCTAATACACTCAACCAAAAAAAGGTGGGAATCATCGTTATTTTGAATAATTATAAAATAACTATATGAGCTAACGTAAATATCTTAAGCAAATATTGATGTATAGTGTACCCGATATTCGTCATTTTTGAAACTTTTGCAAAGAAAGGAACTATGATGGAAATACAGCGACTTGGGGAATTATTTTGTATTTAGTAACGAATGTTTTAGCTGTTTTAGTAACGAAAGTTATAAAAATAAAAACCCTTTTTGATAATATTTGCAAGTTATTAATATTAACAAAACTTAGACTGG
Organism: Lingula anatina; assembly: GCF_051362555.1. NCBI lineage: Eukaryota > Metazoa > Brachiopoda > Lingulata > Lingulida > Lingulidae > Lingula > Lingula anatina. The sequence goes on from NC_141773.1 coordinate 7,245,669, forward strand.
GATGAAGGTATTACAGGATGCATTTTTTTTACAGTCCCATTTTGTTCTTAACCTCAAGACATTTTCTGAGATGCTAGACATCATACCCGCCCCCTGACGAGTTGCATACTTTCTACTTTAGCAAAAAATTAAGTAAATCGATTGGAGAATGTGAGATAGCGCTGCGAGCGACGGTAACGCAGGTTTAAAATTTAATCCTTTTTTTGTGAGTACAAATAAATCTAGTACTTGCTTTTTTAAGTTGCTAGACTGATGTAAGTAAAGTTCCATGTGGACGCTTACATTTAATGTAATAACGTTAAAATTGGAAAATTATATATTGAGAATGGGTGCGGTGCGTGTATACCTACACCGCATCTGGACCATAAGATCATGTTCCTGACATCCTCCACTCTATGAATTATATTGCGCAACGCCAACGTCATGCAGACGTTGTCAATAATGCTAAACATATTTGCTTTATCAGTCTAAATATGATTAACCAGCTAGATTATAAAAAGCTCATAGCACATACCTGCGGCTGTGTGCAGTATATTCTTGAAAAATATCTGTGTTGTCCGTTTCACCAAGCTCTCTGTGTTTCTTGCTTCTGGATTTTCCTTGTGGTCTGGAGAAGACACTCTGGCCAAGACAAAGCTGGTGCTTTCGTTCCAACGCGGTTATATATAGAAAGAGTATTCTATTTTATGACGCAAATGTTTTCCCGGAATTAATATAAAGATAATGTCATTTTAATAATGTTGGAGCATCTAGGAAATTAAGAAAAATAAGGACGTTTGCTTGTTTACTTTTTATTCATTTTAGTACGTCATCTATAATTCGCAATTACTGTCTTTTAAAATGTCAAATCTCAATCGAGTTACATCAATTTGGAATTCTTTGTGATTGCATGTCTTTCATTTCCCTCTATAACTACGTTGATGTCACTTCGCACGATATGTCAATTATAGACAGGACCTCAAGTAAGCTAATATTTACTTAGAAATGATGAAATTTCGTGTTTAATTATGTAATAACACAGAAACAAAAAGAAAAGGATATAAGATTCTCTAATTAATTTGTTGTTTTCATAAAATATTTCCTCGTAAGCATTTCTCGGGATTAATTACAAGTTGTTTTTCCTCTAAAGCATTCACGACATTCTTTGGCTTGAGTCCAACGCTGCCAAATTCAGCATTTAACCTATCTTACTAAAGTAAATCGCCTTTTTACTATTTAAAGCAATTAGTATTCAAATAATATTAATTAACCTTTAGTGATATTAAATGTTTGAATGCCAAATTCAATATTTGATGTCAAACTGTGGCAAAATGTTCTCGTAACATGTTAATTAAAAGGCAATAAATAATTATAATCAGTATGTGCCATATGCTTCTCGGACAGTGTAACCATTCACTGGAGCACAAAAAAGAGAATATCTGTCTAGTTCCATGTAGGACTGTTTTAAAACTTTCCGGAGATGTGAGCTTCTCTCACATCTTGTGGCCATTGTTTTGCTCTTTGCCAACATTTTGCTCTTGTATGGGGGATGTATGTGTGATCATTTAATTTGATGTTGTTTCTATCCCCGATCTTGTAACATGTTCTATTTCGTCATTTTAATAAATGACAATATCAGTCATATGAACTTATTTCTTATTTAATTTTGAGAAAAAACCGAGTTTCGTTGTGCTTGTGAACATTTCAATATATAAATAAACTGAAAAAAGGGATGTTCTTACTTAAAAGGTAAAGAAACATCTGTGCTATTTGGGGTTGTGTGTGAATATGCATGTTGCAGTATGTCCAATTTGAAGGGCATCAGACTTATGTTTTCATCGCGCCATTTCAGTTTCGTAATTAACATTAACATGTGTACTACTAAACTGCCTTTTCGCACGTAGACTTTTAAGTAAAAATGTCGAACTATTGTCGCTGGACGCGATCAAGTACTATCAAAGTTCAGGCCCGTAGCCAGCAATTTCAAAAGGGGTGTTCTTTTTCTGAAAAAGTGGACCTTTTTCCATAAAAACTTCATGTACCTAGATCAAATTTTACCCAGAGTGGACCTTTTCACAGCAAAAGGGGCGGTTCTTTTGAACCCCCCTAACCCCCCTGGATATGGACCTGAAGTTTCAAATAGGATGACTTAGAAATATACTGCTTGTACTCTCTGTGATTTCCACATTGTAGGGAAAATAATTAATTATAAGTCAAATTGCATGTGGATTTTGTTTGTGTCGTATAAAAAAATGGTAATTTTTTGTGTTACAGTGCATTTATCTTATATTTATGTTATATAAATTAAAAAAAATATGAAACAAATAAATGAATAGCAAGTAGAAATAACCCTATGGCCACATATTCATGAGGACTTGTGCCAGCTTTTTAAAAGATGATTTTTTTCACACGACATAGACAAATAGATACAGCGACTAATATGTTGGGGTAAAAATGGATATCTGAATAGTTTAAGTACATTGTACCAGGCACGAACTGACGGGATTTACAGAGAGATTCCATATATTAGAAGACTGCCCGCATTTCTGACCAAGTAATAAAATCGACGCAAGAGAGGAAAACGTTTCTCATAACAGTAATGTTTAAATTGGGACATTGTTGTGTGTTGTTGCTGCTGACAATCCTCTGTTTGGAAGAGGTAATGTACAGTTGTGCAATATAACAGTATGCTGTCGCCATTTTATCTCTCTCTCTCTCTCTCACTCTCTTTCTCTCTCTCTCTCTCTCTCTCTCTCTCTCTTGATGACTGATTTTGATAAATCATTTTTCAAATTAAATTACTTGAAAAGGCGATTTCATTGAAATAGAAAACTATTTGGTAATTTTAAATAAGGTCCGTTTACACCTTTTTTAATTCACTCAGGTTAGGTTTATTTACTGTGCCTTTTTTAAAATTTAACCCTACATTTGCATTCTTTATTGAAGGCTCAAGTCGGCATTTTTGTAATAAGCCTGAAACATTCATCTCTTTTTTTTATCTTCAAATTGTTTACATGTACCTTGGACGTTTCCTTAAATATGATTTGTTTGTGGTTTGCATAATTTGTTTGTGGACAGGCATTCAGATACAGTGAAAATGAATTAGTGAAGTACCAAATAACAATGCACATGAAACGCTGTATATTTTTTAGACGGAATGGCTGTTGCTATTTCAGTCTCTGACGCGTAGACTTAGGCAGAGATGCGTGAAGTCATATTTATAGGACTGAGGTACCGGAAAGCAATACGTGAATACTTACAATACTTTCATGTTGTTATGTTTTGGTATTTAAACCCATACTACTGCCCTGCGTTACCTCCACGAAAACTTCCATAGTCACTGAGAAGCGTCTTAGACTGGGTTCCCATGCCTAGATCGATCCATCTGGATCGGTCTAACTCCCTGGGGAGTCTCACTAAATTGCTATCAACTTGCAGGCTTAAATGTCTGTCAAGACTACCGAATCAATTAGGGTGTAAAGATAATTACCCCCTAACAGCTTTACTAGCCGCGAGAGACTTTTAAGCCGGGTAAAGCTGATAGCAATTTAGTGAGACTCCCGAGGGAGATAGATCGACCCAAATATCTGTGGGAATGGCCCCTTACTCGTTTGCTGGCGGCATCCAAGGCTTTATATAACGTAATCCAAGGTGTTTTAAGTATGTAAAAATAGCATCAATTTTTTGTAAATGCACTAGAAACTAAAGGATAATAACATAGGATCAAAGGATCTTCAAAGAGATTTTTGATTTGTTGAGACTGAAGTGAGTTATTTACATGTAGTTCTTCCGCTGCTGTAATTCACATCATGAGATCATCAAAATGGGGAATAATCAAACTGCTCCAAAATTCAGGGTGGACAATACTCCTCGCCTTGGCAAAGTTGAACATTTTTTTTTTTTCGGTTCCAGATACATGTAATCACACACGTTATCAATTATTACCCTCTACCAGGGCGACAGATTGATGTTTCATGTATATTCACAGATATGTCTCTAGATAAATAGACAGTAATTTGGCTCTGTGTCCGTTTTTTTCCTATATAATCTGCCACCCAGGTATAGGGTAATGAATTATATGGTATTTTTTTCACAACTTTCTTCTAGGTTGTTCAAGGTGAGGTTTGTCAACTGCCTGCTAAAACTGGACCTTGCCGAGCAGCTTTTAGAAGATATTATTACAACGGGAGACGATGTCAAAGATTCGTCTACGGGGGGTGTAGAGGCAACGGCAATAACTTTTTCACCAAAGCTGCATGCGAGGCGACCTGTATTTGATTTTGTCAATATATGTTAAGAAGAATGAAGTAAGACCTTGTCTTTTAAGTAGTTGTTGTTTCTTTTTCTTTTCCTTTAATAATTGTTCCAAGTTGGCAACTTTGTCAATTAAAAGTCTTATACTTATGTCTTCCCTTTCCCTACATTTTCTTCTTGTTTATTTCCACCTTGTCTTTTTTCCAAGCTTGTTAGCAGTTGTTGTCACAGGCCTACTTAATAAAGACAAACATGATTTGGAACGAGCAGAACAACCTATACCATGCTAATGTAATAGGCTTAAACATTGTCAGAGACAGAACTTTGACGTAATTTACATATACCACTCAATACCCTGTGCTTATTTATTTTCAACTCTAGGACTGTTTTTCTTCAGATGCCGTACGTATCCCGTCTCAACCGACAGTTCAAAGCTCTTCAGTTCTCTGTGAACGCCAGCTGGCTGCCAACAGGTGTACTGTTCTAAGTCTTTGCTTTTCTCCAGAATAACATATTTAGCATAATTGTTAACAAATAAAATCAACAGTTACCACTTTATTAGTAAATATATATTTTATTTTCATCAGACCCAGACTTCTGTCGTCATTTAATTTGCATGTTGTAAAAATCCCTTGAAAAACTTAAATTACTGAGTAAATTCAAAAGATGTATAAATGGCTTGGTAACGCGTTATTTTGTAGCAAGGAGTCGTTGTAACTCCTTGTTTGTAGTTAACCTTTAATTTACTAACGAAGTTGATCTCTATTACTAAGGCTGCTTTAGCCATGACGTGACGAAGCAGGGAGATAAAAAGTACCAAAAAGCGCAGTGCATCGCAACTTGCGCAGATGTTTTAATCTGCAATTATTTTACCGTATGGAATTCTGAAAAAAAAAACATATGAATAAATAAATTCAAAAAGTGGCATTATGCTATGCAATCACAGAAGTTTAATGTTTTTCTTTTTCGAACCACTAACCACGACAAAGAGAGTGCGTGCTTGGGAAGCGGAGCGAGCATGTAATGTGCACGAAGGTGTGGTTGAAGCCTTGATAATGGCATTTGTGCATGCATCACTGAGGTTTTCCGTGTAGCAGCTAGTTATTTCACACACACACACACACACACACACACACACACACTTTTTAAGATAATTTGTGAATTAATTAATCTCAAAGCCATGCTTCATCGTTTAAATAAAGAATTTGCCCTCCCCCCCCCCCCCAAAAAAAAAAAAAAAAAAAAAAAAAAGGAGGACAGGACAACGCCGTTTTTTAGTATATTTATTTTTATTGAATAAAATATTCAAGTGCATAGCGTGTCTCGGTGTGAGTAAATATTGTTTGAAAGCTAAGAGAAGACCACGGGACCACAGAGTAAATGATCAGTTCGTGACTTATCCAGGGCGCTGTGGTAACCAGTCCAGCTGTAACCCACCTCACTACAGCTATTCTTATTTTATCCAGGGGTCAACTGCTGACCAGGAAACCGTAGGGATACCAAAGCGGGTTGGCCGTGTTTGCAGTAAAGCATTAAAAAGTTATAATTTGTTTTTTGTTTATATATGTCCCTTGCGTGAGAGTCACAATTTTTCGCCCCATTGTAACTATAGACATACGTAACAAATGGTGATCACATTTAATAAAGACAGATTTTGATAGTCACACACATTTAGATCCCAGATTGAAATAATAATAATAAAAAAACTTCTAACGCTGGGTTTCATTCCTATATAAATGAGATTGGGCGCCGGACTAGGACAGTCTTAGACAGTAAACCTTGTAAAGAAGACTGCGTTTGTTTTTTTTTCTCGTCTTGGTAAAATGCAGTTTAAGCTGGGAGTTAGTTTTGTGCTTTTGTTGGTGGCCCTTTCTCTCGTAGAGGTAAAGTATTATTTAGCTAAATTATTTTCAGTCTCAGTGGATCTAGAGTTATCTTTTTTACACGTGTAAATGGACATCCATTCCTGTTTTACTTTGATATAAGCACATAACGACTGGTTGTACATCTAACACTGGTGATGAGCGACTCATCCCTAGTAAATTTATATACATGCATATATATATATTTGAGATAGACAATGTTTAAATTATTATATTTCTCAGTTCTGTGCATTAAGTGAACCTTTGAAAAAAATCGCTATCCGTGTTTGCAGTTCTCTCTCTCTCTCTCTCTCACTTCTCTCTCTCTCTCTCTCTCTCTCTCTCTCTCATTTTTGATCTACTTAGGCCGATGGTGTCTAAAGCAGCGACTTGGTTTGATACTTTTATTTTTTATCTTTAGGCTCGGTTTCGACCCAGAGCTTGTTATTTGCCTTCAGACCCTGGTAACTGCTATGGGTATTTTCCAAGATACTATTTTAACGGATTTATCTGTCGAAGATTTATCTACGGCGGCTGCGGAGGCAACGGCAATAACTTCCGCACCTTTGCTGCGTGTATGAGAACTTGTTTCTTTAAGTACTAAGTAAGTGCTCTTGCTTCCTCTTCCATGCGTTTGCTTGAATCCTTGATTTGTCATACTTCTCTTTTCTTCGTCGCTTTCTCCTCCATTCTCTTTTTCTTCCCTTTGGCGCTCTTCTTTTCTTATTCGCGGCTAATTTTCTTTGAAATCTTTGGATACTCAATAATATATAAGGGTTAGCATCGGCACGCACTTTGCGGATCAGTTATGACATGATTTGAATACTTATTTTCTATTTCTATATGTTACGCTTGTCTTGCCTATAATCAAGCTCATTTTTGCGTCTATCGTACATGTATGCCTCTCTTACATAGCCGCTTATAGATTAATATGGCTTCGATACGTGACTTTATGAATATATATATAAAGTTTGTTTAATAAACCCAGAAGAATTATTAACATAGCCTTCTCTTGTTTACACATGGATTAAAGGGATTAAAGCATATCATTTGTTTTAGTGCTACAGAACAGTGTCGACCGTCCTGTTCGTCGTAGTACCCAATTCGGACCGCCAGAAGGCAGTACGGTCGCCATCGTGACAAGCTGCAATCCTTCAAATTTTATTTCCCGTTTAGTTGGTTGGGACGGTCCTTTATCATAAGTCTCGCACGAAGCCCCTTCAGCGGTCATTCGTTTATTTAGATGACGATTAATCAATCTGTGCTTGCCTGCGGGAAAGCATCCCAAGTGGCAATTCCTTTTAACAAGCAAGCCCTTCTAGGGCGCTTCTATAATCGCTTTCAATTCACTATGTCTTTTATTCTTTTTATACAGGCGCAGCTTTGATCAGCCCATGTGCACTCACTGCTTTAGAAAAGCAACCGCAGGAATCTCTGGGAATCATTTCAAGATGCTTAATGTCAGGTTTACTTTACACTTTGAGTGAGAATAAAAGCTGATATTGCTCTTTATGTATTAATCTAATTCCTTTGCGTTTTGTCGTGAATAGTTTGCCAAGTTAAGCATGTTGTCTCCGTTTGCTTGACGAATGATTTTAAAAGAATAAGAATTCGAAAAATAACCACCTATTTGTAGAAGTGATTAGATTTGAATTTTCTCTAAAATTGCATGACATGGGGAATAACCAACACATGGTTGGATATTCAAGTCTGTTAAGTTGTAGGGTTATATCTCACATTAAGCGGAGCACGAACATTTTGATTAAATTTATGGAATTTTCCGTTTGTCGGTGATCGCGATATTACAAAAACAATACATGTACATAGAATCATATTATACGGTAGCTTCTTTCACCAACAGTTTAAGATCTGAGTTATGACCGCTCTGATATTTCGGACATATTTATATCATGTCAATATTTCGTACTGAGAGTAGAACACAGCTGATGAAATTCTTTACTGTTTTACTACATAGACATAATTCCATGTTCAATCCATTCAAATTCATAAACAAATTGACATAAATATACGTTTTTATAATTGAGACACCTGTTTCGAGAACGTCGGAGGCGTGTTTGGTAATATTACTCTACACAGACGGCAGCTGTCTTATATTAACATCTTGTAAAATGAATACAAAATTTATGTCGATTATTTATTATTATAAAACTTTAAGTGTATACGCTTATCTTCCACATCGGCTGCTTCCCTTTGAGAAAAGTGATAATTGTCTGTTGGCCTCTCGAAGAAAATTCATACCCTGCACATGTTATGTTAACTGATCATACTGCATCCAAATTTCAACTTTTTAAAGAGAATCTGGTACGAATTTCTTCTAAAATGGTGATAATGGATAATTCAACAATTCTATAATGCCACTTCCTAAATCTGCAAGTTTTCAAAAAAAAATCTTTCCACAGGGTTGAGCCGCGACTATCACTTTCTCTTTCAAAAAAAAAAAAAAAAAAAAAAACTTCTTCTGTGCTTCTATCATAACGAAATCCTGTGGCACATATCTTTATTATGAAAATCTCTCTTTCCTTAAATCAGTATTTATATTGTACTGGCTTAGGCCTGTGAGAACGGTCTACCAGTACGGCGGTCAGGATACGGAACGTCCAAAACTGTACACACGAGGCATCGATTCGAATCAATCCCGGGTATTTATTTGTAATGCGAGCACGTAGACAGATGTCGACCCGAGAAGTCACCCGGTTCGCTGTCCTGGGACCATACTTCTCAAGTAAATAAATAATAAATAAACGGAGAGCCCCAGACATAAGACATGACATTTCATGGCCTCTTTCGGCCGAGAACGATCGTTGATCAACAATAAAAATCAGCCAAAACACAAACAAAGTTTATTTTTGAACTTTATTGATTAGTTTAACTTCGATACAACTACATGTACAAAGTAATAGTTAAACATTAGCTTGTCGTGGAACACTGCTGATGGACGTCTAGCGGTCAAAAACATAAACAAACACGCGATCGGCTGGGTGAAGTGGCATTTTATTTTTTATTTCAATATTCCATAAATGTCAGTGTTATTCAAGGATATTGTGACACAATATCTTGAAGGAGGTATGTTCTTTCCAAATTTTTGTTGTTTATGCTCTCATTTACCGACTTTTAGTTGAGCTTGCCGACTTAAGTCTCCTCCCGAGGAGGCTAGACATCGTCGACTAGCAGCTAAGAAAAAATCGACGTAAGCGACCTTTTAGATTCTTTGTGAAACGGGACTTAGTGACGTAACGACTTAATTACGTTGGTAACCAAGCTCTTAGTCAGGGAAACCGACTTAAGTTTTTTTGTGAAACAGGGGCCTGGCCTACAAAACGAAAGACAACCAATGAAAAAAGAATAAATAAATATTTACAAGCTTCATGGTAACGTATGTATCGGTAATGTATGTATCATATTGACGTAACAAACAGAATGAACGACCTACAAACGTGCGCACATATACAACATCGCACGCACTAACAAAGCCGTGACAACAGAAAACAAGCAATGGAAACAGCAGAAAACAACACATTCATATTATTTGGTTATGTATATATCGGTAACGTATGTATCATATGAACAATTTTTACAGATAGTTGAAAGCAAGAAATCTTATTTGTCTCGTTTTCTTTCATTTTAATGTAACATTAAAACATAAGTGTTGGCGCACAAAACGAAATACAACCAATGAAAATAGTTACCATGTAGCGTGTAAATACTTTTATTTTATATTGTTTGTTTATTATTCTTACGGTATACTACATTACAATAAGAAGGAAAAGCAGGGCAAGTAAAGATTACTTGTCTTGAAAAAGTTTGTTGAAATTGTTCATATGATGCATACGTCACCGATACATACGTTACCAAATAATGTGAAGGTAGTGTTTTCTGATTTCATTGTTTGTTCTCTGTTGTCGCGACTCTGTGGTTGCTTGCGACGTTGTATATGTGCGCACGCATGTTATTACGTCGCTCATTCTTCTTTGTTACGTTAAAATGATACATACGTTACCATAAAGCTTGTAAATATTTTTTATTCTTTTTTCATTGGTTGTCTTTCATTTTGTGCAACAACACTTTTTTAATGAAACACAAATAAAATGACATAAGTGTTGGCCCACAAAGCGAAAGAAACCCAATGAAAACAGATTAAATATTTACACGCTTAATGGTAACGTATGTATCGGTAACGTATGTATCATTTTAGCGTAACAAAGAAGAATAAGCGACGTAAAAACAAGCGTGCGCACATATACAACGTCGCACGCAACCACAGAGTCATTCTTCTTTGTTACTTTAAAATGATACATACGTTACCATAAAGCGTGTAAATATTTTTATTCTATTTTCATTGGTTGTCTTTCATTTTGTGCGCCAACACTATTTACATGAAGCATAAATAAAAGACATAAGTGTTGGCCCACAAAGCAAAGGAAAACCAATGAAAATAAAATGAATATTTACACGCTTCATGGTAACGTGTGTATCGGTAACGTATGTATCATTTTAGCGTAACAAAGTAGAATAAGCGACGTAAAAACAAGCGTGCGCACATATACAACGTCGCACGCAACCACAGAGTCACGACAACAGACAAAAAACAATGAAATCAGAAACAAATACCTTCACGTTATTTGGTAAGGTATATGTATCATATTTACATAACAAATAAGAATGAGGGCCGTAAAACGTAGTGCGCACATATACAAATTCACACCCACTCACAAAGTCGTGACAACAACAAAAAACAATCAATGGAATCAGAAAACAACACCTTCATATTATTTGGTCACTTACATATCTGTAACGTATGAGTCAAATGGACAATTTTCACAGATTGTTGAAGGCAAGAAATATTATTTGTCTCGTTTTCTTTTAATTAAATGTAGCATTAAGGCATAAGTGCTGGCCCACAAACCGAAAGACAACCAATGAAAATAGAATTAATAAATATTTACAAGCTTCATGGTAACGTTTGTATCGGTATGTATCATATTGACGTAACAAACAGAATGAACGACCTACAAAGATGCGCACATATACAAAGTCGCAACAATACAAAATAAACATAACAAAGCCGTGACAATAGAAAACAATCAATGGAATCAGAAAACAACACATTCATATTATTTGGCCATGTATATATCAGTAACGTATGTATAATATGAACAATTTTCACAGATAGTTGAAGGCAAGAAAACTTATTTGTCTTTTTTTCTCTTATTTTCATTTTAATGTAACATTAAGCCATGAGTGTTGGCGCACAAAACGAAATACAACCAATGAAAATAGTTACCATGTAGCATTTAAATACATTTATTTTTATTGTTTGCCGTCCGTTATGTGAGCAAACGCCTTATTCTTACGGTACACTACATTACAATAAGAAGGAAAAGCAGGGCAAGTAAAAATTACTTGTCTTGAAAAAGTTTGTTGAAATGGTTCATATGATGCATACGCCACCGATACATACGTTACCAAATAATGTGAAGGTAGTGTTTTCTGATTTCATTGTTTGTTCTCTGTTGTCGCGACTCTGTGGTTGCGTGCGACGTTGTATATGTGCGCACGCATGCTATTTCGTCGCTCATTCTTCTTTGTTACGTTAAAATGATACATACGTTACCATAAAGCGTGTAAATGTTTTTTATTCTATTTTCATTGATTGTCTTTCATTTTGTGCGACAACACTATTTTAATGAAACACAAATAAAATGACATAAGTGTTGACCCACAAAGCGAAAGAAACCCAATGAAAATAGATTAAATATTTACATGCTTAATGGTAACGTATGTATCGGTAACGTATGTATCATTTTAGCGTAACAAAGAAGAATAAGCGACGTAAAAACAAGGGTGCGCACATATACAACGTCGCACGCAACAACAAAGTCACGACAACAAAGAAAAAAACAATGATATCAGAAAACAATACCTTCACGTTATTTAATAAGGTATATGTATCATATTTACATAACAAATAAGAATGAGGGCCGTAAAACGTAGTGCGCACATATACAAAGTCACACCCACTGACAAAGTCGTGACAACAGAAAACAATCAATGGAATCAGAAAACAACACCTTCATATTATTTGATCACTTACATATCTGTAACGTATGAGTCAAATGGATAATTTTCACAGATTGTTGAAAGCAAGAAATCTTATTTGTCTCGTTTTCTTTCAATTTAATGTAGCATTAAGACGTAGGTGCTGGCGCACAAAACGAAAGACGACCAAAGAAAATAGAATAAATAAATATTTACAAGCTTCATGGTAACGTATGTATCGGTAACATATATACTATATTGACGTAACAAACAGAATGAACGACCTACAAACGTGCGCATATATACAACGTCGCTCGCACTAACAAAGCCTTGGCAACAAAAAATAATCAATGAAAACAGCAGAAAACAACATATTCATATTATTTGGTTATGTATATATCGGTAACGTACAGGGTATGTATCGTATGAACAATTTTCACGGATAGTTGAACGCAAGAAATCTTATTTGTCTCGTTTTCTTTCATTTTATTGATGTTACGTTAAAATGATACATACGTTACCATAAAGCGTGTAAATATTTTTATTCTATTTTCATTGGTTGTCTTTCCTTTCGTGCGCCAACACTATTTCCATGAAATACAAATAAAAGACATAAGTGTTGGTCCACAAAGCGAAAGAAAACTAATGAAAATAGAATAAATATTTACACTCTTCATGGTAACGTATGTTTCGGTAACGTATGTATCATTTTAGCGTAACAAAGAAGAATAAGCGACGTAAAAACAAGCATGCGCACATATACAACGTCGCTCGCAACCACAGAGTCGCGACAACAGACAAAAAACAACGAAATCAGAAAACAATACCTTCACGTTATTTGGTAAGGTATATGTATCATATTTACATAACAAATAAGAATGAGGGCCGTAAATCGAAGTGCGCACATATACAAAGTCACACCCACTCACAAAGTCGTGACAACAGAAAACAATCAATGGAATCAAAAAACAACACCTTCATATTATTTGGTCACTTACATATCTGTAACGTATAAGTCAAAGGGACAATTTTCACAGATTGTTGAAAGCAAGAAATCTTATTTGTCTCGTTTTCTTTTAAATAAATGTAGCGACAACAGAGAACAAACAAAGAAATCAGAAAACAATACCTTTAAGTTATTTGGTAACGTATACAGTATGTATCATATTTACATAACAAATAAGAATGAGGGCCCTAAAACGAAGTTGTAAAAACCCCTTGATACATTCTGAACAAAAAAACATATGAATAAATAAATTCAAAAAGTGGCGTTACACTATCCAATCACAGAAGTTTAATCTCTTTTTCTTTTTACGAAACACTGACCACAACAAAAAGAGTGAGTGATTGGGAACAGGGACGAACTCGTAATGTTCACGAACCTGTGGTTGAAGCCTTGATAATGGCATTTGTGCATGCATGCCTGAGGTTTTCCGTGTACTAGCCAGTTATTTCAAACACACACGCACACGATTTGATATGATTTGTATGTTAATAAATCTCAAAGACATGCTACATCCTTTACAAAAAAATTTACAAAAAACGAATTGCCCTCAGCCCCCACCCCTCACAAAAATATATTTTATTATTTTTATTTTAATTACATAAACATATTCGAGTACATTGTGTGTCGTAGAGGGAGCTTTTTCTGTTTGAAAGCTAAGAGAAGACCACAGGACCACAGAGTAAATGATCAGTTCGTGACTTAACCAGGGCGCTGTGGTAGCCAGCCCAGCTGTAACCCACCTCACTATTTACAGCTATTCTTATTTCATCCAGGGGTCATCTGCTGACCAGGAAACCGTATGGATACCAAAGAGGGTTGGCCGTGTTTGCAGTAAAGCAATGAAAAGTTATAATTAATTTTTTTTGTCCCTTGCGTGAGATTCACAATTTTTCGCCCCATTTTAACTATAGACATACGTAATAAATGGTGATCACATTTAATAAAGACAAATTTTGATAGTCACACACACTGAGATTCCAGCTTGAAAATAAAAAAAAAAGAAAAAAAAACTTCTAAATGCAGGGTTTCATTCCCATATAAATGAGGTTGGGCGCCGGGCTAGAAGAACAGTCTTAGACAGTAAACCTTGTACAAAGACTGTGGTTGGTATTTTTCTCATCTTGGTAAAATGCAGTTTAAGCTGGGTGTTAGCTTTGTGCTTTTGTTGGTGGCCCTTTCACTCGTCGAGGTAAGGTATTGATTGGTTTATTTTCAGTCTCGGTGGATCTAGAGTTATCTTTTGTACACGTGTAAATGGACATCCATTCCTGGTTTAATTTAGTGATATCAGCACATGAGGACTGGTTGTAGCACTCGTGATGAGTGTTTCATCCCTAGTAGTTTTATATATATTTAATTTCTCAGTTCTGTGCATTAAGTGAGCCTTTGAAAAAACTGTTATCCATGTTTGCAGCTCTCTCTCTCTCTCTCTCTCTCTCTCTCTCTCTTTCCCTCTCTCTCTCTGACTAGTACATGTAGCAAATGATCCACTTAGACCGATGATGTCTAAAGCCCCGGCGGGGTTTGTTACTTTTATTTTTTATCTTTAGGCTCGGTTTCGACCCAGAGCTTGTTCCTTGCCTGCAGACCCTGGTAACTGCTTAGCGTATTTTCCAAGATACTACTTTAACGGATTTTTCTGTCGAAGATTTATCTACGGCGGCTGCGGAGGCAACGGTAATAACTTCCCAACCCTTGCTGCGTGTCTGAGAACTTGTTTCTTTAAGTTCTAAGTAAGTGCTCTTACTTCCTCTTCCATGCGTTTGCTTGTATCCTTGATTTGTCATACTTCTCTTTTCCTCGTCGCTTTCTCCTCCTTTCTCTTTTCTTCCATTTGGCTCTCTTCTTTTCTTATTCACGGCTAATTTTTTTAAAAAAATCTTTGGATACTTAATAATATATAAGGGTCTGCATCGGCACGCACTTTGCGAATCAGTTATGACATGATATGGATACTTATTTTCTATCTGTATATGTTAAGCTTGCCATGCCTACATGGAGCATGCACATGCCTATAATTGAGCTCATGTTTGCGTCGTATAGGCCTATACCTCCCTTATACAGCCGCTTATACATGTAGATAAATATAGATTCGATACGTGACGTCATTGATATATATACTCTACTTTATAAACCCAGAGGAATTTCTTACATAGCTTTCTCTGTTTACACGGGGATCAAATGCATTAAAGAATATCGTTTGATTTAGTGCTAAAGAACAGCTAGTGTCGTCCGTTCTGTTCATCGTAGTACCCAATTCAGACCGCCAGACGGCAGTACGGTCGCCATCGTGACAAGCTGCAATCCTTCAAATTTTATTTCCGTTTGGTTGGTTGGGACGGTCATTTATCATAAGTCTCGCACGAAGCCCTTTCAGCGGTCATTCGTTTAATTAGACGACTATTAATCAATCTGTGCTTAACCTGCGGGAAAGCATCCCAAATGGCGACGATTCCTTTTAACAAGCAAGCTCCTATAGGGCGCTTCTAGTATAAATCGCTTTCAATTCAAAATGTCTTTTATTCTTTTTGTACAGGTGCAGCTTTGATCAGCCCAAGTGCACTCACGCCTGAGGAAAAGCAACAGCAGACATCTCTGGAAATCATTTCAAGATACTTACTGTCAGGTTTATTTTACACGCTGAGTGAGAATAAAAGCTAATGCTGCTCTTTATATCTCAATCTACTTCATTTATGTTTTGTCGTGAATAGTTTGCCAAGTTTGCTTGACGTTTGCTTGACGAATGATTTAAAGGAATGAGGAATACCAGCCCGCTTGGCGCCAGGTGTCGCTAGTGTGAATTCAGTCCTTCCTAGGTCGCCATGTTGGATATTGTATTACGTTGGACTGTGGTACTGGCCTTAATAAACATGCCTCAGTATTGTTGTGTACCTGAATGTCAAAGTCGGCAAGGTGGGCATAATTTTCTTGAGGATTCAGGGCTTCGTTTGAAGTGAAGGGTTGCCCATGTCAACACACCTTCCATGTTAAAGGGTCAGTTACAACTTGACCCAGGAACAGTAATTAGGCCCCTATAGATAGACGAGTTGCCTCAAAAAGATTACACGTAAAAAGGTTAATTGATCTTGGCAAACCTTATAAAGTTTTGGAAAGAGAGCTCCATAGCAAGAAAGTGCCCCTAGGAAGTATGATTTATCAAAGTGCGTTTTCTTATGTCCGTAATTTCAGAAGAGTTGTCAGTAAATATATATAAGTCCCGGTAGCCTACTACCCGCATAAGGTTGTGTTATTAAGTAATACCCTTTTTTATTGATGTATTGAGCATGACCGGTAATGTTAATTAAATAATTATTTTTATTTAAAATCATTATTCAGTACCTCGTAAGAATCATAAAACTAGATATAGTTAGATAATTTATTTGTTCATGTACTGGGGAGTATAGATGCAATTTCTCAGCCAATGGAATAATGCGTGTTTGGAAATCTTTTTGTAACAGTTTAAGAAATAAAATTTAAAGATAGAAAACATTTTATAAATGAACAGTTTTTGTTCTTTTTTTTTTTACAAAATAGCACTTCTGAATTGTTTTACTTGAGTAGAAACACCATCGCTCTGAAAATTCATTAAAAAGCAGCAAAACCAAATATTTTATTTAAACAAAATAATTATTCAGTCCATAGTAAAAACCATGAAACCATGTAATACTTAGATAATTTATTTGTGCTAACTTTCCTGAATATATAGCTGCAATTTCTCAGCCAATGGATTACTGTAGGTATGGAAAACTTTTTGTAACAGTTTAAGAAATAAAAATTAAAGAAAGCAAACATTTTACAAATTAACACAGTTTTTTGTTCCTTTTTACAAAATAGTACTTATGAATTATTTTACTTGAATAGAACCACCACATTATGTCATCACTTTGAAAATTCTTTAAAAAGCAGAAAAACCAAATTATTTGCTGTAAATACAACTAGCAATTTATTTCATCCCACTAAAATACTTTACAAAATAGCATCATAGGTTTTTTTTCATTACAGTTAAATATTATTAAAAACAGCATAAACACATAAGTACTTTTTGTAAAGAATATAGCACCACCAAATTATTTCATTTTAGTGAAAACATTTTTTAAAATTGCACTTCAAAATTATAATTGCAGCTAAAACCATCTCATACAGGGGTACTTTCTATAAACTGGTTGACACATACTTCCTATAGTGTTTTTCATTAAAAAAAGTTATCCTGGGCAAAATACATGTAGAAAAATATCCAGCGTCAGAATGAATCAACCCCTAAAACAGATCTTTGAATGTAAACACAACAAAATAGCAGAATGGGCGATTTGTAATGAACATCTGGCCTTCTAACTTAGTATAGTATTCGCGGGTTTTCTTTAGGCCCAGATTCGTGCACGAGATACACATTCCAAAAAGGGGAAATCGGGTCCGGGTCCAACTGTCATGTGTCTGCAATGGTTTTTGGACACAACAATTATTCATACAGTTTGTTCATATACTTCTCTGTAGCTGACATTATCTCTCCAAATCTGGAAGCAGTGATCCGCCATTGTCTCTCCTTGTGTCAGATTGCGCTCTTTCCTTGTTATAACTTGCTATGCTCAGTGTCCTTCGCTGTTTGTTCCTCAACCTGAAATAGTCATATCCCATTAAAGCATGGTAGATGGTTACAGCATTAAATAGTTAAGATACAATTTTATATTTCTATGATGTCACACATCACCGAGTTTGATAATTCTTTCTCATATTTGGGCCTGATTCTTAATATTAGACCTCTGTTTTCACTTACATCATTCCCTCTATCCATGCATTATTGTTTTCATGGCACTTGGCAATAGTTGTTGTCCATCACAGCCGCCTGTAAGTCAGCTTTAGGGTAGGCATAACTGGTGGCTACATCAATCTTTGCCGCTGATGTGAAGTGACGGGTAAGATTCCTGAAGTAATCATTTTATCCTGCTCTTGAAGTTGGCTGTCCTGGGGTCTTGAAATCGACAGTTTCAGGCTTTGCCCCCAATATATGGGCCTTCTTTGGGTAACCTTATAAAGAAAAAAAATAAGTACATTTACTAAGTATAAAAAATCTTCGTCTTTCGTGCTACTAAAACAAAATATGAGCGTAGGCCTACTCGTACCTACAGTAGTCTACATGTACATAACATGTCAGATTTGACACACACACCTCGACTAATGTTCGATTTTTTTCAAGGAAAATAGTTAGCAGTCGTATTTTTCAAGCACTAAATGAAAATAAAACACATACCTTTCAGTCAATTCACATTTTCATCCAGATGTTATGGCACCACATTCAAGTAAATTGCGTTTGAGTTGCTTCACTGTCAGCGACGCGTGCACACGCTCCATGTTAAACTCTGGTGTAAAGCCGTGAGCGAGATTCTGCGAGATTTAAGAAGGACTGCTTTCACCCCCACGCCATCTAGCGGCAGACCCTTAAAGCGGGTATTCCCCAAAATACGAAAAGTATCTACCTATTTGCAGAAGTGATTATATAATTTTTCTCTAAAATTTCATGACATGGGGAATAACCGTCATATTTATGGATTTTTAAGTCTCTTAAGTTGTTGGGTTATATATTCATATGGGTTATATACTCATATTCAGCGGAGCACGAACATTTTGATGAAATAAATCACTAATGCTGGAATATGCCTGTGCGTGAGATCCTTAGGTCCTTAGGGACTATTTATGGAATTTCCCGTTTGTCGCTGATAGCGATATTCCAAAAACAATACATGTACATAGAATCATATTATAATGGTAGCTTCTTCCAATAACAGTTTAAGATCTGAGTTATGACCACTCTGATATTTCTGACATATTTATATCACGCCAATATTTCGTACTGAGAGTAGAACACAGCTGATGAAATTCTTTAATGTTGTAATATATGGACATAATTCCATGTTCAATCCATTCAAATTCATAAACAAATTGACATAAATATACGTTTTTATAATTGAGACACCTGTTTCGAGAACGTCGGAGGCGTGTTTGGTGATATTACTCTACACAGACGGCAGCTGTCTTATATTAACATCTTGTAAAATGAATACAAAAATTATGTCGATTATTTATTATTATAAAACTTTAAGTGTATACGCTTATCTTCCACATCGGCTGCTTCCCTTTGAGAAAAGTGATAATTGTCTGTTGGCCTCTCGAAGAAAATTCGTACCCTGCGCATGTACCTGTAGCACCACGATTTGGGGTCTTTGTTTGGTAAGTTACCCTGTGATCAAAAATTTCCAGTCATCAAATTATTTCAGTGCTGATTGCCATGTGAACATAATGGTTACTAAATTTTCCTGTCACTCCGCATATTTCGTCTTAAAGTACGAAAATGATGCCGCATTGTTATGTTAACTGATCATACCGCATCCAAATTTCAACTTTTTAAAGAGAATCTGGTACGAATTTCTTCTAAAAATGGTGATAATGGATAATTCAACAAATCTATAATGACACTTCCTAAATCTGTAAGTTTTCAAAAAAAAAAAAAAATTCCACACGGTTGAGTCGCAACTATCATCTTCTCTCTCAGAAAGAAAAAAAAAACTTCTTCTGCGCTTCTATCATAACAAAATCCTGTGGCACATATCTTTATTATGAAAATTTCTCTTTCCTGAAATCAGTATTTATATTATACTGGTTTAGGCCTTTGAGAACGGTCTACCAGTACGACAGTACGAAACTGGACACACGCGGAATCAGTTCGAATCAATCCCAGGTCTTTATTTGTAATGCGAGCACGTAGACAGATGTCGACCCGAGAAGTCATCCGGTTCGCTGTCCTGGGACCATATTTATCAAACAAATAAATCGACGGAAAGCCGAGACATGACATGCCCCCCCCACCTCTCGCCGTCTCACCCTAGCTGTTGGTCGGTAAAGCAGTATGGCCGGAAAGTACATGTATCTTAAGGCCCCATTCCCATAGAGACCTTCGGTCTACATGGATCTTCCCAGCTCTGCAAGGACTCTCGCTGACTGCAATCAGCTTGACACATCTCCCCCAGACGTTAAGTAGAATACAGAAAAGCTGGAGAATGTACATGTACTAGTGCGTAAGAAGCAAGACGAGGTGAGTCACTCAGTTAAGCTGATTGCACTTAGCGAGAGTCCCCGTACATTTGAGTCGATCCACGTAGACCGATTGTGTCTATGGGAATGGGCTCTGAGACAATAACCAGTTTCAGTTAGCATGCCTCTGTGCGATTTTTAAGACTTCTTGTGGCATGGTGGCAATTTTAATTGATAAAACATGTTAAATCAAAACGTTTGTTTTCACTGGTACTGATAAGGCAGAGTCAGACAAGAAGAATTATAGGTTTGAAAAGCATTAGCCTCGTCAGCTGCACAGAAGGTGAAATAAATGCATAATTTGTATATAATTTAAGTGTTTTTTATTGATCTCAGCTAATTAAAATGCAGACATGAGAATAAGATATACAAAACCAACTGCTTTTCATTAAGGCATATGGCGACTGATGTCCCGCATTTTTTAATGATATGTATCTATCAGTAAGACATTCTCTTTCTCACCGTGTATTGCTCAAAATATCGGTTTGCTATTTAGTGGTTTAAGAAGATCTTATTCAACTGCAAGTGCTGCTAGTATATTGATATTCACCTCAGCTAATGTCAATCGAAAGCACACAAACATGAACGAAATGACAGATACACAAAAATGCCTTAAACAACTTTCCCATCTACAGCACTGATGTAATGAAAAATTAAATACTTCGACGCGCATACGGCAGTATTGGATACATTGCAAGACTGATGTAGACGGAATGTGGGTTTCAACTTTAGACCTTAATTTTAAAGTTCTCCAATCCAGGATAAGTGAAAAGTCCTCCTATATGCTGTTAGAATGACAATTGGCCCAAAACAGACGCCTTTTCTTTCTTGTTACAGCACATGTGCACTGTTTCATTTGGTTGGGTCGATATTGATTTATCTTGGGTAAAAATGTTTGAGCCAATTTTCTGGCTTTGTTCAGTAGTGAAATAGTTAGGTACCCATATACTCCGCAAACAGATATCATCAGTATAATTAGCCTCTAAAATGCGTCTTAAATGCAGTGCCCTTCTATCATGTGTATCTCACCCTTCAGCCACCCACAGAGCAGATCATTGTCTGTCAGCAACTTGTCTGCGGCATGAGGGCGGGGCAAGATGTAAATTAGCCACGCCTATCATAAAAAAGATTCACGCCCTCTTTTCACTTTACAATAAAGCGTATTGATAACGTAATGCTGGAGGGTTGGAAAAGGTAATCATTCTACGTAGTACACATGTAATAACTTTGTTTTGTTGGGTTCTTTTTCTTTAGGATAATTATAGAATTAAGTAATTGTGAAAACAAATTGATACCGTGCTAAAGCAATTTTTGCCGTGTGTGTGTGTGTGTGTGTGTGTGTGTGTGTGTGTGTGTGCTTAAGGAGGGGGTCATAGTATTATAATAATATTACATGTAGTTTTGAACTCAGTTTTATAACACTAGTATAAGGTGACTGTTAACATTATATATTTTGCTCAAAAAGTAAATGGTACATGTAAGAAACATATGCAACTTATGAGTGTTATAAAGGCGATCTTCGTGATCACATAACAGTATTAAGTATTATCCCCACTGAGGCGAGAGCGTCAACACCTAGTCTGTATCAGGGCCAAAAAGTGACCATGAGTCTAATGTAAATGTTAAACGCACTGATTCGCAGGCGGAATACGGTAAAAGTAAGACGGAGCTTAGGTTCTTATTATAAACTACAGGATGATGAGCCGGTAATATAGTAGAAGCATATGAAGCCCAGTGTAAAACCACTAGGTGAAATACACCGACAGTCAACAGAAATTACACCTGTAAAAGTAAAAGCTAACAAGAGAAGCATAAAAGACTAATTTGTATGAAAGTGAGACGAACAAAATGGGAATAAACGAGACAATAAATTAACAGCACTTAATGCATGCAAATAAGTTATGGCAAATACATTAGGTGTATAATGAGCCTTTTTAATTTTATCTAAAATAATTAAAAGACAAAAAATAAATTATAAAAGGGTTAGAAGGTGCAGATGGCACAGTTAAGTTAATCGGACAATTGCATGAGCACACGGATTTTAATAATCTTTTCAAATGTGTAAGTGTCGATCATTGAACTTAGGTCGTAGGATAATCTTCACCATAGAACTTTGGCAGCTTTTAAACAAACTGCATGTTCTTCATATCCCGTATGTCTTTACCATCATTCCAGAACAGTTGAATGAGAATAAATTCAATGGTTCTTCTTATCATACACAGGATTAACATAATAATTCAATGTTCTAATTTTAGATCCGATCCATTGCTTATAGCCTTTTCGATCGCGTGTGAATTTAAAAGTATTGGAATAAATACCTCACGTGATAATTTTAATTAAAAAACAGGACTTCGTCCCAGCAACCTAATCAATGTTAATCTGCGCTTGAACCCAGTCAACTAAGGCGTACTTCATATCTTAAGATACAAGCCGCATTTTAACCCAAAAGAAGCTTTATTTGAGAAAAAACTGGTTATGTTAAGTTTTTTCACAATTATGGCCGTAAACCAACAAAAACGAGTCGGCAAACTGACGCAGGCCTCGGGCACTATATATACCAAGGGGTTTTGGAGTTCGGCACACAGTCGTCAATTGGTAACAACAGAATTGACGAGGTATATAGGCCTAACAGTAAGAGTCTTAATTTGTATATTAGGCTCTTGATTCTGTACAACGATGAGGATCCTTGGACTTTGCTGTGCTTTGTTGTTATTTGCCATGGCGGCAGCGAAGGTAAGATTTATTCTCATCTCTCTCTCTCTCTCTCTCTCGTTTTTAGAGATGATAAGTTCATGGTTTTCTCCATCATAATTTGTGTGTTAAAATAAATTTGTTTTTTTTTTATTTCAGCCGTACTCTCTTGGATGCGTAAGTATCTGACGTTTTAATTTTCTACTTTTATCGTGTATGTATTATGATTTTATTTTAAGCTTTTCTAAATAAATTACATACATGTCGAACGCGATTCCATTTGAGGACAATCCATCTTCATCGCGACGCGTCCTTAGCTTCAGAAGCCTAGCAGCGGCTCACCAATGTACGTATTACGACCCTAATATTATCTTCATCGCTAGTTTCTAGAAACTTAACCGACACACTGACAAAAGAGGTGAGTTCTTCATTTACATTGAAACTCGAGGTGTTTCTCTCAGCGCTGGTGCATGTATCAGTGCGATGTCTCTGTTTTTAAAACAGCCACAGTGTAAAAAGCCAGGTCAATTTTCTGGATAATAGGTGGCACTGAATTCCTAGTTTGCTAAGTGTGAGATGTGAGTTGTTATTTTTTGATAAATAATTTAGATTATCAATAAATATTAAACGGTTACAGTATAGTGACCTCATCTATGATAAATTACGATCATGATATTACGTAACTGATGAGTTGAGGATTTTTTTTTAATTTAATGAAATTACGATCTATATGTTACGGTAACAAGTGAAATTCATGTTTGTCTCCATTACGAGCGTGACTGAAAAACTAAGTATTGAACCTATCAAAAACACGTTTATGGATCGTAATCATGAGAACGCTTTTGGAGATGGTAGAGCTTGTATACGTTGGTGATAACGGGAAAAGTATCGAAATATCCACGAAAATGAGACATTTGTTATATAGAGTTCATTTTATGCCTTTAACTTAATCTGCTCTCTCTGCAGGAACTGGCATGCCCTACCGGACAGAAGTGCGTCTTGCAAAAAGAAAAGTGTTACGCTCCGCACTGCCCTCTGGTGCCCACCTGCGTCGATGATCCTTGTCACGTAAGTGTACCCCATATGCTGGCTCTCGCGCTTGTAAGTTATGTACATTAATTAAACGTGTAATAAAAAATAAAAGAAACTTATCGCAAAAATCGAGAAAATGGAGCAGAATGTTTAATTATCGCGTGCGCACACACCGGGTTTCAGTTTGAATACATTTTGACAAGAAGTAAAATGCATTTCTTTACTGGTATGGCCGTTTATAATTATTTGGAGCAGGCACATGCATTTGCAGTCAACAGTTAGGGTAACACGTAACATATAACACCAATTTAAAGAAGCCAAAAGATGCATATTTAATTAATATTCTACGGAGGTGCATATGTTTTCATTTTAGGACTGCAACGGCGTTTGCGTATCTGACGACTATTGCGATATGCCGTGTGTCATAAACTGCACGTGTATCCCCCACTCAAACCAAAAAGCTGGATGTGAGGTGAGTGGCGACATCTTTAGTTTAGTCAGCGTGCCTATCAATAGATAAAACCAGAGTCCAATGATAAGCGGGTGGTTTATTCAACATCTTTACCCCGTTCGGTTACGAGCCTGTCATAGTTATTATATTATTATAGATCTTTCTGACATTTTTATCGTTTGAGTGATAATGATTTCTTTTTTTCCCTGGTTGGTCAAAACATTGGCGATGACGTCATTGGTCAATCTTTTGTTTGGAGATGTTTAATGTTATAATTTATCAGGCCTGAAATTCACAGATACTGTGTATATATGCTGAACAAATATATAAACGCACGAAACTAAAATGGTCAGTTGAAATGGACAATCATAAATTATGCTCAGGTTGATGGTTCTATTGTGAATTGATGGATTTGTTTTGATCAAGTATAGTGGTCTGGTTTCACTTGGTCGCTCCCCGTGAGTATGCTCAAAGGCTCAGCTATTCCACCCATAAGATTAATGGAGCATGACGGAGTGAAAGTCAATCTGTATGACCAATACACAGAAAAAGTGTGCATATTTGTCACTTGTCAACATGCCACAGATGTCCGAAATCATGAGGGAGCGTGCCATCGGCATGCTCAATACTGGCTTGTTGGTAACAGAAGTTGCAGCATGCCTGAATGTGCTTCATTCCACCGTCAGCCATCTGAGAACACACTTCAGAGACACTGGTAGCACTAGGAACCGCCCACATGCCCCCAAACCACGTGTTACCACACCCAATATGTCGACCATTGAACACCTGTTGGATGTTCTGGATCAACGTTTTCACCATCATGTTCCAGCTCCAGGGAATGTTCAACTGCGGGTAGCACTTCAGAAGGAATGGGATAATATCCCTCAGGCCACTATTGACAACTTAGTGATGCCCATGCGCTGCCAGTGTACTGCTCTGTGCGCAAGCTGATGGTGGCCATACTTGTTATTAGTGTCTGATGTGAACTCAGGATGTTGACCCCCATAGTGTAGTTGATGCCCTAACTCATAATACAGTACAGGCAGATGGTCATCCTCGGCGTAATACAGAACATTTTAAACTGAAAATAAAACTGCGAATTTACATATACTTTTGCAGAAAACTTTAAACTGTGAAATGCTTCTTCTTTATATCTGCAGGCAATATTGTGTGCGCAGGGTAATGTTTGTATCGAGGATGAAAATGGTGTGGGCGAATGCGTTGCAACTTGTCAGGTTTGTGTTGTCGTACCCTTCGATATGGGTCTCCAAAGTTTGTTTCAAAATTGAATTAACATACATTTGATCAATTTTGTAACAAACTACACACACCCCTTTCGGAAGTTAGTGTTACTAGAGATAACCGTGAGGTAGATTTCTGATACATCTTGGCTATCTGGAATGTCAAGCTTATCCGTTTCTTAATCTATTAATTATTGACGTAAATTATTCATTGAGTGATATATATCTTAACGTGGAATTGCATTATCATATTTTAAAAAAATCTCAATTGCTTCATTGAATAATTAATTAACTACAGTAGCAACATAGCTGTCATTTGACATTGTCGTAATTTAAAGTGATAATGTTTCCTTTTTTCTTGTTGGTGCCGTTGCTCAGTATTATATTTTTTCAGGCCTCAAATTCACAGATTCTGTATGAAATGTGCACAATGCATTATGGCAAATTCTGCAGCTTCTATGAAGACAATGCAATGAAAATAAAAATAACCTATTTAACAGTTGTACGCTATCACCATGAGCTACATGGGGTTGATATCTCAGTTTCTTAAATCTGCAGGTTATATTGTGTCCTGAGGGTGCTATGTGCGTAGAGGATGAACAAGGAGCAGGCGAATGCGTACCAACCTGTCAGGTTTGTATTTATTTACCTTCCGATAGATGTCTCTGCAGTCTGTAATAAAATTGGATAAAATGCTTTTAGTGTTACTAGAGATTGCCTTGAAGTAAATGTCTGATACGTCGCCTTGCATAATCATATTAGGATGTACATGTGCTGCCATATACAAGGGATACTCTTGTCTAGACCAATGTCTAAATTTTGTTAGTGAATTTTCACTTCCAGATGGTTGACTGCCTCCCTGGCTACAAATGCGTTGATACTGAATATGGTGCCAAGTGCGTGCAATATTCATGTATGGTATGTGTTGTAAAATTTGTTTTGAGGAATATTATATCCGTGGTAACTGACGTTATGAGTTACTTACATGTGAACACTTGATAAAAATGTCAACCATCAAAACATCAATTTGATATCTTAGTTTTTCAAAATATCTATACGGAGGGGGGGTGGGGGTGTTAACAATATTCCACATCAATCAAGTCGCGAAATTTAGGGATGGGAAAATACTTGGTTATGTCTCGTTTCGCTCTTTATGTATTTCCTTTTTTTTGGAGGGAGAGGGTTGAAAATAACGCAGGACCACCTTAATAGTGAAGGTAGGAGGGGGGGCTCGTCTTTTCCCCATTGACATGTAGAATTAATAATACTATTTCGTTAATTAGGTAACGGGTTGTCCGTATGGGGAGATGTGTGTACCATCCAACACGACTGGAGACAAATGTGTACCCACCTGCGAGGTATGTGAATATTTTATACTCGGACATTTGTTTAATACCATTTATGAGAAATACTGATAGATCGAACGCGTTTGGAAAATACAAAAATAAAAAATAGATTTTAGGAGACTTTATATAGATCGGATTTTTGCATTTATATATCTTTTGTTTATTGAAAATATTTAATTTTTAACTTCTTTGTAAATAAATAAATGGACGATACACGGCTCTACGGGGGAAGTAACCTTAAACTGCATTTTAAGCCACGTGTCTAAAACGTGTCTGACTATGGGATCGTTAAAATCTGCACATTTCGTCTTTTATTTGTTTCTTTAAGAAAAAGAATTGTACAGATTATCAGTACTGCAAAGATACTCCAATGGGAGGCGTGTGCAACGACATCATATCCTGTGACGTAAGTGGAGAAACTACTTTCTACCAACCATGTTCTTCTCTAGAGTCATAGTGTAAAAACATTACCATAATATTATAGTGGTAAAAAGTGATTCATTTCTAAAGGATAATTGTGTGTTCCATATGACGCCCCGACCCTTTATTTAAGGACCGTGATCAAATTTACATTGAACACAATTTACTTTTATATGCAAGAGACAAAGAAAAAATATTAAATTGCATTACCTTATAGTTTACTAATGAGCAGAAAAAAATTACTAAAGCCCCAAGCCATCCCATATATCCTTGGCCAGCTTAAAGACACATGATTTTGTTGCTGAATATATTTGTTTTGGATCTACATGGATTTTGTTGCTAAATATCTTTGTTTTGGATCTACGTGTATGTTTATCTTTGACCTCATTCATTATTTTCAAAGCTGCTTGTTGATCAGTTGTATAAAATTCACAACAAACTAACACTGAAAATGTATCTATCTATCTATCTTGCAATACTTTTGAAAGAACAATAAAATGTACAGAATATATGAAATACTCATATGATTGTCATACATGTTTCATTCGTTTTTCTATTTCGTACCTAATATTATAATTACCCTGAACATTACCCGCAATAACTTCTATCTCAAATTTTACTACTCAGTTCATTGACTGTCCATATGGAATGAAATGTGAAGAGGACGACTATGGGCAAGGAGAATGCGTACCAACCTGCAAGGTAAGAAAATATATTACTTTATCTTAGCATTTATTTGAATTTTTGCCATGTACGAAGAACGACTTCAACTGATTTTGTGACAGCTGCAGGCTTTATAAACGGCTTAGGCGTTTCTAACTACCCGCAGATCTTTTAGCACTAACACCCATATTAACGTACCACATAACCCACGAATAAAGAACACACCGTAAAAGTATTCAATACTAAGAAAGCGATTCCTAGCACATTCTGCTATGGTAGTGCTAAATACGTTTATGGTGTGTTAGTTAATTCGTGGGTTATGAGGGTTAATATGGGTGTTAGTGCTAAAAGATCTGGAGATAGTGTTAGTAAACGCCTAATCCGGTGATAAGACCTGAACAAAAGCACCCTGGTAGAGAGTAGCTAGTTAGATGCCTTTACTGTCACTGGGCACACTATGACAACACTACAATACAGGCATATTCACAGCTTATCATGCCATCACAGAGAGGCCAACTCGTAAAACAAGTTTAATGGTCACACTTGTGGTGGATAAGGTTCAAAGTTGTCCCGTGTATTAGATGCTTAGTATTTAAATTTTAATGACATAATTTAATTTTTATGTTAGCAGCCCTAATGGATTATTTACTCAGATAATACAAAAGATAAATGAAGTACGGTATATATCATGCAACTTCCAGTATAACATATAAACACCAAACACCAAAAAAGGCACTAAAATGACGATTAAAAAGTCAAGAAAAGCTGGTATCGTTCCCTTATGTTATCAGTGATAGTATTCACATACTTTATAACATGCCCTTTTAATGCCCTTTTAATGACCTTACCCTTCATATTTTCTGGAACTTTCATTTTTATATAGAGAATTCTATTTTGTTTATTAGATAACTGGTTGTCCATATGGAGAGAAATGTGTCTCTGTGAACATGGAACACGTATGCATACCTACGTGTGAGGTACGTACATTTTATCTTATTATATATATATAATAAGATATTTGTCAAAAGTAAGAACCGTCTGACCAAAAATATCAATCAATACACTAAGCATGTTTGGAGGAAAATTCAAGAAAGGAAATTGAAGGTCTTTTTTGAAAATGATAGCACCTCTTCATGCAGTTATGCAGTATGTACGCCCTATTCATGCTGCACAAATAAATGTCAATAGATTCTGGTGTGTTTTCTGTCAGAACAATCTAACAAGTACTGTGGAATACGCAAATCTTACCATGAAACCAGGGAAAAACTTGATTGTTGATATAGGAATCGATTTCTCCACAGATAGCCAATTGCACCGAGTACCAGGAATGCAATGACACCGATTACGGTCCCCAGTGCTACGATGTCGATCCTTGTGACGTAAGTAAAGAAAAAATTTGCAAGGATTTTTGCTAATGCAATATATACATGTATTACACGCCCAGTATTCTATAGTTACTAGAGTCAACTAATGGATAACCTGAATGAATGTTATGCCTTAGTACATTTTACATTTTTCTACCAGAGCCACAAAGAAAATTTTGCAACCAATGTTCACAGTTATGTATCTGGCTGTGTGCACATTTCTATATACCGAGAACTTCTGACCAAAGTTGACGTTAACACTCAACTGGCGTCTTGTAAAAAGCACTTTTGACTAAACATAAGTACCGTATCTTAATTTGGCCATGTTTCCCTTGTCTTGTTGTCTCAAGAAAAAAATACCAACAAGCAGTTAAAATATTTATCAATTATGTTACCAGTCGATTGCATTACTGCAAAATTACAAAACAAGTTTAACATCCAATTATCAGCATCAAACAAAAAAATAAAAATAACCTTTCGTCGATGCAAAAATTGTGATGTTCACTTTAACACGGTGATGGGCATTTCCACCAAAGTGGCAGTCTCTACACTAATGTATATACAGTAAAATAACAAGAAATACCAAATGATTTGAACAACGCTTGTTTCATTATAACATGGTCGGCAAATAAAATAAGTTTAATTGTTTCCAGAAAATTATGTGCGAGAAGCACTACAGGTGTGTACCGAATGAATACGGTCCACCAATGTGCATACCTACCTGTAAGGTAAGTAGTAAATCTCTCTCTCTCTCTGAACCGTGCCTTACGGGTTCTTTGGACAGGGGCTGTTGTGACGAAATTTGTATTTTGCACCAGCTTTCTTCAACTTTGGCATTCATGACAAATCTCTACCTGGTCAAATCAGCAATGTTCCATGCCTCTTGTTTTGGGTTTAGTATGCGTAGTAGATGTTGGGAACTTACACTGTTTTAGCCAGTGGTTGATGACAACATGGTCATCATTTTCATTTGGGCCATGCAGTTTGTTGATAACCAGCGTTGCCCTCCATTTAAGTCGTGCACATATTCATTATTACATTCATTTTGCAACAACAGTGAAGACTATATGCCTTAATTATACTAAAATATTGTAACTCCTTTAAAAAATACGAAGATATCAATCATCCAGCTAAATTCTTAAGTGAATATACAAGCTTTATGATAGGGACCTAGTTGTCTTATATACATGTAGTTTTAAATGTTGAAGTACTTACATTTTACTGTCGATTATTCCTCCAGTTGATAGAATGCCCGCCTAATTATAAATGCAAAGAAGATGACTATAGTTACAAGTGTGAGCCCACATGTAACGTAAGTAGTTTAGATATGTATTTCTGATTTGACTGTCATAAGGGACGTTATGTTAACTAAAATTACGAGTCGACTATACATAATTTCACGATGGTACTTTTCAAAATTATAAAAAGAGCTTATATGCCCAAAGGCAATTTCCACGCATTTTAGTAATGTAATCTACCTTTTCAATTGTTTTACATTTTGTATGATCGGTATGATTTCATTTTATTTTCAAGTTGACTGGCTGTCCCTTCGGAGAAGTGTGTGCACCTACGGGTCATTGTGTGCCTACCTGCGCGGTTTGTATACGCTTCCATCTTTAAAAAAATTTGCCCAATCCAATGCAAGTTCTCTATCGAGTCGACTGTACATAATTTCACGACGGCATTTTTCAAAGTTAAAAAAAAAACATTTAAAAAACAGTGAAAGCACTTCAAAATATTAATGTCTTTTCAGTAAACCTGTCAAATTTTAAGTAGTGGGTGACGAGCGGCAACCTATGTAAACTGGGTCGGTAGACGAATTTATCAAATTTATCAGATCCACAGTGTAAGCGATCTTTTATTCAAATATAAGAGCAATAACGTTTTTCAATTGGCCAATTGCAATTTTGCAACACTCTAAGCCAATGCTGTTTTTTTTTTTTTTTTTTCATTCGAATAAAGATTCAAAATCAGGGTCCGTCGCTCTCATTTTCCATTTTATCAATTTGGTCTATCATGAAGTGGTTTTATTCATTTCGATTTTTAAATCTCATTTTAGAACACAAATTGCAGCAATTCACAGGTTTGCATCGATACCCCAAATGGAGGCATGTGCGAGGACCCCACCTCTTGTGACGTGAGTGGACAAACAATTCAATCCCTTGACAAGTATTATTAAAAATTAGTCTCGTTCTTATCAGTGGTATAATACAATTCACATTTCGGGCATTTAAAAGCTTTAACATTGAAAATAATCCACATATATAAGATATTAGAACCTGCCTTAACTTCTAAGGTTTTTTTTAAATCTCAAACGTGCGATTTAGCCCTGTCGCCATTTGCTTATTCGTGTAATCATCCTTTTGGACATACAGTGCAACAAGCTGTAGGTGCTGCAGTGTGTGTATCCAGGTACGCGCACTAGACCTTTGACTTCATTTCAATGTACATAAACGGTTCTATCTACAGCAAATCACATGTCCATATGGAGAGAAATGTGTGCTGCAAAAGATGATGTGTAATGTCCCCTACTGTCCCATCGTTCCCACGTGCGTTGAGGACCCCTGCGCCGTAAGTGTACTGGGAATGCTGTTACATGATGCTTAAATGTAAATTAATATTGTGAAAGAAAAATCCAAATGTATCATTATTTACTTGCACATCTGAACCTCTGTGATGGATGGATATTTATTATTATTATTATTATTATTATTATTATTATTATTATTATTTCCAAAATTTTGAAAGCCTTAGAGGTTCACGGAAACACAATGTTGAGATTTGAACTACCTTTTGACCATAAGGTGTTCCAGCATTGAGAGTGTTATTTTTCCAACGTTTTGGGGCAGGGTATATTACGTTGATAAAGTTAAAATTATTCTATTAATAAGATGTTTATTTAAGGGTCTAATATTCACTGTGCACCTTTAATTTTGGGCCTTTACATTCATGTGTTTCTACAGAAAACGTTAAATTTGTCAAGGTTAGTTTATCTTCAAGATAAAAGTTCCAGGAGATTTCTTTGTTTTAACTTCAGGGCTGCAAAAGTCACTGCACATCAGCTGACTATTGTGAATCCCCGTGTAATCTTAAGTGTATGTGTGATACACCAACTCAAACTTGCGAGGTAAGTGGACACGGTATGAAAGATCCCGTGCAGCAATATACAGCTTATCTGCATGGAACGATTCTTGGTCAAGTATTTGACGTGCTTTCTTCATTTAATAAACTAAATAAATTTGAACTTAACTAATGAATTTCTATTTAAATTGCATACTAATTAGTGTTTTCTATGAGCCTAAAGCACTTCCTGGCATATTGGTATTTCTTACAAACATTCTTAAATTTATGTTCACAATTATGACTTAGAATACTTTCTATCCAATAATTTCATAGATAAGCTCTACTTGGATATATAAATACTGGTTATGTATAGGTACGGCTTATGATTATTTGTACTTCAGGATATCGAGTGTATGCCTGGCTTCCAATGTGTTGATGGTGCAGATGGGGCAAAATGTGTCAAAATAACATGTGACGTATGTAATGCAATAACGATATACATTTCCTACAACGTGTTATTTGTCGATGGAACCGCATGTTGTTTACTCTTCGAATTTTTTACCTTTAGGAAATATTACTGGAAGTTAGTGAACATGTATATGTAGATAAAAGTAATAATCGAATTCATACACATTCATCGTGTACTTCATGTCGCTGCTTTCAGACGCATAGACATTGTGAATTTTGTTATATTATCTTTCAAGATGATTGACTGTTTGGACGGTTATGAATGCGTTGAGCATGAAGACGGCGTCAAATGCGAAGAAATTAAAGAAATAACATGTGCGGTAAGTGTTTTTTTTTTTTAAGAAATGTGGTATGATTGCAAAAGAGATATGTATATGTGTATGTACATATGTCATGGTAGAAGCTGTCATCTATGAAGACCGTCGAGTATGCAAATGAAACGCAGGCTGGAGTTTCTGTGGGTTTGGTTCTGCGATTCTTTTGGTATAAAGTGACAAATAACCGTTCCACACAGGGGGTCTGGAAATTCCCTTTAATCCTGCGATAAACGTCGATATTTGGATGGATATTTGGATAGATGTATAGCTATTTGGATGTTTGGATAGTTGGATATTTTAATTGCTAGATGCTGAATATTTTTACTTTTGTTCCATGTAAACCATTCTATGTACATTTCTTCTTCTTCTGTGACATTGTCTATGTAGAACACATGGGAACATACCCTCCCTTAGCCTTTGCCTCTTCTCCCTCATATAACGATGAAACGAGCGCGGATTTTTTTAAGTTTCACAATACTGGTGAATCCAGGGTTTTGCTAAGGGCACAATGATAAAATAATTGAAAAGTGGAGCAAGAGAAATATTTTACAGTGCAATGGGTCAATTTTACTGTTATATGTATGGCGACATTTGCTTAGGGATAGACTAGGCTTGGCTTGAGTTTTCTTGTGTGGTTGCTTTTCTTGTTTTCAAACCTTGCCTATACTTTCACTTTTATATTGTTCCATTTGTTTATATCAGATGATGCCGTGCATGGACGGTTACAGATGCTTGGATACCCAGTATGGCAGCATATGTGTCGAAATGACTTGTGAGGTAAAGGCCGTAGTAAATTACATTTCATGTAATATGTGTTTGAAAACATAACTATGATGTTAGTTACACTGTAGTAAAATACACATCATGTAATATGTTCTTTTAAACATGTTTGTGATGAAAGTTACACTGAAGTCATTATCATAGTTTTAAATTTCCAGTTCGTTAAAAAAAGTAAATAATATTTTTAAAATTCTGAAAGAGAACGTCAATCAGTCAAGTTACTTAAAAGCAAACCGAAAAATCCTCTCTTAAATAGATAAACGGCAAGATATTTTATGAGCTGGTAGTTGCAGAGAAAGAAGGTGTCTGGAAGATCATAGCACTCACTTTTTCATCAATGTAATGCTGTGAGATTGCCATAACAGATATAAGACACACTTACCTGGCCTCTCAAACGATTCTTAACTTATTCAGGACGTCCAGTGCCCTAATGGCATGAAGTGTGTTGCAAATGGGAAACCTAAATGTGTATCGACCTGCATGGTACGTATGCCTAATATGATATACTGAGTATGTGCCATTTACTTTAGACATTACGCATTTCCCCCATGCAAGCCAAATGATCTGTCAAAAAATATAATGAAATCGGTAGACTGACGCATTTCGCTGTTTTTACGTTCAGATTAGACCACAGAATGCATACAGGCGTATACCCTAAACCAACATATATTCATTTAATGAACCTGTGACAGAATAGCCAATTTGAAATGTATGGTTAATGTATTTGCTGGATTATTATTATTATTATTATTATTATTAGACTATGCAATGTAACGGTACTCATATGTGTAACGACACTGACCATGGAGCCGTCTGCGTGGTTCCCCCATCTTGTGACGTAAGTGGAAACAATTTTTTTCACCAGTAATGATATTCAGAAACTTTGGTTTTGTCTGTTTTAGTTCATTCTAGTGGCATGATATAGTTCAACGCATTACTTGTTTGAAACGTTCTTCTCGGTAATTAATTACAGGGGACTGAGGACATTTGAAGATAAATTGATAAAAATGGTCAAAGGGATCATGCCCCTTCTGGGTCCCTTACGGGCAGTGTACTGTCCTATGGCTTTTTCTCGTATTTAAAAAAAAACATCCGTATATTTTAGTATGAATCTGGCTTCATTTGAAATTGTTTGGTATACTTTTATTGACGACTAACGACTCGATCTAAGCTATGGCCGCTTTCGTTATAAAGAATAGTGTGTCAGACATAATTTGAATAATTTACCTCGATAGAATGTGACGTGCCCAAAAGGACAAAAATGTGTTCAAGAAAAGGGTATGTGCGACTACTCGGGCAACTGTCCTCCAACACCACCAGAATGCGTTCCCAGTAGGTGTTCTTAGTTTTGCTTTATTTCTCATTACATGTAGTTCTTCGGATGTTATTTGTTGATTATTATAGAAAATAGAATGTAAAAATATACGATAGTAATTCAACTAATGAAGTAAATAAGTTGTATATAAACAGTAGTGACAAAATAATTTGTTGATTTTTGGTTCATTTCATATTCTATCTCAGCAGCTAGTATTCAAATTGCCACTCATCGGTGATATGACTATCTTCAAAATGCACTTGACTCTCTTCTTGCTAATTTGACTGAAGTCGGTATGTTCGGGTTTGGCTCCCGATTACAAACATCTTATCACTTATATCCCTTTGAAATGACCCTACTGATGTATCATAAAGATATTATATGTTATATTTGCTAAGAAAACCCCACGTTTGACAGATATGGCTCTAATAACAGTACTTTATTTCAAGTCCCGAAAGAGAAACCCTGCAAGCGTCCTAACGGTGGAGGTGACGACGCCCTTCAAATGAACGGGAAGGACGTGTGCTGTGGCCTGTGCGCACACAGACAAGAGTGTCCTCCGACCCATTACTGCGCCCTTCACATGACTGAAAATTACGCCGTGTGTTGCCCAAAGTACTACTATTGGTAACGCTTCCTTTCAGTCGGTTAAGATATCTTGTGTCAATTTGTCAAGGTGCCTGGCTAACAAGCACAGTGACCATATATTTAAATATATTGTGCTTACAACTTAGCTATGGTCATTTTAAGTGAGTCTAGCAATCTATTTGCAGAATAAATTTGCATGCACTTGATTATTGAAGTCCATTGCATTTTTACTCTGATTTTATGGACATTTGATGCCTTCTAATTTCTGTTATAAGTTTGTTTTGTGGGGGTTATGGTTGAATGTGAATAGGATTGCAAATTTAAAGACGAGCATTGTTATACCGGAAACGTATTTGGTTATATGCCAGTAAATCACTTCTTGTGTACTTCGACAAGACGTAGTGTATTGTATTGCATAAAAGAATAAAGCATGTTTCAAAAGTTGCCCCTTTGTGCGATACTATGCTACTTCAGAGATGAATTAAACATTAACTTGAGTATTTTAGTCTGGTAAAAAGCATTAATAGGCCCCTATACATTGAATACAAAGGAAAAGGATTTGTTGCAGAAACACAATGTTCTGAAGATGGAACAACCATCTTTGAGCCCTGATATTCTTCATATTGAGTACCTGTGGCATAAATTGGAGTGTGCAGAGGAGAACTAATCCCAAATAATCTAAACCAACACCTCCAAGCTCTTTCAGAAGAATGAGACAATATCCCATCAAACTTAATTGTTACCCTTGTTAAAGGTTGTTGCGCCGCCCACAGGAGATCATTGCAGTCATGGTAGACAAACAAGCTATTAGACGCGTGACCTTTAACAAGCACATCCTAATGCTAATTGTGTGTAAATTTGGTCATATTTGGTTGTTTCTTTTCAATTTAATAGAATTTTTTCTCAGTGGAAATTACGATGAAACACCGGATTTGAGGTGATGCAAACTCTAAATTTGAATTAATGTAATAAAAAATTGACATTGTCACCGTTATTTTGCATTTTTTTTTTTTTTTTTTTTTTGCATCATTTATCATCTACGATATGGAATCTAGAACAAAAAGCAATGTTTATAACAATTTACGCCCGTCAGGTGATCATTTATAAATAAAAGTACGTGGAATTGGGGGTGGGACAACCTTTTTGACCAATTATATATATATATATATATATATATATATATATATATATATATATATATATATATATTTGTTGGTTTTGTAATACGCTGAAATTCTAAAAGAAATATCCATGCTGAGTTTAAAGCTGGTGTTTGACGCCTGTTTTTTACTTTTCTTCAACCTATGACCTAAACTTTTCTCAAGCATATTTCGAGTACTTGGTGCTTGCATTGTGCATTTTGTGCCCCGGTCCTTTTAAGTTTATAATATTATGTAACTGACACAAATGCATATTTCTGCGATTGGCATTCAACATAACGCAAAAGCATAGACTTCCAAACACAAAACTTATAAAAGACAAATGGGCAAATAACTATTGAGAGGTGGCCAACTACTGCTTAACTTCAAGTTCAAAGTTAACAACATACGTACCCTGTGCGAATCGTAAACACTCCCTGTGTCCAAAATTACAGTGATGTACATATAAAACATATTGTCGAAACTGTGTGCACTCATTCCAATCTCATTTTAGATTTATACATTTTCACATATTTTAAACTTGTTAGAAAACGAAAGGGGGTTTGAATTTGAGTGTGATGTTACAGTTAGTTATATTCTATATTCACTAATGCAGGTGACGGCCGGAGTAGGGGGGGGGGGTCGGTCATAACGGCAGAAATTAAGTTAAACACTCCCTTTTCGCCTTTATAAATCTGAGTGCCCCTTCCCACGTACGCACACACTCTGAAATTTGCTTTCTATATGCGTGATATTGAAATTTATTGCCCGTGAAAGTTTTATCACCGAATTCTAAAATACACCTGTATGTTGTTTGCCATTTTAACATACCTAATAAATCATCACTGAACTTCACCCAGGCTAATAAATGTACATACAGAGTAATCACTTGAACTCGTTATTCATGGAATGTTTACAAACCATTCCCCTTATTGAATCTACATATGTTCCGACTCTTCATGAAGACATAAATTAAAAACCACAAGCAGGTTAATGTGTGATTGTGTGCTGTCCACAAAATATTTGGAATATCACTTCTTATGCAGTCACTTACTGTGGTATACGGCATAGTTTGGATTCCATGAAAAAATTGAAATCGGGCAAGGTCAGGGAATACTGATATATTTTAGATGCCATAAAGATCATATCAAAAAGAACACTCTTGAAAATCGAAAAAGGATTAGTCCCTATTTTAAAAGTGTAGTGATTAGACAAGAAGTGTATAAAATATTGTTTAAAAATCTTTTTTTTTTCTTTTCTTTTTTTTAAACAAGGGAATGTTTGCTTTTTTGAGATTGCAAATATTTTGTTAAGTCTGTTTGAAGGTCATAAGAATAAACAATATATAATATATACAGTGAAAAATTATTTATAGGGGTCGGAGTCTACTTCTATAGATGACAATTTACTTTTTGTAGAAATTAAGTCTCATGACAAACCAGTATAATGCAAAACCTGTCTGTATTAGTCATACAACACGCATACAGGTTTCCCTGTCCCTGTCCTTGTCTTCATAGAAGAACAGTGTCAAGGTCACATTCAGCACTTCTCGACCAATAAGATCGTACACATTCTCTCAGTGACGTAATAAAGGAAAGATCCAGACGATTTGATCACACAGGCTCCATACAGAAGAAGAACAATTGGCAGCGAGGATCAAAATGATGACAACGTTGATACCATGCTTTGTATTGCTGAATATCAATTTGGCTTATGGACTGGTAAGTTGTTAAAGACGGATCATGTGTGACCGCTGACAAAAAGCCCTTGTAATGTTGGTCGTTGTAATACCATATGTATTTGTTCTGCAGTGTACAAGATGACGATATATGAAACCATATTTTTGATAAGACACTATATATCCTTTTTATTTGTAACGGAACTACACGTATGAACTACTTTTTTATCTCTCTCTCTCTATCTCTCTCTCTCTCTCACACACACACACACACACACACACACACATACTTGTCTATGTGTACCAACCGAGGACATCAGCACAACACCATACAACCGAGGACATCTTATTCCTTGGTTAAATCAAAATAAAAACATTCAATTTAGGGTAAAATCTATTCGAGTATGAATGTTATAAATTAATTTTTTATAAAAACTAATTTTTTGCTGACAAGAATTTTACATTCTAACCGAGGACACACACGGACACACACA
Source organism: Lingula anatina (assembly GCF_051362555.1). NCBI lineage: Eukaryota > Metazoa > Brachiopoda > Lingulata > Lingulida > Lingulidae > Lingula > Lingula anatina. Next base: position 7,284,960 of record NC_141773.1, read on the forward strand.
CGGACAGACACTACACATTACAACCGAGGACATGCATGCATCTACATGTAATAATGATTGTACTTTTAATGCAAAGCAAATTTTATATAGCGTTTCTTTGCAGCAATTCACATTTTTATGAAATTCTTTCATATTTAAGGTAAATTCCAAAATAACACCAGAGGTGATGATTAAATGAACAGTTATACAATATTTAATGCTGGGCTTTGCCACTTTTTTAGAATTGAAGATTATGAGATAAAACATCAATTAATTTAGGAAAAGAAAGGATACTGATGAAATAAAATAAAAGACCAAAGAAATTCGTTTTCAAACATTTTATTTTCATAATGCTTATTTTCTATTTAGCACTCTTTTATTATCATGAATTTTGTATTTTGATAACACAAAGTGTCGTCCATTGGATACAGACTTGAACAGTACACAATTTTACAATTGAGGACATCATGCCAGCAGCACCCAAAATTGTGCTTTCTTCCAATTTGATGCAATATTATATAATGCTTAACAGCATAATGATCATCAATTTTTTATAATAAAATATTAGTATCATGAATATTCAGAAAATGTGACTAGCAAAGGTTTTCAGGTTCATGGAACTCCAAAGTCATACTTTGAAAATGCTAAATGTATACAAGAGAGCACTGTACTGAAATGGGTTTCTTTCCATTTTTAACTTTTTTACATAAAATAATACAGTTTACTGCCATTTCACATGATCAACTAAGAAAATTGTTGAGATGGCAAAAATATCAATATAACAAGTTTAAATGTCCAATTTCCTCCATTCCGAACATTGTGAATGATTGAATCTGACAAACTACAATGATACGAGTTCATTTCCATTTTGGCACTTTTTTTACACAATACAAGATAACAGGTTTACCACCATTTTTATATAATCAACTAGCAATATTGTCAAGACGCAGAAATTGTCAAACAACCCATTTTACATATCTAGTAAATTCAATAATGAGACTGTTTACATGCCTGACAATCAAATCTGAGGAAAACCACTTATATACAAATAAAAGCTGAAGTCCCTCAAAACTCAACCAATCAATCTTATTTTTAAATTTGATTTGTAAATAGATAACATTGATCACTCTTGTGAGTTTAATGACAACAGGCCTATCGGTTCTCCCTGAAATGTGCTTACAGTGTTACTAATATGCTTTTACTAATAATCATCAGTTCTGTGAGTTTCATGAAAACAGGCTTTAAGTTATTGGTTCTCCCTGAAATGTGCTTACAGTGTTACATATATGCTGAAAAAAAAAAAAAAAAAAAAAAAAAACATTTGAAAGAAAAGGGCCTGGTCTTGCTGATTTTCAATCTTGACCATTCTTTTACTAATAATCATCAGTTCTGTGAGTTTCATGAAAACAGGCTTATTGGTTCTCCTTGAAATATGTTAACAGTGTTGCATGTACACTGAAAAAAGGAGAAAAAATGCAAAACTTTTGAAAATAATCACCCCATTTCCTCCATTTTGAGACACTGTATTACACAGTACATGATAACATGTTTACCGTCATATTTATATAATCAACTAGCAATGTTGTAAAGATGCAGACAATTTCAGAGAAACACTAACATATTTACATATCTAGTTAATTCAATAACGAAACTGTCAACATGCCTGACAATCAAATCTGAGGAAAACCACTTATATACAAATAAAAGCTGAAGTCCCTCAGAACTCAACCAATCTATCTTATTTTTAAATTTGATTTGTATATAGATAACATTGATCACTCTTGTGAGTTTAATGACAACAGGCCTATCGGTTCTCCCTGAAATGTGCTTACAGTGTTACTTATATGCTGAAAAAAAACAGCATAAAATTTGAAAGAAAAGGGCCTGGTCATGCTGATTTTCAATCTTGACCATTCTTTTACTCATAATAATCAGTTCTTTGAGTTTCATGAAAACAGGCTTTAAGTTATTGGTTCTCCCTGAAATGTGCTTACAGTGTTACATATATGCTGAAAAAAAAACAGCATAACATTTGAAAGAAAAGGGCCTGGTCATGCTGATTTTCAATCTTGATCATTCTTTTTAATTTACTAATAATCATCAGTTCTCCGAGTTTCATGAAAACAGGCCTATTGGTTCTCCTTGAAGTGTGTTTACAGTGTTGCATGTACACTGAAAAAAGGAGAAAAAAAATGCAAAATTTTTGAAAATAATCACCCCATTTCCTCCATTTTGAGACACTGTATTACACAGTACATGATAACATGTTTACCGTCATATTTATTTAATCAACTAGCAATGTTGTAAAGATGCAGAAAATTTCAGACAAACACTAACATATTTACATATCTAGTTAGTTCAATAACGAAACTGTCAACATGCCTGACAATCAAATCTGAGGAAAACCACTTATATACAAATAAAAGCTGAAGTCCCTCAAAACTCAACCAATCAATCTTATTTTTAAACTTGATTTGTATATAGATAACATTGATTACTCCTGTGAGTTTCATGAAAACAGGCTTATTGGTTCTCCCTGAAATATGCTTACAGTGTTACTTATATGCTGAAAAAAAAAAAAAAAAACAGCATAACATTAGAAAGAAAAGGGCCTGGTCATGCTGATTTTCAATCTTGACCATTCTTTTACTTATAATCATCAGTTCTGTGAGTTTTATGAAAAGCCTACTCTGAAGTACCGAATAAAAGTACTGATGGAATAAAAGTACTGGGTGGAAAAAATCTCAAAATTTAATAAAAGTACTGATGGAATAAAAGTACTGGGTGGAAAAAATCTAGAAATTTAATAAAAGTACTGGATGGAATAAAAGTACTGGGTGGAAAAAACCTTTACACCGCTCCCCCCCCCCAAAAAAAAAAAAAAATGAAATAAATAAATAAAAAGTAAAGAAGAAGAAGAGAAAGAAACAAGGCAGCAAAGCTGTCAAATGTACAGACAAAAACCAGAAAATAAAAACGCAGGAAATAGGATACTGTCAATTCTGATGAACTTATGTATTATGCTAACTGTAAATGCATAGCCAAAATCAAATTCTTATTCTGCATAACATTGGATTAGGATGAAAGTAAAATGTGTATCAAGCATTAGACTAAGTTCCCATACCTAGATCAATCTAACAGGATCAATCCAACTCCAAGGGGTTTCTCACTAAATTGCTTTCAGTTTGAGAGTCTTAGGATTCTGGCATGCCAGTTTCAGTAGGCGTGACGGACAACTAAGCCACTTACATTGATTGCAATTTAGCGAGAATTCCCATGGAGATAGATCGATCCACAGTTAGCGTGATAGGGTCTGGAAATAGTCCCTAAGGTGTCAGGCTGATAAGAGTTAAACTTTGGAAATGCCAGAATGAGGTACAGTGAAAATTAAACACAAAAAAAAAATTGCTTAAACTCATAAAAAAAAAAATATATATATATATATATATTATTATTATTATTATTATTATTATTATTATTAATTTTTTTTTTTTTTTTGCTGTATGTCAATCCTAAGAATCATTCTTGTAACTTAACAAAATACAGAAAATGTTACAAAGTAAGAGTACAGGGCTCCTGGCAGATGGGAGTGATAAGTCACGACTTGAAAATGCCAGTATAGCACTCTATAAACCTGCATTGCCTCCAAAACAGAAAACAATCACACTGGTTTTCAAACACAAGCTGCACTTCTGTCTTATGAAACTTTTCAGTAAGTTTCAGTATCGTAAGTAACATGGTTTTCCCTTAACCGCTATCCTGGCAGCAGTGTCCAAAAAAGGGTTTTCTTCAACTTTCATGCAATAAACCATAATACTTAACAGCATAATGACCATCAAATTTTTTATAAAAAAATAAAATTATCATGAATATTCAGAAAATGTGATTTGGGAAGGTCTTCAAGGCCATGGAAGTTCAGAGTCACACTTTCAAAATGCCAAAATGTAAACAAGAGATAACTGTACTGAAATGATTTTCTTTCCATTTTCAACACCTTTTTTAAAACAAAATGATCAATAAACTGTCATTTTTAAATGTTCAACTAGGAAAATTGTTGACATAGGAAAACTATCAATAGAACAATTTTCAATGTCCAATTTGCTCCATTTGCAGATGCTGAACATAGTGAATGATTAAATCTGACAAACTGCAATGATGAGTTCCTTTCCATTTATGATACTTTATTACACAATGCACAATATTATAACAGGTTTACCGTCATTTTTATATAATCAACAATATTGTTAAGAAGCAGAAAATGTCAAAACAACACTTTTACATATCTTATTAGTTCCATAATGAGACTGTTAACATGTCTAAGAATTAAATCTGAAGAAATAACAATTATATACAAAAATACAGAAAATGCACAGCACTTCTGGTGGATGGGAGTAAAAAATCACATCTTGAAGATGCTAGTGTTTGAAAAATTAATTAAAAAAAAAATTAAAAAAAAAAACGTAAAAAATTCCAATAAAGCTGCTATTCAAACTTTTAATCTAGCTGTATTAACTTGATATTAATAACCCCACCAAGTTTGAGAAAAATAAAGCACTGTTATTCATCTATAGCATGTTGGCATAACACATTCTTTTTGTTGTAAATTTATTTGCAATGTTTAACACCATTTATCTGCACAATTATCACCAAATCCTAATTTTGTGACACAGTTAAGAGAGCTAAACCTATGGGACTTTACAGGGAAATCTCAAGGAGTGTTTTATGTAATCTCATTTAATGGCCAATTGAAAATTAATGAGTAGGCAAGTGACTTTATAGACCTTAATTTAATTAGTGATCACCCAAGGGACAATTTTATAGACTGCCATCCATACAGTACCATCATATAGCACAAAGGTGTTGCATACATGCTGAAAAAAGTGAAAAACAGCATTACTTCCCTAAAAATGACCCAATCACGCTGATTTTCAAAATTGACCTGCGTATTATGAATATTCATCAGTTCTGTAAGTTTGAAACCAAAAGGTAAAATGGTTTTCCACTTATCGTGTTATCGGTGCTGCATATATGCTGAAAAAAGTGAAAAAACAGCATAAATTCTCTATAAGTGACCCGATCATGCTGATTTTCGAACTTGACCTGCGTATTACGAATATTCATCAGTTCTGTAAGTTTCAAGCCAAAAGAAAAAACAGTTTTCCACTTATCGTGTTATCGGTAAAAGTGCACGGCGACGGCGACGACGGCGACAGCGACGGCGACGACAGACGCAGATGACGGCTATATGTACAGACACATCTGTGTCTGTACATAAAAAGCTAGCTATTGATCATTGTAGAAAAAAAAAAAATTCACCAGGTAAAATTCACTCAGTATTAAAATTTATCTTAAAAACGGGATGAGTTAAATTTCATAATTGTCAGGGGCCGAAGACCCAGATATATCGCACCTAAGCCGCCTCCGAGAGCCATACGGTTCATTCAGTAAATTTATTCTCAGATATAAGGTTCGTTTTGCATACCTGTAAACTCCTAAGGGTTTATCTTACATAGAAATGTGATTTAACATCGTTTAAATCATAAATCGGCATGAAATAATTGACGTTTGAAAACAGACACAACTTCTTTGCTGCACTTGAAATGACCTCCTTAGCTATAAATATGATCCTATCACCTTGCGACATTGCATCATTCGATCGATATACATGAGTAGTTGTCACTGCTGAAGGGAAAGCACGTCTATTTATAGAAACTGAAATCAGGTGACGCATGTACTGTTGTGTTCAGAGAGCGACTTCCGCTTGACCTACTTTCCAGTGCTGTTTGTGGAACAGTACAGTAATGAGTTGAGATCTCGATTTTCTTCTCATTATACTTCAATTTAAGAAAATAAAAAGCGTGACTTGTACTTGTGTAATTTCCCACCGGTACAATAGGTATTTAATAAACATACCGGGTGGAAGATTTTTGAAAAATTAATAAGCGTAGGCTACTGGGTGAAAATGGAGCGTACCGGCGGGAAGAAATTTGGAAAATTAATTAACGTACCGGTACGTTTATTTGATACTTCAGAGTAGGAGAGCTTAATTTGATAAAAAAAGACCTTTAGTTTAAAAATATGAACTTACTGAATATATAGACATCTGAGATATAACATTAGTTTCAGTTTAGTCTGCCCTTTACAGCACAACCGAGGACGCGGAATTTGGTCCGCCCTTTACAGCACAACCGAGGACGCGTGTGTATAGCCCGATTTCAGACAAAAAGTTGGACAGTATTTCTAATACACTCGTGGCGGGAATTTGGCCCGCGCTATACAGCATAACCGAGGACTGGCTCAGAATAGCGTCAAATTTCACCACCTAACTTGAAATGGGCCCCTTTATGCATTCCACTGCTTATGTCAACCGAGGACGTCCTCGGTTGGAGGTGTGTCCTCGGTTAGTGGGTTTCGGGCGGGTGTGTGTCCTCGGTTAGAATGCGTGCACAAGAGCACACACACACACACTCACACACACACATTCATCGACTTAAAAGATCAAGCTGAATACAATGTGTTTGTTTCAGTCCTGGGTTAATACAGGCACAAAAACAGAAAGTCCACTGGAAAATGAGCAATACCCTAATCGCGTGCATTTCTCCGTTAACATTTTTCATTAACAATTTATTTCTTATTTTTTTCAGGCTAGTGTTGTTGACTGCGTAAGTACTGCGTTTTTCAATTCATTTTAATCACAACCATTAATCTTTTTGTAGTAATTTATCATTTTTATATTAATTATAATTTTTGAAAGAATTTACCCAACAAGCTTGTTTATCTTTTCCATTTGTGGAGTGTATTTCCGCAAAAATACAGCCTGAAGATGTTATTTATAGCAAAGGTTATGTAAGTGTATAATAGAAGGCACATAGTTTTCAAACACGTTTTCAATATGTTAAAGTATATATAAATATATATTCAAAACTTGTCTAAAAACTGCCTGGTGATTAAAATACAGAAGATTGAAATAGTGTCACTATAATTCCCCCATTATAATTCAGTCACGTGTGCAATTCAGTATTTCACATAAATCAAGGTGTGTTGTAGTGTTTTGAAGCACTCTACGTGAGATATGAATAATACGCTCTTAGTGTACCACAATAAATCAATGTCTTCAGACAACCATTGAGTGTCCTACAGGAGAAACTTGCGTTCAAGATGTGGTAATTTGTAAGAAGCCACCATGCAAACCGCCGGAACCACGCTGCGTTCGTGAGTGAAATATAAAAAGTGAAACATGACAAATAATAGAAAATAGTAATTGTGAAGATAGAACCAATTAATATTGTTTGGGATAGTTCGCTAATGCAACACATTACATCATACCTGTTTATTATTTTAGATAAACCGAGCACACACATACACATATACATATATTGAAAGCTAAGACCTTCACTGTCAGCAATGCGGGCATGTTCTCTGTACAAACAAATCCATATTTCAGAAAAAGAATTGTTCCCGTTTTTCACCAAGGCAAAATTCCGCATGCAGCGTTTATTGAAACGAATAACTATTTACTATGTCTTAGACACAAGTGGAATGGTATATAAATTGGTGAAAATAAGTAAATTTCCAATCAAGTCCTTTCTCATGACAAATTATCAAAAGAATGCTCGAAAATGTTTTATTTTGCTTTTTGCTATGTTTTTTTTAATAATTTTATTTGTTTTATCCTATTAATTTTTTAATTGATTAATTTCATATTACCTTAATTAATACTCTTCACAGCTATATGTATGGCCCCAGCCGATCCCGGTCCCTGTGATGGCTATTTCCCAAGGTATTTTTTCGACAGCAAAGCTTGCCAGTGTCAGAAATTCATCTACGGGGGCTGTGGAGGAAACGCCAATAATTTTAAAACACTGGAGGAATGCCAACAGACTTGTCCCGTAACGTGTGATGTAAGTGTAAAATATTTTCACAAAGCTATATAATCTGTATAGTATAATACATTCATTATTTGTGCTATGATTTCTATTTTTTTATCTTGATACTAAATTACAGTCCATCCTTAAGTTTAAGGATGAATAAATTGTATATTCGATTTTGATTTTTAGTTTCAAAGTTTATGTTTTGATGGTTTGAGACATTACCACTCTGAGTGGAGGAAAGATATCAGAAAATTAGATTTAAATGTAGCATTGAACACGTTAAGTAGTGTCAGGATTTAGTTTAATAACACATGCCAAACAAACAAACTGGCAGCTACCCTGTAAATTAATCAGCAAATTTACATGCTCATTATCACTGTTAACTATACAAAGACCCAATTGGGATCTGACTTGTGATATATATGTAGAGGGAAGGAGAGCATTGTATTAATCATGGTTACCATAAATATCACATTAAATTTTTATCTTTTGGGTCCCCTTTACATAAGGATATTATTGTACGTAAGTTTTCATTGACTCGAACTTGTAGGTGTGCTTTTTTTCTTCAGTATATAAAGTGCCCTGACGGAGAAACGTGTGTCCTTGACAGAGAAATCAGTACAGAATCGCTGTGTCAGCCGCCTATACCACGGTGTGTCCGTAAGTTTATTTATTTGTTTATTGCATGCTTATTCTTTACATATTTTCTTTAGTTTTGTGGAGGGGATGTGGAGGAAATATTTTTCCTGTTGGAGAATCCGAAGCAGGCATGCCCACGGTGTGACGAAAGACTTCTAGTTTATTTAAAATTTTCCCTTTCCTTAGTCACCACAGTATAAAACCTATAAAACTAATTTTATCTTATCTTAAACTTTTATCTTACCTGACTGAAGAAAACAATCTCTTCGTAGCTCTCCATTTTTTTTAGACTTAGAATGTCCTGTCCAAGTCTGACAATAACAACACTCAAGATCGGATAGGCAGACAACAGACAGTCTTTAACCGCTTTATATCTTATTCTAAAAATCATGCAGTCATAAATAACAATAGACATTTAGATATTTTATTATTGCTAGATTTTACATGCGTAATATATATATATAAATATTATACATTTTCCTTAACTTACAACGGTATATCATATATATTACCTTTTATTTTGCGAGGTCCCAGATTTCACGGCCCTTTTTAAAAATACGGTTTCGACATTCATATTTAAGAATTGTATACCAAAGAAAAAGAAAAAACTTAAGTTAGAATTAACTCATGCTTTAGTATCAGATGTCAAGAGATCCCCTCTTACATACACATAGACTTGTTTTTCTATCTTAGCGATCTGCGAGGCCCCACCAGATCCTGGACCGTGTGAAGCCTACATGCCAAGATATTTCTATAACAGCACTATAACAGCTTAACAGTTGTATACCAAAGAGAAGGGAAAATTAAGCAAAAAAGATAAACAAATCCTTTCTTTAGTATCAGATTTAAAAACATCCCCTCTTACATACGAATGCATTCTTTTTCTATCTTAGCGATCTGCGAGGCCCCACAAGATTCCGGACCATGTGAAGCCTACATGCCAAGATATTTCTATAATAGCACTGCTGAACAGTGTCAAAAGTTTATCTACGGAGGCTGTGGAGGAAACGCCAATAATTTCGAAACACTGGAGGAATGCCAAAAGACTTGTCCCGTTACGTGTGATGTGAGTCGGTTTTTATTTATTTATTTATTTATTTAATTATTTATTTATTTATTCAATCGTTTATTCTTTACATATATTTCTTTGGTTTTGTGGAGGGGATGTGGAGGAAATATTTTTTCCTGTTGGAGAATCTTATACAGGCATGCCCAATGTATGTCGAAATACTTCTAGTTTATTAAATATTTTCCTTTTACCTGGTTCGATCCATTTCCTTAGTCACCTTAATATAAAACCATTACCATATTGAAGAAAATAATATCTCCATTTTTTAGAACTTAGAATGTTCTCCAGGAGAGAAGTGCGTTCAGGAAACAATTTACTGTTTTGCATACCCCTGCCCCCAGCCACCTGCCAAATGTGGTAAGTTATATTCTCCCCCTTTTCAAGACGGCGATGGTAGATGTCTCGGCTGAATATCTTTAGTGTTTGCAATTTTATTTAATCTGCATCTTCATATTCAAGGACCGTTGCTAGTATAGTAATTAATCGCACATTCCCATGTTTTCAAATTTCGAATTAAAATAATACGTACAATGAATGAAATACAATTCTCGTATCATTGGTGTATAGTTTTTTTGGCTATGTGTGATATCGTTTGTTTTCACCAACCTATCTTTTATCATCTTAGCGTGTGCATATTGCAACATTGCAACTTGCCAAGGACACTTCATTCAACAAAATAACATTATTTTGTATTTCTGTTAAGTCAAACCAGAGAAGCCTTGTCTCAGAAGTGACGGGAGGTACGACGATCCTCTACTAGATAGTAATGGTGATCCGATCTGCTGTGGTATGTGCCTGAACAAACAGGAGTGCCCGAAGGGTTACTACTGCGACATTCACCCTGCTGATGCTTGGGCTGTGTGCTGTCCGAATGAAGTCTAACAATACTCTGTTGGCCATATATTATACACTTATATAACCTTTGGTGACAGGGAATCATATTTGAGCATTTTGTCTCATTCGGGTACTTTTTTTAAACGGAGACAGCAGCTGGCAAAACTCACGTGTACATGTAACAAGATAAATTATAAATTTAGAACTCGAAAACGGGTGCATAAATTGTTTCCGCAACATTTAATATGGTATACCTATGTGATGAAGGGATGATTGTTAACCTTTTCTTGGTTATTATTATTATTATTATTATTAATTGTGCTACACTAAGGCGCCTTTTATTTAATGGGGTTAGTTTCACCTTCCAAAATAAGTAAATTATGTTTTCTTGTATTCCTGTTTATCTATATGTTAAACCAGTGGAATAGGTATTGCGTACAGCAGAATCTTGTTGCTGTCACTTTGTTTTAATTGGTCAAATAATTAAGCTGGGCATTCTACAAGTATGAAGATTTGTTTTTCAGTTTTTGCAATTGACCGGTGGCTGCAATATTCCATCTCATTTCTTTTACCCGAAAATTAAGTTTTTCCTTTAAAACTGTAGTTTATGATTAACAAGTAAAATGCTAACCAATACTTAATCAGACGCTCTCACGAAATTTTTAAATTCTGTATGCACAGCTGTTAGATATCCAATTTACAGCTACCTGTATATCTTGTTAGACATATTGGACGCATCATGTTCAAAAATAAAATTTTGCTTTACTTCTTAAGGAAATGTGTTTTATTTCAACATGCTTACTTTACCAAATTTTAAAAACCATTACCTTTTTGGCATAAAATCTTCCAAAACAAATTATTATTCTCATGTGTTATTTTCTTGCGTTTTTAAGGAGGAAAGAAGGTGGGTGGCAGCAATGGATCAAGATATACAAACATGTTGCATATCAATAAAAAGCTTATTTCAATAGCTTTTTTAATGTTCATACATGTAACTAAAAACAAATATTATACAAATAAATCCCAATACAGACTTCGAAATGCATAATAGGGTAACAATTAGATATATCTGAACTATAAAGCTGAACAATCTTAGCTGTGCCATCATATTTTTTCTATCAGATAGACGTAAAACTTTTTGAAAGTGTTTATTTGCACATAACATTACTTTTTCAACATGTCATATTTTTAGTGCAAAGTTAACTACATATACGTACCATGTACAGGGGCGGGTTAAGGCCGTCTTCTGGGTCTTCCGGAAGACGGTCAGATTTTCAAGTTTACAATGAAAGGTATCTATTTTTTTCTGTCGGAAGACGGTCAAAGAATGAAGGATGGATCAACAAATATAATATGGAAGACTGTCAGAAAATATCTCTGGATCCGCCCCTGATGTACTAATCATAAACACTCCCTGTGTCCAAAATTACAGTGATGTACATATAAAACACATTGTCAATACGGTGCACACTCATTCCAATCTCATTTTAGAGTTATACATTTTCACATCTTTTGAACTTGTAAGAAAACGAAAGGGGGTTTGAATTTGAGTGTGATGTTACACTTAGTTATATTCTATATTCACTAATGCCGGTGACGGCCGGAGCAAGGGGGCAGGTCGGTCATAACGGCAGAAATTGAGTTAAGCATCCCCCTGTTCACCTTAATTTGACTGAATGCCCCCTCCCACATACGCACAATATTATGAAATTTGCTTTCTACGAGCGTGATATTGGAATTTATCGCCCGTGAAAGTTTTATCACCGAATTCTAAAATACACTTTCATGCGGTTTGTAATTTTTAACATACCTGATAAATCATTAATGAACTTCACCCAGGCTAATGAATGTATAAAGAATAATCACTTATTTATGTAACGTTTACAAACCACTTCCCATTTCACTTGATTAGTCCCTATTTAAAAAGTGTAGTGATTAGATAAGAAGAGTAAAAAATATTGTTTAAAAATCAATATTTATTTTTTCGAAAACGAAGCAATGTTTGAATTTTTGAGATTGCAAATATTTCATATCTTAAGTCTGTTGAAGGTCATAAAACAAACATTATAGAACATACAGATAATTTAGTTATACGCCTATAGATGATAATTTACTTTCTTGTAGAAATTTAGTTTCATGACAAACCAGTACAACACAAAATCTATCTGTATTAGTCATATTTTTGGGACAAACACGCATACGGGTTTCCCTGTCCTTCTCTTCTTAGAAGAACAGTGCCAAGGTCACATTCAGCACTTCTCGACCAATAAGATCGTTCATATTCTCTCACTGACGTAATGAAAGAAAAGATCTAGACGATTTGTTCACACTGGCCCCACAAAGAAGAAGTGCAATCGGCAGCGAGGATCAAAATGATGACAACGTTGATACCATGCTTTGTATTGCTGAATATCAATATGGCTTATGGACTGGTAAGGTGTTAGAGACGGATCATGTGTGACCGCTGACAATAATGTAATGTTGGTAGTTGTAATCTCAAGCGTATTTGTTCCGCAGTGTACAATATGACGATATGTGAAACAATATTTTTGAAATGAAATTATATATCCTGTTTGGTTGGAACGGAACTGCACGCCTAACTGCCCTTTTAACTGTATTTCTCTCTCTCTCGTTCATCGACGCAAAAAGTGAAGCTGAACACAATTTGTTTGCTTCAGTCCTGTGTCAATACAGGCGCAAAAAAATCACGAAAGTTAATTAACATTTCCTTATACGCGTGCATTTCTTCTTTAACATTTTTAATTTACATTTATCACTTATTTTTCCCAGGCTCGTGTTGGTGACTGCGTAAGTACTACGTTTTACAATCTATTTTAATCATAACCATTCATCTCCCTTTTTTGTTGAATATATATCATTTTCGTGTAATCTATAATTTTTAAAAGAATTTTGCCAATAAGCTTGTTTTTCTCTTCCCTTTGTATCATTAACTGAAAATATATACTAGCACGTACGCATATAAATTTAATCAGCCGCTACAGTATGTGCTGGTATTAATGCAGTTGCATTATTCACAATAGGTATTATGCAATATTGCACATGGAGTGTATTCCCGCATTAACACAACCTGAAGATGTTACTGATAGAGTTATATAAGTGTATACTAGAGGACACATGGTTTTTAGATAAGTTTTCAATATATACTGGTGGATTTAGAGAGGGGTCAGAGGGGTCCTGACCCCTTCGATTTCGGAAAAAAATCACACCAATATTCCCCCTTTGAAATAAGAATTTTGACTAGTTGAACCATAGTTCTAAACCATACCAAATGTCAGTGTTCGCCCTCTAAAAGACCAAAATTTGTTGGAGCCCTTCAGCGGGCTTTGAACTCCACGCCGGGGGGCGGGGGGGGGGGGGGTTGGCTTTGCATCCGCGCCATCCCCTTTCAAATAAACCTGGATCTTCCTATATATATATATATATATATATATATATATATATATATATATATATATATATATATATATATTGAAAACTTGTATGAAAACTATGTGTTAATTCAAATTTCTGTTAAGATTTTTTTAAATGTAAAACATTTTTGTGGTCAATAAATTATTATTATTATCATTACTATTATTTAAATACAGCTTTAAGCCGTAAATTACAATCAAGATTGAAATACTCCCACTATAATTCCCCCATTATTATTTAGCACTTCAGTACTTCATATAAATCAAGGTGTGGTGTAGTGTTTTGATGCGCTGTACATGAAATATGAATAATATGCTTTCAGTGTACCACAATTAAAATAATTTATTGGTGACAATGGAGATGTGAGATGGGATTACCAATGTTATGTAAGCTTCTTAGTGAATTTGTCACTTAGAGTCCAGGCAATCTAAGCCATTTTAGGGCCAAACCTCAAAGTAATTGCAACAGTTTTTATTTTACCACAATGCTTTCCTTTGAACCCCCCAAAATGACATACTAAAACTCCTAAGGAATCCTAGCATGGGAAATATGAAAAAGCAAGATGGCCGCCAATGCCATAGGATGCCATTTATATATATATTGAAAACTTGTCTGAAAACTGTGTTAATTCAAATTTGTGTTAATTTTTTTTAAATGTAACAACATTTTTGTGCTCAATAAATTATTATTTTTTTTTAATACAGCATTAAGCCTTAAATAACAATCAAGATTGAAATACTCCCACTATAATTCCCCCATTATTATTCAGTCACGTGTGCACTTCAGTATTTCCTATAAATCAAGGTGTTGTGTAGTGTATTGATGCACTCTAAATGAAATAAGAATAATATGTTCTAAGTGTACCACAACAAATATAATTTACTGGTGGCAATAAAATGTTTTATGTGAGATGGGATTATCAATATTATGTAAGCTTCCTAGAGAATTTGTCTCTTATAAAATAAGCTCCAGCTGTTTCTTTGTTTTTCACACTTAGGAACCATCTCCAACCCCTATCATACTAAAGCCTAGATACGATGAAATTGTACGATTAATTTTTTTTTAATCGTAAGAACTAAAGGCTACGCCGAGTATGTCTACATTACATGGCGTTAAATCCGTACGATTACGTGCGATTTCGCACGGCCACCGTCTACCTCCGCTCAGACGCCGTACGAAAAGGGTATTACGGACAGTATACGTGCACTGCGTCGCATTTCAAATGTAATCTAGGCTTAACTTTGGATCGATCTATCTCCTAGGGGGTTCTCGCTAAATTGCAATCAACTAAAGCGGCTTAGATGTCTGCCACGCTGATAAAGGGTAATTAACTATCGTCTAGCAGCTTTAGTAGGCGTGTCAGACATCTTAGCCGCTTAAGCTGAAAGCAATTTAGCTAGAAACCCCATGGAGATGGACCGATCCTGTTAGATCGATCTAGGTATGAGGACCCGGTCTTAAGACTTTAATTGCTTACAAGCTGCACTGGAGAGACACAAATAATGTTGGTGCAGCCTGATTTGACAGTACTTCTTCGCCTCTGTACGATCAGCCAAACGGAGGAGAGGGAATGCTCTCTTTCACTTCTTCAGAATATTCACATCGTTAAGTAGTTCAAAGTCCAGGAAAGAAAAATTTAAAGGTGAATTTTGGAAATCTATTCAAACACATAAATCAATGTTTTCAGACGACCATTGAGTGTCCTACAGGAAAAACTTGCGTTCAAGATGTGGTAATTTGTAAGAAGCCACCTTGCAAACAGCCGAAACCACGCTGCGTTCGTGAGTGAAATATAAAACCTGAAACATGAAAAATAATAGAAACTAGTAGTTGTAATGCTAGAACCTATTTTTATTGTTTTGGCATCATACCTGTTTGTTATCTAAGATAAAATGAGCACACACATACATATTTACATATATTGAAGCCTAAGCCCTTCGCTGTCAGCGATGTGGGTATGTTCTCTGTGCAAACAAATCCACATTCTAGAAAAATAAATGTTCCCGTATTTCAACATGGCAAAGTTCCTCATGCAGCGATCATTGAAACGATTTACTATTTGCAATGTCCAATATCAAGTCATTTCTCATAACAAATTTTCAAAATGTATATGCTGGAAAATCTTTTATTTTGCTTTCTGCTATATCATTTTATTCGTTTTCATCCTATTTATTTATTTATTTTTATCTTATCTTATCTTATTTATAAATATTCACAGCTATATGTATAGCCCCAGCCGATCCCGGTCCCTGTGATGGCTTTTTCCCAAGGTACTTCTTCGACAGCAAGGTCTGTCAGTGTCAGAAATTCATCTACGGTGGCTGTGAGGGAAACGACAATAATTTCGAAACACTGGATGAATGCCAAAATGCTTGTCCGGTAACATGTGACGTAAGTATAAAATATTGCATTTACAAAGGTATGTAACTTATAACGAATAATATACTTCGTTATTTGTGCCATACCATATACAAGTGTTTATTTTGCTACCAAATCACAGTCTGTGCTATGATGGATAAATTGTATATTAGATTTTGATAATGGGTTTTTAAGTTATAATAAAAGTTGATGTTTTGATGACATGAGGCATTACCACTTTGAGTCATTTAAAGCAATCTAAAAACCAGATTTACATGTAGCATTGAAGTGTTTAGTAGTGGCAGAGACCACAAATACCTAGGTGTGTGTGTGTGTGTGTGTGTGTGTTTGTATGTTTGTGTGTAAAAAGGGAGAGAAGGACAGAGAGAGAGCATTGAATTGGCCATGGTTACCTCAAATATCGCATTGAATACTTAAATTCTTTTGGATCCCTTTTACATAAGGGTATTGTTGTTCGTGACTTTTCATTGACTGGGACTTGTAGGTGTAATTTTTCTTCAGCATATAAAGTGTCCTGACGGAGAAACGTGTGTCCGTGGCAGAGAAATCAATACAAAATCGCTGTGTCGGCCGCCTATACCACGGTGTGTCCGTAAGTGATCCTGTCCAACTCTTTTAAAATAACTACACTCAAGAGATAGGCAGACAACGGATACAGTTTTAACCCCTTTACCTGAAAAAACATTTATAAACAACAATAGATATTTAGATATCTTATTATTGCTATATTTCCCATGTGTAAAATTCTTTTATGATCCAAATGCTTACATTTCTTCATTTATTAATTTATGTATAATAGCGGTCATACATTTAAATTTGATGTTGCATGCAGACTCTTTCACGTATGATATATATGTCGCAATATACAGACGTGACATTTAATATGGAATATTTCAGTTTCAAAGGTATGCATATGTGAAAATGCGTTCGTTTTTCAAAAAACACCGATCTCATATAAGATATGTGAATGGAAAAGTGTGTAGTCAGGTGTGTCGCTACCAATTAACTGACTTCCATGTCTGTTGCACTGCTGTATTGTGTAATATGCAGTGATTTAATTGGGTAGTGCTCCTTTGGGCTGGTCTAAGCTTGGCTATGGCAAGGCATGGTTCTGTGAAAAAAGTTTCCATGTGTGCATAGAAGAATTTGAAATTTTGCATGCAAGCGGTCAGTGTTTTACAAAACTGTAAAGCTGTGACAGAATGACACGAAAAAGACAGAAATTGCCAGTCAGATTATTGCGCCAAACGGAACGGTCCGCTCAGTTTTATAGAGTTATGCTCACACTATGCTCACACCAACACAGAGGTCACACCCAATGTATCGAAATCTGACCACCAGTGTACAGGGCTCACTGTCCTTCCGGATATGCTGCTGCCACTAAACGAAAAAAACACCCAGTCCGTTCAGAATGAGGGGCAAATTGCAACCAGAACGCGTTTTTCAAGACCCAAACACTAAACCGATTTTAGCAGGTTAGAATACCAGCCGCGACCTCTGAGGAAGCCACTGTTAAACAGCAAAACATCGTTTTTGGTTTGTCTAATGAATTTGGGACCATGACCGTTTCTGGCTAGAACACTGAAACGGTGTGACTTTCTTTATTGAGGTCAGATTTCACCCTTACCGTTCAACTAGTCAAAACCGAGTTAACAGACATTCTCAAAAGGCCTTCGACGAAGAATGTGCCGCGTCTAAAGCGACTAGGGTCATTCAAAGCGTAAGTATTACAATGGTGCCAAAATACCAATGGTAATTATCAATGAAAACCTGAACAAACCAAATAAACCAGACCAAATAAAGGAATAATCTGCGACCACTTGTCTATCATTTGAAAGGGGGCACCTTAGGAACATTTTTAGGTTGCACGATGAGATTGCCGACTCGCACAGAGCACTTTTAATAGCAGGTAGCTTACAGAACCAAGGAAATTAGCAGCTACCTTGTCCATCAAAATCGCCATGTTTGAACCACATAGTCAATATGTGGGTGGGTCATTACTCGACGAACCAACGGTCTACATGTCCTACAACCGATGCCTGGAATGTAATCCCAGATTGAACTCTAAAAACCTATTCCAGTGAATGCCTTACCGCTTGAGAGCCCTGGTAGCAGCCAATGAGGTGCGGCGAACAGGGACCGTTGTTGTGACTAGACACTGACATGAGGGTCTTTTATGGGTCGTGTAACTCTTTTACAGAAGATAATTTGGAAATTATGGAGATCCAAAATATCGCCTTCAATGGTTGTCGTATGACTTAGAATAGGCAATGTATTTTTGTTTGCTTCACTGGCGAATTCTATTAATGAACTGATGTCACAATGACATCAGAGACATTATTAAAAGTAATCAAGACACAATTTCAATCCTTATTTTCATTTACCAGTCAATAAAATTGGGAAAACAGATGAAAATGATTTGGAAAAAATATTCCATATTAAATGACAAGTCTGTAAATGGCAAGTGTCACAGTATGAAATAGGCTTGCACGTGATAATACGTGTTTGGATGTCGTGCAGAGCTGTGATTAACATTTCAAAAAAATATATATATACAGTATATATAACCGAATGAACTACTTTACATGAATAACCCACCTTTCTTTTTTCAACTTTTTTCTACTTAGCACTCTACCCGATACACACTGGAGATTGTATATAAAAGTGCTTAACAGTTGTATACCAAAGAGAAGGGAAAATTAAGCAAAAAAGATAAACAAATACTTTCTTTAGTATCAGATTAAAAAACATCCCCTCTTATATACAAATGCATTCTTTTTCTATCTTAGCGATCTGCGAAGCCCCACAAGATTTCGGACCCTGTGAAGCCTACATGCCAAGATATTTCTATAATAGCACTGCTGAACAGTGTCAAAAGTTTATCTACGGAGGCTGTGGAGGAAACGCCAAAAATTTCGAAACACTGGAGGAATGCCAAAAGACTTGTCCCGTTACGTGTGATGTGAGTCGGTTTTTATTTATTTATTTATTTACTTATTCATTTATTTATTCAATCGCTTATTCCTTACATATGTTTCTTTGGTTTTGTGTAGGGGGTGTGGAGGAAATATTTTTCCTGTTGGAGAATCTTATACAGGCATGCCCAAGGTGTGTCGAAAGGCTTCTAGTTCATTAAAAATTTTCCTTTTCCTTAGTTACCACAGTATAAAACCATTACCTGATTTAAGAAAACAATCTCTTCGTAGCTCTCCATTTTTTTAGAACTTAGAATGTCCTCCAGGAGAGAAGTGCGTTCAGGAAACAATTTACTGTATCACCTACCCCTGCCCCCAGCCACCTGCCAAATGTGGTAAGTTTATATTCTTCCCCTTTTCAAGACGGCGATGCTACATGTCTCGGCTGAATATCTTTAGTGTTTGCAATTTTATTTAATCCGTATCTTCATATTCAAGGACCGTTGCTAGTATAGTCATTAATTGCACATTCCCATGTTTTCAAATTTCGAATTAAAATAATACGTACAATGAATGAAATTCAATTCTCGTATCATTGGTGCATAGTTTTTTTTTTTTTACTATGTGTGATATCTTTTGTTTTCACCAACCTATCTTTTTTCATCTTAGCGTGTGCATATTGCAACATCGCAACTTGCCAAGGATACTTCGACAAAATAAATCAGCAAAATAACATTATATTGTATTTCTGTTAAGTCAAACCAGAGAAGCCTTGTCTCAGAAGTGACGGGAGGTACGACAATCCTCTGCTTGACAGTAATGGTGATCCGATCTGCTGTGGTATGTGCCTGAACAAACAGGAGTGCCCGAAGGGTTACTACTGCGACATTCACCCTGCTGATGCTTGGGCTGTGTGCTGTCCGAATGAAGTCTAATAAGGCTCTGTGGACCATATATTATACACTTATATAACCCTTAGTGA
The DNA here is from genome assembly GCF_051362555.1 of Lingula anatina. Classification (NCBI taxonomy): domain Eukaryota; kingdom Metazoa; phylum Brachiopoda; class Lingulata; order Lingulida; family Lingulidae; genus Lingula; species Lingula anatina. Next base: position 7,305,060 of record NC_141773.1, read on the forward strand.
CAGGGAATCAGCAGTAAAAAATATTCTCCTCTTGGTTTTAAAGCGTTAAACTTTTATTACGATAAAGTATTTCTTTTTTTTTTTTAATTTTAATGAGTTTCCCCTTAACCAACTTGATATAAGATATCAAAACTTTCCCAGCGTTGCCGTAGGAAAACCCGTATTTGAGTATTGTGTCTCATTCGGGTAACTTTTAAAATGGAGACAGCAGCTGGTAAAACTCACTTGTAACAAGATAAATTACGAATTCAGAACTCGAAAACGGGTGCATAAGTTGTTGTTTCCGCAACTTTTTGATATGACATACCTTTGTGATGAAGGGATGATTGTTAAGTTTTTCTTGATTATTATTATTATTATTATTATTATTATTATTATCTACACAAATGCCTAAGGCGCCTTTAATTAAATGGGGTTAGCTTCACCTTTCAAAATAAATAAATGTGATTATTTCTTGTAAATCCATATGTTATATCATTGGAAAAGGTATTACATACAGCAGAATCTTGTAGTCACTTTGTTTTAATAAGTCAAATAAGCTAGGGTATTCTACATGTATGAAGATTTGTTTTTCAGTTTCTGCAACTGTCCCAACAGCTGCAATATTTTATCACATTTCTTGATCTGAAAATAAAGCTTTTCCTTTAAACTGTAGTTTATGATTTACCAGTAAATACAAGGCTAGCCAATACTTTATCAGACGCTCCTACGAAATTTAAATGTTGTTTGCACAGCAGTAAAATGTCCAATTTGCAGCTACCTGTATATTTTGTTAGGCATATTGGACGAATCATGTTGAAAATAAAATTTTGCTTTACTTCTTCAGGACATGTGTTTTATTTCAACGTGCTTATTTAACCAAATTAATCCATTAACTTTTTGGCATAAAATCTTCCAAGACATAGTATCGTGTGTTATTTTCTTGCATTTTTAAGGATGCAAAGAAGGTGCGTGGCAGCAACGGACCAAGATATACGAACATGTTTCATATCAGATACATATACATTCATGTATCTAAAAACAATGATTATGCAAATAAAGCCCAATACAGACTTTGAAATCCATAATAGGATAACAATCAGATATGTCCAAAATATAAAGCTGAGCAATCTTAAAACTTCGTCATCACAATTTTTTTCCATCAGATACACGTGAAAGTTTCTGAAATTTTTTTATTTGTGAAAAACAATATCACTTTTTCAGGCCAGTCACACTTCAGTGTACATTTAGACAGCAAGAATACTGTCCTTTGGTGAATTATATGTTCGCAGTTCAGAGTGTATATTTGGTCTGCAGAGTCAAATGTTCTTTACATGAGGCATGCATTCTGACAGCCTGCCAAAGTTTAAACCCATTGGCCTTTCCTCCACATCCCGCGTAGACGGACAACTCACACTGGCAGCTGTAGATGCGCATGTCCTAGGTCTCCCTTTACTAGGAACGCATGACCTAGGACATAATTCAGTGGGATTTTAAGTCCTGCGGACATACAATACAGAACACACAGTGAAAAATTGTGTATACGCTTATAGATGATAATTTACTTTCTTGTAAGGAATTTAACTCCTGACAAACCAGTATAATGCAAAATCTGTCAGTATTAGTCATGTTTTTGCGACGAACACGCATACGGGTTTCCATGTCCTTATCTGCATAGAAGAACAGTGCCAAGGTCACATTCAGCACTTCTAGACCAATAAGAGCGTACACATTCTCTCAGTGACGTACGGTAATAAAGGAATGTTCGAGACGGTTTGTTCACACAGGCTCCACACAGAAGAAAAGCAATTGGCAGCGAGGATCAAAATGATGACAATGTTGATACCGTGCTTTATATTGCTGAATATCAATTTGGCTTATGGACTGGTTAAGTGTTAAAGACGGATCATGCGTGACCGCTGACAAAAAGCACGTGTAATATTGCTCGTTGTAATGTTAAATGTATTTGTTCTGCAGTGTACAATATGACGATATGTGAAACCATATTTTTGACAAGCCATTATATAGCCTGTTTGCTTGGAACGGAACTACACGTATGAACTGCCCTTTAAGCTCTCTCTCTCTCTCTCTCTCTCTCTCATACACAAAAATCCAAGCTGAACACAATCTGTCTGTTTTAGTCCGGTGTCAATACATTTTACGAAAGTTAATGAACATTTCCTTGTTCGCGTGCATTTCTCCTTTATCATTTTAATAAACATATGTCACATCTTTTTCAAGGCTCGTGTTGGTAACTGCGTAAGTACTACGTTTTACCATTCATTTTAATCATAACCATTCATCTTTTTTTTGTTGTAATTTGTCATTTTCATGTCAATTATTATTTTTGAAAGAATTTGCCCTTAGCTATTTAGTCTGTTTATCTCTTCCTTTTGTATCAGTAACTGTACATTTATACCAGCACATACTGCATGTATATATATATATACCGCTGCCGTATGTACTTGTATAAACGCTGTTGAATTATTCACAACAGATACTGTGTAATATTCCGCATGATGTGTATTTCCCATTAATACAGCCTGCAGATGTTACTGACAGAAAGGGTAATACCTGCATAAGTGTATAATGGAAGACATAGTTTTCAAACAAGTTTTCAATGTGTTGAAGTATATACTGTATATATATATACTGTGTGAGTGTGTGTCAATGTTTTTTTAAGCTTCTCAGGAAATTTGTCTCTTATAACAAGAGGTCCAGAAGTTTCTTCCCTAATTTCAGTCAGGATGTCCCCTCTTTGTTTTTCACACTTAGACTGCATTCCCAAAGATTGAGATCGGTCCATCTAGATCGACCTAACTCCCTGGGGGTTCACTCTAAATTGATGTCAGCCGAGCGCGCACGGTAGTAAATTACCCCCTTACAGCTTTTAGTAGGCGGGACAGACGCTTAAGCCGACTAAGCTGACAGTAATCTAGTGGGACTCCCTACAGGGATAGATCGATCTAAAATCTGTGAGAATGGAGTATATGACTTTAATTGCTTAGAGCCAGATGTGTCCGAGAACATATCTGGCCTTCTCTGGTCGTAGGACATATCGGGTCGTCACAACAGTGGCTAATTAGCCTCTGTAAATCAGCTAAGCAGAGACATACGAGTCCAGTTCCACAGAGGAGACGGAGGGCTCTCTCTCACTTCTTCAGAAAAATTCACATTGTTTAGTAGTTCAGTGTTCAGGAAAGAAAAACTTAAATGTGAATTTAGGAAATTTATTCAAACACATAAATCAATGTTTTCAGACGGCCATTGAGTGTCCTAAAGGAGAAACTTGCTTTCAAGATGTGGTAATTTGTAAGAAGCCACCATGCTGCGTCCGTGAGTGAAATATAAAATGTTAAACATTAGACAGCTTATATGGATGTGAATGTTAGACAGCTACTAGAAACTAGTAATTGTAATGATAGAACCTATTTATATTGTTTTGGATAGTTTGGAAATGCAACAAATGATATCATACCTGTTTGTTATTTAAGATAAACCAAGCACACACATACAGACGGGTGACGTACATATAATTACTCTACGTGTTTTTCGGTTTATTTCTCGGTTTACCAGAGATGAGTTTTCATCCATGTGTACTATAAAAGGTGCATCCGAAGGTAAAAGGTTCTTTTAGCTGTCACGTTGCCACCATGGTGAAGGAACGGGAGCTCACAAATGAAGAAGGAAAGAAATTGTTTCTCTAAGGGAAGAGGGTATCAATGTTACCTAGATAGATGCCATATATGGTGTAACTCCTCGAACTGTGCATTTTGATTGCAGAAGGATGGAGGACATTGGTGATGCCCATAAGTTAGACCGAAGTGGCCGCCCAAGGGACGACAGGCGCCTTTTTATGCTGTCAAGGCTAAGGAGGTTTGAGCCGTGCAAGGAATTAGCGTTGCAGTGGTTGCGCAGTTTGCAGGTTGAGGTTAGCAAAAGAACTGTACAAAAAGGCTCCATGCTTCAGGTATTCACAGCAGGGTTGCCAGGAGGAAGCCATTCACCACCTGGATAAACATACGCGGAAGAGTGACATTGGATGCAAGAACCATTGCCTGGACAGTAGGTCAGAATTGTTGCCATTTTTTTTCTGACGAGTCCATATTCACAGTTAACAGCGTGGGTGGACAAGTGAGGGTACGGAGAAGATCATCCACTTGTCGTCTACCAGAAAATATGTATTTCCTCACTAGACAGGCCACTTCACTAATGGTTTGGGGCTACATTGGTTTCTACGGTGTTGGTGAGCTTGATAAATGGAAAGTTGAATCACCAGCGATACATAGAAATTCTCGACTGGCAGGATGTTGAAAACCAAGTGGCAAAGGATCGCCTCTTTACCAGAAACGCTCCAATCCAAAGTGCCTTTAGAGCCTGGGCCAGCATAACCCCCAGAAGTTTAATGAACCTTTATCAGTCTATGCCTAGAAGGATGGTGGACATATTGAGATCACGTGACTATCCAACAAAATATTAATCCTGACATAATAGCATGTGTTATGTAAAGGCAACGCACTGTTCTTTAAACCTAAAATAAAAATACTTACTTGACACAGTCAGTTTTCAATAACATGACAATTGAAAAAACTAACTAATCCAGCTGTTTTTCCCCTTAAAGAAAAAAGGTGCAATACTTTTGCCCCCCTCACCCCCCCTCCCCCCCCCCCCCCCCGTACATATTTATATATACTGGAACCTAAGACCTTCGCTGTAAGCGATACAGTTAATTTCTCAGTAAAAACAAATCCATATTCTTAAAAAGGAAATGTTCCCGTCTTTCACCAAGGCAAAATCCAATATGCAGCGTTTCTTGAAACGATTATCTACTCAGATACATAAGAAACGAATTTTGTGTAACTAAGCAATTCTCCGATGTCAAGTCATTTCTCATGACTAAGTATCAAGAAATATGCTTGAAAAGACATAGTTGGATTCTCCTATATTTTATATATATATATTTTTTAATTTGTTTTTATCGTATCTTATTTATTTATCTATCTTTATCTTATCGTAATTGTTATGTTCACAGCTATATGTACGGACCCTGTAGATCCCGGTCCCTGTGAGTACAGCATCCCAAGGTACTTCTTCGACAGCAACGACTGTCAGTGTCAGAAATTCATCTACGGAGGCTGTGAGGCAAACGCCAATAATTTCGTAACACTGGAGGAATGCCAAAAGACTTGTCCTGTAACGTATGATGTAAGTGTATGATGTTGTCTTTATAAAAGTACGTGACTTAAACATGTATATGTACGTCTTCATTTATGCGAGGACATCTAATAGAGTCTATCTATATAATATTAGATTATAGTTCGCCCGTGCAGGTAGGGATAGAGAAAGTGCATAATAGATTTTGGTACTGTATTTTTAAAGTTTCAGTGGAAGTGGCTGTTTTGATCAATTGAATGACACTTAACCACTCTAGGTCTAGGACAAAATCAGAAAATGAAACATAGCATTTAATCGTAGCGTTGAGGCATTTAGTAGTGGCAGAGGCCAAAGACAGCTAATACATTAATATATAGAGAAGAGAGGAGAACATTGTATCGGTTACGTTTACCTTAAATATTAAGTTAAAACATTTGAATTATCTTGGACCCCTTTAACGCAAGGATATTATTGCACGTATTAAAACACGTTTCACTGACTCGCACTTGTAGTTGTGATCTTTTAACTATTATTATTCAGCATATAAAGTGCCCTGACGGAGAAACTTGTGTCCTGAACAGAGATGTCAATTCAGAATCGGTGTGTGTGCCGCCACGGTGTGTACGTAAGTGATCCAGTTCGGGAAGATACACTCATGAGAAAGGCAGAGAATAGACAAAGTTTTAATCATTTTATTTCTTTATATATAATCATTTTAAAACACAAGCTAGAATGTCTTCATACTGTAGTATGTGGTAAAGCGTCGTCGTATAATAGCCAGGGCCTTTTAGCGGTCAGTAACTCACACATCAGTCTGATGAAAGCCTAAGTCCTGGTTGGCCATAATGCCCCTATTTCACACAGAACACGAATCCCTACCCTGAGTGTCTGAGCTACGTAAAAGCTAGCTTCTTAAATATACCTTATGAAGGAGTCGCTTTTACTAGCTCTGACGAACATCGACAATCTGAGGGCTTTCTTCTACAAAATTTTGCCTGGGGCGCTTCCAAATTTAGAAGTCACACGTCACAGCTGTGTCCGCCTGGATCCATATTTGGAAGTCATAAGTCTCGTACGTCACAGGTTTGGCCGCCTGGAGCTGCCTTTCCCGCCTTGCGCTGAAGTTATCTCGTGCAGACGAGACAATAAGCATTTTTAGTGCCTGGCGCGGACTGAATTGAAAATATCATGCAGTCAAAGGTCAGTGCCACAATACAAGCAACATTCTGCTTTAAAAACTGATTTTGGTGTAGCCATTGCGCAGCCCTTCCCGCATGAAAATGCAGTAGTATCGAAGTAGCAAAGAAGCATTAACGCAGTAGTGGTGTGGAGCATATTTGCAGTAGAAATGCAGTATAGCCTACTGCAATTCTACTTCAAAAATAACCTAGGGTTGTACAGAGGAGGAGCATTAATGCAGTAGATTAGCAGCATGATAGAAGCATGTTTCAAATATGCTAATTAGCTCCCCTATCGAAGCAGATTTGAAGCATGTTTGCAGTATGATTGCAGTAGTCTACTGCGCTGGAGTATCTACTTCGTTTTCGTGCGGGTTATAGTGGTATCGGGCATACAGTGTAGCTGTCAAATTTGGCACACGGCAAGCACGTGTATTGTGGTAGTGTATATCTCAGGACTTAATGTTCTTTGATAAGCAAAAAATACAAAACATTGGATATATCTTTTCTTTTCGAAGAATATTACTTATTTTTTCACTTTACATCTTAAATACAGCAAATAAAATTTTAAAAAGCAGAATTAAATCTGTTTTACGTTTCATATTGGTCTGATGACATTCAACTGCAGATTCACTGCGGAGCAGTTCTATTTGATTGACGGAAGGGCAACATGGCCGCTGTTCACTACAGCCGGTATTGTTGATATGGGTTATATATGAAATCAAGATCGAGCTGGCAATACCGGAATCTAGAACTTAGGGTACGAATGCCACGAATCGCCAGGAATTGACAAAGTTCAGGATTCGTGGTTGAATCGTAATCAGTTCGTGAAGTTCTTAACGTATATAATCGTAGTCAGTTCTTGCAATTCTTGATCAATCGGGAATTCGTGGCAAACATTTTGAGCTGTTCAATATTTTGGCCACGAACTCCCGATTCCAAATAATCGTAGTGAATTTTTGACAATATTCGTGCGATTCCAGCCGAATCCCACGAACATTCGTAACACTGTCGCACCTGTATCGTAACTGAATCGTAGAGCGTGTCGAATTAGGCCAGAAAATTTGCAAAATCTCACGAATTCTCACGAATCCTGAAATTTGTCAATTCCTGGCGATTCGTGGGATTCGTGGTCTGTGTGAAATAGGGGCATAAGGTTACGGTATGAAAACTTACGGCTTGTGTTTCATAATTATCATATTTGATCAACTACCAAGCTAATGGACATTTTTCATTTTTTATTTCTTAACTTAGAAAATAGATATTTTAATATGTTAAAACAATAATAGACATTTTGATATCTTATAATGCTTTACACGTGAACCATTCTGTTTTTTTTTTTTTTTTTTTTTTTTTTTTTTCGAGTGCTTGTTCAGCATGTAATGTATAAAAGATATCAAATATTTAAGTTTGATGTTGTACGCGAACGTTTTCACATATTATACATTGTTCGCAATTCAAATGGCAAGTGTCACACTGTGAAATATGCTTCCACTTGATGATATGTGTATATAATACATAGGTGCGAACCCACCTTTCTTTGTTCACCTTTTTCTACCCAGCATTCCTCTAGATCATCCTGGAAATGTATTTTAAATATGTTAAAACAGACTTAAAATATGTTACTCAAGATCAAACAACTTACATGGTCATGATATGAAGTTGTAATGTCCCCTAACTGTTACCTTAAATCTTTATTACATTTTGCAAGGCCCAAGATGTCACGGTACTTGACGTAAAAATATGTATTCTTATTTACGAAAGACAAAGAAAAACGTAAGCAAGAAAGTGAAAAAAATCAAACTTTGGTATCAGGTTAAAGACATCCCTTGATTCTTACATACATGTAGAGCATTCTCTTTTCTATCTGCGTGAAGCCTGCATGCCAAGATATTTTTATAACAGCACTGTTGGACAGTGTCAAAAGTTTATCTACGGAGGCTGTGGAGGAAACGCCAATGATTTCGAAACACTGGAGGAATGCCAAAAAAACTTGTAACCTAACATTTGAATTAAGTCGGATTTTATTAATTAATTAATTAATTATGTTATTTATTCATTTAATGCATCTCTGATTCTTCACATTTATTTCTTTAGTTTTGTGGAGGGAATGTGGGGGAAATTTTTCCTGTTGGAAAATCCTAAACAGGCATGCCCAAAGATGTGTCGAAAGACTTCTAGCTTATTAAAAAATATCCTTTTACCTGGTTCGATCCTTCACCTTTGTCACTACGGTATAAAACCATTACCTGATTGAAGAAAACAATCTCTCATTAGCTCTCTCTATAATTTTGTTTGTTTTTTGTTATTAGAACTTAGAATGTCCTCTGGGAGAGGAGTACGTTCAGGAAACAATTTACTGTATCACCTACCCCTGCTCCCAGCCACCTGCCAAATGTGGTAAATTTTATAATCCTCCCCTTTTCAAGACACCGGAGGTACATGTCTCGCTTGAATATATTTGGGGTTGCTACTTTATATAGTCAGTATCTTCGTGTACATGTACTAGTACCTTTGTAAGTATAGTTATTAAACGCACACCCCCATTTAATAGCGTTGTCTTCAGATTTTGAATTGAAATAATACGTACAATGAAATACATTTCATTCTCTTATCATTGCTGTATAGGCTATGTGTGTTATCGTTTGTTTTCACCAACCTATTTTTATCATCTTATAGTGTGTGCATATTGCAACATCACAACTTGCCAAGCAAACTTCATTCGACAAATAACATAATTTTGTATTTCTGTTAAGTCGAACCAGAGAAGCCTTGTCTAAGAAGTGATGGTAGGTACGACGATCCTCTGCTAGCCAATAATGGTGGTCCGATTTGCTGTGGCAGGTGCCTGAACAGACAGGACTGCCCGAAGGGTTATTACTGCGACATTCACCCCGCTGATGCTTGGGCTGTATGCTGTCCGAATAAAGTCTAACAAGGCTCTGTAGACCATATATTATACACTTATATAACCTTTGGTGACAGGGAATCATAATTGTATGACGCGTTTCAGCATTTAGCACGTTCTCCTTTTAAAGCGTTAAGCTTTTTCTTACAATTTTGTATTTTTTTTAAATTATTATTTTAAGGAGTTTCCCATTAACCACCTTGATCTAGGATATCAAAACTGTGCACAGCATTGCCGTCGAAAAACGTATTGTGTCTCATTCGGGCATTTTTTAAACGGAGACAGCAGCTGACGAATCTCACTTGTAACAAGATAAATTACAAATTTAGAACTCGAAAACGGGTGCGTAAATTGTTGTTTCTGCAACTTTAACATGGTATACCTATGTGATGAAGGGATGATCGTGAACTTTTTCTTGATTATTATTATTATTATTATTATTATTATTATTAATTGTGTTACACAAATATCTAAGGTGCCTTTTATTTAATAGGGTTAGCTTCACCTTTCAAAATAAATAAAGTATGTTTTCTTGTATTCCTGTTAATCTATAAGTTAAAACAGTGGAATAGGTATTACGTACAGCAGAATCTTGTCACTTTGTTTTAATTGGTCAAATAAGCTAGGGCATTCCACATGTTTGAAGGTTTGTTTTTTTCATTTTTTGTAACTGTCCTTTGGCTGCGATATTTTGTCACATTTATTTTACCCGAAAATTAAGTTTTTTTCTTTAAACTTTATGATTTTCCAGTAAATACAAGGCTAATCAATACTTTATTAGACGCTCTCACGACATTTAAATGCACGGGTGTTAGATATCCAATTTGCAGCTACATGAATATTTTGTTAGGCATATTGGATGCATCATGTTCGAACATAAAGTATTGCTTTACTTCTTCATGAAATGTGTTTTATTTCAACATGCTTATTTTAACCAATTAAGCCATTATCTTATTGGCATATAACCTTCCAAAAAGCAAATTATCATGTGTTATTTTCTTGCCTTTTTAAAGATGTAAAGGTGGGTGGCATCAAAGGACCAATATATACCAACATGTTGCATATCAATAAAAGGCTTATTTCAATAGCTTTTCTTTAATGTTCATACATATATTTAAAAACAATAATCAATAATAATAAAAAAATAATAATAATGAAATGATGTCACAATGACATCAAAGAGACAATTAAAAATTATTAAAACACGATTTTAATCCTTATTTTCATTTATCAGTCAGCAAAATAGGAAAAAACAAATGATTTGGGAAAAAAATAATCCATATTAAATGTCAAGCCTGTATCTAAAAACAATAATCATATAAAATAAACCCCTATACAGACTTCGTAATGCATTACGGGTAACAATCAGATATATCTGAAGTATAAAGCTGAACAATCTTGGAACTACACACACTGGACAAAAGAAGTGTCACCCCCTAACTCAGAGTAATAAAAGTAGGCAGATCTTGGGTACTTATAATACCTGGTCTACTTATAATGTGACTAATGAGTATAAAACCGCTATACCATGGAATTGTATTCTTGGTCTTGTACATGTACAGCAAATGTTATTCCTGTCTTCCTCCAGTATGGCAAGATACAGGTAATTATCTAACGGTTATAGGTGCAAGTTATTAATCTGAAGAGGCGGAATATAAGCAATGTCAGAATATCGATACAATTGAATTGTTCAGTCAGAACCGTGCAGAGGGTCTGGTCTCGGTATAGAAACACTGGATCAAGAGACAAATTGCCTCTGATGGGTCGTCCAAGAAAAAATACTGGCCGTGAAGACCGACGACTGATTTTGATGTCCAGGTTGTCAAAGTTCGACACTGCTTGTCAGTTGACAACACAGTGGAACAATTTCACACATAAGAATGTGTCTGTGAAAATTGCTAGGCGTCGGTTACATGCTCAGAGAGTGTACAGCAGGGTAGCAAGACTGAAACCTCTTATATCGTTACAAAACAGGCAACGTAGAGTAAACTAGGGTCAACAGGATCTGGAACTGGACAGTTCATGACAATTGGTCCTATATATTTTTTCTGATGAGTGTCGCTTTGGTCTGACCTCTGATGACAGACGGGTACTATGCTGGCAAACTGCTGGTAAAGCATTTGAACCACATGCACTGAATTTTCGAACCCGGAGCAGCATATTCATCATGGTGTGGGGCTGCATCAGCATCCATGGCTTGGGAGAATTGATAGTGGTTAATGGAAACATGAATCACTAGAAATATATCGATGTTTTGGAGTCAGGCTTGCTACCATCTATTACTAACATGTTTGGTGAAAGGAATTATCCATCTGTTCACCAGGATGACAATGCTCCTTGTCACAGGCCCAGAGCAGTTGATGATTGGTTTGACCAACATGACATTCGCAAGGTGATGTGGCCTGCCCAGAGTCCGGATACAAACATAATAGAAAATGTGTGGAATGATATGTCAAAACTTTTTACAAATGCCCGTCTAACCAGCAGAGAAACTCTGTTATATTCAGTGTTTCATGCTTGGGCCAGCATAAGCCCTGAACGCATCAGACAATTATACGAATCCTTGCTTCGTAGACTGGCACCTATTATTAGGTCACGTGGCTATGCCACTAAGTACTAATTTTGGACTTGAAACTACATATTTTTTTAGAATGTATATTTTGTTCTCATTTTGTGATTTTTTGTGAAATTTGATGTTAATAAAATGATACCAGGAGCATATCATTCCACAGTCATTTATCTCCCCCGTAGTATTGGCTCAGTAGGGGTGACACTTCTTTTGTCCAGTGTGTGTATGTCATCGCAATTTTTCGATTAGATAGGCGTAAAACTTTTGATAGTATTTATTTCTGCATAACAATATCGCTTTTTTAGCATGTCACATATGTACAGTTCAGTGTTCATTAAGACAGCAAGAGTACTGTTTTTCGGTGAAATATATGTTCGCAGTTCAGAGTGTATATTCGGTCTGCAGTGACAATCTTTCCTTACATGAGACATGCATTCTGACAGTCTTCCAAAGTTTTAAACCTATTGGCATTCCCTCCACATCCCCCGTAGATAAACGTCTCACACTGGCCGGTCTTGCTGTTGAAGAAGTAACTTGGCATATAGGCTTTGCACAGCCCGGGGACTGCTGGAAGCTCGCAGATTGCTAAAAATTTTAAAAGGGTATTCTTTAGTTGATACAAAATGCTTGGCTGTAGTCTAACTTGTCAGTCACACATTTCTTTAATTACGAAAACTGATGTCTGGAATGATATCTATACTGGGGCTTCGCAAATTGATTCCCGTAAGGCAGAGTATCTCTTATACTTGTTCCACCTGATTTGGCTAATCTCTGGCATATTTGCACATAAAAAACTCTACCTAATGAGACAATGGCGTTCTGTAATATGCTTTTCTACATTATATATTTGTTAAGGAATATATCACCATAATACCACGCACTAAGAACTTTAATTGGGCTGGTGATAAAGTCTACGTGTACAATGAAAATAAAAGCAGTATAACCAGTACTTCTGTAAAATAACTAAACTGTGTCGCCCCATGAAGCAGGAACAATTTTCCAATTGTCTGATAGCTTTTTCGAATTTAATATAAAGAAATGTCGGAATTGGTGCTTTATTGAGAAAACGGATAGAAAGTACTTACGAACACAGCGGGGTTCGGGCTGTGGACATGGCGCCTTTATACACATGACTTTGTCCTGAACGCACGTTTCTCCTGTAGGGCAGTCCATCGTCTAAGAGTAAAATTATTGAACGCCATTGAGGTTTTCATAAACAGAAACGAACATTTAGCAAATATTTTGACCATCAGTTTATTTCGTATAAGTAACGTCACCTACCGAACAGTCAAGCTTCTCAACTGCAACGCAGTGTGCACCACGGAATGTCTCTACGCATTTATTACCCGAAGAGCACTTAACAACCTGCAGATTGAAATAATTTCTACATCATTTACACAATACACATTTTATACAAATGGACAAAGCATCTGACCTGATAATTGAAGAATGATTATTTGAAAAGAAGAATGTTTTAAAAAGTATATATTCTGGCTTTTTTATTTATTTATTTATTTATTATTTATTTATTTATTTATTTATTTATTTATTTATTTATTTATATATTTTTTGTCTCTAAACTAAAGATATGCATTTATAATTAAGGAAAACGCAAATTAATCTTCTCACCTGACAAGTTGTAACACATTTTGGAGAAGGAAAGGTGACACATTTCTGGCCAGCAAAGCAGGTTACAGCAGCCTGGGTACGGAAATACAGCTTATGACTACTAATGTAAGCATAATCAATATAAGTTGTTTTTTTTATTTCATTTATTTAATTTCCTATAATCGTAACACGTTTCCCATTACGTGTGCAGGTGACAATCGTCACATATATAGCCCTAATACTACGACTACATGTAACCCTAAACTGTACAAATCATATGGGACCCCAGACTTTCATTCCTAGAACAAACTTTCTTGTCACACCGGTCTCCGCGACAATTTGTTTTTTCAATCTGGGTTTGACGTCAATGGCGTAGTCTCAAGAATAGTTTGGTACACTACCACAATGGAAGGTTATCAGATTTGTCCTAGTTTATGCCAGAGGAAAAATTAATGAAGTCTCATAAACGATACCATCAATATATAAGGTCATTATTCCAACACTGACGAAAAATGCCAACATTTAGACAGTCTTCAGGTATAGCCGACTTTTTTGGACAACAGTGTGCGAACAAACAAAAGCGACCAAGATGTCGACAGCTACTGCACTGAGAGATAATGCTGCCACTAGATCACATAAATCACTGAACCTTTCACAATTCATTTTCGATGTCAAGTTGACTCACAAATCAAACCAACCATATCCAACAAAGGCCACGTGTACCATAATTAGGCCTACTGCACAGCCAAGCGATACGAATAGCTCATGGACGCAAAAAAATCACACAAACAAAAAAACGTTCGAAACAAGCACTTGTTAATACTTACACAACCAGCAGGCAGTACCTGTAAAGAGAAACAAGAACAACATAAGTGTGTGCTATAACGATAATAATTGGCAATAGGAGCGCATTCATCGATAAAATCAGTAGACGTGTTTCGAGCTCGATGTTTTTATCGACGTTCGGTTTTAAGGACATAATGTGTGTTAGAAATTTATGTAGCACACAATTAATTTTCCTAGAAAATACTTGTTATGGTATACTGATAAGATTCATTTACTTGTGGATGGCTGGTTGTTTTTTATCGATCTTCAATTTTGGCTTTGATTGCTTCGTATAATATTCTTGGAGATTTCAACACTTCTCCCTTGATCATCAAGCTATTTATGTTTACTTCAATTTGTGTTTATATATGTCACTCCAGTAATAATGGATATAGAGACTGGTGAATTCCACTTGTGACGATAAAAATCAGAAACTCGGAAACTGGTTTATGGCTTGAAATTTCCTTACCGGTTTTATTTTGGATAGCATATACTTCTGTGATATTGAGGAGCATTTGCTGTAATTTACAGATTATTTTTCACTCTGTTTTATGACCAGCAAGTTTGTTGCTAGTTAACCAATTTACTTTTTTGTTTCTTGCATACTCATTTTTTCATCACCCTCTCAACCCGCCAAACCAGATCACAGTCATCACAGTCACAATTTTAAAACAAAAAAAGGAATGGCAATATTGGCAGATGTGTCATTTATAATACCACCTTTATAATCAACTAGGCCACATTAAAAATAATCATATTATGTTTAGAAGGATCAGTTGCACGTTGTGTCTATTTACAATCAGAGTTGACAAACTGGCAAGTTTAAGCATTGAAATAAAGGATGGTTGTTTATATAACTGTCACGCTGCGGTCGCGGTCAGCTTTTTCTGAGCTTCTGTCACTGCACACTAGCTTTGTATTTTTTCTCTGCGACAAATGACCCATCGTACAGTCATAGTTAAAGAAAAAAAGTAAATATACCACCTTTGAAATTTGGTTTTAAAAAGAATCATAGTATGTATAAAAAAAGTCTGTTGCGCATCGTGTGTCTATATTTAAACTATTTGACAACATGACAAGTCTAGGCATTGAAATTTAGAATGGATTATAGTGGTTGTTAATATAGCTGTCACGCTTTGGGACATACTAGTTTTTTTCCGAGTTTCTATCACAGCACACTGGCTTAGCATTTTTAAATTTTTTAGCTTTGGGACATACGACCCCGCGTGCAGTCACAGTTAAAAAATGCAGTTAAGATACCATCTTTAAAATCCAGCTTCAAAGAGAATCATATTATGTATAAAAGGTCTGTCGCGCATCGTGTGTCTATTTATAATCATAGTTGACAAACTGGCAAGTCTAAGCATTAAAATAAAGGATGGATTATGGTGGTTGTCTATATTATTGTAACTTCAAAAAGAATCATATTATGTATAAAAAGCTCTGTTGTGCATCGTGTGCCTATTTATAATCAAGGTTGCCAAGATGACAAGTCTAGGCATTGAAATATAGGATGGATAAGAGTGGTTGTTAATGTTACTGTTGCGCTGCAAGACATGCCAGTAGAGCGTTTTGTATGTTTCTATCGCTGCACAAGAATCGTTGAAAATGGCGCACGTGAAATGATGACCGTGTGCACGTGTCAACGGAACGGAATGTGTAGCAGATGTTTCTCAAATAATATCACTGTATAGTCTGTCATTGGCACATACGCGTATAATTTGTTATGGCCGAATTTTCTGCCCTCAATATATATTAATATGTATATATTCAATATATATTAATATATACCAGCTATTTATATAGAAGTGGAGCATGAGGAATTACTTAAACGTTATTTGTTGCATCTTAAATTCATGGGCCTACCTGTATTACCGATCCTGTGCTAAAGTGATTAATTGTCATCATAAGATATTATTAAAACTAAGAAGTATAAATCATATTTAATAATAGTATTTTTATAGAATAAGCATTAAAATATATCATTTTTTTTCTTTTTGGCCGGCCTTAACACGACGTAACCTGAGACAGTCACCTTACATCTGATGGTGTTATTACTTTTCGTTTAAGAAGGACATAAATGCATTGTGCTACTGCAACCTCCCATGAGATTATATAAACCGCCTATTTTCTTGTTTTATTAAAATATTTTATTTTATTATTTATTTTTTCTTTTGTCTATGACATGAACTGAAAACAAAGTAAAGGCCTTTTTATTTGCCCAATTGCTCCTTTATGCGATAATTTCATCAAAATCGTGACACATATCTCAACACTAAATATAAGCGCGCGCGAGAGAGAGACTTACCTTTCCCTGCGCCGAGCAAATAATCAGCAAAACTAAACCAAGAGTTACAGTTGCTGTCATCTTGAGTTTCCCTCTATATCCGTACGTAGACAACGTTATTCTGCTTTTTGTGCTGATGACGTGTATAAAGCCTTGTCTCTCTTCGTTCTATTTATATATAGCGCCCCGTGGCTTATTTGCATGGCAGGCTAAGATCCGGGTCGGCTGCATCGTCACGTGATCTTCTTTATTTCCCTGTTACAGAGTTAGGAGTGGTAAAGGTAGCGATATTTGAATTGTGATGACAATAACAGATAAAACCCGCTTCCGAGAAAAGTAGTGCATAAACACGCTTAAATTGAGGAAACATAAGATAGTCAGAAACGGAACCAGGAAGGACAGGTGTCTTGGTCTTTCACTAAGCTTCCGAGGTACCCTTTTTTACCCCCACCCTCCTTAAAAACAGGGCAAAAATCAAAATAAAACAAAACCAAGCTACCACTTTGTTCTGCACGTTATGGTAAAATATCATTCGTTCATGCTTTTATATTAAACCTCATGAAATTGCATATCCCTACCTTCCTTGAGCCAAGTCCTGGAACTGCCAGCTTTATGCTGTGCCGTTTTATCCTCTTGCTGAATAATTAAGGCAAAGGCGAGTCTACTTGGATAGCAGCACTTCTGTACGTCAGCTTTTTATTTATATATATATTTAGTTAGTTAGTTAGTTAGTTAGCTAGCTAGCTAGCTAGTTATTGTTATCTGTAAACATTGTGAAAAGGAGATGTTTTCTAATATCTAGAAGTTTTCTATCAGGACACCGAGATCGAATCGAATCGAATCTTTTTTTTTTTTTTTTTTGCTCGATTGATATCTACCCGGTAAAGTTATAATTAACTCATATTACCTTTAAAGGTTAATATGGCCTTTTACTGGTGCGAGCAATCCACCGGTTTTTATGGCTTTTTAGAAAGGCACCCTAATAACCAACTGTCAATTTGTGCTATAACTCATTCCATTTCTTTTAAACCACACACCAAAGCACACTCCTAGCACGAGATCTATTTCTGAATTTCGTTGGTTCGTGATATACAGCTCCAGAAAATCGATTTTTTCCTTGCTTCTAAATAAAACGTCGTGACTGGTGACTGGGCGGTGTTACATGTACACTTAGGTTTGAATCCGCATTCTTTGTAACCGCTTGAGTGATAGAACGTCTGAGGTACATGTAGACGGTACGATTATACACGGGGAGATTATATTGTGACTACATGAAATAACGAATACAAGGTGTATCACTGCAACATTAAAAGACAATATATCAGTTTCTTGTACCATAACACAAGTATCTGGGTTTTGTGCTCTTTCATGTAGCGGCCTTTTCAATGCCAACGTATTTACAGAAGAGAGATATCGAGATACTTTTTCTTACATTTAAAACTATAATTAATCTAATATCCAACTCATATTTCCTCGTGGGGTGCAACTCCTGAGATGCTTTGCTATCACAATAAAACATGTGGACGATTTATTTCGTCGCACCTTTAAACTTGTTTTGACTATAATATATACGTGACCACTAATACCACAAATTAAAAAAAAAAACGTGTTGGAGAGGCCATCAAGTGTTACTGTTAGCTAAATATTACGTGGCAGTGTGTATGACATAAACAAGTACAATGCAACAGTACACCACCAGAAAAGAAAATGCTACGCACTTGTATGCTATGTGTATGCTACACACGAGCAAAATTAAATACACGTCGTTCCACTCACATAACCTTGTGCATAGCACATCTTAAAGGGATAATAACTCTTCGTATGAGATCTGTATTTCGCGATAAAAACATTGTAAACAACTCATAGAAATAAAGTATATTCTGTTTTACCACGAAAACGGCAGTTATAGCTATTATTCTGATATCTGAGCTTGTCATCGGACCACCCGACCCCCACAGATGGCTATGCTCTGTTATAATCTCTTATGATTTGTGGTATAATCTCTTAAGAGATTATTACAAAAAAATCAATTTTTTTAGAAAAAAATCCCTAGGGACTAACTTTGAATGTAGAAATGGATTCATTAACCATTAGTAAGTACATGTATAAGAAAATTGTTGTTTACTCCAAAATTTTTTTTTTTTTTGCCAAAACGAACAGTTATTATCCCTTTAATCAAATTGATATGTCACTTGATATATGTGTCACTCATTCAACATCATTTATTTATCTATTTCAGAGTCATGTGAAAAAACCCCAGACACTTGACACCAGACAACCATACGACATTTAGAGAGTATACTACCTAGTACGTACTTCTTTTTGTCTGAAATCAAAAATCTTAACTAAAAATTAGCAAACTGCCTCAATTTTTCCCATTTCATAATCCAAAGAAATTTCATATTTACTTCATTCACAAAATATACATTTTTCACATGACACTGTGAGACATTGGAAAAGTGGAAAAGGTGTAAATACTATAGTAAATGCATGTAGGAGTTCTAAAGGCTGATAGTTTCTTACCTGTACATGAACAATCAAGTTTTCTTTAATTTGCTTTAAAGCCATGCCTACACCATTAAATATTATCCTACAGAATTTATTTCCATCTGTAAAATGCGACATTTATGTTCTTGTATAAAACAAGCCATAGACCCCCTAGCTACTGATCTGAGCTGGGGCAGAAAAGTTCATTCTGAAATCCCAACTTCAGAATGAACTTCAGAAAAGTTCATTCTGAAGTTGGGATTTCAGGCTCGTAGCTGGGGAGGGGGGGGGGGGTAGGATGGTTCGAAGGAACCCCCCCTTTTTGCCAGGAAAAGGTCCCCTCTGGTTAAAAAAATTCATCTAGAGACATGAAGGTTTCATGGTAAGAGGTCCACTCTTTCAGAAAAAGAACCACCCCTTTGAAATTGCTGGCTACAGGCCTGGATTTGCTGTGCTTTTTGCATTCGATAACGATTACATGTGTTCAGGGGGTCCTAGGTAACATCTGAGACCAAATACTAAGGTATGCCTGAGAGCTCTTAGACCGCGACACCGCCATTGGTAAAAGAACAGACCGAGGTACAACCAAGAAACCCGAGTTTCTAGTATCAAAAAGTGGGGAAAGTCTTATATATATTGCAAATGGACATTACATAGACTTCAAACAATTGCCAGGATATTGTAGCGAGCATATCAACAGTGGAGCCCTGTCTTCTGCCCTGTGAATACTGTGAGATTTTGTTTCACTTAATGTGTCTCTTTATGCCGGTGTAACATGAAAATCTGACTCCCATGAAAATCTGACTCCCCCAGTCAAATAAAAATCAGACTCCCCTCTGACTCTCCATTGTGCATACTACAAGATAAAAGTCATACACTCAAATAAAATAAGATTTATAAAGTTTTGTGGGGGGGGGGGGAGTAAAAATTTCGTGGGGGGAGTCACATTTTCATAATGAAAATCTGACTGGGGAGTCACATTTTGTCGGAATCAGATTTTCATGGTACACCGGAATTAAGTCTGGTTAAAAGCCTTATGTCATAATGTGGTTAAAGAACAACTTGAGAACCTTATATGGTGAAGTATGGCTAAAATTTGCTTTTTGTTACTAAACAAAGAACAAAAGATATAACAAAACTCATTAGTATAAGTTCAAAAATCACATCAATCCACATGAGCTTTGTTAAAATTATACAAGTGGATGGTTAAAATGACATTAATTCACCTTTCAAAATTAATAAATGTGATAATTTTGGTAAGGTTGTTAGTTTAGTATGTTTCCTTGTATTCTTGTTAATCTATAAGTTAAATCAAAGGAATGGGTATTAAAAACACCACAATCTTGTAGTCACTTTGTTTTTATTGGCCATATAAGCTAGGGCATTCTACATATGAAATGAAATGAAAATTCGGAATGAGAGAGGAGAGTGCAAAGAATGACCGATCAACCCGTTACTTTTGATATTCTGGAGACAAAATTACATAATTCACTATAAACTGTACAATGTCATACTGTGAATAACACGACGCCCATTGAATGTTATTATATCTGTATTATTACTTATAAAAATTAAACATCTGCTGGTGCACAAACTACTGTTAAAGTCGGGGAACATCTCACATATTATTACGTTAATGTTCATACACGTAACTAAAAACAATGAATATACAAATAAATCCCAATACAGACTTCGAAATGTAGATATATCTGAAATATAAAGCTGAATAATCTTGAAACTACATCATCGCAATTTTTTCTTTCAGATAGAAGTAAAACTTATTGAAAGTTTTTTTTTTTTTTTTTCTAAAGAACAATATCACTATTTTCAGGTCGGTCACACTTTTAGAACTCAATGTTCATTTAGACAGCATCAGTGAATCATAAGCTCGCAGTTCAGAGTGTATATGTCCTCACTGTTTGCATTCACGCCAACAGTCCTCCAAAGTTTTAAAGTTATTGACATTTCCTCCACATCCCGAGTAGATAAACGCATCACACTGCCTGGACTTGCTGTTGAAGTAGTACCGAACCGCATAATCTACACACCACCCTCGTTCTTTTGGATGCTCACAAAGTGCTAAAATTTTTAAATGGGTAACTAAAAGGGTGTTTAATAGCTATATAAAACAATGAAATAAAATCTGACTTGGCAGTCGCATTTTTAATAAAAACCAATAATAATTTTGTCCGGAGTGCCATCTACTGGGGCTTCGCAAGTAAGCAGGGTATCTCTTATCCTTGTTCAATCTTTTTTGGCTATTTATCACATAAAAACTCTACCTAATTAGACTGTGACGTTCTGTTACATGCCGGAGCACATTATATGCAAGTACTAGTTAAAGAATATATCACCATAATATCACGCACTGTGAACTTTAATTGTGATTGTGATAAAGTCTACATGTACAATGAATACAAAAGTAGTATGACCAGCACTTCTGACACTCCCATAAAATAACTTTACTTTGTTGGCCCATGAAGCAGAAATAAGTTTTAAATTATGTCTGATAAGTTGTTCTGAATTTAAATAAATGACGGAAGATGTGCTTTCTCGAAAAAAAAGAAAGAATAACTTACGAATATGGCGTGGATGGCGCTGAGCACAATTGACTTTGCCCTGAACGCACGTTTCTCCTTTAGGACACTTCATCGTCTAAAAGCAAATCATTAAACACCACTGAAAACCAGTTTTCTACCAAAGTATTCATAAACAGAAACGGAAATTAAGCAAACATTTTGACAATTAGTTTATTCTGTACATTCGTATTTGTATGGATAGCGTCACCAACCGAACAGTCAAGCTGATTTAACTGATTTATAAACCAATATATTTATTTAAACAATACATATTTTAATATTATCAAAAATAAATTCATTTTGAGGAAAATATATAGATATTGAATCTTATAAAAATTTGCACAAGCAAACAAGCAGCTGATCTGATAATTGAATGATTATTTGAAAAGAAGAATGCATAGGAGTTTATATTCTAGCATTTTTCATTGTCTCTAAACTAAAAATTACATATATTTCCTAAATGAGAAATGTGCAGTTATAATTAAAGAAAACACAAATCTTTTCACCTGACATGTTGAAACACATCTTGGATAAGGAAAGGTGACACATTTCTGGCCAGCAAAGCAGGTTACAGCAGCCTGGGTATAGAAATACAGATGCTTATATGTTCGATGCACATTTTATAGCCAATACATACAAATGCCAGCATAATCAAGTTTTCTACTTATTTCATGTATTTTATTTCGTATAAAAAACTCCAAGTCCGGTGTGACAGGAATGGTAGACGACTAAGAATCATAATTCGGTCTCCATTACTTTGTCCAGGTGACATTTATCTTATATGTAGCCCCAATACTACGGCTACATGTAACCATAATCATATGAGATCCTGGACTTCCATTCCTAGGACTACTACCATTCCTGTCACCGATCTCTGCAACAATCTGGTTCTCATTTCGAAGACATTGGCGTGGTCTCAAGAATAGTGTGGTACACTTCCACAATAAAAAGAGTTGAGATTTGGCCTAGATTATACCAGATTATACCAGAGATAAAACTAATGATGTATTATAAACGATACCATCAACATTTAAGGTAATTATCCCAACAATGACTAAAAAAGCAAATAATTCGGAAACTCATCAGGAACGTGTAACAGACTTTTTGGACAACAGCGTTTGTAGAAACAAAAAGCGACCAAGATATTGACAGCTGCTGCACTGAAAGATAATGTGCACTAGACCATGTGGACAGACTGAACCGGTTCGCCTTTTGCCATAATTGCTCTATGTCAAGTTGACTTGGAAATCAAACCAACCACACCAAATATTCATGTACCATACAGTATAAGGTCAAATGCTTCAGCTATGGTACTACACAGCCAAGCGTACGAATAGCTAATGGACACAAGAAGATTCACACAAACAAAAAAAAAAACCAAAACAAGCACTTGTTAATACTTACACAACCAGCAGGCAGTACCTGTAAAGAGAAACAAGAACAACATAACGATAACAATTGGCGATAAATTCAGCTGACGTGTTTCGAACTGTGTGTTGTAATCGACGTTCGGTTTTAAACCTTTTTTTACCCCACCGCCTTTTAGAACAATGCAAAAATCGAAATATGAAAAACCCAAGCTACCTCTTTGCTCTGCATTTTATTGATTATTGATTGATTACTGATCCGGATCACCACCAAAAACTATTCATCTCTTCCTTGGCCCACTTCTGACAGTTTCTGAAAACTTCATCAAAATCGGTTCACAACTTTATGAGTTATGTTGATGACAGACAGACAGAAAGACAAACAGAAACAAGGGTGAAAACATAACCTCCTTGGCGGAGGTAAAAAAACTGCAGCAAATTCAGAATATTTCATCCCGTCTTTAATCCACACAGCCAGGGAGACTCATATCACACCCATTTTAAAGCAGTTGCATTGGATCCCTGTTAGAGCATGCATTTTATTAAATTCTTTTTAAACTTTTATGCATGCAATTTTCTACCAATACGCACACCCGTACCTACAAAAACTAGTTCATCATTATGCAACAAAATGTAGTTTAAGATTGCTTGACCAAATTGAGCTCATGCCATTTGATGCCAGAACTGGAAAACAATTAGAGACCTTTCATTTACCCAATCACTCTTTTAAGCAGCAATTACATCAAATCGTGAAGCTGCACAATATATCTCAACACTAAAATTAAAGTGTACAAGTGCACGCGAGAGAGAGTCATACCTTTCCCTGCGTCGCGCAAATAATCAGCAAAACAAAACCAAGTGTTACGGTTGCTGTCATCTTGAATTTCCCCTTTATAAGTGTACGCAGACAATATTCTTCTGCTTTATGTGCTGATAACACTTTTGGCTTTATTTATGTAAAACGCCCCATGGCTTATTCACATGACAGGCTAAGAACCGGATCGGTTGCATCGTCAGGTGATCTTCTTTTTTTACTTGTTACAGAGCTAGAGTGCAATTCCTCTTTTGTTATCATAATAAAACGCGGGCGATTGATTTCGTCGCACCTTTAAACTTGTTTTGACTATTTACGTAATCAACTAATATCACAAAAAAACATGAAACGATATTTAAATTGTGCTGACAATGATAGATCAAACCTGTAAAACCTGTTCCCGAAAAAAGTATACTGCTTAAACAAGTTTGACTTGAGGAAGCATGCGACAAATACATAGTCAGAAGTAGAACCAGGGAGAGGCAGGTGTCTCGATTTTTCTCTAAGCCCCAAGATACCCTTTTATACCCCACTGCCTTTAAAAACAGTGCAAAAATCGAAATATGAAAAAACCAAGCTACCTCTTTGCTCTGCATTTTATAGTAAAATACCCTTCGTCCACTTTTTTTTATATTAAACAGTGTAAAATCGCATACCCCATTTTCCCTCAAGTCCTGAAGATTTCTAGGTATAAGGACACCGGGATCGAATCAAAACACCGGATAGATTTTCATTTTTATGGTCTTTCAATATTCATTTTTGCTCGATTGATATCTAAATTTATGATAAACTTCTCTTTCCTTTAAAGGTCAATATGGTCTCTTACTGCTGCGAGCAATCCACCAATTTTATCGCGTTTTAGAAAGTCTCCATTATTGCTGAGTTTAAATTTCTCTTATAACCCGTTTTTTTTTAACCACACACCTAAACACACACCTATTACGAGATCTATTTTTGGATTTAGTTCGGTTCGTGTTATACAGCTTCGAAAACTCGATTAGTGTTTTTTCTTCTAAATGAAACGTCGCTACTGGGCAGTGTCACATGTACACGAAGATTGATTTTGATCTTTCACTACTTGTTTTTGGGATGCCCCAAGGCAGTGTCCTTGGGCCATTTTTGTTTTGCATTTATACCCTGCCACTTGGTGCTGTCTTACGTCATCACAAACTTGGATACCCCATGTACGCTGTTTATACTCGGATCTATAGGCCTACTTGCTGTGATATACAGTATCCTAAACCCTCTTTGGATAAATTAACCAACTGTGTGGCTGATGTTCGCGCCTGGCTCATCAACAACAAATTGAAACTAGAAAAGCATTCAGAAAGCGCAGACCTCCGCCAAGGTAGCAAAGTATCCATCCAATGCCGTTTCACCCCTATGATTTTCGATATTTATGATTATTGATTATTGATTGATTATTGATCCAGATCACCACCAAAAACTAATCATCTGTTCCTTGGCCCACTTCGGACATTTCCTGAAAATTTCATCAAAATCAGTCCATAACTTTATTTTTTGATTATTGATTATTGATTGATTATTGATCCGGATCACGACCAAAAACTAATCATCTCTTCCTTGGCCCACTTCTGACAGTTTCTGAAAACTTCATCAAAATCGGTTCACAACTTTATGAGTTATGTTGATGACAGACAGACAGAAAGACAAACAGAAACAGGGGTGAAAACATAACCTCCTTGCCGGAGGTAACAATTAAACTGCAGCAAATTCAGAATATTTCATCCCGTCTTTAATCCGCACAGCCAGGGAGACTCATATCACACCCATTTTAAAGCAGTTGCATTGGATCCCTGTTAGAGCATGCATTTTATTATTTTTTTAAAACTTTTATGCATGCAATGTTCTACCAATACGCACACCCGTACCTACAAAAACTAGTTCATTATTATGCAACAAAATGTAGTTTAAGATCGCTTGACCAATTTGAGCTCATGCCATTTGATGCCAGAACTGGAAAACAATTAGAGACCTTTCATTTACCCAATCACTCTTTTAAGCAGCATTTATTTGTCGTATTGACATGGTGATATTACAGTGGCTGATTTAGAGGGGGGTGGCATGGGAGGGGTCCTGGCCCACATCCCTTCGATTTCTGGTCCCCTCTTGAAATTAGTATTTTGACTAGCTAAATCATAGTACTAAACCGTACCAAATGGCACCGTTCGCCCTCTAAAGTGCTAAAAATTTTTTCGGGGTCCTTCAGCGGGCCCCGAACCCACGCCAAATGGGGAGGGGGGGGGGGGCTTTGCAACTGCAGACCCCCCCCCCCTTCAAGTAGTCCGTGATCCGCCCCTATATTATATGTGTCATTTCCAAACTAAACTGTTGACTCAAAGACTTTGTATTTTATTTTCAGATCATGCAGAAAAATATAAATAAATCTAAAAAAGGTAAAGTATAATGAAGAGTCAATAAAGCACGGCATACAACAATACAGATCCACCACTGATGGATATAGAAAAACTGCATGAAAATTTGACATTCCATGTTCAACATTACGAGATTATATTAAGAAAGTGCCTGAGTGGGAGTGCTTTTACTAAAGGAAATTATGAAAGTGAAGATGAATGTGTTTGCTTAGACCCCATTCCCAGAGATAAGATCGATCCAACTAGATCGACCTAACTCCCTGGGGGTTCACGCTAAATAGCTGTCAGCCGAGCGCGCACGGTAGTTAATTACCCCCTTACAGCTTTTAGTAGGCGGGACGGACATTTAAGCCGGATTATCTGACAGTAATCTAGTGAGACTCCCCACCGGGACAGATCGATCTAAAATCTATGGGAATGCGCCCTTAGTTTGCCTGGAGCCCTGGTCAAACAGTAAAACACATGAAAAGTGGATTGCATTTTGTGCATATGATATGTGGGCCCACGAGGAGTGTACGGACTCTCTTGGCCAGCCTGACTTTACGTACGTTTGTCACAACAGTAACTCTGATTAATGTAGATGATTTGTTGTTGATAATTTAATAAACATTTTGATATTTTGGTTACAACTGCTGTGTTTTCATTGGTGCTGTCGTCTTTAACATAAGTTTTATTTTTGAAAAGTTACCCTAGGCAAACAATAGTTAGGAGTCGTTAAAGATTGACTGCTTAAAAGGATAACAACTGTTCATTTTGGTAAAAAAAAGGAATTTTCCTGGGGTAAACAGCAATTTCCCATACTTACCGATGGTTAATGAATTCATTTCTACATTCAAAGTTAGTCCCTTTTTTATAATTTTTTTTTTTTTTTTGTAATAACATCTTAAGACATTACTATAGACTAAGATCTAATAAACAGTATATTAGATCTTAGCTATAGAGTATAGCCATCTATGGAGGTCACGTGGTTGAATGACAAGCACAGATTTCAGATTTACTGTCATAACTGTCATTTTTGTAGTGAAATAGATATATTATAGTTATTTGAGTTGTTTACAATGTATTAATTGTGAAATATAGATATCATACGAAGAGTTGTTTTCCTTTTTGCTGCTGTTACTCGGTCTTACTGATTAAAATGCACAAAATTGGACAAAAGCACATTTTTTTCTTGGATTCTAGTATGTGTGTGGACTTGCCCCTGGGTGGGGCAAGTTGGCACACTTGGACTAGACTTTTTTAAACTTAATTTACTCTCATATAATTTACAGTGGACGCCTGATACTTATCCAAAATAAAGGCATTTAAATAACCCTCCTGACAAATATCTAGGATCCTGACGATAATAGTATATATATATATATGTCTCTCATGCCAATTTTCATGAAAATGGTGCTGACTAGCCCCACCCTCCCCTATTATTATTTATTATGAGTGCTCCAGCACAACGTACAGTGGAAAAAGTGTAAATTTCAGTAAATGCATGTAGGAGTTCTCAATGCTGATAATTTCTCACATGTACTAGTAAGTTCTCTTCAATTTGCTTTAAACCTATACCTTAACCGTTAAATACTATCCTGCAGAGTTTATTTTTCATCTGTAACATGCTACCTACATGTTCTCGTATAAAACATAAGCCATGGACCCCCAGTACTGATCTGAGCTAGGGCAGGAAAGTTCATTCTGATGTTTAGATTTCAGGCCCGTATCCGGGGGGGGGGGAGGGGGGGGGGGAAAGGAAAAGGTCCGAAAGACGGAAAAGGTCCCCTCTGGTTAAAATTTCATCTAGAGACATGAAAGTTTCATGGTAAGAGGTCCACTTTTTCAGAAAAAGTACCACCCTTTTGAAATTGCTGGCTACAGGCCTGGATTTGCTATGCTTTTTGCAGTCGATAACGATTAAAAGTGTTCAGGGGGTCCTATGTAGATAACATCTAAGACCAAATATTAAGTTATGCCTGAGAGCTCTGAGGCTGCGACACCGCCAGAGGTAAAAGAACTGACGGAGGTACTACCAAGAAAACCCATGTTAGAAAAAGATGGCCGATGAGCTGGAGACAGGGGTGTGCTAGCTCGCAAAAGTTACCGCCAGTCAAGGGATGTATGGGGTGACAGAACGATCGGGGTGAGTTACGATGACATGAATAGACCGTGCACCGATATGCGTGCCTGATTTTGAAAACTGTGTAACAAAGGTGCTTTTTTTACGTCTTTCGTATATATAACATTCCAAGTACAGATTGAACTAAGCATGAGTAACTGTATTGTTCATGAACAAAGGTAAATGGAAGTGAAATATTGCGTAACACTATAAGTGCCCTGATCAGTGAACACCAGTGAATTTCTGCCTCATTATCCATCCTACCTGCACTATTAATGTGTACAGTGTATGGTTCATCGCCCCATGATGAATGGAACTAAAGAAACAAATGAGCGTAATGACTCGAAAACATCTCAGTCAACGAAAACACTTCACTCGGAACTCTCAAACTCCAGTGACGATGAATCTCAATTCATTATGCAAGATGTAGTGCCAGGGGCAGGTAGAACCGGCCGGGTAGCTCAGTAGGTAAGAGCACTCGCCCTGTAAGCGAGGGGTCCCGGGTTCGATTCCTGGCCTGTTCGGTGATTTTTCTGCACTCACCCCAAATCGCTACAATGGTGGCAGCGGTGTTGCGAGATAGGGCTCGCGTCTTTCGGCATTTGGGGGGGAGGAGTGTAGTGCCAGGGGCAGGTAGAACCGGCCGGGTAGCTCAGTAGGTAAGAGCACTCGCCCTGTAAGCGAGGGGTCCCGGGTTCGATTCCTGGTCTGGCTGGTGATTTTTCTGCACTCACCCCAAATCGCTACAAAGAAATGCTAGAAATTAAAACTGAATTAAAACAAATAATAAAAGATGAGGTGGGCGAAATAAAAGCTATGGTAGACGTAATGGTTAAAGATTTGAAAGAAGCCATGGAAAAGCGGTTTTTAGAAATGGAAATGAAATTCGACGTGAGATTCGGAAGACTGAAAGAGGGATATGATCACCTGTCAACTGAAAACAAATTATTGAAAGAGCAGATTATGGACAATAAAAGAGAAATTACAAGGTTAGCAAAAATAGCAGAGGAAGCTGGCAACATGTCCAGAGAAGCTCAAATCAATGCTAACTATAATGAGCAATACTCCCGGAAAAACAACATCAAGATCTACGAAGTGAAAGAGGAGAAAAATGAAGACATGGTCGGCATGGTGTCCAAACTGGTACAATAGGAAACTGGTGTACGGGTGACCAGTGAAGAGATCGTTGCCGTGCACAGGATACCTGGAAAGCGAGGACAGGAAAGACCAATATTACTGAAAGTTAAGAACACTGATGTGAAAGCACGGATTATGAAAAAGCGTGCAGTACTCAGGAAATAGGGAAAGAATATGAAACTTTCAGACGATGTAACCAAACGTAACATTGAGCTTTTACACAGACTAAATGAGAGTCAGCTAACATATAATCTCGTTAATGCTCATACATGTAACGAAAAATAACAATTATACAAATAAATCCCAATACAGACTTCGAAATGCATAAAAGGGTAACATTTAGATATATCTGAAATAAAAAACTGAACAACCTTTAAACTACGTCATCGCATTTTTCTATCGGATAGACGTAAAACTATTTAAGTTCAGAGTGTATAGTCGGTCTGCAGTGTCAATTTGTCCTTACACGAGGCATTTAGCTTCACAGTCTTCCAAAGTTCTAAAAAATGGAATATTTCCTTGACATCCCTTATAGATAAACAGCTCACACTGCCTTGTCGCGACGTGGAAGAAGTACATAAGGAGGTGTAATCCACAGTCCAGGGCTATAGGTTGAATCAGGCAGATTGCTAAAAAAAATTAAATGGGAAATTGAAATGGTGATTTATAGCTATGCAAAACAATAGAAAAAAGTCTGAATTGCCAGTCGCATTTTTTATGAATACCGATAACAATTTTGTCCGGAGCGCCAATTACCGAATACCGATAACAATTTTGTCCGGAGCGCCATCTACTTACATAATTCACTATAACCTATACAATGTCATTCGTGAATAATACAACGCCCTTGGACGTTATTATAAGTTAATATATCAAAACTTCAAAGAATTAAGCATCTGCTGGTGCACGAACTACTGTTAAGGTCGGGGAACACCCGACATTACGCAATTACGTTAATGTTCATACACGTAACTAAAAACAATAATTACACAAATGCATTACAGGGTAACAATCAGATATATCTGAAATATAAAGCTGAACAATCTTAAAACTATGTCATCGTAAATCGTAATAAACTGTTGTTTCCGCAATTATTTTGATATGGCATACCCATGTAATGAAGGGATGATTGTTAACTTTTTTCTTGTTATTATTATTATTATCATTATTATTAATTGTGGTACACAAATGTCTAAAACGTCTTTATTTAAATGTACTTAGGATGGACGAGAACCGAGTACCAAAGGTAGATTTGAGATGGACACCACCTGGAAAAAAGAAAGAGAGGAAGGCCCAAGACCACCTGGCGCCGAACAGTGATGGCAGAGCTGAGGGAGGGGGACCTTATATGGGGACAGGCCCAGCACGTATCCAGAGACAGGGCCAAAGTATTGGGGCTTCGCAAGCAGATTGTCTCTCATCCTTGTTCGACCTAGTTTGGCAATTTGGACATGAAAACTTAACCTAATGAGACTGTGCCGTTCTGTTATATACAGAAACACATTATATGCACGTACTTGTTAAAGAATATACCACCATAATATCACGCACTATGAAATTTAATTGTGATTGTGATAAAGTCTGCATGTACAATGAAACAAAAGCAGTATGACCAGCACTTCTGTTACTCCCATAAAATAACTGTCGCCCCATGAAGCAGAAACAATTTTCAAATTGTCTGATTTTTTTTTTCGAATTTAATATAATGAAGTGATGGAAGATGTGGTGTATTAAGAAAATGGAGACAATTACTTACGATCAATGCGTTGATCGGGCTGTGGACATGGCTCCTTTTCACAAATGACTTTGTCCTGAACGTACGTTTCTCCTTTAGGACAGTCCATCGTCTAAAAGTAAAAAATGAAACACCACTGAAAACCAGTTTTCTTCCAAGGTTTTCATAAACAGAAACGAAAATTTAGCAAACATTTTGACGATCAGTTTATTCCGTACATTCGTATAAGTAACGCCACCTACCGAACAGTCGGCCTTCTCAACTGCAACGCAGCGTGCACCGAGGGCTGTCTCAACGCATTTAGAGCCGACAGGACATGTTACAACCTGCAGTCAGTTTAAAGATTGAACTGATTTATAAACCAATATATTTATTTAAACAGTTCATATTTTAATATTATAAAAATTAATTAATTTTGAGGAAAACAGATAGATATTGAATCTTACGAAACATTTCAGAAGTAAACAAGCAGCTGTTCTGATAATTTAATGTTTATTTGAAAAGAAGAATGCATAAGAGTTTATATTCTAGCATTTTTCGTTGTCTCTAAAGTAAAAGTCCATATATTTCCTAAATGAGAAATTTGTAGTTATTATTAAAGAAAACGCAAATCTTTTCACCTGACATGTTAAAACACATCTTGGAAATGGATAGGGGACGCATCTCTGGCCAGGAGGGCAGGGTACACCAAACTGGGTATAGGAATACAGATGCTTATTATATGTTCGGTGCACATTTTGTAGCCAATGAATACAAATGCCAGCATAATTAATTAAGTTTTCTACTTGTTTTATGTATCTTTATTTCGTATAACAAAATCCCAGACCGGTGTGACAGGAATGGTAGTCGGCTAGGAACCATAATTAGGTCCCCGTCACTTTGTGCAGGTGACATTCGTCTTATATATATATATATAGCCCCAATACTAGGACCAAATGTAACCATAAACTGGGCTAATCATATGAGATCCTGGACTTCCATTCCTAGGACTACTACCATTCCTGTCACCGGTTTAAGCAAGAATCTGGTTCTCGTTTCGATGACATTGGCGTGGTCTCAAGAATAGTGTGGTACACTTCCACAATAAAAAGAGTTCAGATTTGGCCTAGATTATACCAGAGGTAAAACTAAGGAATAATTATAAAAGATACCATCAACATTTAAGGTAATTATCCCAACAATGACGAAAAAAGCAAATAATTCGGAAACTCATCAAGAAGTGTAACAGACTTTTTGGACAAGAGTGTTTGTAGAAACAAAAAGCGACCAAGATATTGACAGCTACTGCACTGAGATAAAATGTGCCACTAGACCAAATAAATACACTGAAACGGATGGCATTTTAACATTCTTGCTCTATGTCAAGTTGACTTGGAAATCAAACCAACCACACCAAATATACATGTAGTCTACCATTTACGGTCAAATGCTTCAGCTAAGGCACTACACAGCCAAGCGTACGAATAGCTCATGGACACAAAAATTCACACAAACAAAAAATATCGAACAAGCACTTGTTTATACTTACACAACTACGAGGCAGTACCTGTATAGAAAAAACAAGAACAACGTAAGTGTGTGTTATAACGATAACAATTGACAATAGGAGCTCACTCGATAAATTCAGCTGACGTGTTTCGATCTTGATGTTGTTATCGACATTCGGTGTTTAAGACACAAAATTAATTTTCCTGGAAAATACATATTATGGTATACTGGTAAAATTCATTTACTTGAGAATGGCTGGTTGTTTCTTATCGATGCTCAATTTTGGGTTTGATTGTCTCCTATATTCTCGGAGATGTCATCACTTCTCAATTAAACTTCAAGCAATACATGTACACTTAAATTTGTGTTGAGTTCACTCCCGTAACAATGGAGATAAAAACTGGTGCATTTCACTTGTGACGACAACAACTAGAGATTCGGTAACTGGTTTATGGATCGAAATTTTCTCAACGATTTTATTTTGGATAGGATATACTTTGGTGAGACAAAGGAAATTTTGCTCTAATTAACACACTAGTTTTCATTTTGCTTAATGACCAGCAAGTTTGTTGTTAGGAAACCAATTTGCTTTTTGTATTACTTACAAATACTTTTTAACATCACTCTCTCAAGCCACCAAACCATCTACCCCTCCAAAGGCACAATTTTAAAGCAATAATAATAATAATAATAATAATAATAATAATAATACGGCAATATTAAGAGATATGTGTTCTTTATGATACCACCTTTTTTAAAATGATTCTTTTTGATGATGTGGCCTTCTTGATTTAAAAATCAAGAAGGCCACATCAAAAAGAATCCTATAATTTATAAAAAGATATGTTGCGCATCGTGTGTCTATCTATAATCAAAGTTGAAAACCTGACAAGTCTAGGTTTTGGAATTTAGTATGGATTATGATGGTTGTTTATATAACTGTCACGCTGCGAGACATGTCAGTTTCTTCTGAGTTTCTATCACTGACAATAGCTTAGAATTTTTTACCTTAGCTTTGGGATAAACGAACCATCGTACAGACACAGTTAAAGAAAAAACAGTTAAGATACCACCTTTGAAATCAAGTAGGCCACATCAAAAACCATATTATGTATAAAAATGTCTGTTGCAAATAGTGTGTCTATCTATAATCAAAGTGCCGAGTGCACGTGCCGAATGAACGCAATATGTGGCAGATGTATCTCAGATAATTTCTCTGTACAGTCTGGCATTGATTAATACGCCTGTTATTACTTTTCTCCTAAATTTTCTTCGTCCAATGACAACCATTTTTAAAGTATGGGTTCGGCATTAGGAATTTATTAAACGTTATTTATTGCGTCTTTAATTCATGAGGTTGTCGTATTTTGAAATATCTTAAGACCTACCTGTATTACCGATCATGTGTTAAAGTGATTAATTGTCACCATAAGATATTATAAAAACTAAAAATTATATCTTGTTTATTAATAATATTGTTTTATTAGAATAAGCTTTAAATTGTTTTTTTTAATTCTGTTATTTTTTTTTCCTTTTTGGCTGGCCTAAACATAACGTATCCTGGGACAGCCACCTTTCGTCTGATTGTGTTATCATTTCGTTAAAGGAGGAGAAAAACGCATTGTGCTACTGCAACCTCCTATGAGATTTAGATAAAATGTCCATTTGCGTCTTTGTTTTGCTAAAATATTTTTTTCTTTTGTCTAAGTCATGAACTGGAAAACAAGTTAAGACCTTTCATTTACCCTTTTGCTCTTTTACGCGGCAATTACATCAAAATCGTGAAGCTGCACAACATATCTCAACATTAAAATTAAAGTGTACAAGCGCGCGAGAGAGAAAGACTTACCTTTCCATGGGCCGTGCAAATAATCAGCAAAACAAAACCAAGTGTTGCAGTTGGTGCCATCTTGAGTTTCCTTTTATATCAGTAGGAAGACTATATTCGTCTGCTTTTTGTGCTGATAACGCTCTTCGCTCTATTTATATAAAACGCCCCATGGCTTATTCACATGACAGGCTAAGAACCGGATCGGTTGCATCGTCACGTGATCTTCTTTTTTTACCTGTTACAGAGCTAGGAGTGCAATTCCTCTATTGTTGTCATAATAAAACATGTGGGCGATTAATTTCGTCGCACCTTTTAAAAAACTTGTTTTGACTATTTACAGTATGTACGTGGCCAATAATATCACAAAAAGACATGAACAATAATTGAATTGTGATGACAATAATAGATCATACCTGCAAAACCTGCTACCGAAAAAAAGTACTGCATAAACAAGTTTGACTTGAGGAAACATGCGACAAATACATAGTCAGAAGTAGAACCAGGGAGAGGCAGGTGTCTCGATTTCTCACTTAAGCTCCGAGGTACCCTTTTTCACCCCACCGCCTTTACAAACAGTGCAAAAATTGAAATTTGAAAAACCAAGCTACCTCTTTGCTTTGCATTTTAAAGTAAAATACTATTCGTCCACTTCTTCATATTAAACAGTGTAAAATCGCATACCCCATCTTCCATTGAGTCAAGTCCTGGATCTGCCAGTTGTATGCAGGGCTGCATTATCCTATCGTACTGATTAATGGAGGCAAAGGCGATCTTCACTTGGATCCTCAACTCTTTATTTGTTCGTTTATTAACATATTAACATATTTATTTATTTATTTATTTATTTATTTATTTATTTATTTATTTATTGTCAACTGTAAACACTGAACTAAGCAGTTGTTTTCTAATATCTAGAAGATTACTAGAAAACCTCTAGACATTAGGACGAAGGGGTCGAATCAGAACACCGGATAGATTTTCATGTTTTTTTTTTTCATTTTTGCTCGATTGATATCTAAATTTATGATAAACTTCTTTTGTCTTAAAGGTTAATAGGGTCTCTTACTGGTACGGGTAATCCATCAATTTTTATCTCGTTTTAGACAGTCTCCATTATTGCTGATTATTAATTTCTCTTATAACCCGTTCCATTTCTTTTAAACCACACACCAAAACACACACCTAGCACGAGATCTATTTTTGAATTTAGTTCGGTTTTTGTTATAATACAGCTCCCAAAACTTGATTTGTGTTTTTTTCTTCTAAATGAAACGTCGCGACTGGGCGGTGTCATATGTACACGTAGGTTGATCTTTGATCTTTCAAAACTTGTTTTTGGGGTGCACCCAGGCAGTGTCCTTGGGCCAGTTTTGTTTTGCATTTATACCCTGCCACTTGGTGCAGTCTTACGTCATTACAAACTTGGATACCCTATGTACGCTGATGAAGCTTAGATCTATACTTGCTGTGACATACAATATCCTAAACCGTCTAGGGATAAAATTATCAACTGTGTGACTGATATTCGCGCCTGGCTCATCAGCAACAAATTGAAAATTAATGACGGAAAGACTGAGATTTTATTAACCACGCAACCTCCTAGCAATCAATTTGCACAGAATCTATAACTTGAATTACCAGTAGACACCAGTGGTGTGGACACACTAACGCACGTGAAAAACCTGGGTGTCTACTTTGATTCCACTATATGCATTGATAGACAAATATCCAATATCACTCAATCATGTATTTTTAACATAAGAAATATAGGTGCTATTAGAAACTACTTGGATCAATCTTCTGCAGCAACAGTTATTCATGCGATGATAACCTCTCGTTTAGACTACTGCAACTCTTTATACTATGGCTGTACCGAAGATCGAATAAAAATCTGCAGCGAATTCAAAATATTTCAGCCCTTCTTTTAACCCACACAGCCAGGGAGGCTCATATCACACCCATTTTAAAGCAGCTGCATTGGTTTCCTGTTAGAGCATGCATTTTATTGAAAATTATAACTTTTATGGATGCAATTTATTTACCAATACGCACCCCCATACCTACAAAAACTAGTTCAGTATGCACCAAAATGTAGTTTAAGATCATTTGACCAGTTTTTGCTCATGCTCTTTGGCCCACTTCTGACAGTTCCTGAAAATTTTATTTGACTTACACTTTCACTAATTGCAGATAATAATAAATTAAAACGGAGTAAAAGGATAGGGAGATATTGAGTGCAAGTTAAATTTCTTTAAGAGTCAACAAGTGTAGAAATTGTTCTCATAGTAGAAAAAGATGGAACATGTCAAAGTCACATATAGTTTGATTTGATTGGTTAATTTCTCAATAGATTAAGGTCTAGTTGCAGATAATAATTCAGGCCCGTAGCCAGCAATTTCCGAGGGGGGGGGGTCTTTTTCTGAAAAAGTGGACCTTTTACCAAAAAAAACCTCAAGTACTTAGATCAAATTTTACCCAGAGTGGACCTTTTCCCAGCAAAAGGGTGGTTCTTTCGAACCCTCGACCCCCCCCCCCACCCCACCGCTTACGGGCCTGTAATTAAAACGGAGTAAAAGGATAAGAAGATATTGAGTGCAAGTTAAATTTCTTTAAGAGTCAACAAGTGTAGAAATTGTTCTCGTAGTAGAAAAAGATGGAACATGTCAAAGTCACATATAGTTTGATTTGATTGGTTAATTTCTCAATAGATTAAGGTCCAAGAATGAGTGATTCAAATAATATTTTAGTTATCTTTAATTGAAAACAAGTCTCTTCGAAATTACCTAATAAGGAAATGTTAAATGGTGGTTTGCACCATGAGAACTTGTAATCACACAAGGACAATGGATTGAAAGCAAGTAAACGCATGATCAGTACGGAAAAATAGAGTTTAAATATCTGTGAAGTAGTGTGAAAATTTAGTCAGTGAATAAACGTTTGAAAGCTCCAGAAGCGTTGTTATTCTTCACTATACCAAGATGGACAAATAATTTCGTCGCACCTTAAAATTTGTTTTGACTATTTGCAATATGCACGTGGCCAATAATACCACAAATTTAAAAAACGTGTAGGAAAGGACATCATGTACCATTGTTCGCTGATCTTAATGTTACTCACGCGTCAGTGTGTAAGAGATAAACAAGTACAATGCAGTATATATAGGAAACCAACTGAGAAAATTCGTGTACTGATATATGCTACGCACGAGACATTTGTTTATTCAAAATTAAATACGCGCCGTTCCACTTACATAACCTTGTGCATAGCACATCTTTATCAAATTGATCTGTCACTTGATAAATGTGTCATTCATTCATTGTCACTTATT
The DNA here is from genome assembly GCF_051362555.1 of Lingula anatina. Lineage (NCBI taxonomy): Eukaryota > Metazoa > Brachiopoda > Lingulata > Lingulida > Lingulidae > Lingula > Lingula anatina. The sequence continues at coordinate 7,342,831 of NC_141773.1, forward strand.
CATTTATTTCATTGTCATGTGAAAAAAAAAGCACCAGAAGCCCCTCGGCCTTGCAAGGTACAATGTACTCGGAAAGTAGACAACCTACCGGGGAAGGACTTGTTTTTGTCTTAAAAATCAAAAATCTTAACTTCGTTCATTCTTAGACACAAAATACACATTTTTCATATGACACTAAGATACATCAATTTTTACTGTTCTTTATTACATGAATGATTGCTCCAACACAACGTGAAGGGAAAAAGTGTAAATACCAGTAAATGCATGTAGGATTTCCCACTGCTGATAATTTCTCACATGTACTGGTAAGTTCACTTTAATTTGCCATGCCTACACCGTTAAATGTTATCCTGCTGAGTATATTTCCATCCAAAATGCGATCTACATGGGCTCGTATAAAATATAAGCCATAAAATAAACCACCTACTGATCTGGGCTAAGTTGGGATTTCAGGCCTGTAGCCGCAAGGGGGGGGGGGGGGGGGGGGGGGGGGGTCGGGAATTCGAAAGAACCGCCCTTTTTGCCAGAAAAAAGTCCCTTCTGGTTAAGATTTTATCTAGGGACATGAAGTTTTTTATGGTAAATAATAATAATAATAATGTGTATTTGTTTGCAACTTAAAAAGTTGAATTTTACAATAAAAGCAAATACACATGAGATGCACAGTCTTAAAATATACTTGTAAGTGTTAAAATGATTCGATATACATTAAAAGTTCATAAAAACCTCAGTTCTTAAAATTTGATAAAGCCCATGGGATAAAAGTTTTTAACGATCGTACAGTCCTCAATTTTGGCACAGTGTACTTATAAACCCGGCGCAAAGTATAGGAACTTCCATTTATCTCTGGGAGCAAATGATGGATTTTGTGTCCTTCAGAACACATGTTATGCAATAATGTTTTAGATAGTTCATCTCTTCTACAAGCAAGAGTGATAAGTTTACATGTTTCAAGTGCCCCATTGTAGGGCAGCTGTGGGAATATAATCTTACATGCTCTAATCTGGATGGATTCAATTTTATCAACTTGTTGTTGTGTGAGACCTGGGTGCCACACCTGACATGCATATTCTAATGTAGGTCTGATTACTGATGAGTAAAAGCTTACAAGTTCATTGGTTGGAATACCCGCTCTTTTCAGAAGCTTAAAATTGTGTAGCCTTTAACTTGCTTTTTTACAAATATCACAGACGTGATCTTCCCAGCTCAAATCACTACTGATCCTAACCCCTAAGAAGACAGCAGACCCCACTCTCTCAATTCTTTTGATTATCTACCAGTAAGGGTGTAGTTTTGTGTCCTTTTTTGGAGAAATCAAATATGATCTCTTTGGTCTTGGTAGTATTTATTGTTAGTTTATTAGCATGGGACCAGAGAGTGAGTTCTGTTGTTGCATCAGGGAGATTGTCCTGCAGTTTGGTATTCCCGTAGCTTAGAATTGTGTTGTCATCTACATATTTGAATGTGTCACACATTTGATGCTCAGATCGTTAATCATAATGACAAATTAAATAAAACTGCACCAAGTTTTGTGCCTTGTGGTACACCAGCATTAATTCGTTGCCAGGTCCACTTAAAAAAAAAAATGTTTTTTGAAATTGCTGGCTACAGACCTAGATTTGCTGTGCTTTTTGCATCTCGGGATATGATAACGATTACAAGTGTTCAGTGGGTCCTAGGTAACATGTAAGTCCAAATACTAAGGTATGTCTGAGAGTTTGAGGCCGCGCCATCGCCATGCCATGTAGGCGATCTTAATTCAACAAAGGCAAAAGACATGCAAGAATGATTGAGGTACAATCCAAGAAATCCCTTAGTTTCTGATATCAAAAAGTGGAGACTTGGCTATTACTATTGAACATTAAATATGCTTCAAAAATTCTCAACAAATTGTTGCGAACACATCAACAGTACAGTCTTGTCGGCTGCCCTTTAAATACGGTGAGGTGTTTTGTCTCACTGCCTGATCGGCTAGTTATTTTTGTTTATGCCGGAATTGAGTCTTGTTAAAACCTAATGTCGTAATACTGTCTAAGCACAACTTGAGAGCATGATATTGTGAAATAAGGCAAATATTTGCTTTTTTAAAATAATTAAAACACAAAAGTTTAAAAATTCACTATTTGTGTAACAATCACTTCAATCCACATGAGCTTCATTTGTTAAATGTTGACGTAAACCATCAGAAATCTCGCGAGATTACGCCTGTTGCTATTGACAACAACAAAGGCTGGCAAATGGCTGCCATTGAAGGAGTAAAATCAATGCGATCGGGATTATAACTTAATTTTATAAGTATTTGCCTCCTAGTTATATATATATATATAAAGAAGAAAACATGGCAACAAGGACACAGACTATACGGCGGCCCCCAGTTCAGCCGGAAAGAGTTCACGATTATTTGTACGGTAAGAGTAAAATTATTACGAGCGCTACTCTCCTGAGACCCAACTGCATCGCTCTTTTTGAGAGGCAGTACCTACCAACAAAGATTTAGAAGATGTTGATTAAAGGCCATTGGTGACTAGATGTATGAGTTATATGAACGATAAATTTTACTGAATTCAGAGTTAAAAGGCACACGTATACATTCAATATACTAAGTCTAAGAGGCAGCGTGAGTGAGTGTGTGTGTGTGTGTGTTTGAGAGAGAGAGAGAGAGAGAGCGATATAATGCCCGAAGAGTATGATATTAGATTTTGTTCCAGTATGTAGCTTATTGTTTGTCTTTGCTGTAGATAACCACTATGTGTTGGCCAGTGAGAGGGACCATGCCAGGGCCACATTCAAGGCTCATACAAATATTGACCGCGTTGTAAGTATTCTTTTTCCCCATCAAACAGTCTTGTCAATATTAGGTAGCTGAAAGATATTTTACATTAATCCCACAAAATTATGCTTAAAAAACACAAAATGATGCATAAGGAAATCATTGTCAGTGAGAATTGATTTTTTTAAAATTAACATCCTTTTGTGCATCTCTGCAATAAGCTACACAGTACATGTACCTAGAAAAGCTGCTCTCCATTCCTAAGTTTTTCATATGATCTGAATTTATATCAGATATTTGATATCAGATCCTTTTTCTACATTACAGAAACGGGTACCCAACTTTCCCACAATGTTCAGTGAGTTGCGGCACCACCCAAGGTTCCAGATGCGGCTGGATGTTACCGACCCAGTGCCCAGGTTTATATCTCGACAATGGAGAGGGTATGCTGACCAAGCAAGAGAAGCTCTTATTAGATATACCACGTAAGTTATAACAATAGATAATATTTATTATTATAATTATTATTATTATGTTGCTTGCTACAAACATCTTTTGGAAATTCATTCATGTCGATTTTTTTTGGTGGATGTGACTATTTTCTTAACAAGCCTGACATTTGTTTTCGAAAAATAAAGTTAACTATTACTTTCAATTGGTAATTTCAGGTTCAACTATGATCCTTCTGTCAAAGTCCCACCTCAGCAGTTAGGAAACCAGGACGTGTCTGGTGCCAACAGATACAAGTTTTTTAGGAGACCCATTATACCATTCCTTCAACAGGTGCCACCAGAGGTGATCTTAGCAACAGCAAGGTAGGCTGTGGATTTCATATATTTTTATTTCACATTTTAGAAAAACATTATTTTCTTGTTTTATTCCGATTCTTTTGACCCATGGATATGAACTAATTTCTACCAAATGTAGTGCCATACAACACAATAAAATGAAGTACACATTTATATTACCTAGAATGTTATTTGGCTTGTTCTTTTTCTCAAACTTCTAGTATATTGTGTCATTGACTTGATATTTTAATCAGTGCTACTCAGTTTTATAACAATCACAATATCCCTTATGAAGTCACCTTCTTGAACATGTTAGTGAGGATTTTCTGATATTTCCAGTCCAGCAATTGAGAATCAGGAAATTTTTTGTAAACTTTTCTTAGTACTTGAACATTCCATCTCTTTTGTCCCTCCAGGCAAGACCCTCTGGCTGGAGCTGAGAGGGCAGATCGTCCACCCACTCCTCTGACCAAGACTACCTACACACAGACGGACTACAGGGACAGCGAGGCCCAGACTGACCCCTATACACCTGAGTATGTCGTACGTCCAGGGTCGGCCCCCGAACTCCTTACCTTAGCTACCCTGTCACATGGTAAGTGATGACCCAGCTATTAACTCTGACTGGTGATTAAATTAGGGGCAGAGGGAAGACTTCTGGGTCTTCCAGAAGACGCTCAGAATATTTATGTTTATATTGAGGAGAATCTTAATTTTTTCTGTTGAAAGACAGTCAAAAATGGAGTGTGGATCAACAAAGATAATTTGGAAGATTTGGAAAATATCTCTGGATCCACCCTTGTAAATTATGGAAAGACATTCATACTGGTATTCATTAATGATGAATGAGGAGGAATGTCCCCATGATATTGATTACTGAATAAGGTGGATAGATAGATCTATCTATATTTATTACAGTAATATGAATGGATTTCAAGTATTGGAAAGGCTTGCAATTTTGATGTTTGACAGATTGAGAAGCATTGTTCCTATTTTATATGTTCAGCTGATGCTACATTTGCTTTCTTAAGGTAGTGAAAAATCCTTTATCCTGGTGCTGTCCCCCCCCCCCAAAAAAAAAAAAATCCTCAAACTTATATCTTATGTTTATGTTATATTAATTTTACATACCTGAAAGAAAACCCACAATACTTACCTCTTTTTGCTGTGTTTAGGGAAGGGTTTGCCAGCAGGTTTGGCTGAGGTGGAGATGATAGAGAGAGCTAGAGCTAAGCGGGCATGGGAGGCCACACTGCCGCCCCTCAGCGATGTCTCTCAGCTGGAGACCAGAAGAAAGATGATGGATGAAATGGAGAGAAAAGAGTGGGCTCTGCGAGAACAGGAGATTGAAAAGTAAGGAGTATTGAGTTTAGTTAACTAGTGACATGTTTCTACAGCTACATTATATGTTTTGTTGTAGTAACGTCTTTTTTTGTAACTATTATAATTGTAGATGAAATCAGAGGTACCTTTGCACTCCAGTATTTTGGTGTTTATGTTAAATATATATACAAGAAATCCAGACCTGTAATTAGTGACTGTTTATAAAAAACTTTCTTTGTTCTAGATTACAAGAAGCCAGGCTAGAGGTCTTACAGTCTCTGTTAAAAGAGAGGGAGGAAAACCACCAACAGCTGAATACCAAGAGACTGGACAAGATGTGGGGGAAGAAACAGGAGGAGAAGGAGAGAAGAGTCAAATATATCAGGAATGAACACATCAAAGGTGGGTTCATTTATCAGTAATGATGGAAGTTGTAAATAAAACTTAAATTAAAAAAAGTAGTTTACCTGTAATATAATTGATTATATGACTTAATCCCTTACCCATGTTATAAGAAAAGAATACAACTTGACATTATAGAAACATTTTCAGCATTATTATTTACTTTGTCAAAATTTCATATACTAAGCACTGCTCTGATCTAATAATAATGATAATAAATAGTTTCTTGATGCATTCTATTAAAATTTCAGTGCACTGAGTAAAAAAAAAACTTAAAAGAATAGAATATAATATGTTTTGAGTAAATAAAATAATTTAATTTAAAACATTTTAGCCTGTCCTATATTTAACAACAAGTTATTCCAAAGCTTTCAAGCATATATAATACATGGACATAATATATTATGTGACTGATATTTTAGCCATCAGAAAGCTGACAGAGAAGAGGCGAACAGTTGAAGGTAAACTAGAGCGGCGTGATCTGACTCAGGAGTACTCCAATCCCGGCTCCCAGACGTACGCACCCAAGACGAGGATTGGGGTTTTCTTGGATAGGGGCTCTGAACAGTTTGTGGTGAAAAGCCGCTACTTGGATTCTTATCAAGGTGAGGGGCAGTCGCTAAAGTTTGCATGAAGAACTTGTAAGAATATGAAAGAGATAACAAATTTATGATTTTATCATGTTTCAGGGACTATTGTGTGCATGTACTAGTAATGTCATAAATGCATGAGGTAGTCTGCATATTAACGGTGCAGTGAGCAGATTGAGATATGAGTGAAAGAAAATATAGGGGTATTGGAAATCCATCTTATTTTGAATTTCATAAAAAAGTAAACTGGATGTTTTTTTTTCAGTTAGTAGGAAAAATTATGATGTTTATACCCTCACACAATATTGGCATTTGTTGTAGAGTCATCATTTACTACTTACATGGATTAAAGTCAAATATTATTTTGTTCTCTTTTCCAGGTCTGCTGGAACTGGAACATTCCCTGCCAGATTTTGTCACCCAGCCCAGAATTAAGGCTCCCAAGCCTAAGACGGTCACCAAGGCAGGATTTGTGAAGAGAAAGTACAGGCAGGAGAACCAGCTGAGACAAGTCCATGAGGTAGGAGATGAACTGAAGATTCTGAGAATCTTTTTAAATCTTTAGATTCTGAGAATCTTTAGATAAAAGATACATGTTTAATAATCATATAGCAGTGATTGCGAAAGTTGTCGGACCACGGCCATATGCCGGCAAAAGTTCTGTGGGCTGGAAAACCCTTTTAACTCATCGGCCCACATGTCCGACGGACTAAAGTCAGTTTCTTTAACAGACACCTCGCCTCATATTTGAATTTATCGTAAAGCTCTAAGTACGCACTATTCGCAAGTAAAACTTTAACTTGCGCCATACTGGCGCGTTTTGTAATAAAGGTCTACGTACATTATGATGTCGCTTGAAGTGTGCGTAGCGATGGTGTGAGGGCTGACATGTGACCCGTTTCACAAAAAAATGTATCGAAACTGAAACAACTACAGGTCAATGAAAAACGTACTGCTCAAGACTCTGAAAACAGGCCGCTCAAACTGCTTACGACTGGCCACGCGCGGACCTCTGAGAACACCTAACTACACGTGCTGGGTAAACAAGTATGGCTTCCGTCGGACTGCATGTTGAGTAAACGATAAGTGAAATATTCATCTGCTTTTTAGATGGGTGCTCTTAACTAATTTTAACGGATATTTTAAGTCATATTGCGCCTTTAGCGGTGCTATATGTCAAAATGAGGGACAACATCGTTTTCCATGCGGAAAATCCGCAATGGCACAGTCAGGGTGCAAAACTGTCCATTACAGTATATTCATCTAAACTTTAGTCTTAGATATTGAATAAAAATTCTTTTCAGACTCTGGCCCGTAGCCAGGGATGGTTCAGGGGTTTCAAAAGAACCGCTCTCTTATGCTGACAAAAGGTCCACTCTTGGTAAAATTTGATCTAGGTACATGGCGTTTTTATGGAAAAAGACCCTCCCCCCCTTTTAAAATTGCTGGCTACGGGCCTGCTATGAGAGCAATAGCTTTATTTTACAATAAAAATGGGATTTGTCTACCTTTTCCATGTAGTGCAATTATTTGGCATAGTGCAATTATCAATTCTGAAGATTTTTCCATTAAGTACTGTACAATTTTTCAGACAGAATGTTTATTTTGGAAGATTATTCCACACACTACAATTATTTAGGACTTCAGAGTAGTAGCATTAAGCCTTTTTTCATTGATTTTAATCATATAAAAAAATATTGAAATACAATGAATTTTCTTTAAATAATTCACGGCACACATTTTTAAAAAATGGCACACTTTTTTTGACCAAGTGGGCCAAAATGGCCCGACCAGATTTTGACCCAGGACAATCCCTGCTAACAGACAAGCATTTTTCCAAGAGTGAAAATCTAAAAAACGATACAAAAGTTGAAGCTCCACTTCACTATGACTTATGTTTTAATTTAAGTCAAAAATTGGAATAAAATTTACAAAGGATACATGATCTTGTGTTAAAAGATTAGAAATTAAGATAGGCAACCCAGATGTAAAAAGGATAAAACTTAAATGCCAGAAAGCAACCAAAATGAAAGACGTTTAAACTTAAACCTTTAAACATCCTATTACATCTGGCCTGAAAATTAAAAAGCAACGATTTAAAATGCCAGACAATAATATTCATCAAAAATGAAGTGAAAATATACAGCTTGATTATTTTGTTGTGGGCCGGTAAAAAAGGTGTGGGCTGACAAAATTTAATTTGCTCCAGCCCACATGTCTGGTAAGTTTTCAATCTCTTTCGCAATCACTGATATAGTCATAGGTGGATTGGCTTGGTGGTGGTAGAGGTTTGGGGAAGCTAATGCTGAGCTGTATACTGGATGGTAAAACTGAACAGGCATCTGTTCTAATATTTAGTTCATATTTTCCTTTTTTGAAAATAAATTTACTTTGCAAAGTTGATAATGAGGGACAGCATTTTCATTCTTCCATAAAAAATTTCATGATAAGTAATGATAATTACAACAAATTGATGACAAAACTGAAAAAAATGAAATGAAAATTGGAAAAAAAAATTTTTCCAGCAACTGAAGGAGGAAAAGACCCGAGGAGAGGAGCCACCCAAACCACTCCGCTTCCTCCAGAAGATAGAGAAGCCCATCCCACGCCCACCCACACCCACCGTGGAGACACCCCCTGAGGAAGAGGAAGAGAGAGAACTGGCAGTTATCTATCTACAGCAGATCATCAGAGGCAGGGCAACACAGAACATGGTAAGACTTTGTGGATTAATATTATCAGGAGTCTCGGGCTTAAATCACTCACTCCACAGAAAATGGCAGTTATTTAAACTGACCCAATAAGATTTTGTAAATTTATTTAGCAAGTGACTGCTTTTATGCTAAAGGTCAATAGATTATTATATTCTGGTATCCAAAAGGACCAACAGGCTGTTTTTGACAAAGATTGTAATTATAGTGATAAATATGCCAGGCCCGTAGCCAGCAATTTCAAAAGGGGGGGTTCTTTTTCTGAAAAAGTGGACCTTTTTCCATAAAAACTTCATGTACCTAGATCAAATTTTACCCAAAATGGACCTTTCCCGGCAAAAGGGGCGGTTCTTTCGAAGAAATTACTACTCTTTCTAAGTTGGAAATTACTACTTACTTGCAGACTACATAACAACTTTGTAGTTGGTTTGATCAATTTTCTTAGTCATCCTTCATTAAGAAGAAGAGGTGTAATCTTTTGAGTAATACTGATGTAGTAAACAGATGACTATTGCAAATTTAAGCTTCTTTTCAGGATCATTTTCTGCACAGCTTAGTGGATTCATTGTTTTTCTTCCAGATGTTTGAAGGCAAGGAGAAACGTATGGAGCTGATCAAGGAGCTAAGAAGCACACATGCCCTGCAGGAGGCTGAGCAATCCCTAAAGAAGGCTGAGAAACAACAGACACTGGCCATGCAGAGACAGCGCAGGCTTCATGAACATAGGGTAAGTTACTGCAATTTGCAACATTTACAGACGGACCAGTAAAATTTGAGAAATTTGTTCGATTTCTGGTCATTGATGTTGCTTCAGGCAAGGGTTTATAGAAAATTCCGACAAAAAAGGTTTCTAGAAAATTGTGGCTCAGAGGGCCAGTTGACATAAGAATGTTAATATCATACATTTTTCCTGTGGCAATTTCTGCATATTTATGTGACCTGCTATTATTAATGTTTTTAAATTATTGTACAGTAACTGGAAAATTAATCTGGATTGTAAATGGCGCATTATGCATTTTGAAATTAAGACTAACAGAAATATTGATGTTGTGTTTACATACAAAAACAGCAATGGCAAGGGATTTAAGACAGGAAATAGTCATTTCATTTTAAAAACACAGAGGTAGAAGTTTTAGATGTTTTGATACTTTTCTCATGAATATCGGGGAATTTTTCACATTCACAGGAGTCATACATTGATGAATCCCTCAGCAACATGGAAGCCAACAGTATTGGCGATATGCTGGATTTCCTTGGCAAGGAGCTGATACGCCTCCAGGAAGAGAGGAGAGTCCATGCCTTCTCCATGCTGGCTGAGAGACGTAGGAGAATCAGGGAGGCCGAGGAGTCGGGACGCAGACAGGTGGAGGAGAGGAGGAGACGGGAGGAGGATGAGACATTCAAACAGGTACTTGTGTGTGTCAGAGATATACCAGTACAGACAGATATGTGCAGAAGTCTGCCAACAAAATCACAATGGTAATTGTAATGGTGTTTATTCACCCAATGAAATATTTATAGAGTGCACATTTTTACTATTAAGAGTTATAATATTTGTAGCTGTGCCATGTGTAGAAACTGAATTCGATGAACTGATATTTGTTGCAGCTAGGTTTAAGATTTAAAAAATAATTTTAGAGTTTAAAAGTATGTCATATGGATATTATCAGTTAGTGCCTGCACTTTTTATTAATGTTTAAATTGTCCTCTATGGTATGACAGTAAACCTGTCATCTTATTATTATATTTATTATTATCATAGTAAACTGCTCTAGTAATTCATGTTTATATTGTTCAGTCAGTAACAACTGTTACAGTAAAAGAGAAATCCTCCTTTCATATTATTTTATTATTACCACTGTTATTGTTGTTGTTGTTGTTATCATCATAGTAAACACCCTTCCTGTTCCCTCCAGGTTGTAAAGACCCACCAGTGTACAGTGGACACATACCTGGAAAACGTCATCCTCAGCTCCATTGATGCCACGGCAGACCATCAGGCCAGGCAGGAGATCAGGCAGATGGCCGACCAGATCAATGATATTGCTTACGAAATTGAGACCAGGTAATTATTGATGCCCGATAAGGTGGCTGAAAAATACTATTTGAAGGAAAATTTGATATAACAGTTTAAAATCCTTTTAGTCCTTCTAATTCCTTTTAAATGGAAGTTGAAATGCTATCTGACTTTTCTGGTGTGTAGTATTTTGGAATAGGTGAGGACAATTTTGTTTAGAACAGAATAGACCTGAATACTTATTATTTTTCAATGCCATTAATGCATATTGAATTTGGCCATTAACATAAAGTATTCAAAATGAAGACTGAGATATGAAGTAAAACTATGACTATGAAGACTGAGTGTCAACCTGTTCAATTACAGCCGCACCAGACTCCAGTCTGAGGAGATTGCTGCAGAACTTGTACACAGCTTCCTGCTGCCAGAGGTCCAGAAACAGAACATGAGGGAAAAAGGTATGGTTTTTACAAAATAATTTCAAATGCCTCTCTTTGTTGTAATATTTTATTCTTTTGTGATGTAACAATTTCAGACATTCACAACAATGTTCTGTCTGACTCAAAATAAGGTGTCTTTTTGCAATTTTGTTACTAACATTTTTCGAAGGGGTGGGGGGGGAGGGTTATGACCATAAGAACAGTTGATTGAATTTTTAAGAACAGCTTAATGAACAACCTGTCTCTTTAAAAGGGATAATATCAAATTTAAAACATGTCTTAAAAACTGAAATCAAAGTTTTATTTTATTTTAATTATCAACAAAAAAAAAATGTGCTTGTGTAAAGTTGACAATTTCTTTTCATTAATCACCAGTTAAAAGACAGCAGAGGAAATACTTGCTGGCAGCACACAAGGAAATACACAGGGATTCGGAAGACATCATCAAATTATTCCCCAAACAAACACCAGCAGCTAGTCGTGAGCCAACTACCACCTCACAGGGGGCAGCACCAGCACAGAAATCACCCACGCCAAGGACGTCACAAGATGGCCGCCCACCCTCTGGAAAGTCGAAGTCAAGGTCAGGTTCAAGGCCAAGCTCAAGACCTACTTCTGCTGCATCTGGGAGGAAGGTGTGTGTTCTGTTTTAGTGTTCATTAAATATTTTTATAAGAATATTAATTGACATTGGAAATTGCAACCCATAGCAAGAAATTTTATAGGATTGTAGTAAAAAGATTCTGCTTACCAAGGTAGATTAAGATATAATTATCAGTTCTTAACAATAGATTCACTATGAATCTTAAATCATTGTAAAGGCACAGTGACATTTATGGAATGTGTCATAGAATAAGGACCATAATAATATAATAATAATATAGTATAATTATTATTAAAATCCCTAGAGGCTTTTAGCACATATTGACTTGAATTACCGTAAGTATATTTATTTTTATTTATTATTTTGATTTATGTTTTCAGACTCCCAAAAAACAGGATTCTAAGGAAGATTTGGGAGGTTTGGTGGTGGAGGGAAAATCTTCATCTCGGCCAGGGTCGAAAGATAAGGTATGTGTGTGTACAAGATTAATTTCAGTATTATTATCATGTAGTGTTTTAATTTGTTTCAAAATATAATCTGTATGTTAATTGGCTTTTTGTGTAATAGTGATGAAAAATGATTTTTATGAATCACTGGTACCTTTTTCATAACATAATTTTGATGTTTTTGGATGGTATTCTGATATTTTTTAAAATATCTATATATTAATTTTTTTATTCATTTATTTACTTTTCAGTGAAAGGAATAGGACTTCAAGTGATTGCAGTTAAAGGAATCATTCACATTTGCTTGGAACTGTCTGTGATAAATATGGAAAATTGGGAATAAAATTAAAATAGATTCAGTCCTCAAGCTGCTCAACCTTTACCATGCCAGATTGCATTAGAAATATCCGTCCAAGCAAGAAAGGTTTTATAATGTTTCTACAGTTATTGATATGTTACCTGGAAGTATTTGGAATTGTGACCTACAAGGTTAACCACAGGAATAACTGGAAGAGTTTAAGCACATGTTCTCCCTTAAAAAGAAAGCTATTTTTTTTACTTGATATAACTCAATAACAATACTGCTTCAGTTTTGATTGTATTCAAAATGATAACATAGAAATATGCCAGAACAGGACATTTCAGGAACTCTACTTCAAGTAACATTAATTTTTTGCTGTACACATTTGATGGGGTCAAATGGAATTATATTATTGCTTTTATGAAGACTTTCACATTTCATTTGAAATATGTGAAAAAAAAATAATAACCGTCCTTGTTACATGTACAGCTGGTCTAAGTCTGTATATATATGTATGCATTTTAATCATTGTGAATTGTATATTCCCATTGTCCATTTAAATATAATAAAATAATGTCAGAATAATTTGGTCTTCCTTCATTTCAAAATACAAGATATATTCATCGTTTTACCACAACTTTGCTTAATTCACTTGTCCAAATTACAATCACCATGTACCATTAAAAAACAAGATAGTAACACAACATTTTGAAAAGGTTTTAATTAATGCATTTATTGAAGTGTCCTTTTTTCTTTCAAGTAAAAGGATGGTATAAAACATTTTATATTTCTTTTATATGAAAAAATATCTCTATAACAGCTCTTCAAAAAAAAAAAAAAAAAAAAAACAAATGCCCCACAAGCACTGGATAATATACAGACCAATATGCTGCCCCCCTGGAAGATTGCCTCAGCATAATATTTAACTACTACCTACCACTACTTCAATACACAAGGCCTCATAAAAATGGTATTTAATGATAGTTTGTTATACCACATTAAGGCTTTCAATGCTATACTCCCTATCACAACTCATTTCCCTTTTTTTATTTTGACCATTTCTATAAGGTTCCATTCACAACAATGGACTAACAGATCATTAATGGAATTGAGACACTTGCGCACGTGCAAGTGCGTCTCGATTTCATGGCCCCGTATCTCGAAATAGAATCGGTTACGGAATCGAGACACTAACGCATGTGCCCAACATAGCGAACCTTTCGAGATACGGAGCCCAGTTCTGTTGGACCACTGTTTTGAATGCGTTCTTAGTTGACTGGTTAAATGCTCAAGGTTTGACCCTGTCATCAGCTCATCACCCCGAGTTTCAGACGCCCCTGGAAATGCACTCCTGCTATCAGCATGCCTGTGTTGTGTCTGGTGTCCACAGCATGCTGACAGAAGAAAAGTGACCTCTGAAACTCAGGGGTGCAGCTCTTGAGTCTCACCTATAAGCTGTTTTGGAATTTTTGAAAGGGAAACCTATCTGGTATGAAAAGACATTAGTGCTATTAACATAAACTGGTTTGGTATAAATGCAATAAATTACTCTAAAATCTACATCATGCAAACAGGCTACACAAGTTACATTTTCACATGAAAAAAAAAAGATTTAAAATGAGATTTAAGAGCTGTAAATCAAAACGGTAAACATAGTAAATGGTGTTCTGAAACCACAAAACAAATAAACAATACAGACACAATCTTCCCACCCTGTCTATATAATACTGATCAATGAGCCTGGGATCTATCCCACCTAGCCCATATTGTAGGATTACAGCAAGGTCTAACAGAAATTCCGCCTGTGACTCAACAATCTGGTACAGATGAGATGATGGTAAACTGAGAAATCTTTAAGTAATAACTGCTAACAAAATAGTTCTACTCGATATCCAGCCTAATTAACACTAAAACAGTTTGTGCCATCACACCTTCTGCAGGGAGACCCCATTGCGCTTCAAACATTTTACAAAATGTTAAGCCTTAGGCCATTTATATATTTTTGTCCATTATATTTTTAACCTGAAAATTAATCCCCTTTTCATACCATTGTAGTTACATAGCAGGCTTGTCTTTCACTGCCAACCGGCAAAATAAATTTCTCCATCCCAGTCTAATAATGTATGATCAGCTTGTTTACCAAAATATCAAAACTTAAAACATTGCAAAGTACTATTACATAATTAAGAATACAAAAGCTCCCTTTTTCACTAAGGGCCTCAATACACCCTATAACTGATTAAACAAACAAAAATCAATCCCCTCACTTTATAATCCACCATGTAGTTAAAAAAAGATTATAAAATTGTGACCACCCCATTTCGCATATCAAATAATGATTTCCTCTGAGTTTTTAGCATAAACCCTCCGATTCACAATTCATTCAACCATGCACCAACAGATGTGTCTCCATATTATTTTTACTTCTAAAACACAGTGTTAAATTAAGTTGAGACTTGTAGCACCTACGAAGTTTGAAGCTTTGACGTGAGACTGGTTATAGTTGCCTTTGGTAATCTATTCAGTACAGCTGGTCTTCTTTGGATACACAGTGTATAGTGGTTGGAACATAGGTCGCATTCACAACAGCAGACTAACTAGTTCGCAGATCAAATACAGCGACCACCCTAAAAACCCCTTATCCCCTAATAGACACTGTATATATTCCCTGCGGGGATTATGCAACAAGTATTCAAGTGGGTCAGCCATATTCGATCCCCTGACTAGTTAGTATGCCGTTGTGAATGCGGCCATATTCATCTTAAGCTAGTTTACAAACTTTCTGCTGAGCACCATTGTGATGGTTTTAAGCTGGAAGATGACCAGCAATAAAGAACTAAAACAGGTCTATATGTATATATATAATTTACAGTTTTTCTACCTCTAAATATATTTGTACACTGCAACTCTCAATGTCACAATTCTAACGTGTGCTGTGACACAAATCTACATGTAGCAGTGGGTCTTTTTTGATTCATCCACTTCTTTCATACAAACACTATACATTGCATAGACTGATGTGGTGGGATCCGAGGTACCGATGACATCCAGGTGATTTTGTTAAAATTTCCAGGAAATATTTCACAGATGCAGATTACCGTCATACAACATGATCCTTGCACAGTGTATCACATGATTTTACAACCCAGTATATAATATTTGCTTTACAATATTCCTTCTCCAATTCTGTCCATAGGCAAGATGACCTAGTATACAACACATGAAAATCTTTGTCTCAGTACAATTTTCTTCCTCTTCCACTTACTAAAGAATTCTAGTTCTTAGGTTCATAGGCACTAAAGCCAGATACCAAATAATTCTTCCTTACTTGGTCACCTCCTCAAGAAAGCCTTTAGATGACCCACTAGGTCCCAATGAACACTGAGCACTATTATCTACCTTCCAAATCTTTCAAAGGCACAAAATCATCTTCATTGAAGATCTTATCTTTTCAAATCACAGCCATCCATATAAAAGTCTTCCAAGACTACATCCAACATGTCTTGTATGATTCTCTGGTTTTTCAGGTATTTACTATAACCAGGTATCACCCATATCTTTTTCCCCCAACTTCATTTTCCTCCTCAGTCATCCCCGACCAAGTCTGAATCATCGTCACTATTCTCCATTCCCAGGTCGCTACTCTGTAACGCCCCTTCCTCCTCATTGTCTTTCTCGTCCTGTTCCCCGTTCTGGACCATGAGAGTGGGGCTGTTGGCACCCGTAGGCTGTGCCTCACTTAACATGGGGTTCACGTGAGACGTCTGTAACGCTGAGGTCTGCAGAGCTTCCAGAGTGACTGCCTGGGTGCTGATGAGCTGACCGTCTGATGAGAAGTCTGAAATGTGAAAGAGGCTGTTACTGCAAGTGATATGTTGTATTAAGACCAGGACACATAAAATTCCATCAACACAGAAACCACTCTGCATTATAAGGATACTATGATGGGGAAAAAAAACCCAATAAATACAAAAAGTAAGTTTCAGAATAGCACAGATAACTCACATTTTTCAAAAGGAAAAAGCTTTCTAAAATAACCAGTCAAAAATTTTTAATAAGCATCTGGCCAATTTTAAGCAGAAATTGGCTGGAGAGTGTTTTTATTTTCTTTACCCATGCCCACTGAAGCTGCTAGAGGGGTAACTGACTTTAGTGCACGCTTAAACTAAAAACAATTTAGCAAGAAACCCCTTGGAGACAGATCAATCCTGCTGGTACAAAAGGGTATGGGAATGGTCCCTAGGTCATAACAGCCAGTTAGGCCGCTTAAACTGAATGCAATTTAGCGAGTATCCCCTCAGAGTTAGAACAATCCTGCTAGTACAAAACAGGTTTATGGGAACCCAGTCCTAGATATATTTAGCTATGTGGAGGTCAGAGTTCCCACTTACAAGGTACGACCGTGATGGTACCCGGGGTTGGACCAGCTGTGCTCCCAGTACTGGTCTGCTGCTGTTGTTGTTGTTGCTGTTGTTGTAATGAGGACACTTGCTGTGGTTGAGGCTGAAGATTTGCTATGCTATCTGGCCAGAACCGCTGGACAGGGCGGTTGTTCTGAGGCTTGTTTTTCTTGGCTTTGCTACCCTCTGGGTTGGAGGCATCCAACATGGGTTGAAGTATCCGTCTTCTGGCATTGATAAACCTATGAACAAAGCACCAAAACAAGCCATATACAGAAGTGAAAATTAAATTTCACAAACAGTAAAACAACCATACTTGAAATTTAAAGGATTTACTTACAGCAGGCATCCCCTTCCCCCATCAAAAAAAAAAAAAAAAAATATATATATATATATATATATATATATATATATATATATATATATATATATATATATATATATATGTGTGTGCGTGCGTGAATGCGTATGTATATATATAAATACTCAGTATATATGATCGCATTATGCCAATAAATGAATCCAGACGAATTCAGAAGGCAATATGGTCCAAGCAGGTTTATCTCCTGCTTCAATTATTATATTAAAGAAATAATTACTGAATTTTCTTCTCAATCTCCATTATCATCCTAAGTCCACTCACCAGTTATTAACTTGCAGTAAAGTGAGATTTGTTTGTCCTGCTATCTGCCTTTTTTCATCTTCAGTGGGATATGGATGCTAAAAGATAACAAAGCAATTTGCACATGAAACTAAATAGCAATCATGAGAGTATGCAATACAAAACTGAACCTGTATGTTGTGGAGGGGACTTAACAGATACATTTTGAAGCATAATATTATTCATGTTCCTTATATTACATACTTAAATAGTGGAGACTTTTAACATAACCTCTGCAGGGACGGTATATGAGACGTACTTGATACAGCATTAACAATCAGATAAATTTCTTGGCTTTTTAAAAAACTGGAATCAGCCTCATTTTCTGATTAAGATGTCCAGTTAGACATCGAAATATTGAGGTAAACTGTTTCAGTATTAAGCTGATCTAAGAAAGGTTATTTTATTCTTATAACATTACAGAGCTGATGAAATTCTTCTTTAAGACTACATTTTTGGTCTTAAAGTTTAGACCCACTTTGGGGCTTAAGTCTGGTGGTTAGTTCCTTGGCTTAGTTGACTAGGATTCCAGTGAAACTGCTGTTACATTGCACCTGATTGGGTAAGTTGTGCCCATGTGACCATGTAACCTTGGTAATAAGTTCCCAGCCAGTAAACCCGACTTTTTTTTTTTTTTTTTTTTTTGTGAAACCAGGGCCAGGGGGCTAAAAACACTTAGACACAGACTAACCACTATATGCTGAAACAGCCAAGACTTCATCACTTGTGTGGCCTGTTTTGGCAGCACGCCTCTCTTGGCCTTTTTCTTGGCTGAATCTTCATCTTCGGACGGAGACAAGGGCATGGAAGGCGTGGAAGGGTGGGGACTAGTTACTGGAAATAAAGATTAAAATCAATATTTCAGAACATGCAAAAAAATTCCAGATGATTACAGTTCACTGTTAATGAGGATCCAGGAGAATGGTATACACAGGTATGAGACTGCCATTTAGTGAAAAATCTGGAAAATAGGGCACGAGGTCTACGGGGCTCCCAAAAAATGAGAAGTGTGCTTTTAGTTGGAAATATCCCAATTCTGTATACATTTAGATCCATTCTACTTCAGTATACAATCATGAGTTATAATAAAATATCAGACATATTTCAGAAAATAGCTTATGATTTATCTAAGGTTAAGTTAGACTAAAATTTTGGTTTAATAGTTTAGGGACAGATTTTGATATGTAAATTTGGCTTCTGGCGTCGATACTAGTTTATGTGCATGACACTAGTGTCAGTACTGTACCTGTTTGTGTGCGTGACACTGGAGTACTGACGGTGGGGACACCTATCTGTGACAGTGGTGTGCTGCCGTGTATCACTGAGGCCACCTGTGGCTGCACTGCTGTCTGGATCTGAAACAAAAGGTTCTCATGTCAAATTAAGCTAGCTCGACTGCTTCAAAGCCATAGCAGAAATGAATAGCTCTGTCAAGAAGACTACTGTAAACCTTAAAGTACATGAACAGACTCAAAACTTGTTTGTATGTGTACTTTTTGGCATGCATGTCAGACTCTGCATTTGTGCTTTCAAGCTAGATTGTTTGTGTGCCTTTGTGTGTGTGTGTGTGTGTATGCATATGTGTGCATGTGATTACATTTGTGTGTGTGTGTTTGTGTGTGTGTGCATGTGTGTGTGTGTGTGTGTAAACCCACAAGGGCACCCTCACCTGTATCGGCTGTGCCACAATTCCCTGTGGTGTCTGCACCATCTGGTACACGGTTCCTCCAGACACAATCTGTCCCGGGTTTAGAGCCACCGCGGCTTGCTGGACACCTCCAGCATTCTGTAGCACAACTGTGCTCCCCCCTACTGTGGTAACCCCAGATGACACCCCAGGGCTACCCTGAGAGAGCCCCTGGTGGGGGGAGTCAAAACTATCATCTAAACTATCCCCACTGGAACTCTCTGTCCTTAGTATGTTTTCACTCTGGAGTTTTCCTTTCAGGCAGGCGATGTATCTGTTACAGAAATCCTTGCACAGTTCATTTACTTTTTCAAGTTCCAGTAGATGAATCCTTAACACTTGTATAGATTTCACCATCTGGAAGTAAAAAAGATATGAAAGAGGTTTTATAATATATAATTAAGCAGTAATATTTAGACTCTGAAAAAAATTATACACAGGTGCTTAATCAATAGTCTGCTGCTATGTTATAGGCACAATTCAATGAAAGAAAATTGTTTTACAGAACTGAGATACATATAATTACTTCTTTAAACTTAAAACAGGCATTTATCACCTCTATATCAGCAAAATAAAACACACACACTCCTATTCTCTCCTAAACAAGGACAAACACTTTTTCCCTCTCACTCACATTCTCTCTCTCTCTCTCTCTCTCTCTCTCTCTCTCTCTCTCTCTCTCACACACACACACACACACACACACACACACTGACCAGGTTATCTAGCTCGGAGTCATCACTGAAGAATGGCTTGTTGTCCCTCTCCTGCTGCTGGACAAAGGCCTGGATGTCCACATTGAAGCCGTCCGCCGTGGGGCACTCTGGGGTCTGGGTGGCCTTCTCACACTTCTCAAATAACAAGGCTAACAGGGGGAAAAGGGGGTGCCTGGAAGGAGGAAAATAGCACATAAATTCTTCACAATTTCATGTAGCATGGGGCAGAAGACGAAATGACAGAAAATGTAGCATTATTAAAACTGTTAGGTCTTGGCTTTTAGTGTTTAGAAGTTAAATGATTCTATAGATTGACAAATGTTTTGCATTTTATTTTCACATCCTTTGTATGTACTGTACATATACTATGTTACAGAATGAAACTACATTTCTTATCATTTTCCATTCCAACTACTGAGTAAATGTCACAGGGACAGGAGCGATTACTGTGGAGCTCCTGACATATCTATTATATTTTTATATTCAGATGTACATGTTGATATTTTAAATACAATTTATAATGTATCAAAGTATTCATGCTTTTGAATGTTCATCTAACAATATGAACTCAACACACAGCTGCTTTAGTTTCAGAACTTACTTATAGATGGCCTTCTTGTCATTCTCTAAGGCAGCTTCAGCCTCTTGGAGTTGTACTGATGTAATGGCCTGACCTGTGAACTGGGCCACACTGAAAACATATAGAACCATATATGGGTCAAAACACGGTATTTGAAATGTCTCTGACGGGACATTTTAGAGACAATTTTAAAAATTACAGTTGGTAAACGATCCACATGGTTACTTTTAATTACATTTTTATTTAGCTGGACCATAAAGGATTATGTAAAACAAGCAGCTAATTTGTACTGAAATTAATGTGGGAATGACAATCACTTAAAGGTCTGTCTCTGACGGGACATTTTTGACCCCTGTATTTTTTTACTAAAACTCCAATGCAAAATTCTCTTTGAAATTTCATTTAATCAAGACTTTTGTGATACATATTGCAAGGTACAAGTCTTGGGAAGCAATTAATGCACAAACAGGCCAGTTTTGTTTACTTTCCTTGGCAGCATGGGCTGTTAAGTGTAAAAAGTCACTGTCTCTGATGGGACACCTTTGGGCACTATTGAAAAATCTTAGAAAAGAGGTTTAAAAAGCCACATTTTTGTATCTAATGAATCTTACTTGATGGTTATTGCAAAATAGCATTTCTGTACATTAGAAAAATCACCAGATGCAATATGTTTAGAATATTAATTAATTATCATGACACAGCGATAAGGCACAGTATAATTTTCACGTAATCCACTGTCCATTACTCCTATTTCTCAATATCAATCAACATTTTCCATGATAGTTCACATGATAAATTCTGTTTTTCAATTAGTCTTAGAACACATATCTTTTCTGCACTTTAGAGATTTTTTTCAACCAGTCACATTAACAGGTGATGGAAACAAGTAAAGTCCACGAGTGTCTATGCTAGGCATTGGAAGGACTTCCTTTGCATCTTTTATGGGAATCCATGCTTTGTTTTCTGTGGCAGGGAACACAGTTTCTTTTCCCAGAACTGACTTCCACTTCGCCATCTTCAGTGTCATGGGTGACCTAACCTAAGAACTGTTTTACTCCTTTCCTGGCAGCAAACTCCGCAATGACAAAATCTCCCTGGTGAGACTGAGCTGTGCCTTGACTGACATTGTCATAGTGCGGATGTGCAGGCAAATCAAAGTCCCCAGTCATATGAATAAGTTTAGCATATTAAGAGGGTTGCTGGTACAAAGAATTGGTTGACACAAGAACATGTCCACGGGGCTAGGGCTGGGGCTGAAGCTGTTGGAAGTGTTGAATTCCTGGAACAGATGGACAGTTTTCCCAGCGACTGCTGATGGGTGTGGTAGCTGCTACAATATCTGCTGCAGACAGGTACATTATGTTGACATTGGGGCATTCTTAGCCAGCCAAATAGAATTGATAAGGTGTATATACAACCATTTTTCTCTGGAGCACTGCTCTCCAAACCTGATGTTTCATTTCCCCTACGATCCCATCCACTGGTTCTTTGCCATGGGCAGTGGTATAAAAAGTACCACTGCGCTTCCATACCAAAATCTGTTTCATGATAGTACCATGTTTAGACAGTAAAAACCAACTTTTGAATTGACTGGGGGTTCCGGCTCCGTCTGACCAGTAATGGACTTTGCTGAATGATTGCTGGTGTTGGAGGTCTTTGAGAATGGCCTTATTACAAGTGAAGACAGACTGTTTGTTATGGTGCAGATCATCAGATACCACAACATATGGTTGGAGCTGGAGGTCTCCTTCAGACTCTGTTCTAAATCATGCACATGCAGTGAACAGAATGACCTGCTCACAGTTCTAGTGCTCTGACATGATCTTTGACGGCACATGTCAACACCTAATCACTGACAGTCAACCTAGCTAATAATCAGTAATAGTTAATGAATTACCCAGTAATGATCAGTTGCAAAAGAAAAACAAGAAATGTAACACACCAGAACACTTGAAAATGATTCAATTGAAGATGTAAAACCTTGTGTTTCACATCTGTCAGAAAATGTCCCATCAGAGACAGAAAATGTCCCGTCAGAGACAATGATAAAATGTGGCAATAAATTCACTGTCAATTGTTTTAATTTTGTAATTTTTAGCTATAATCATTACTTATCATTATTTAAAAGAGGATTTTAAGTTTCATTTATACAACCTACCAGATGTAGAAAATATGAAAACTTTTCGAAGTCAAATGTCTCTGACGGGACACACCACTCCTAGTGCTAAATAATTTTTTACTCAAAATAAGTGATATGTGGCAGTTTTCTATGTTGAACTATTACTTCTGATTAGTTTAACATATTTGGTTGATATAAACTTGAAAAAACAACCTAATATCTGACTCAGGCCAATATGACCATGTGTCCCGTCAGAGACAATTTTTTTTTCCTTTTTGTTTCCCAGTGGCTCACAGAAAAAGTACTGGGAGTATATCAATGAAACTTACATTATCTGAAAATTTGATTTGTTTTCTACAAAAATGTAAAAATTTTAAATTTCAATGAAACAAAAAAAATTTTGACACCCATGGCACCGTTACCGTGTTTTGACCCATATATATATATATATATATATATATATATATATACAAAAAATTCTTCCAGCAGGTTACATTCCTTGAAATTGCAGTTGCTGTTTGACAACTTAAACTTTGGGCTTGTTCAGAGATTTACTGGTAATTAATGGTGAGGTCTGAATGTTTGAGGGCAACTGAAATCTCAGTGAGCAGGTGACCGTTTATGTCTAACATTATCAGACATAAAAAAACTTTCTGGAGATTTAGCAACACAGAAAATACTTCATCAGCTGGGAGTCCAGGGCTGCCTTAGGTCCCATCGGATGAATTAAAACAGTTCTGAATACCATGATCCTGTAGAAAAAGCTCATATCTGCCATCTCATTTTTAAAACATACGTGCACTTTAGATTGAATTATTAACCAGTAAACCTTTGAGCATGTTAACCTTCAAATGTTCATAAAACAAAAATGACAAACTTTTAAACATATTGCCCATTGTACTGTTTTCACATACACCTTACTAGTAATTATGCTTCGTTCAGTCCGTGAGGAACATAACCACTGACCCCAAAACACACATCAGTAAAATTGGAGCTGTTCCACCAAAATCATGTAAATTTATTCAGTTAAACATCCACTGTTCAGGCATTAGTCAGGTAAACTAATCATTAAGGTGGCCTATAGAAGGACCAGTAGGATGAAAAGTTTTTTCCTTGCACCAATTGCTGTTTACCACAAGAAAGTCCCACCTGTGAGCAGCCGCCTCTCCCTGTGCCTGGGCCACTGCTGCTGCTGTACTGACATGAGCCACATGATCTGCTGGGACCAGGTGAACCCCAGGGTACCCTGTCACTGGAATCCCCTGGGTGGCCAGGATGGGGACCACACCCGCGGGGTGGGACATGGCCATCATTTAAGGGCAAGGGACCTCCACCTGGGCCATAACTGGAAAGGAAATCAATGTGCATTATCTATTCATTCTTCAGTTTCAAAATGTTACATGGCATGGTTATATTCATATAATAGCAAGGTACATATTATATCATGAAGCCTTTTGGAAATAGCAATTACTAGTGAAATCTTGTCCCAGCTAGGTATTAATACCCCACCTGAAATTTTTGAAAAAATAAAAATAGAAAAATAAATAAAAGACCAACAGTACCACAAAGTTCCACATAAAAACAGAAAATCTCAACTTGATCTCTGACCATTTAGTTTTCAATCCAGTGATCTTACCATGTTTGCTTCAAATTAAAGAGACTATATTCTGACACAAGACCTTCCCGACTTTTCTTAGCCATTCCTTTTTTTTATCTACAAATGTATAAAATGGCACACCCTCTTCCTTATAAACAAATTAAATAAAATTACTATCTCTGCCAAAACATCACATTTATATCCGCTAAGTGAAATTGTCAGAATGTATGTTATCAAATCACATTAACATGACATGACATGGTCGTAACTGCTAAAAAATATTAAATAAACCACAAAAATACCTCCTGTATTTTCAATATTTTAAGCTAGGGTGTTGCATTCCAAAAGCTTCACATATCTTGATAAAAACCGGTATAATTTATACTTTCTGCTTCAAAATAACAACATGGGACCAGTCTTTTATAACAGTGCAACACAATATCAAGTGTAAATAAAAATGACAAATTTATATCATCAATTCAAAACTCCAATTAAATCCATTTTCAAAAATAAACAAAAGGAAAAAAACATTTCTTTAAAAAACACATCCCTTTTTGGCCCCTTTATTTGTGAAAAACCACACCATTCCCCTTCCATGCGTCCTACCTATCAATCACAGTAATGTAATACAAGAACAAATGTCCCTTGTCTTGATCAGTAATACCTACTTTTATTATGGAGGGAGGAGCCATGGTATTATTTATTCCTTGCAGCACACGATCAATATGACCTGCCGTAATCTTACTTGACTGACATCTAGTGAATAAAAGCTCAATATATCTAGATCACATGACATCCAGCACCATGGCAACAACACCCATATATGGAATATGACCCGACCTTTCTTAATATGTGCCTCGATGCACCGGATAATGCCTACAATAACTGCATGAACCATCAAAGAAATGTACCAGTATATATAGCGTGAATAGGTCATAGAACAGATAATCATGTTACTGTGATGGCATTTTTAAATGAGCGTCACTGATCTACTATGATTTAATCAAGCTTTATTTTTATAAATTCATGATTTTATACACACATCTAACAAGTTGAACTGCATGCAGTCAGCCACACTAAGAAACTTACGAAAACTTGGGGCAAACCGAGCAGTCACGACTGTTTATATCTTTATTTTACAACTCTCAGGAAAAAAGAAAATAAAAACATTTTCATATTAATCACGTAATAATTAGTCAATCTAAGTCTGGTTTCAATAAAACTCAACAAACAAATACATGAAGATATTCCTATATTTTATGAAAAATTACTGTCATTACCCAAACCTTTATTCCCAAAGCAAATATTCGTTTATAAGCACGTTGGCCACTATCTCAGTTGCCGTACTCTCTGCATACTACAACCGATGAAAATAACTATTATCAACAACAGCAGTATCTATCACATAAACTTAATATCAAATATATGAAAACAAAGATAAAAAAACGGTATATGAACAACTTAATAGCAGCAAGATACGGAACAAAACGCCCCACACGTAAGGTCAACGGGAAGTCCCCGTGATATGGCAGTAAAGCACGTGCTACGTAGAGCCCTTTGTCATCATATCAGTGGCCAAGTCACTCACAGGCTGCGGGCCCACCCTCTAATCAAAGGGGTTTGGCCTAGATGAAAAATAAATGTATAAACGGGCTGTTCTACATTTCTGACGGCTGCTATGTAATATGTTACTAACAGCATGTCGAGAACATGCAGGGCTTTGTTTTTGTTTAGCTTTTGTAGGAAATGTGAAATGTGTACATAACAGGACTCGTAATTTTCTGCTGCTGAACATATATTGTTTGCAATAATATCGTAGACCTAATGGATTGTAAAACCTATGCACGACGTTTGGCGTAACTATAGCCTGTTCTTAATTATGATTACGACCTAAACATAATAGACGAGTCACATACACTTTTTTTTTATCTTGCAGTTAACATTAACAACGAAGGCAAAACGCAAACAACGTGATTAGTCGGAGTCCAATTTAAAGTAACGTTTAAGTAAAACAGTAACGTTTTCATAGCACACACTTACAAGCATTTAAGTGCTAGTATATAAGCAACCACATGTGTTACATTACTAAAATATTTATGAAAAACGCATTATCATACGTTGTGCTGGAACATGTATCTCAAATCTACAAATTTATTGCAATCATTTATCAGTATGATAAATATAAAGAACAAAGAAACTATTTCCAGTGTGGAAAGCATTTCCTGGCCAACCAAATCGACCGTATGTTGTGAATTTCACTCATAAGCGAGCCCACACGGCCAATATGAACAGCAGTCGATCCCTCTGAATGGCACGCTGAATAACCATCCGTCACTCTTTGTTCACACATCAAACCTAAATCCCTCCGAAATCTCGCACCTCCTCCATTCAATCAACGAACACATGACCCAATAATCTTTCATTCTACGGTCTAATTGCAACATCACAAGGTACCGCCCCGATTGCCCAATTATCGTGAAATGTAAATAAGTTGTCTGTGTAATTCTTTATGGTCATAGCTGTCCTATGAGTGACAACCTTACC
Organism: Lingula anatina; assembly: GCF_051362555.1. Taxonomy (NCBI): domain Eukaryota; kingdom Metazoa; phylum Brachiopoda; class Lingulata; order Lingulida; family Lingulidae; genus Lingula; species Lingula anatina. Next base: position 7,369,527 of record NC_141773.1, read on the forward strand.
TGAAATAGACACTGTCAATCTGCGTCAAAATGGCGGACGTCAATTATGTCTTGACCCACCCCGTTCTTGATCACGTGACCTGAAAGATGACGTCATTTGACCCGTCAAAGCAAACTGAGAGCGAGGCTGAAGGGGGAATCCCTTAAGAAATTTGTTGAAAACTATGCGGCATTCCTCAGAGTTGCAAATTGAATCTGTCTTGGAAATGGAACAAAATTGATTGTACAGTTGCTCCCAAATGTTATAATTATTTTTATTTCTGATTTGAATGTCGACTGTAGTTTCATTCCCGAGCCCTAGAGTATGATATAGACCTAGAAGCTGGTAGGAGACAGGGCAGGCTTGGAGGCACTGAATAGGCTTAGATAGTTTTGAATAGCTGATTTTTTTTTTCGGTTTCTTAGAGAGATTAGATGGAAGTCTGGGGTTTATTTCTAAAAAAAAAAGTATACCTTTATCTACTTTTATTATTTATTTACTTTCTTTTCCTCACATTATTTATCCATCCGATAATTTATTTATTTTTGCAAAATGTAATTTGCTGTTAACTACTTTGGTTAACTTCAAATATATAGTGTGCATTTTCACAAGCGCACTTGTAACCTGTGGTGCAGCTATCATTTCTGACATTTTAGTATTTTCGGGCTTGATAAATTACCTTGTCCCAGAGAAAGGGGCAGTTCGTTCGAACTCTCCGACCCCCCCCCCCCCCCCCCCCCCCCCCCCCCAGCCTACGGGCCTGATAATAATCATGATTAGTCCAATTTCTTGCAAAATACTTGATGGGTTATAAGAAAAAAAGGACTCGAAAAGTAGGGAATATATATCGGTACTGGTTTGTAAAAATAAAGTAAAAAAAAGTAAGAATCACAACTTTTCTGACGTCAGCGATAATAGTCTAGTACTCACCGTCTATAATTGTGTCCCGTAAGAAATCCGAAAATAGTTTATACCACTTTATTGAAAAACCCTTACACTGGACGGTGTCCTTTGTGCGACCATGTTACTGGCATCGCTGTGGTCGTAGAAATGAGGCACAAGCATCGCTTTGGTTGCAGAATGAATGCGTAATTATCGGCCAGTTGTCAGTATTATTTTTTACTCTCAAACATGTACTAGGGACTCATAAAGCGCCTACCAATGTAAAGGGGACTTAATGTTGGTATTACTTTCCCCTCGATTTAAGCTCAAAGAAGGGATAACGCGTGACTCCCTAGGTTGTAAATATCGAAATATGCGCGTGCGAGTGTCCACCATTTAAGACGATAATGAAATTCGATGAATCATCGACGAGAAAAGAGATATGATGGCTCTATCTGTTCACATTGTGTTGTAGTTTTTTAATTAGCTTGGTGCAGGTCTTCATAGCTAAGTTCGACAAATACTAAAGGCGGAAATCCCTTCTGAAGTCCTCAAGTGTATCGCAAAAAAATTGTACTAAGTGATAATTTTTATTTTGTTAATGGGATAGATGCCACGGTTTGTCATCACTGATTAGAGCGATGTGATAAACACTACAATAACGGATCTGCAGAATTTACCGAAAATGTACAGGGGCATGTTTTCCAGGATCATTTGAAGGATGTGAAGCCGACCCTCCCCACCCCTTATTTTGGTATTTTAGAGGGCGAACGACGCCTTTTGATACGGTTAAGATTTATGATTCAGCTAGTCAAAATTCTAATTTCAAGAGGGTGGCAATTTGGTTTGATTTTTCTTTCTCTGAAATCAAATCTGCCACTACTGAAAACAGTAAGTGTGGTCATTGTTGTATTAAAATGTGATGTCTTTATTTCCTGCATTTTATTTTCTTACATTCTCGTGATTACTATCACCTTATTTTATTAAAGAATAAGACAATAGCAAAGACAACATAAAGATTTTCCAGCACTTCGGTCATTGATCCATTTTGTCCAAAATTAACTTAGATCACATGTTTACGGAAGAGGTGTTGTCGCGTGACATGTATTTTGCTGTTTATCTCTCCTCTGACCGACTTCGACTATGTCAGATAAGTTGATCGATCGATCGAGAACAGTGCCTGGGCCATCAATCTTTACAAAGGAAACTACTTATAAATCGATTGCAATCGTCAACGGATCCCGAAGGAAGTCGCATAACAAGCAACAGGTTATAAGATGTAAGTACAATTGCAGTTTTTTAAAGCTTTGGCTGTTGTTTTTTAAAACTTGTAAAGGCAATTTATTTATTTATTTATTTATTTATTTATTTATTTTTGTACTTTGAGCGGTGTGAATGGCACTCCATGCATTTAGATAGCAGCCATGCTTCAGCGCATGAAGTCCGTAACTTCAAAACCACATATATGCATATATATTCTTCATTTTTAGGTTCTTAAATGAAAGATTATTCTAGCTAACAATATCTTTGTTTACAAAAGTATAAAACGCTACTTCGGGCTACAAGATAATCGCGTTTTACGGGATGATGCGGCATTTATCTGAAATAGAAACCAAACTGTGTTAAAAATAACATCAGGCCCTTGCATTACTATGTAGTGCTTACATTTTCAGAGTGTAAATGATGAAATTTAATAAATTTTCCGACACTACTGCCTTCGTTTTTTATAAACGAGCAAACAAACGCGTTACTCTCCCAGCAAAAGCGTCACCTCTGTGTTAAGTGATTCAGAAAATCATGTCATGAACCAGCGTTTTTTTATTCAGCCTCGAAAAGAATTTTTCACAAACTTTTGCCAATTGTGCAACCAAATCAAAAAAGTATGTGGAGTAATGGCGTTCCACATGCGGTGCAAAGTTAATATAAGTTAATAATTGCTTGCAGGGTTATCCATTAGTAATCCATTTCCAAGGGTATGACACACATTCTCAATGAGGTTCTGATCTAGGGATTGAGCTGGCCAGGGGAGATGGAGGTGTCTGGATCTGTTTTGCAAATAATCACTTGTTGCATTATCATTCAGGAACATACCTGGATAGGCATTGTCCACAGAGGTACAGACCCACCAGAAAGTCCCCTTACTTACTCTGCGGGTCGCTGCGGGTTGTTCATACGGCCTGGCGCAGTAACCATGGAAATAACCTTGTCATCCATGCTCTGTTTGGGCCTGTTAACAATAGTACCATGTCCTGCCCCGTCGGATAATTATCGTGTTTTACTTTCTGCTAACAAAAGAGCCTAACCCTAGCTCGCTGAAATAAAGATCGAAGCTGAGCGTGGTCGCAATAAAGTGTTCGTCTAAGCGTTAATTGACCTTTGATGCGCGGTGGTTTCACTGTACTCTGATACGGTGATTTTAAGTATTAGAATTTGCCAACAATGATTTTTATAAGGTAACTTTACCAAAAAGATGCGGTAATGAAAGCAACTTTCGTGTACATTTTAGCTATGAATTGATTGAATTCACATATAAATGAATTTATGAAAGATCAAATAAAACACTACTGATACTTGTACATGTAATATATATTAGGCTTCAAACCGTTATTGCTATATACTTACTATAAAACGATTGAACTTTATCTTTATAGTAGGTCCTGTTATTTTTATTTGCTTTGTTCATGAATGGAATGCATTTTTCCAAGAAGACTTGTCAGTTGTTTGAGTAATAACCATTTGTAGGCCATATCTTTAATATATTTCAGTCTATATTTGCAAACAGGACCTCTCCGATCTACACCCCTAACATTTCTGTCCCTTTGAATTTGTTCATCAACAGTAAACAATCTTCCCATTAACTGCACGCAAAGGTTGTCTGGGGAACTGGACCGTTGTCGAATATCAAAAATTTCTTTATTTGACAAGGCGAAGTGTGGCCGGCCGAAAGACTGACTCCTTGGTTATGCAGCACACAAAGTAGGAAGAATTATAATTAAACACGCCTAAAATATTATCTAAAAAATTAGCCTTAATTTTGATACAAATGTTTCTATCTCGTTGTTTGATATTAACTCTGCACCTCTGTAATTCAAAACGATAAAAAATAGTTAATGTTTACGACCTAAACTCCAAACTTAACAAAAAGCCTTCTTCATACTTAAAATCATCAAAGAAAATTAATTTAAAAAGCTGGATTACAATCTCTCGGGTTAACTTCACTGTTTGGCACGTGTCATCTCACATTAATTTTAAAACAATGTTAAAACAATCAGTTCAGGTTAGCTTTATTCTTGCCGGGTAAACACTGTGATTAAGCTCTGACTATTATATAATCACTACTCTGTGACTGTCGCTCTTCAATCCACAGAATTACCAAAAATTCCTTCTCAGTACCTGGATGCATTGTTCTGCTTTAGGTGCCCATTGGGAAGACATTTCTTACAACCTGTTCCCCAAACCCGTGCGCGTCCATCACTTCTGACAAGGTTGAACCTGCTTTCATCTTAGAACAGTACCATTGCCCAGATGTTTCCTGGTGCCAACGCCAGAGTTCTGTTGTACATGTACGATCTGAATGGACGTGATCGGTGTCTGGCGGTGATCACAATTCTCCTAACAACAAGGCGGTGATCACTATTCTCCTAACAACAACCCTGCCAAAATTACTGCAATTGTGCAGTTGTCTTCTGACGGTTAACTCAGAAACATAATTTGCCCTATTCGTGATTTAAATCTTGTAAGTATTCAGCGTACTTTATATCATAAAACGTTTTTAAGAGGAGGTGTGTTAACGTTCATTCTTCCCTATGTGTGGTTTCCTTCGGTCGGCCTTACCCAGGCAATCCTGGCCATGTGCCTGTTTGGTTATGACATTGTCTAACCCTCTGAAAGCTTCTCATGGAACAACCCAACCTTCTGGCAATCAGCGGTTAAAATTCCCTTCTATATACCCTGAACTGTTTTTCGCCCAGTGTGCAAAGGTCTGATTTTGGGAAAGAAGTGTTTTAATTGCCTTTCTAACATATCACATACAAACCACTATATTCGCGCTGTACAGTATCTTTTACAACAACCTTCGTATCACAGAAAGATATACAAGATTGGCAAGTCATAATTAATACATTACACATTATGCAGATTAAAGTATTTATCCTGTTAACTATTAATAAACAAGCTTTATTAATAATTATTAAGTGGCCTTAAGACACTTGATGGGTTTGATCGCGATATTAAACATTGCACTTACATCGCCAAAGAGAATACAATCAAAACAGTATTCCAAGAGAGAAGATATCCGCCAACGCAACTCAGCATCTATTATTTATCAATTAGTTTATTATTTATATAATTAACTCGATATTTATTAATATAAATTTTTCATTCAACTTCTAAAAGGATTTTTCACAAATTTTTGCTGATTGTGCAACCAACAAATAAGATAACGATAGTAAACTTAATCAAATGCATATTTTAGAATTTTGTACAGTATGCTCTGGATTGAGGGATGTACTTGACGCGTCTGTGCGCGGAGTCAAAATGTTTGGTAACGTTTGTGGAGTAGTATCGTTCCACCTACGGTGCAAAGGTAGTATGAGGTCATTTTTGTTTCCAGGGTTATCAATTAGTAATCCTATTCCGAAGATATCCCACACATTGTCATTGAGTTTCTGATCTAGTGATTGAGCTGACCTTGGGAGAGGGGGGGGGGGGGGGGGGGGGCTGGATCTGGTTTGCAAATGGCCACCTGTTCCATTGGCTTTACATTATGAAACCTAACTGGATAGGCATTGTCCACAGAGGTATTCTCGACAGAATTCTTTAAAATTCCTTTCCAGTGCTAGGATGCATTGCTATGCGTTAAGGTATCCATTGACCAATACCAGCTCGCCCACACCAAAGTAACCAATACAACCCATGCTATGAATTATGCGGGGTGCGCCCCATCGTCCAGAGGTGGAAAATTGGAAAGATACTTCTTACCAGCTGTTTCCCAAACCCTTACGCGTCCATCATTTCTGACAAGGTTAAACCTGCTTTCATCTTAGAACAGTATCATTGCCCAGTTGTTTGCCAGAGTTCTAGATGCTATACGATCTGACTGGACGTGGTCGTTTTTTTTTTTTTTTTTTTTTTTTTTTTTTTTTTTTTTTAAAGAGGAGGCGTGTTTACTTTGTTCTCTAGGTTTTATTTCGCTCGATCAGCCTTACCCAGGCAATCCTGCCCATGTACCTGTTTGGCTATGACATTGTCTAATCCTCTGAAAGTTTCTCATGGAACAACCCAACTTTTAATTGGCGGGCAAAAATACCCTTCTGTAATACCTTTAATTGTTTTTGGCTTAGTTAGCAAGGGTCTGATTTCTTACATACGACATATAACCTACAGCATTCGCGATGTACAGTATCTTTTAACAACAACCTTCGTATCAAAGAAAGATATACAAGATTGGCAAGTCATAATTAATACATTACACATTATGCAGATTAAAGTTTATCTCCTGTTAACTATTAATAAACAAGCTTTAAAGTGGTCTTAAGACACTTGTCGGGTTTGATCGCAAATATAAACCTTCCACTTACAGCGCCAGTGTATTTATTATTATAAAATTTCCATTCAACTTCTAAAAGGATTTTTTTCACAAAATTTTGCTGATTGTGCAACCAACAAATAGGATAATGATAGTAAAATAAATCAAATTCACATTTTAGAATTTTGTACAGTATACTCTGGATTGGAGAATGTACTTGACGCGCTGGTGCGTGGAGTTTAAAAGTTTTGTAACGTTTGCAGAGATGTTGCGTTCTACATATGGTGCAAAGGTAGTGTGAGATAATTTTTGTTTGTTAACGTTCTTTCTTCCCTATGTGTGGTTTCCTTCGGTCGGCCTTACCCAGTCAATCGTGCCCATGTACCTGTTTGGTTATGAAATTGTCAAACCCTGTGAAAGATTCTCATGGAATAAACCAACCTTCTGGCATCTGGCGGGTACAAATTCCCCTCTATAATACCTTTTATTGTTTTTGGCTTAGTGAGCAAGGGTCTGATTTCTTACATATGACATATAACCTACAGCATTCGCGATGTACAGTATCTTTTAACAACAACCGCCGTATCCCAGAAAGATATACAAGATTGGCAAGTCATTATTAATACATTACACATTATGCAGATTAAAGTATATCTCCTGTTAACTATAAATAAACAAGCTTTAAAGTGGCCTTAAGACACTTGTCGGGTTTGATCGCAAATATAAACCTTCCACTTACAGCGCCAAAGCGAATACATTAAAAAAACTGGGAACATCATTCCAAGAGTGAAGACATCCGTCAACGCAACTCAGTGCTTATAAGCATCTATCATTTATCTATTAGTTTATTGATTAATTTATCAACTCAATATTTATGATTCAACTTCTAATAGGATTTTGTTTACAAAATTGTGCTGATTGTGTAACCAACAAACAAGATAATGGTAGTAAAATAAATCAAGTCCACATTTAGAATTTTTTACGGTATACTCTGGATTGGAGGATGTATACTTGACGCGACGGCAAGTGGAGTCAAAAAGTTTTGTAACGTTTGCGGAGTAGTTGCGTATCAAAAAATGGTGCAAAGGTAGTGTGAGATAATTTTTGTTTGTTAACGTTCTTTCTTCCCAATGTGTGGTTTCCTTCGGTCGGCCTTACCCAAGCAATCCTGGCCATGTACCTGTTTGGTTATGATATTATTTTACCCTCTGAAAGCTTCTAATGGAACAACCCAACCTTCTGGCAATCAGCGGTTAAAATTCCCTTCTATATACCCTGAACTGTTTTTCGCCCAGTGTGCAAAGGTCTGATTTTGGGAAAGAAGTGTTTTAATTGCCTTTCTAACATATCACATACAAACCACTATATTCGCGCTGTACAGTATCTTTTACAACAACCTTCGTATCACAGAAAGATATACAAGATTGGCAAGTCATAATTAATACATTACACATTATGCAGATTAAAGTATTTCTCCTGTTAACTATTAATAAACAAGCTTTATTAATAATTATTAAGTGGCCTTAAGACACTTGATGGGTTTGATCGCGATATTAAACATTGCACTTACATCGCCAAAGAGAATACAATCAAAACAGTATTCCAAGAGAGAAGATATCCGCCAACGCAACTCAGCATCTATTATTTATCAATTAGTTTATTATTTATATAATTAACTCGATATTTATTAATATAAATTTTTCATTCGACTTCTAAAAGGATTTTTCACAAAATTTTGCTGATTGTGCAACCAACAAATAAGATAACGATAGTAAACTTAATCAAATGCATATTTTAGAATTTTGTACAGTATGCTCTGGATTGAGGGATGTACTTGCGTCTGTGCACGGAGTCAAAATGTTTGGTAACGTTTGTGGAGTAGTGTCGTTCCATCTACGGTGCAAAGGTAGTATGAGGTCATTTTTGTTTCCAGGGTTATCAATTAGTAATGCTATTCCGAAGATATCCCACACATTGTCATTGAGTTTCTGATCTAGTGATTGAGCTGACCTTGGGAGAGGGGGGGGGGGGGGGGGGGGGGCTGGATCTGGTTTGCAAATGGCCACCTGTTCCATTGGCTTTACATTATGAAACCTAACTGGATAGGCATTGTCCACAGAGGTATTCTCGACAGAATTCTTTAAAATTCCTTTCCAGTGCTAGGATGCATTGCTATGCGTTAAGGTATCCATTGACCAATACCAGCTCGCCCACACCAAAGTAACCAATACAACCCATGCTATGAATTATGCGGGGTGCGTCCCATCGTCCAGAGGTGGAAAATTGGAAAGATACTTCTTACCAGCTGTTTCCCAAACCCTTACGCGTCCATCATTTCTGACAAGGTTAAACCTGCTTTCATCTTAGAACAGTATCATTGCCCAGTTGTTTGCCAGAGTTCTAGATGCTATACGATCTGACTGGACGTGGTCGTTTTTTTTTTTTTTTTTTTTTTTTTTTTTTTTTTTTTTTTTTTTTTTTTAAAGAGGAGGCGTGTTTACTTTGTTCTCTAGGTTTTATTTCGCTCGATCGGCCTTACCCAGGCAATCCTGCCCATGTACCTGTTTGGCTATGACATTGTCTAATCCTCTGAAAGTTTCTCATGGAACAACCCAACTTTTATTTGGCGGGCAAAAATTCCCTTCTGTAATACCTTTAATTGTTTTTGGCTTAGTTAGCAAGGGTCTGATTTCTTACATATGACATATAACCTACAGCATTCGCGATGTACAGTATCTTTTAACAACAACCGCCGTATCACAGAAAGGTATACAAGATTGGCATGTCATAATTAATACATTACACATTATGCAGATTAAAGTATATCTCCTGTTAACTATTAATAAACAAGCTTTAAAGTGGCCTTTAGACACTTGTCGGGTTTGATCGCAAATATAAACCTTCCACTTACAGCGCCAGTGTATTTATTATTATAAAATTTCCATTCAACTTCTAAAAGGATTTTTTTCACAAAATTTTGCTGATTGTGCAACCAACAAATAGGATAATGATAGTAAAATAAATCAAATTCACATTTTAGAATTTTGTACAGTATACTCTGGATTGGAGAATGTACTTGACGCGCCGGTGCGTGGAGTTTAAAAGTTTTGTAACGTTTGCAGAGATGTTGCGTTCTACATATGGTGCAAAGGTAGTGTGAGATAATTTTTGTTTGTTAACGTTCTTTCATCCCTATGTGTGGTTTCCTTCGGTCGGCCTTACCCAGTCAATCGTGCCCATGTACCTGTTTGGTTATAACATTGTCTAACCCTGTGAAAGATTCTCATGGAATAAACCAACCTTCTGGCATCTGGCGGGTACAAATTCCCCTCTATAATACCTTTTATTGTTTTTGGCTTAGTGAGCAAGGGTCTGATTTCTTACATATGACATATAACCTACAGCATTCGCGATTTACAGTATCTTTTAACAACAACCGCCGTATCCCAGAAAGATATACAAGATTGGCAAGTCATTATTAATACATTACACATTATGCAGATTAAAGTATTTCTCCTGTTAACTATTAATAAACAAGCTTTATTAATAATTATTAAGTGGCCTTAAGACACTTGTCGGGTTTGATCGCAAATATAAACCTTCCACTTACAGCGCCAAAGCGAATACATTAAAAAAACTGGGAACATCATTCCAAGAGTGAAGACACCCGTCAACGCAACTCAGTGCTTATAAGCATCTATCATTTATCTATTAGTTTATTGATTAATTTATCAACTCAATATTTATTATTCAACTTCTAATAGGATTTTGTTTACAAAATTGTGCTGATTGTGCAACCAACAAACAAGATAATGGTAGTAAAATAAATCAAGTCCACATTTAGAATTTTTTACGGTATACTCTGGATTGGAGGATGTATACTTGACGCGACGGCGAGTGGAGTCAAAAAGTTTTGTAACGTTTGCGGAGTAGTTGCGTATCAAAAAATGGTGCAAAGGAAGTGTGAGATCATTTTTGTTTGTTAACGTTCTTTCTTCCCAATGTGTGGTTTCCTTCGGTCGGCCTTACCCAAGCAATCCTGGCCATGTACCTGTTTGGTTATGATATTATCTTACCCTCTGAAAGCTTCTAAGGGAACAACCCAACCTTCTGGCAATTAGCGGTTAAAATTCCCTTCTATATACCCTGAACTGTTTTTCGCCCAGTGTGCAAAGGTCTGATTTTGGGAAAGAAGTGTTTTAATTGCCTTTCTAACATATCACATACAAACCACTATATTCGCGCTGTACAGTATCTTTTACAACAACCTTCGTATCACAGAAAGATATACAAGATTGGCAAGTCATAATTAATACATTACACATTATGCAGATTAAAGTATTTCTCCTGTTAACTATTAATAAACAAGCTTTATTAATAATTATTAAGTGGCCTTAAGACACTTGATGGGTTTGATCGCGATATTAAACATTGCACTTACATCGCCAAAGTGAATACAATCAAAACCGTATTCCAAGAGAGAAGATATCCGCCAACGCAACTCAGCATCTATTATTTATCAATTAGTTTATTATTTATATAATTAACTCGATATTTATTAATATAAATTTTTCATTCAACTTCTAAAAGGATTTTTTACAAAATTTTGCTGATTGTGCAACCAACAAATAAGATAACGATAGTAAACTAAATCAAATGCATATTTTAGAATTTTGTACAGTGCTCTGGATTGAAGGATGTACTTGACGCGCCTGTGCGTGGAGTCAAAATGTTTGGTAACGTTTGTGGAGTAGTGTCGTTCCACCTACGGTGCAAAAGTCAAACCCTTACGCGTCCAGGCGTGTTTACTTTCTTCTCTAGGTTTTATTTCGCTTGATCGGCCTTACCCAGGCAATCCTGCCCATGTACCTGTTTGGCTATGACATTGTCTAATCCTGTGAAAGTTTCTCATGGCACAACCCGGCTTTCATTTGGCGGGTAAAAATTCCCTTCTGTAATACCTTTAATTGTTTTTGGCTTAGTTAGCAAGGGTCTGATTTCTCACATACGACATATAACCTACAGCATTCGCGATGTACAGTATCTTTTAACAACAACCTTCGTATCAAAGAAAGATATACAAGATTGGCAAGTCATAATTAATACATTACACATTATGCAGATTAAAGTTTATCTCCTGTTAACTATTAATAAACAAGCTTTAAAGTGGTCTTAAGACACTTGTCGGGTTTGATCGCAAATATAAACCTTCCACTTACAGCGCCAGTGTAATTAATAATTATAAAATTTCCATTCAACTTCTCAAAGGATTTTTTTCACAAAACTTTGCTGATTGTGCAACCAACAAATAAGATAATGATAGTAAAATAAATCAAATTCACATTTTAGAATTTTGTACAGTATACTCTGGATTGGAGAATGTACTTGACGCTACGGTGCGTGGAGTTTAAAAGTTTTGTAACGTTTACAGAGATGTTGCGTTCTACATACGGTGCAAAGGTAGTGTGAGATGATTTTTGTTTGTTAACGTTCTTTCTTCCCTATGTGAGGTTTCCTTTGGTCGGCCTTACCCAGTCAATCGTGCCCATGTACCTGTTTGGTTATGACATTGCCTTACCCGGTGAAAGATTCTCATGGAATAACCCAACCTTCTGGCATTTGGCGGGTAAAAATTCCCTTCTATAATACCTTTGATTGTTTTTGGCTTAGTGAGCAAGGGTATTATTTCTTACATATGACATATAACCTACAGCATTCGCGATGTACAATATCTTTTTTCAACAACCGCCGTATCACAGAAAGATATACAAGATTGGCAAGTCATAATTAATACATTACACATTATGTAAGTATATCTCCTGTTAACTATTAATAAACAAGCTTTAAAGTGGTCTTAAGACACTTGTCGGGTTTGATCGCAAATATAAACCTTCCACTTACAGCGCCAGTGTATTTATTATTATTATAAAATTTCCATTCAACTTCTAAAAGGATTTTTTTCACAAAATTTTGCTGATTGTGCGACCAACGAATAAGGCAACGATATTAAAATAAATCAAATTCACATTTTAGAATTTTGTACAGTATACTCTGGATTGGAGAATGTACTTGACGCGACGGCGCGTGGAGTCAAAAAGTTTTGTAACGTTTGCGGAGTAGTTGCGTTCTACATACGGTGCAAAGGTAGTGTGAGATAATTTTTGTTTGTTAACGTTCTTTCTTCCCTATGTGAGGTTTTCTTCGGTCGGCCTTACCCAGGCAATCCTGGCCATGTACCTGTTTGGTTATGAAATTGTCAAACCCTGTGAAAGGTTCTCATGGAATGACTCAACCTTCTTGCATTTGTCGGGTAAAATTTCCCTTCTAATACCTTAAATTGTAACTAGCTTAGTGTGCAAGGGAATGATTTCTTACATATCACATACAGCCTACAGAATTCGCGATGTACAGTATCTTCTAACAAGTACCTCCGTATCAAAGAAAGATATACAAGATTGGCAAGTCATAATTAATACATTACACATTATACATATTAAAGTATATCTCCTGTTAACTATTAATAAACAAGCTTAAAGGTGACCTGGAGACGCTTGTTGGACTTCATCGCGAAAGTGAACTTTGCACTTGTACATGTAGCGCCAAAGCAAATGCATTCAAAACCTTGGAAAAGCGTCCAAAGAGCGAAGACATCCGCAAAGGGCACTCATGCAGTGTTTATAAGCATTAATCATTCATCAATTAGTTAAACAATGAATCTATTAATTGTATATTTATTTTCATAAACTAATTATCAATTAAGTTATTGATTTGTTAAGTGTGTGGTTAATATTAATGCTAGTTAATTAATTAAATTACTAGTTAATTTACTAGTTAATTGATCAAATACAAAATCACCTTATTATTAACTATGGCTGACATATCCTGAAAATTTCATCAAAATCCCTCCATAACGTTTTTGCATGGTATTGCTCACAGTAAAACGGACTGAATTAAGTAATTAATTGATCAATGGATCACCACTATAATCTTATCATTTTTTATTAAGTCTATGTACGACCTTTACTGCAAATTTAATCAAATCTGTAATTTTCGATATCGGTTGTAATTGATGATAAACTAAGGTCAAGAATGAAGGTAAACAGTCAACCGGAGGCACCAAGAAATAGGGCGTTGCATGTTATTTTCCTGGTTTATTTCTTTTAGAATAACAAGCCATGTTGAGCGAGAAGATTCCAGCCCTGTTCATCGTGTTGTGCATGATGACATTGCACGGGGAAGAGGTCATTGGTGCCACTTGTAAGTCGGTGCTCTGTCTCCTCTATATCATTAAATGGGGTGCTTATCTATTATCATTATTATTATTGTTATTATCAGGGGAGGTTTATGCTTTTACGCCACTGATGCTTTATCCACCTTGGAAACGTATATTTCGATCGTTACATTTTAAAAATGAACGCAGGTTCAGGTTATAAAATTTATCTTGGGCCCAAAGCATATCAATAAAAATTGCAGCGTGCGTTTGAAGGCAAAGTCCCACCCTGTAATGTAAAATTAATTTGATTTAATGATATTAGTATGTATCAATGACAGCAAATAGATGTTGCATTTTAACTCTATTTCAAGACTACATGGATGACAGTGATAACGATTGTGGTGCTGCAACACAGACCGTGTACTCCTATTCCCATACCGTGAAAGCATGGGAGGACAGTCTGAACAAACCCTCCCCGCGGAGCAGGACTTGTACCTTGTATTTTGATACTCTCTCCAGTTCAACAAGAGTGAAAATAACCTTCCTCACCGGTTCTTATTTTAATTGTGGAACGACCTTAACCTTCTATGACGGTTCTACCACAACATACAGTAATCAGGTGAGATTGCTGTACATTCCTTTTTTTTTTTTTTTTTTTTTGAACTTAAGGAATGTAAATTACAGCATACAATACTTCTTTGTTACCCCTCGCTTACTTCTCTTTCACACACACACACACACACACACACACACACACAACTACTACTGATGGCTCATCATTTTCATAAATAAATAAGATATTTTGATAAGCACAACATTTTTTTTCTAAAACAGATAGTATTCGATGTCCCTGAAGGACAGATGTCCCCCAGATGTCTTTGATTTACTGTAAATGTAATATTTTACCTGGGAAATTAATAAATTGAATTTCTCATCATTGTTTCCAAGAATAATACCCGATGCAGAAATATGAATATTGGCTCCCTTTTCTTCCCTTAACCAGTTTTCGATTTGCTTCTACAAGTTTTTTGCGAGATCACAATCTACGAATAGATGTTCAATTGTTTCCATCCTTGTGCTACATAAATTGCGATGAGGATTATCAACTATTTTATATTTGAACAGTGGTTATTTTGTCCCTAGAATTCTATGAATACATCTAAAGTTTGGATTCTTTTATATCTGTCAGGAGACGATTGTAGCTAAGATTCCATGTTATTGCTTTATTAAGGAACCTTTCCCATTTTGTTTCATTTTTAGGGGTTATACAGTTTTTTTTATAAACGTATCATAAATCGCTTTACAGTTTTTTTTCCATGTAATCATAAGCGGTTTGGGTATTTTCAGGTTATACGTTTTCTGAGAAAGAGTTATTTCTTTTAAATTGGGAAATGCATTATAGATAGCATTTCTTAGGCAAAAATATTTTGTAAATGGGAGGCGTATTGTGTATGCATCCGTGATTTCTCTATATGAAAGCATGTTGCCGCTTGGGTCAAGCAAGTCGAGCACCACCCGGAAGCCTTTCTCATGTAATGGTTTTAAGAATACGGCCTTGTTTTCGATCAAAATACCCGGATTATACCACAATGGAGCCTCCAGAAAATTACTTTCAATTTGCATTTATTTTCTTTTTTTTTTTTTTTTTTTGCACTAGCAAATGATATAGAGAATCCTCTAATTTGCAACAATAGCAGTTCAAAAAAAGTTTGATCATCTATTTGGAGTTCCAATTCATCATTTTTAATCAGGTGTATTTTTTGTCTATCGTATGGTGAAGTGGCGTATTGTATTTTTAGATCTTTTATTGTTCTCTATTGCATTCGCTGTCCGAAAAGTTCGACGCAATCCTTTAGTAATTGAATATTTTTATAAGTTCTTAGTGACACTCACCTCCCTTGTAACGTGGTGTCCCAATCAACGAGTAGTTAAAAAAAACTTTCAAAAAGACCCACGCAGAAAACTTTTAGTCCTAATCTCTTTCTTAGCTTCTTCTTCCGCAGTTCATAGTGCATTTGTAAAAAATTCGGTGGCAAAGTAATCAGACTTACTGCCTGTTGCCGATGGTTTACTCAGAGCTCACGCACAGTCCTCGTTACACACCGCCATCTTGTTCTCTCTCCCCCCCCCCCTACATTCCTATCTTGCCTTGTCTAATATTACGGTATATATTTCAAAGTATGTAGGTGTATTTTTCATTTCATTATCACCCTTCAAGTAAGAGGCCTGTTTAGAGTAGTTAAATAATACACTGTTGGTATTCTGCATGCTTATGTTTTGTTTAGGTAATCTTTTGGGGATACATCCAGTGGTGAGATGAGAATGAGCTTTTTTAAAATAAATGAATAAAAACAGCCTAGATTTCAGACTAATCCAAATGTTAACCATTATTGCAGTTGAGGACAATGACCTGTGGAGACTATTCCACATCGGCCATATATACAACGTCCAGATACCTCGCTGTAAAGCTGACAACTACGAGTTCGAGTACTAACTACGACTTCACTTTCTACGTTTCCGAGGTTAGCAGTGGCAGCAGCACAGGTACAGGTCGAAAACAACAATAACCGGAAATTGATTTTTAATTTAAATTAAAATTATATGCACGCCATAGAGGTTAAAAAGACAGCCCAAAATTCAGAGATGTCGTTGAAAGCAAACAGTTTATTAACCGGATTTATTTCCTTTTCGGCCAAGTAACAAAGTTGATGATTTTGAAAATTTATCAAAATGCAACTGTAGTGACTGAGGATTAAAACGGTTCTTGGACCATTCTGTAACATGCAATAAATTGAAATGATACAGTTTTCATTTCCTTAAGAGATTTTTTAATTGTCATTTTGATTCGCCAACTTATAATAAATAGCTTATTAGGCAGTGACGTAAACATTTCATCCAGTGTAAACGAACAACATAATGTCAACATGGTACAGTAGCATACAATAAGTATATACTGTAAAACCATGACACTCATCTTACTTGGCTCTGAAACTTTTCTTCTGCTGATCACCAACGTTATATAGAAAAACGTTTATATATTGCGTACAAAATGTCTCAATGAAGCGCGTTTGATGGACTCGAAATTAACGTTTTTGTTTAAAGTTAAAGCTTCGACGTCTTTGGTAGTTTCAGTGGCATACGTCAACGTAGGTGGTATCATTGGCGGACTGGTCAGTACTATCATTACCGTGATATTCTTCATCTGTATATGTAGATGCATCTGTAAAAGGAGAGAAAGGCAGACGACAGTGGTATACAGAGAAAGGGAACGGTCAAGTAGGTGCAATTTTAGCCGTTTTAATTTGAAATTTTGAATTGACTTGGTACATATCTTATGATTGATTTCCTAGTATTGGTTAAGTTTGCCTTGTTTCGATGAGATGAGTGCTGATACATTTCAAAAGCAACTTAACTTCAAGGGCCTTTGGATTGTGTGGTCCTTCTACACTAGAAATCCTGCATTGTAAGAGTTTGTGTTGATTAAAATCTTTTGTTGTGTGTAACCTCTCGTAGGGGTATTAAGTCTTTCATGCGGTGAAGACTCTTTAATCCCCGACAGTTGTGCTGCATGGATGCCACATTGTTTTATCTGTTTGCATTTTTACACACCAAAACAATCGAACAAGGTATTCAATATATCAAATAAACAGACAGACAGGCGAACATAAAAAACATGGTCCGACAAACAGAGAAGCATTTCTTAAAGCAGTTTTAAAGAAGACAAATCGACAAACAGAGAAGCATTTCTTAAAGCAATTTTAAAGAAGACAATTTTATAGCACTGTCCTTTTTTCGATAATTTAACTTTGGCACAAATAATCTAATTTACAAATGCAATTTACGAGAAAAATGTGCGTAACCTGGTTTTTAGCACTGGCTCTATTACTTAAGTTAGATGCAGGTTCATCAGAGTTAAGGCATAAAGTATTTATTTTAATTTAACATTTTGATTATCATTCAACATTTATATACATATTTCGTAATCATGCAAATATCCTTCTTATGTCTTTTCCAGGTACGCCGAGTGTGAACGTGACCGTGAATTCATCCAACTCCATGTCTAACATCAATGCCCCACATATAGCCCCACAGATGATCAATCAAGGGATCGGGTACATGGCTCAGCCACAGCCGGCTTACCTGCCTCAGCCACCGGTCGCCTACCCTCCACCGCCACAGCCAGGCGGGTACCCCCAGCAGCCTCCTCACAACCCACAAATGGCACGGGCTGCCCCTGATGCTCCACCCCCTTACCCAGGGGGACATCCGGCACAGTATCCCAAGTATTGATGTCTATTCAAAGGCATTCCAGATAAAGATGTGTAATTCAACACTTCGAACAAGCATATAGCTCATTTAAAGTGACATATAAAAAAACTTAATTTGCAGAATGATTAAGTGAATGCATACATGTACATTGGTATTATGCTTTTTTACTTATATCTTATTTCAGCATATGAATTTTATAAGAAATTCGAGTCTTTTCTCCTCCAATGTATAATCACAATTTTGATCTTCAGTATTTTCGCAGACTTTTGTATACTGTTAAAAAGTTCAAAGCAGGTGAATACCTTGTAGAATTGATAGAACAGTCTGCAGATTTGCTGTGAACCCTGAATAACGTAAACAGTTTTTTGTATTTATTTTATTGTTAAAAACGACTTTTTGGGCATGGCTTTCTTTTCTGTTTTAATTCCATTTTAAGCACTCACACAGCTAAAAAAACTACAATTTTATCTTGAACTTCCGCAAATATTTTGGATTTCTATTAACAACTACTAACCAGCTGAAGGATTGTTTTGTACTGTAATATGAGGACGTCTCGGTTGATTATTAGATTCAGTTAATAGATTTGCTGAACATGTAAAATAGAAAAAATCACTTTTCTTTAAAATGCTAATGAAGGTTCTTAGCAATATACAGGAGAAGTGGGATTTAAAGAAAAACGATATATATACTTTGCTTCATATGAAATTACCTTCCCAATAAAAGATGTCGAATAAAGGTTCGATATAATAATAATAATGATGATGATAATCGTTGTTGTGGTTGTTGATAATTATTAATATTGCTGTTATATGCCTTACACCTCTCCTTTTTTTCTGAAATCACCACGTTGTTTTAATTCAGTACAGTGCAAGTTCCTCATTATTTCTTATTTTTCTCATCCATGTTCATTCATTTCAGTTGTTTCATCATTTCTTCATGTCTCATCTTGTTGAAAGCTTTGGTGTACTCTATAAAATAGAAGACAGCATCTTTTTGACTTCCAATCGTCGTTCTAGTAGTATAGCATGCAAGGGCTATACAGATAAATTAAAAGTCATCGAAAAGCATAAGTTGTTCATTGGACCTTGATTTTATTTCACGCAGGAATTCACAAGACACGTAAAAACTAAAAACAAGAATAGAAAAAGAAAATTACAATAATGCCCTCACTACCGGTTATTTACATGCTTCAGTTTACTTACACAAAAACATAAAATTCAATAATCATCAATACTCAATAATAATCAATAAACAGTATTAAAAACTCACCATTTCTGACATTCCTCTTTCTGACATTCCAATTATAAATTGCAAGTAAGCAAAAGCGAAAATAACTGATCAAAAAGAAAGAGTATACCATGTGTTCCTCTTACGGAGAAACTGTGCTGAATGAAATAAAGTGCATACTCATGGGGCACCACCCTGAATGAAAAGTTATCATTTATGCAAAAGAATGTTCATTGCATTAGATGAGCCGGACACCAGGCTCCTCAATCTCAACAAAAGTAAACTAAACCTTACAAGTAGGCCTACCGTAGGTTAAATATATTTAAAAAACATCGTTAGACCATTTACTTTCTACAAGATAGAATATGTGCTGAGTAAAGAAAACTCGTTAATTAACATTAAACGTTCTGAAAAGAAGTAAAGACCGACTCTTGATAAAATTTTTTTTGTGAAACAGGCCCTAGTTTTCTTTATTCCAGTCTACTACTGAGGTGAAGGAGACTTAAAATTACGTCTGAATTTTAAGATTAAAATTCAGAAACTCAAGGTGTTTAGGGTGTGCCTTGGTACTAGTAAATTTCAGGTCATGAGCCCAATTTGGTTAGAGAATATTAGTTGCGGTGACACGACTCCACTGTTTACATCTAGTTTACGTGGGGATTTGGTAAAAAAATACACCCTGTACACAATATTATAAATTCTACAAGAGCGCATATAGCTTGTGTAACACAAGGGTGACGGCCGGGGTGCTTTTGAAGCAATTCTCGGTGAGTTGGGTGTGACAGGTGCTATGATACTGCGTGGTAATAGTCCAGTTAGTACGAGTTTGCAGTCTAGTGGAAGGACGACCGACATACTGGCTCATGCACCAATTATGTAAGGTACGGTCCTTGAAGAAATAACGAAGAACAAAGAGTTCAATGTCATTTTCTGAATCTATTCCTAAACAGCAATCAGCAATCCTAGCTACATTTGAGGATCGCCAACTATTTAAAACACGTTTTCCTTAAAGTCCTGGCGAATAACGCCGGTCATATGATATTCAGGCATCAGTCTCAACAGCAGATGTTGTAAACTATAAACATGGCTCAAACGATTTAACACCCAGAAGCGATATGTAATATATAATTATCACAAAGGAAAGGCTCAAAAAGAAAGGATTTAGATACTGTTAAAATAATCGATTGAACTGGAACTGATCATTCATAATTTTTAGTTAAGTCAATGCAGCACTGCACATTTTAAAAAGAGAAAATCCATATATATTTTTAATTTTAAACAGACAATCTAAGATTTTCTTTACATTAGCGGGGTAGAAAACAATTCCCAGGTCTAAAACTAAAATATGATATAGAAAATATGGAAATATGTTTCCTTTGACTGCTTGGCATGACTGTCTGTCTTGCTTCTGAAAAACACGATCTGATTAAAATAAAAAATAGATTGTTTTCTCTTGAAGGGTTAGAATTGCCACTACTCTTTAATTTGCAACCTTTACAATTGACTGATTATTCTTTAATGACCTCTGAAGTGGGTCAATTTTGAATGGGCACCCGGTGTAAACATTATTCATATGATACTCAGGTTTGCTACTAGCCTCTGAGTTTAAAATGCCCCCTGTTCTTGTTGTGAGTTTGGTGTTGTGAGTTTGTTTGGTGTTGTGATTTTGTGTTTTGTGTTGTGAGTTTTGTGTGTTGTTCTGAGCTCGTTTGGCGTTGTTCAGTATGTGGTGTTGTGAGTTTTGTGTGGTGTTGTGAGCTCGTTTGGTGATGTGAGGTTTGTGTGGTGTTGTGAGCTCGTTTGGTATTGTGAGATTTGTCTGTAGTGTTGTGAGTTTCGTGTGTGGTGTTGTGACGTATGTGTGGTGTTGTGACCCTTACACGTACGCTTCCCTACAAGAGAGAAGGACACTCTCCAGGCTGTAAATAATGGAACATGCACAGTTTCAACCATATAAGACGATCGCGAAATTCAGCGAACCATCGTCAACAGAAGAAACAAGATGGCTTTATTTTGATCACTTTTTTCAGCGAGTTTGGTACAGGATTTCTAAATAATGTTCGGCAAATACTAAAGACGAAAACCCCTTTTGAAGTCCTCAAGTGTATCGCGTAATGACTAGTACTGCATTATCTAGATCGATGTGATAAACACAACAATATCGGGTCTGCAAATTTTACCGAACGTTTGTGTAATTGAAAAGCAAGTGCGCATGATTTCTTTTGTATGATGTGATACCTTTATTCCGTGCGGTGCTATGAATTTTTTCTTATATTCTTGTAGTCACTATAACCTCCCTTTTACTAAAGAATAATAATAATAATAAAGACAACAGAAAAAAAATAGAGAATTTCCATCGCTGAGGTCATTTATCCATTTTGTCCAAAATCCATTTCGAAAGTATGTTAACAGCACTGGTGTTATCGCGTGACATGTATTGTGCTGTTTATATCTACTGTGACCGACTTTAACAGATACGCTGATTGATCGATAAAGAGCAGAGCGTGGACCATCCCAATCAGCTCATTAAAAACGAAATTACTAATAAAACGGTTGCAATTGAAGGTTTGATATATTGAATCGTCAACGGACACCGAAGGAAGTCGCATAACAAGACAAGCACAGCTTATAAGATGTAAGTAAAATTACAGCTTTAGTTGTTGTTTTCACTTTTAAAGACGGTTTAGTTTTTGTGCTTTAACGCTGTGAATATGACTCCACACATTTATCACGGGGCTTCGTTTTGATAGCAGCCATGTTTTAGCGCATGAAGTCTTTAGGTGACTTCAAAACCAAATATATGCATTTTATATTCTTCGGCTCTACACGCTATGCTGATTGAAGCATATCTCCTGTTAACAATTAATAAACGAGCATAAAGGTTGCCTGGAGACACTTGTTGGGTTTGATCGCGAAAGGAACTTTGCATTCATAGCGCCAGTGCGAATACATTCAAAAACTAGGAAAAGCAAAGAGCGAAAGACATCCGCAAAGGGAACTCATTCAGTGCTTATTAGCATTTATCATTCATCAGTCAGTTAATCATTGAATTTATAAATTCTATAATTATAACCATAAATTAATTATCAATTAAGTTATTAAGTGTTAACTTTCTATTGGTATTAATTTTAGTGAATTAATTGATTGATTGGCTAATTAATTAACTAGTTAAGTGATTAAATACTCAACCGCCTCTTTATTACTTATGTCCGACATTTCCTGAAAATTTCTTCAAAACCCCTTCATAACGTTTTTGCATTGTATGGCTAACAGTAAAACAGACCGAATTAATTAATCCATTGATCAATGGATCACCACCAAAATCTTATCACTTTTTATTTAGCCCATTTGTGACCTTTAATCAAAATTTAATCAAATCCGTCACCTTTGAGATAGGTTGCAATTGATGATAAACTAAGGTCAAGAATGACAGATAAACAGTCAAACGGAAGCAACAAGTTATAACGCGTTGCATGTTATTTCCCTAGTTTATTTTTTTAGAATAACAAGCCATGCTGAGCGAGAAGATTCCAGCCCTGTTCGTCGTGTTGTGCATTATGACATTGCACTGGAAAGAGGTCATTAGTACCACGTGTAAGTCAGTGCTCTGTCTCCTTTATATCATCAAATGGGTTGCTTATCTATTATTATTATTATTATTATTATTATTATTACTTGAGGAAGTTTACGCCTTTACGCCACTGGCGCTTTATCCACCTTGGAAACGTATATTTCGATCGTTACATTTTAAAGATGAACGAAGGTACAGGTAATAAAATTAACCTTGGACCCATACATATGCACGTACGACCGAAACCCCCCAGTCCCACTCTCATCTAAATCCCAACTGACATTATAAATCGAACAGGAATGTAGACCTACCTATGCTACCTAAGCAAATGTTGCTTTTTATCTCTGTTTCAAGACTACATGGACGACAGTGAGAACGATTGTAGTACTTCAACAAAGACCGTGTACTCCTATTCCCATACCGTGAAAGCGTGGAAGGACAGTCTGCGCAAACCCTCCCTGCCGAGCAGGACGTGCACTTTGTATTTTGATACTCTCTACAGTTCAACTTATGTAAAAGTATCCTTCCTGTCCGGTTCTTATTTCAATTGTGGAACAACCTTAACCTTCTATGACGGTTCAACAACATACAGCAATAAGGTGAGATTCTTGTACATTTCTACTTTGCCTTGTCTATCATTACGTTAGATATATCAAAGTATGTAAGAGAATTTTTCATTCTTTGTCACCCTCCAACTAAGAGGTATGTTTAGAGTAGTTAAATAAGACGCTGTTGGTATTCTGCATGCTTATGTTTTGTTTAGGTAATCTTTTTGGAATATATCCCGTTATGAGATGTAAATGAGGAATGAACAAAGTTTAAAAAATAGTCAAAACAGCCTAGATTTCAGACTTATCCTATTGTTAACTATTATTGTAGTTGAGGACAATAACCTGTGGAGGCTATTCCACGTCGGCCATTTATTCCACGTCCAGATACCTCACTGTGAAGCTGACAACTACGAGTTCGAGTACTGCCTATGACTTTACTTTCTACGTTTCCGAGATTGACAGTGGCAGTAGCACAGGTACAGGTCGAAAACAACAAAAACTGGAAATCGATTTCATTATTTGCACGCCATAAAGGTTAAAAAAAAAACCAAAGTTCAGAGGTGTCGTTGAAAGCAAACAGTACCATAGCCGGCTTTACCTTTTCGGCCAAGTAACAAAATTGATAATTTTGAAAATTTATCAAAATGCGACTGTAGTGACTGGGGAATAAAACGGTTCTTGGAACATTCTTTAAAATGCAAGAAATTGAAATGATACAGTTTTAATTGCCTAAAGAGATTTTCAAGAAATAGCGTTTCTGCTATTGTCATTTTGAGTCGCCAACTTATATTAAATAGCTTATATTCAGTGCCGTAAACATTTCATCCAGTGTAAACGAACAGCAGAATGTCGACATGGACATGGTATATAATATGCATAAAATCAAGACACTCAATGTAACGAAATCTTTTTATACTTAGGTAATGCTATTTTTTATAACGCGCAAAACGCGATCCGCATTTCCATGTTTCATGTCAGATTTACGTAAAGTCGCTCAAAGAAAACCCAAAGACACCAGTTCAATGGTTTATTGATGACGCTCTCTAGCTACATGATCTACGTGAAGTCTCAACTTCTAAACCATCTCCCATGGCTCGCGTCTGTCTTTGTAGCTCACTCGAGCTATCTCCCTGAATCTCTCTCAATCTGAACTCTCAGATATTACTTCTGAATGTCTTATATATATATATATATATATATATATATATATATATATATACACACACACACACACACACACACACACACATGTATATGGTGGATTCTTGGCAGTACTATTTGGCGGTGCACACAAATTGCACACGTCCACTTACGTTATATAAGGTAAGGCCTTAAAACGAGTCGAGTGCACAAGCAAACGGCTTCATTAAATATCATCATACTTGGCTCTGATACTTTCCTTCTGCTGATCACCAACGTTATATAGATAATAGTTTTTATATCGTGTACAAACTGTTTCAATGAAGAGCGTTCGAAAGACTTGGAATTAACGTTTTCGTTTAAAGTTAAAGCATCGACGTTTTTGGTACTTTCAGTGACATACGTCAACGTAGGTGGTATCATTGGCGGACTGGTGGGTACTATAGGTACCGTGATATTCTGCATCTGTATATGTAGATGCATCTGTAAAAGGAAGGAAAGGCAGACGACGACAGTGGTGTACAGAGAAAGGGAAACGTCAAGTAGGTGCAATTTTTGTCATTTAAATTTGAAATTTTGAATTGACTTGGTACATATCTTTTGATTTATTTTCCAGTATTGGTTAAGATTGCGTTGTTTCGATGAGATGAATGCTGATAAATTTCAAAAAGCAACTTAATTTCAAAGGCCTTTGGGGGGCTTTTGCATTAGTACTCCTGTTTTGTAAGAGTTTGTGTTAATTAATATATTTTGTTGCGTGTAGCCTCTCGTCGGGATATTAAGTCTTAAATGCGGTGAAGACTCTTTAATCCCCGACAGTTGTGTTGCTTAGACCCCATTTCCATAGATTTTAGATCGATCTATCCCTATGGGGAGTCTCACTAGATTACTGTTAGCTTAGCCGTCTTAAGCGTCTGTCCCGCCTACTGAAAGCTGTAAGGGGGTAATTAACTATGGTGCGCGCTCGGCTGACTCTAATTTAGCGTGAACCCCCAGGGAGTTAGGTCGTTCTAAATCTTAATCTCTGGATCGATCTAAATCTCTGGGAATACACCCTTAGATGCTGCATTACTTCATATGCTTGCATTTTTACAAACCAAAACAATCCAGCAAGATATTCAATCAATCAAATAGCCGGACATAAAGATACATTACAATCAGACAAACAGAGAAGCATTTCTTAAAGCAGTTTTAGAGAAGACAATTTTACGTTGGCACAAATAATCTAATTCACAAATGCAATTGACAAGAAATATGTGCATGGCGTGATTTTTAACAGTAGGTCTATTACTTTAGTTTGATGCAAGTGTATCAGAGTTAAGGCATAAAGTATTGAATTTCGTTGTGCAATTTGGTTAACATTCATCCCTAATACACTTATTTCGTACAGATGTCCCAGATGAATTAAGCATTCAAATATCCTTTCCCTTTTTTCAGGTACGCCGAGTGTGAATGTGACCCTGAATACATCCACCCCCATAACTAACATTAATTCCCCACAGATAGCCCCGCAGATGATCAATCAAGGGATCGGGTACCCGCCTCAGCCACAGCCAGCGTACCTGCCTCAGCCACCGGTCGCCTACCCGCCACCGCCACAGCCACAGCCAGGCGGGTACCCCCAGCAGCCTCCTCACAACCCACAAATGGCACCGGCTGCCCCTAGTGCCCCACCCCCTTACCCAGGGGGACATCCGGCACAGTATCCCAAGTATTGATGTCTGTTTAAAGGCATTCCAAATAAAGATGTCTTATTCAACATTCCGTATAAGGATAATTAATTCAACATCCCGAACTAGCATAGTTTATTTCAAGTGACATATAAAGAGGACTTAATTTGCAGAATGATTAAGTGAATGCATACATGTACATTGGCATTATTACAATGCTTTTTTTTTCATTATATCTTATGTCAACTTCTGAAAAATTCACGTCTGTCCTCCCCCAATATATGATCACAATGTGATAATCTCTAATATTTTCTCAGACTTTTGTACACTGTTCAAAAGTTCAAAGAAGGTGAGTGCCCTGTAGAATTGCTAGACCAGTCTGCAGATTTGCTGAAAACACTGAATAACGTAAACACAATTTTGTTTGTTTTTTGTTTTGTTTTGTTTTTAATTATTATTTTTAAAAACGACATGACTTTTTTCTGTTTTAATTTCATTTTTAACTACTTACACAGCTAAAAAAAACAAGGATTTATCCTGAGCTTCCACCTGTATTTTGGAAATCTTTTAACAGCTACTTACTAATTTAAGGATTGTTTATTTATTTAATTATATATTTAATGTAAATTAGTGCGTCTGAATTTGTTATTAGATTCAGTTTACAGATTTGCTGAAAATTTCAAATAGAAAAAAATCTAATACAAGATTCAAGAGAAGTCTAATTTAAAAAGAACATCGGACTCAGTGTGTTTATCAAATAAACTAGCTTGTAGCTTAATTCTTGGATATATATTCTACTTCTTGTGAAATTGCCTTCCCAATTTACTCAGTGAAAGGTGTCGACAAAAGCTTCAGTGTAATAATAATGATGATGATAATCATTGTTCTTGTGGTTGTTGTTTATTATTATTGTTATTATATGCCTTACACCGCTCCTTAATTTTCTGAAAAACACCACGTTCTTCTCATTAAGTACAGCGCAACTTCCTCGTTATTCCTTATCTTTCCTATCCATATTCATATATTTCAGTTGTTTTATCATTTCTTCGTGTCACATCTTGTTGAAAACTTTGGTGTACTTTATAAAATAGAAGAAGACATCTTTTTGACTTCCGAACTTGGTTCTAGTACTGTTTTAAGTAGGTTATACAAAATGAGATCGGTAGTCCATTTACCGTCTACAAGATAGAATATATGCCCAGTAAAGAAAACCCGTTAATAAACCTTAAACCTTGGTATAAAGTAAAGAACGATTCTTTAGCAAAAATCATTTTGTAAAACAGGCCCGAGTTCTCTATTTCAGTCTACTACTGAAGATTCACCCTGAGGTGAAGCAGGCTTAAAGTTGGGTCTGAAAATCCCAAAACCGAAAACGCTATTTTTACACCAAAATGTCGCTCCAGCGTCACCTGTTAGACACTGCCCTTAATCTGTGTATTTAATTGGTCTTTTGGGGAAGTGCATTATATATATATATATATATATATATATATATATATATATATATATATATATATATATATATATAAGAACAGGGCGTTGTTTCTCTTAAAATATTCCTTTTTGCTACTTCTGGCCTTAAGACAAAGTTCGGAAACTCGGTGTGTTAGTGTGCTTAGGTACGAGTAAATTTCAGGTCACGAGCCCTGTGTGATCAGAGCCAAGTAGTTGTATTGTGAAGACTCCTAGAATTATCTTCTGTCTGCATGGAAAGCCATGGTACATGGAGTCCTACATGTACCAGCAAAGAGGAACAGAGAATAGTTGGCAGCCGAGGCTCAACTGAGGGAGGGGCACATAAAAAGAAGGGCGAGCGAGTTTTGGGCCGAGTGGTCGTTTTATTTTATTTATTTTTTAACCCGATTTTTTGGGTAGAAAACCATCACTTTTTTATGTCTCACATCTTACTAGCACACTTTTACCACCTACAACCCTAGGCTCGCGTCTTTGTAAGAGACCATGAATTCGATATCCGTTGCCAACACCGGGGTTTTGTATCACGTGTAAGGTTAGGCTATTGCTTATATGATTCGGATTTTGATCCACTGCTGTACATAATGTTAATGTGTGTGTTAAGCAGTTGTGGAAGGGGCTTTGCATGTAAACTTTATCTCGAAATAACTGTTAAATTTTATACATCTAGTTTACATGGAGGTTTGGTAGAAAATCATGGTAAGACTCTTATCAATGTGATGATAAAATATATAATCTCAAGAACAAAGCAAAGATGAACCCGTTTGCAGTATTTCAAGAGGGTTAGGGTTATCATTGTAGATAAAAGACGGGATGTAAGTTTGCTTTGGCGTCATTGATATAAAATAAATTGTTTTTCGTGTGCGCATCAGCTTATGCAAAGAAGACTTAAAGAGGTTTTAGTATGGTTGTCATAATATATTATAACTAGAGGATCAGTGTTAGACCCCATTCCCACAGATTTTAGATCGATCTATCCCGTGGGGAGTCTCACTAGATTACTGTCAGTTTAGCCGGCTTAAATGTCTGTTCCGCCTACTAAAAGCTGTAAAGGGGTAATTAACTACAGTGCGGGCTCGGCTGACAGCTATTTAGCGTGAACCCCCAGGGAGTTAAGTCGATCTAGTTGGATCGATCTAAATCTCTGGGAATGCGCTCTTATTTAGCATCAACAAAGTGATACCTAACACAAACATCCAACTGCTCTGGTAGTGCTGGTTAATTTGTGGGTTATGTTGTTTATATGGATGTTAGTGTTAAAAGACCTGCGAGTAGTGTTAGTAAACGCCTAATCCGTTTATAAGGCCTTCCCTGGTGATAGGTCTATTAATACCCAATAATTTTTCAACTTCCTCACTCAAAGTGTGTAGGGGGAGATATCAGAAACTACAATGTTAGAAGTTAAAGTAACCCCCCTCCAAGGAAAGCCCCGCCTGATTGTGGGTTTATCGATCCCCTAACCTCTAAAGCTTTAAGCTCCTCATTTTTAGAAATGGTCTTAGATGGAACAGCAGAAATTACAGTGCTAATATCAGTAGAATCATCCACCCGGTAGGGGGAGCTTATACGATAGGCCTATCAATCCCCAAAATTTTAGCTCCCTCACTTTAACGGTCAAGGAGGAGATTGTGGAAATTACTAACGCACGGACATAAGAAGAGACGGTCGGACGGAAGGGCGGGATAACATGATCTCTAGCTTTTGTCACAAATTGGCAGGGATGATAACTAGACTGTCTTTAAAATTTTGTCTTTAAAAGGTGGACAATCATGGGCAATGGCCATCAGTGAAGACCGCTTTTCTAAATACGGTAGTTATCTGTGCCTCTACATCTTACCGCGTTATTTACGAGCAGTAACGTGAAACGATGAACACGGGCAAATGCTACCCGTATGGAATTTTATGTTAGTATAAGAAATGCACGTTGTGTCACGGACGAATATTTGCTACTAGTGCGTTTTGTGGTGAATTTTCTTTCCAAATCAAAGATGGATGACTCTTGCCCTTCATATAACAAGCGTGCCCGCAAACACACACACACGCGCGCGCTTGCGCGCGCGCGGTGTTCTCTTTAATCTGAAGAACGATCGTATAATTATTTTATTCTCTTATTACTTGTTTGCTGCTCTCCAGGTCAGTAACACAGTTAAACAACCCAACGCCAATTAATTCGATCCCTTGATCCCTTGAATTTCAATTAGCTCCTGTGCTAAATTTGTTCCCAAAATATTTCATTCTTTCTGCAAAAATAGATTGTCATCATGCAAGCGATAATTTATCTTTTTCATCATAGCCTAACCTAACTTGTTATTTCAGGCAGTTGGTTTCTGGACCGTTGCATGGTTACTCTAGTGTGATACCAAACAGTTATATATATATATTGGATGGGAGATTCAGAGGATGAAAGTTGAAAGGGGGTCGAGTAAAGATTTCTTTTTCTTAAAAATAGCGCCATGGATGGATTAGCCTCACGTGATAATGTCAAAATGATGATAATGAGGGGTTAATAACTTGATCGAAATACTAGTACAGTGCCATTCGGTACACCGTACGATCTGCTCTAAACCGAATTGAGAACATATGCACGGTAGTCTGACACGGGTGCATGCTCAAACGTGAAATCTGAATTAATAGCTGTAGGCCTATCGCAGATTTATGCTATAAATAAGTGCCAATTTCAATAACACATAGGCCTAAATGTTTTGCCAAGATTCTCTATCTCTCCATATATGTTTTACCTTCTACTTTTTAACAGAGTTAATTTTTGTACAGTAGCCTATTTACCTCCCTTTTCCAGGCCCGTAGCCAGTGGGGGGTTCGGGGGGTTCGAAAGAACCGCCACTTTTCAGGGGCGGATTTAGGCCGTCTTCTGGGTCTTCCGGAAGACGGTCAGATTTTCAAGTTTACATTGACGGGTATCTATTTTTTTCTGTCGGAAGACGGTCAAATATGGAGGTTGGATCAACAAAGATAATTTGGAAGACTGTCAGAAAATATCTCTGGATCCGCCCCTGCTTTTGGTGGGAAAAGGTCCACTCTGGGTAAAATTTGATCTAGGTTGAAGTTTTTATGGAAAAAAGGTCCACTTTTTCAGAAAAAAAGAACCCCCCTTTTGAAATGGCTGGCTACGGGCCTACTTTTCAAAACTTCATTAAGTGGGACTTTTTTATTGACATCACAAAACAAAACATACATTTTTCACATTAAACACATGCATGTAGGCCCTATTACAACGTACAGCAGACACAAACTATCATACAGTAGACTCATATTGGACGTTAACCGCACTAATAAAGGGGAGTGACAGAAAACATTACAGTACAGTAGTAGGCCTAATAGTAGGCCTATATAGGCCTAATACCTGAATAAAGTCGCACATAACACGAACTGATTAACATACGTGCACCCTGAGCTTCAGAGATAACTTGACACTAATCTCTTCACAATAGCCTATCTTCATCGTGTCAAGTTACCTCTGACCACATTCGATTGCCCCCGCCGCCCGCCAATCAAATTTAAAGCCCGCACTCAATGACTCGTTGAACGATCTAGCCAATGAACGTGAACGAGTCAAAGCGCGCTTTGTTCAAATCCGGACCAATCAGAGATAAGGCTCAATATCAGGGACTTGCCGTAACCTGTGGGCAGCACGCAAAATACATCATCCCTCAGTAGATAATGATGCAGGGCCTCAAACTGCTCTGGTTTCAATTCTGAAATACTCATATTTTGCAAAGAATCAAGAGATAACTTAACACATTATTTTACGTAGTCACTTTGTGTACGGTTATGCACTTGGCACTACTCGGATGTCTCCGCACTCGACAATAACTTTATTGTTAGTATGGAGCTTGCGGAATCAGCCGAGGATTACCGATTGACGGTCAACCAATCAGCGTTTTCACCAAACTTTGGTGAAAAATTTTGAAACTTGGATTCGATTGGCTTATATAAACTAGGTCAAACTATTTTCGTCAGAGGTAACTTGACACGATGAAGATAGGCTATTGTGAAGAGGTTAGTGTAAAGTTATCTCTGAAGCTCAGGGTGCATACGTGTGACATCTAAACAAACAAACCAGCTTATAAGCATATAGGCCTATGAGTCATACCGGATTCTACACATTACAAAACTAACATTTATAATATACCAATATCTTTTTTTGTGGCATTCAGAGCTACTCATAGCCTACGTCTTCAAACCTTCACCTTGCATATTATGTAATAGAAAAAGGTCAGTGAACTACTGGTATTGTTTCGCATGCGCGCAAGAAAATAGGTCAAGGACGTGACTGCATGTTGCTGCCTTTAAGTTAATCACTGATGTAGCGGCGATTGTGTTAAGTCTTTCAAATAAGTGTTGATTGAGTGAATAGTGAGAGCTGAGGGCGTGGATTGTTAACCACCATATCCTAGGCAGTCATCCCTACAGGTAAGAACGAGAATTGGAGAAATGTCTCTGCATTTCCATGCATTCTGATCTACGCAGCTGAAATGCATCTGTAGGTCTACAGTTATTTGAGGTCAGCGTGTGCACGGAGATGTCAGTTAATGCGGAAGGTATTATATAGATCGGCGTTCTTTTAATACCTTAACCAGTGTATCCACGAGAAGTGGTGATAATATTAGAGTTGGGGAGAAAGTGCCTCGTAGTAGTATTCAACCTATCATCTCCATGTTTTAACGGAAGCCGTGGGTTGACGCTCGCTTTGTTTTTTCCATTCATTCACTCGCTGTGACTTCTGTGGGGCTGATTTTTGTTGCTGAGGTAGCGTCATTGGTAACGACTGCCTGCATTTAAGCGAGGTCGGTGTACGGAGGCCTACGGTTGGTTTAAGGATGCATTCACTGAAATTCACTTCTGCTATCTTTTAAATAATATTGTTACTATGCTTCAAATAGTGAGATGACACTATACATTGGAATCCCTGAGAAATGTG
The DNA here is from genome assembly GCF_051362555.1 of Lingula anatina. Classification (NCBI taxonomy): domain Eukaryota; kingdom Metazoa; phylum Brachiopoda; class Lingulata; order Lingulida; family Lingulidae; genus Lingula; species Lingula anatina. Next base: position 7,401,968 of record NC_141773.1, read on the forward strand.
GGCAGCTTAATATCAGGTGCGATATGGTAGGCGTGATATAGAATAGGCCCCATACAGGGTTGCAATTATTTTTAAAACGCTGTTAACTTAGGCGTACAGTGCCCCTTATTCACAACCGTCTCTTAGGCAGCGTCATAAGCCATTTAAACCGGAATTAATGCGAAAATGGGCTGAAGTATTTCGCCGATTATTAATGATTAGTGCACACCACCACAGCAACGGCGACAACAACAACAACAACAACAACAATAATAATAACAGTAATAATTAAACTAGACTGGTCACCGAAGTGCTTAATCTTCATTTATCATTCGTCTGTTTGAGGTCGCACTTGGTATGCAGAATCAATACGTATAATGATATGAAAGTGAAGTTGCAGAGCGTTTCTTTTCATGGAGCCTTGCTCAACAGTGTGGGAAACAGGCGGAAAGCGTTAAGACAATATCTGTCCCTGTCGCTAATGTAAATCTAGGGGAAGGGGATGAGGTTATTTTTCGATTTTCTTTCTCGCCTCCATCTTTTTTTTCCTATGCATGTATGCATGCATGAATGTCCTTTGAATCACGTATGAGTTCCGCCCCCTCTCACACACACAAACACGCCCATCGCGCGGGCGAGAGAGAGAGAGAGAGAGAGAGGCCGCAATAATAATGCGTCGTCCCTACGTCGTCCCTGCTGGGGTACAGTCATTAAATCTCGGCTCCATTGGGACGACACAAGGGGAGGCGTGTGAGAGGCGGAGAGACTATTAAAAGATTAGGCTGTTTTCCTTTCATGTACGTCCGCCATATTTAGGTCGTGGCTTTGTAGAGCCATGGCTCAACTCGATGTGAATGCGGCCAGAGAGAGAGAGAGAGAGAGAAGGGGGGGGGGGGCAGAGAGAAAGAGTCACCAATTTCAAAGGTGGCTGGAAAATAAAGATTGGGAGAAGGGAAGAAGGAAGGAAAGAAGATAAATGAGATACAAGATCACGGTTATCATCATCACTAATAGCCTCCCTTTACTATTCACAGGCGTACCATGTCAGAACTGGTATTGGTAATTCTGCTGGTGATAGGGGCTCTCTGTCCACTGGTACATTGTAGGACCTGTAAGTATAGGGTGTCCTGTGACAGACAGTGATGAACGGTATTTTAACTTACATTTCCTATTAAACCGCTTCCAGGGTTATAGATTCAAGATTAGTATTTCACTGGCAGATGCAGGATTTTTATTTTTTATTTTATTTTATTTTATTTTATTTATTTTTTTTGAGGGGGGGGAGGCATATAAACTTATTCGGGGAAATTGTTGAAAATGATTTGATACTGATTACAGACATGTAAATATCTTACATATTAAACTAAAAGTACAAGATCTATTGCAAGCTGATATTCCTTTTGCTTAGAATTCGTCAGAGGGTGGAGCAGTATTAAATTGTGTATCACTTTGACTACCGCCGCCATTTCGTGCTTCAGTTTTCCGCCTTACATGCTTATGGCACCCTTACCTGCGGTGCCTGCGGTAAGGGTACCGTTAGCATGTAAGGAGGAAAAGTGAGGCAACTCCATTCCTAAAGTTAGTTCAATATTTGATCCCTTTCTGTAATGCAGATTATGCAGACGATTGCCCGACCCGCGTCCTCACCGTCTACGAATTTGCTTCAACGACAATCGAAGCGTGGCGGAGTTCGAGTGACACCATATTTAGGTCGCCGTCGATGTGCACCATAAACTTTAAGGCGGGTGTCGGGAGCCGTGTTACAGTCAATTTCAGGGAACTTAACATACCTTGTGGAGGTGGGACAAATATCGTGTTTTACGATGGATCTGACACGTCGGCAATCAAAGTAAGAACCTTTTATATTGCAGGTTTGTTGTGTGTGTGTGTGTGTGTGTGTGTGTGTGTGTGTGTGTGCCGTATAGAAAACTATAGGGTAGAGAAGGGAATGGGTTGATGAATTCATTCAATGTCTTGATGTTGTATAACGAGTTACACATAATTGGCCTAGGCGTCTCCCTGGCCCTGTGCAATATTTTTTGACTATATGGTAGTATCATCCCTGGATAGTAGATTATAAGATGTTCAATTATTTAGTGTTAAATTCTTTGCTTTTTTTTCAAGCAATATAAACACAAGCATTTTGTATATATATATATATATATACTAAGATGATGTGGAATGGAAGTACGTAAATACGAAAAAGAGCACTATTATTTATTTGAAATTCGGTTTATTTTCAACAGATTACGACTATCGAGTGCTCGTCTCCACTGCCAGACCAATTTCTGAGTTCCGGGCCATATCTTACAGCTGAAATTTTCCCTGGCATTAGCACAAGCTACGATTTTAGATTTTCAGTTTATGAAAGACGTGAGTATGATTATTATCATTATTTATTTTTTTTTTTTAATTTTAATTTTAGATTTCACGTGCTAAATAATAACTTACCCTAATTTTGCATGTAGACGGCAACTAGCTGTGTTTAGTAAAAGGTTTGTGCATTGCGTTTGTGTTGGTCAGAGTCAAACAATAGTGTGAGTAGTACTCGATCGACCTATCATCTCATGTTTTTAACGGAAAACGTGGGTTGACCCTCGGTTTGTTTTTTTCCATTCATTCGCTCACCCACTCTTTAAAATTCTTTCTCTCTCTCTCACTCGCTCTCTCTCTCTCTCTCTCTCTCTCTCTATTGTACAAACAGTGTCCAAACACACTCTCACACACACACACACACTCACACACACACACCTTTCACTTGTGCTCTCAGCTAACACTCATCCCCTCAGTCATCAAACCAGCTAACCAACCATCACTTTAAATTCATCCCATTTCTGACCCATCCTGGAAATTCCATCAAAATCCATCCCAAACTGTTTGAGTTAGGCCGGTGACAAACAGACCATCAAACGGAGGTGAAAACATCACCTCCTTGGAGAAAGTATTTTAAAATGACATTGTTATTAATTACCGGTTGCAGCCCCAGGTGTCTGCGATGACGGCAGTTGTACCGGAGACGGGAAGCTGGAGGTAACTACCATCCTGAAGATCGTAGGAGCGGCAGTCGGGGTGATTGTCTTGATCGGTATCATCATATGGTTTATCATACGATACAGAAAACAGGCACGCGAGAGGAGGAATAACTTGGCTTCACGGCAACAGAGAGAGCAAGAATTCCTGGCTACGTACCAGGCGGAACACCCAGAAGCACAGGGCACGGGAGGTAAGTTGCATTACTCGTCCAAAATCGGACGATTTCGTATCTGTTCGGTTCGCGGAAAAGGTCGAGCGGTTCCGAATGTAGGTTTACAGGAAACGTGATGTCAAGGAAACCTTCATTCCTCCAGGAGATAAATAAATTAGTTTAAAATGCATCTATTCAGATCTACTGTGTTTGGTAAAATGTCCGAGCTCTCGGCTTGCTTCCTGGCTACGTATAAAAACAAATATGTTTCTTTCTGGAGAGATTGATTAACACATGTACATGTAGAGTAATTCTCTTGAATTAATACTTTTCTCTTAAATAATTTATATTGACGGGCTGTAATGCTTTTTTGGATATTGAAAATATTTCATATAAACGTAACAAAATGCTTAGTGACACACCGCTTACATAGACATCTGTTATTTGTCCAACCACGCTTATTTTGTTAATTTTACATTCTAGCACCCGACACAAAAGCAAACAACCTACCTCCCACTTATGCTACAGCGACGGATCCAAACTATGGATATCCGAAACAGGCATAATATAGGCCTTCCTGTGAAGTTATTTCAGCATGAGGGCGTATTATTATATCCTAAGAATATCAAAATCGGATCAAAACTCTTCATGCGTGCCCGCTTCTGGCATTGATAACAGTTTTCAATTTTGAGTGGAGTCTCATTGGAAAGAGATTACTTCAGCTACAACAACAGTTTTTAAATGCGTTTTGATAGCAGTAAATGTTTGCTCGAAATGAGCTGAAAAACTCAGGGCACCGGGAAAACTGCAAATGACACTACATAAGATAGCTTGCCTTTTGCGCTATCAGACTTAGCTTGCTCATAACGGGAAATTGCTGCTAGATTCCACAACTGTGACCCTTCACTTTTCATCTCATTTTACCCCTTTCCTTATATTTTGAAAGCGAAGTGAGAAAAAAAAAACATGTTAGCTGCAATTAGAGGCTTTATTAGCCCAGTTTTAATTAATTTTACATTGTAAGACATCCAAAGTTGGCTACATCCTAGTCTTTTGATGCTTGTGAGAATTTATTATTTACATTCAATATTGTTTATCGGTACTGATGCGGGTAAAATATAATTGTTCAAGGACAAGGAAGCGAGCAGCTGAACTCCCACAGCGTCGTAGGTACCCATTTAGGAATCTCTCCTTTCTTCCTTAATATGCGTAAGAATAAAGTATTTTTAACGAATTCAACAAGGCAAAGCGTAGCAATATTTCCGCTTCTGGACCCTATATATTATTGCTCCTAAAACTGCCCTCATCCTGTTTAGCATTTGCCTGCTTTGCCTGCTATATTTTTATTCCCTCCCCTCCCCTCTTTTAGCAATATTCTAACTCCCTGGGGGTTCACGCTAAATTGCAGTCAGACGAGCGCGCACCGTAGTTAATGGCCCCTTTACAGCTTTTAGTAGGCGGGACAGACGCTTTAGCCGGCTAAGCTGACAGTAATCTAGTGACTCCCCACAGGGATAGATCGATCTAAAATTTATGGAAATGGGGTCTAAGTCTGTCGGTGTGACAGGAATGGAGGTCCGCTAGGAACCGTAGTCCCATTACTTTGTACAGGTGATATTCATCTTATATAGTAACCCCTAATCAAATGGGACCCCGGATTTCCATTCTTAGGACTACCATTCCCGCCACACTGGCAATATGTGACAGCAGCTTTTATTTGGTTTATAAAATTATAGAGTGATCAAGGTACAAGACTATCTGGTTCTTTGTTCTATTAGACGTAAAATAAATATCGGTTTTGTTGATTTTTCAAGATAGAAAGGGTTAGAAATGGATATCTATCGTCGTTTCTCCACAGAATGTATTAGGAGGGATCACGTGGAATGTAGAAGCATCTTTTGCTGTGATTATAAAGCATAGTGAATTAATGGGTTATCTATGTAATGAGCACAAAATATTACTATAAGACAACACGACTTCATTAGGAAGGTGAATGCAGTTAGTTTTAACTGAAAACTAAATATTAACTCGTTAAGGCCGGTGAACTTAAGTTTGACTTGAGGAAAATATTTTCTCAAAGGTATCCAGGCACAAGTCCTACATGAAAATAGCAGGTGAATGTGAAAGAAGGCACAAATGACAGTGGACTTTTTACAGAACATATTTTAGTTTTTATTGTCTGCTTTCTGTACACCAGTATAGAAGGGATTATAATTTTAACATATTTTAAAGATGTGTTTTTTATTATTTGTTTCAAAGTTTTATATAATCGACAGTGCAAAAATATGGTATTTGTTATGCTGTTATTTCTCCATGATTTCCTAGAAGAATGTATGGTCTTAACTCACTCTCCATAATTAATACCCAATCTGAGTGCAGACCACATTCAGCAACTTCTATAAATAAACATATGTCAAAGTTACTTTAAAGCTTGTATTTCGTTTGCTTTTTGTTATCTTTTGTATATCAAAATGAATAAAGACTGAAATATTTACAGGAACCAGAAAGTCGAAGTGCATGCTGTTTAACAAGTGTCACCAATTATGTTATCCATACTTTAAATTTCGAAAATATAGGAAGAAAACTATTTTGAATTGGCATTTCTACGCTGGGCTGATACAATTATGATTTTTTATTGCTAAGGTCATTAAAAAACGATTTGATTTAATATTGAACACTAAATTGAATAGCCTACAGTCCATGCCGTGCCCAAGCTTATCTAAAATAATAATAAGAAAAAGCATAACTTCACATTCAAAAGCCAAGTTGTAATACAGAGAACTTACAAACTGGTTTCTATCGACACTCACTAACTGCCCAAGAAAAAGATCGAAACCTATTAACAACTTTCGCACCTTTAATTACGTAGATAATGAATGGCGATGTCTTATTGATTGGTGCAATAGTGTTTCCTTGGTGTTGGATATATAATAATAGTTTCTTCATAAAGAAAACACTATAAATGATTTTCTTATTCATATACAATGCATTGGATTTTTTTTAATATGGTTCATTGGAGTTTCACAGAACATAATACAGTAGAGCACATTGTGTATGAAAGAACATTGTTCATGTACAAAAGAAAATTATAGATTAAAAGGAAATCCAAAGTCACTCTAATTTTGAGTCTGGTGCAGATCTAAACGTTAAAATCGTTCAATGATTACAGTAAACAGTTTAAAATATGTTCATTTCTAAATAACAAATTTAAAGAATACTTCTTGCTCACAGTAATAAAACGTGCATTTGAGAATAATTTGGAAGCCATTTTTCTATACCATTCAAACGACATAGTTTGCAAAGTCTTATTTGATTTTGGAGAACCCCTCATATTCTTCAGCCAAATCTGTAGTATGAGAGTTTAAAATGTGTAATATGTTGCTTATATATTGAGTGTATTGGCTTGGTCAAATAATAGTGAATATCCACATCATCAATTCAGCAATCAAATGCCTTCGACACTATTGGCGAACGCGCAGTACAACAGAGGTGCTAACTAGGCGTATCCTGTGCCTCCACCTGTTAACACTAGAATAATAGGTTTTCTGAATCTATCTAAATCCAACATATTTGTATTAGAAAAGCAGCGGTAGGAAGATTCATTATCATCAAGTGAACCTGGAATGGCGTGCACCGCACCAAAATGCGTGGTGAAGATTGGCATAGAGCTCAATGAATCTATAATATAATGACAATATATAAGGCGCGAACGTCGCTATTGCAACATTGGGTATCGATCTTACTGAAAGGACAACGACCAGTGTTCACGAGGAGGTGATAACATGGGAAACATGACAAATATTTCGGAATACAGGTACTTCCAAGGCGATGAAAATGGTACCCGGTTCAATCCATGTGAAAGGTTGGCACTTTGCATTTCGTTTGTGGTGTTTGAAATCATCATTTCGCTTGTCGCTGTTTTCGCCAACGCCTTAGTCATCATTTCTTACGCCAAGTTCAAATGGCTGCGATCTTCAACCAACACGATTTTTGTGAGTATGTCTGTTGCAGATATCCTATCCGGCCTACTTACCCCGTATCATTTTGTGGCAAGTTATTTCATGTACATGGTACCCCGCCTCCAAAGCCTCTCAACCAATAAGTACTTCTGTATCGGAAAAGTAACGCTATTTGCAGCAATGTGCCTCACATCTTTGCTTCATCTTACGTTCGTGGCAGTGGAAAGGTATCTCAAAATATGCCGGAATTCTACATACCTGCGTATACTGACAAGGAAAACATTAAACACCTGCTTGATCAGTTGCTGGGTTTACATTATAGCCTTGTGCTCTTTGCCGATATTTGGACTCAACTCATGGTCACCAGAGAAACAATGCAGAGTCACTGAGGTAATCGAGAGCGCAACGTTTTACATCTATACACCCCATATTTTGGCGTGTTTACTTTTATCCTGCGGGTGTTACATTGCTATATTTCGCAAGGTGCGCCGACACGATATCCAAGTAAACCATCTTTCCTCACCGTCCCCTGCCTTGCCAATTCCCGCACCAGCAGGCGGTGGTGACAACCCATCGTTTCAACCGAGCTCTAGATTGAGAGAATCGGACACTTTGAAACGAAAATTTGATACTTCTGGCGGGAGCCTAGAAAGACCCGATTCTATCAATTCCCCGAAGAAGGAAAACAAACTGGAAAAAAGACGCAAGAATGACAGGAATCCCACGAAGGAGCCGACACAAACTATTATAACAGACTTATTCCAAACAAGGAATCTCGAAACTTCCGCCGGGGTTATTATAACTGTCACAGAAGTGCAACCCCTGGGTAATGTTACAAAGGGATCCACTCACAGAATCACCGCTTGGGGAGACGATAACAAGAGAATAGAAACGCCGCGTGTCCTAGTTCAGAATTGTGAAATGTCTCCAACGGCTGGGGATACAAACACTAAGCCGGTGGAAGATCTGGCTGTGTCCGGTCCATCTACATCTCGTTTTCACTTAGACGCCAGCACATCGAGTCAATTACAAACAAGGACATCTTCGGAGCCGCTGTCTCATGGCACTTTAAGACACCTACCCAAAAATGGCAGAAAATTGCAAATCAAAGTGGCAAAAATGGCATTTGTGACATTGATTGCGTGCTTTGTACTGTGGACACCAGTGACAGTTGTCCAAGCGTTGCAGAACAGAGGATTGGATGTCGAGTCCGAGATATTTATTATACTTCGAAACATTGCAGTGGATCTTGTAGTTGTCAGTTCAGCAATCAACCCGTTTATTTACGCAATGATGGACTATAGATACAAAAAGGCCTTGTCTCTGTTGTTTCCATATAGAATAAAATGTATTAAGTAAGCAATGGTCAGTGTACACAGACTGCCCATTGATTATTCACTGTTTAAATTTAGTTTTAAACAACAGTTTGTAATCGGTACTATACATATAATAAACTTTTAAATAGAAATATTACCACCTGATCCATGCCTTTAAGAAATTTCTCATAGAGTTAGCGGATGCTTTTATTCATATGCCAACAATGGAACTGATTTTGAACAAATCCACTTTTAGACGTGAGAAAGTAAACATCTTCATCATTGCCATTGTTGTATCATGGTAAAGCCTACAACTTATTGGAAATAAATTTAAATATATATTGAGATTGCCACGATAAGTGTTATCTGGAACAATAAAACAGTATCTAAAATGCTTCTCAGCTGTGACTTGATAATTTGTAAACAATTACGAATTTCTCGAACATTTAGGACATATTTGATTCTATGACAGTAAGCTTTTAGACGAATATGCTGTGTGGTTTAATATTTTTGGTGATCGCCATAATTGGCATGAACATCATAAATATTGTGTGAACGCAATCGAAGCCTTGGTTAAAGGACGTCTTGGCAATATAAACACTCATATAGTAACGTAAAATTTCCACCAAATTTCACATGTATTTCTCATGAATATGAAGGCATACATAACTCAATTTTGTCGAGAAACAAAGATTTAGTGCTAGACCTCCAATATCAATTTTTGGGAAAAAAGATGCATTTTTCATTTCGATCTTATATGATATTTTATTTGAGTTCATTAATAACTATAGGTGCAGCTCTTCTAGAATTGGAAACATAACGGCTTTGTTTTCAGTCTCAGTATCTAAATGAACCAACTGACCCAAACAAGCGCAGCTGAAAGAAGGCCCAAAGTAAGTTATTATCATATAAGTTCATAGGCCTGTTCAGTTTCTGAAAAACAGCAATTTTGCATAAATAAAATCAAAAAACCTTAACCCCTCCGATCCCGAAAATGGGGCTAAGTTTGAAATCCAAGGATACTCTGTTATCTCCACACAATCCTATAACACTTCAAGCTCCATTGCAAGGCCAGTGCAGTTAGTTTTTACGGAAAGCTACGTTACCGGTAAACTTGGTTTTGACTTCCGAAATAAATGTTATCTCAAAGGTATCAAGGCACTGTTTCTACAAGAAAATGGTTGGTAGATATAAAAGCGGCCTTTTTACAGAATATATTTTTTGGCTATTGTCGGATTCTTTGTCGGATTCTCTGTACACGAAACAAAAGAGATTATGATTTAACTTATCTTAAAGATGTGTTTTTTGTTATTTGTTTTAAAGTTTTATATAGTTGTCAGTGCAGTAATATGGTATTTGTTGTGCTGTTATTTCTACATGATTTCCAGGATGAATGTTGGGTGTTGACTAACTTTCCATAACTAAAATACTGAGTGCAGACCACATTCAAAAACTTCTATGAAATATGAATAAACATATAGAAAAAATACTTTAAAACTTGTATTTCGTTTGCTTTTTGTTTTCATTTGTATATCAAAATGAATAAAGACAGAAATATGGGGTGAACCATGCTGTTAAACAAGTGTCACCAATTATGTTATCCATATTTTAAAATTCAACAAAATAGGAAGTAAACTATTTTGAAATAGCAATTCTACGGGCTGATACAATTATGATTTTTTATTGCTAAGGTCATCAAAAACGATTCGATTTAATAATGAACACTAAATTGAATAGCCTACAGTCCATGCCATGCCCAAGCGTATCTAAAATAATAATAAGAAAAAGCATAACTTCCATGCCTATCACATTCAAAAGTCATGTTGTAATACAATACAGAGAACTTACAAAATGATTTCTATCGATACTCATCTTACCTGTCCAAGAAAAAGATCGCTATTAACAACTTTCGCACCTTTAATTACGTAGATAATGAATGGCGATGTCTTATTGATTGGTGCAATAGTGTTTCCTTGGTGTTGGATAAACAATTATAGTTTCTTCAAAAGAAAACACTATAAATGAATTTCTTATCCATATACAATGCATAAGATTTTTTTAATATAATTCAGTGGAGTTTAACAGAACATAACACAGTAGATCACATTGTATATGAAGGAACACTGTCATGTACAAAAGAAAAATTATAGATTGAAAGGCAATTCAAATTCACTCTAATTTGGAGTCGGGGGCACATCTTAAGGTTAAAATCGTTCAATAATTACAGTTAACAGTTTAAACTATGTTAATTTTTAAATAACTATTTTAAAGTATTCCTTCTTGCTCAGAGTAATAAAAACGTACATTTGAGAATAGTTTGGAAGTCGTTTTCTATACCATTCAACCGACATAGCATGCAAAGTTCTGTTTATTGGTTTTTGCAGAACCCCTCATATTCTTCTGCCAAATCTGTGGTATGAGAGTTTAAAATGTGTAATACATTGCTTATATATTGAGTGTATCGGCTTGGTCAAGTAATGGTGAATATTCACATCATCAATAAAGCAACCAAATGCCTTCGACACTATTGGCGAATGCGCAGTACAACAGAGGTGTTAACTAGGCGCATCCTGTGCCTCCACCTGTAAACACTAGAATAATAGGTCTTCTGAATCGATCCAAGTCCATCATGTTTGTATTAGAACAGCAGCGATAGGAAGATTACTCATTCTCATCAAGTGAACCTGGAATGGCGTGCACCGCACCAAAATGCGTGGTGAAAATTGGCATAGAGCTCAATGAATCTATCATATAATGACAATATATAAGGCGCGAACGTCGCTAATGCGACATTGGGTATCGATCTTACTGAAAGGACAACGACCAGTGTTCACGAGGTGGTGATAACATGGAAAACATGACAAACATTTCGGAATACTTCCAAGGCGATGAAAATGGTACCCGGTTCAATCAATGTGAAAGGTTGGCACTTTGCATTTCGTTTATGGTTTTTGAAACCATCATTTCTCTTGTCGCTGTTTTCGCCAACGCCTTAGTCATCATTTCTTACGCCAAGTTCAAATGGCTAAGATCTCCAACCAACACTATCTTTGTGAGTATGGCTGTTGCAGATATCCTATCCGGCCTACTTACCCCGTATCATTTTGTGGCGAGTTATTTCATGTACATTTTGCCCCATCACCAAAGCCTCTCGACCAATAAGTACTTCTGTCTAGGAAAGCCGATGCTTTTTGCAGCGATGTGCCTCACCTCTTTGCTTCATCTTACGTTCGTTGCAGTGGAAAGGTATCTCAAAATATGCCAAAATTCTGCATACCAGCGTTTACTGACAAGGAAAACGTTAATCACTTGCTTGATCAGTTGCTGGGTTTACATTATTACCTTGTGTTCTTTGCCGATATTTGGACTCAACTCATGGTCTCCAGAGAAACAATGCAGATTCACTGAGGTAATCGGGAGCGCAACGTTTTACATCTATGCTCTCCATATTTTTGCGTGCTTTCTTTTGTCCTGTGGATGTTACATTGCTATATTTCGCAAAGTGCGCCGACACGATATCCAAGTAGGCCATCTTTCCGTGCCATTCCCTGCCTTGCCAAATCCCGCACCAGAAGGCGGTGGTGACAACCCATCGTTTCAACCGTCTAGTAGATTGAGAGAATCAGAAATTCTGAAACGAAAATTGGATACATCCGGCGGGAGACTACAAGGACCTGAGTCCACCAATTACGCGAAGAAAGAAAAAGAGCTGGAAATAAGACGCAAGAGAGACGGGAATCCTGTGAAGGAACCGGAACAAGTTATTATAAGTGACTTACATCAAACAAGGAATCTCGAAACTTCTGCAGGGGTTATTATTAATGTCACAGAAGCGCAACCACTGGGTAATGTTACAAAGGGATCCACTCACAGAATCATCGCTTGGGGAGACGACAACAAGAAAATAGAACCGCCACATGTCCTAGTTCAGAATTATGAAATTACTTCAATGGCTGGTGATAAAAACACTAAGCCGGTGGAAGATCTGGCTGTGGCCGGTCCATCTACATCTCGTAAACACTTAGACGTCAGCACAGCGAGGCACTTACAAACAACGATATCTTCAGAGCCGCTGTCTCATGGGACTTTAAGACACCCACCCAAAAGTGGCAGAAAATTACAAATCAAAGTGGCAAAAATGGCATTTGTGACACTGATTGCGTGCTTTGTACTGTGGATGCCAGTGACAGTTGTCCAAGCGTTGCAGAACAAACGAGTGGATGTCGAGTCCGAGGTATTTATTATAGTTAGAAACATTGCAGTGGATCTTGTAGTTGTCAGTTCAGCAATCAACCCGTTTATTTACGCAATGATGGACTATAGATACAAAAAGGCCTTGTCTCTGTTGTTTCCATGTAGAATAAAATGTATTAAGTAAGCAATGGTCACTGTACACAGACTGCCCATTGATTATTCACTTTTTAAATTTAGTTTTTAAACATCAGTTTGTAATAGGTACCTTACATACAAAAAACATTGAAATAGAAATATTACCACCTGATCCATGCCTTTAAGAAATTTCTCTCAGAGTTAGCGGATGCTTTTATTCAAATGCCAACAACGCAACCGATTCTGAACAAATCCACTTTTAGAAGTGAGGAAATAAACAGCAGCATCATTGCCACCTTGGGCGACTGCACGTTCAGGCCACTCATATTTTTGATAAAGTAGTAGTTGTGTGTATTTCACTAATCAAGGTAAAAAAATAAAAGTAAGAAAACTGCAACACTAAATGTAAATACGATTTCAAAGACCATAATTCTCTTGAGGGTTATGGATATGATGTATCTCTAACAAAAGTTTTCTTATACAAAGAATATGAAAGATATTGTGTGTATAAATATCCGTTTATAGTGAGTAGTAGTTGATATTTTAGATATATGGCTAGGAACAAAGATAAAAAGTAGACAAGTAAGATTGACACTTGTTCTAGGTTTTGTTACATAGTTGCTAATGTACATTATTTTTTAAAACTTTTGATGTGATGTTTCACCTGCACCGTATATTTTATCAGTTCTTTCAATTGCTCGTGTGTTTTACCCTGTACTTATACTGTATAGTTCTGATGCGATTCTGCATAACAGTTATAGTCACTGTTAGCTGAAATCATTTTTGATTTTTTTCTGTTTGTTTACTGTCTGTACATTTATTTGCTAGCATTAACTTTCTAGTGCTATATAAATGTAAACTGTGAAGAAAATCATGGCATATAACCATTATTTTTGAATATAATAAGAAGAAAAGAAAGAAAAGAAAGCTTGCTATATTTTGATTTGTACAGAAGGACCATATTTATATACTGTATAAAACCACCTCACAGGTGTTCAGTTAAGTTAGTATCAGGGCTCAAAGATGGCTGTTACATCCCTGGAGCATTGAGCCTACCAAAATATTTCTGACAAAAAGAATTGTAAGCAGGTGCGCTGTATCATGGTAAAGCCTACAACTTAATGGAAATGAATTTAAATATATGTTGAGATAAGTGTTATCTGGAACAATCAAACACTATCTGAAATGATTGTCAGCTGTGACTTGATAATTTGTAAACAAATACTAATTTCTCAAACTTTTGGTACGTATTTGATTCTGTGACAGTATGCTTTTAGACGAATATGCTGTGTGGCATATTATTGTTGGCGATCGCCATAACTGGCATGAACATCTTAAATATTGTGTGAATGTAATCGAAGCCTTGGTTAAAGGACGTCTAGGCAATATAAACACTTATATAGCAACGTAAAATTCCTTGAAATTGCACCAAATTTGTCATGCATTTCTCATGAATATGAAGGAATACCTAACACAAATTTGTCAAGAAAGAAAGATTTAGTGCTAGATCTCCAAGATCAATTTTTGGGGAAAAAATATGCATTTTTCATTCCGATCTTATGTGATATTTTATTCGAGTTCATTAATAACTATGGGTGCAGCTCTTCTAGAATTGGAAACATAGCGGCTTTGTTTTCAGTCTCAGTATCCAAATGAACCGACTGACCCCAAACTAGCGCAGCTGAAAAGAGGCCCAGAGTACGTTCTTATCATATATAAGTTCATAAGCCTGTTCATTTTCTGAAAAACAGCTATTTTTCAAACAGCAAATCAAAAGTCTGATCTCGAAGTTAGTTTTTAAGGTAAGCTACGTTACCGGTAAACCTAGTATTAACTTCCGAAAAAAAACGTTATCTCAAAGGTATCAAGTCACTGGTTCCACATGAAAATGATAGGTAGATATACAGAGCGGCCTTTTTACAGAATATATATTTGGCTTTTGTCGGATTCTTTCAGTACACGAAACAGAAGAGATTATGATTTAACTTATCTTAAAGACGTGTTTTTTATCATTTGTTTCAAAGTTTTATGTAGTTGACAGTGTAGGAATATGGTATTTGTTGTTGGTATTTGTTGATTTCCAGAAAGAATGTAGGGTGTTGACTAACTTTCCATAACTAAAATACTGAGGTCAGACCACATTCTATGAAATATGAATAAACATATAGAAAAGTTAAAAGTTTAAAACTTGTATTTTGTTTGCTTTTTGTTTTCATTTGTATATCAAAATGAATAAAGACTGAAATATTCACAGGAACGAAACAGTGGGGTGAACCATGCTGTTTAACAAATGTCGCCAATTATGTTATCCTTATTTTAAAATAAAAAAATAGGAAGTAAATTATTTTGAAATAGCATTTCTAAGCCGGGCTGATACAATTATGATTCTTTATTGCTAAGGTCATTAAAAACATTTGATTTAATTTTGAACGCTAAATTGAATAGCCGACAGTTCATGCCATGCCCAAGTTTATCCAAAATAACAATAAGAAAAATCATAACTTCCATGCCTACTCGATGCACTCACGTCAACCCACCAGTATATAACCAGAATATCACAGAGTCACATGTGCACAGAGACCCTCGTTTTTTGTATTTTTAATTTTGTATCAGAATCCGAACGATACCGCTATACTTCGATTTTACGTTGACGGAGAAGTTTCGTGTTATCAACTTCTGTAAAATCATTTGGAGATCTCCCCCAACCAATAGTAATATTTTTTGTATATTTAGTGGTTTAATAAATAAACAGTATGATAGATGTGCATGGATTTCCTAATCAAAGATTCTCTATTCACACACTGAGAATAAAATTGAAGTCCAAGTGACTCCAAACTTGGAGTCCAGCAGTCGTGCCTAAAATAAGACTCCGTGCACATGAAAAATCTATTTTCTAAAAATCTATTTTCTATTCGCGGTATCTTGTGATCACTCCGAGCGCAGCCGAGAATTAATTACAGCTTTGGAAGAAACTGGCTCGCGCTGCCAGTAATTACGCCGCGGGGTATTCAGGGCACAGACCGTGATCACAAGATACCGCGAATAGAAAATAGATTTATAGAAAATATATTTTTCATGTGAACGAAGCCTAACTCCTAGGTGGAGTCAAGATGACTCCGATGGAGTAACGCCATCCCAGACCCCACAGGAGTGTCACAATTGACTCCATTCACACATCCCTTGATTTATCTCTACAAAAGAGTCACCATGACCCCATATTAAGGAATTTTTGACTCCTTGGCACGTTATGAAAAAAAAAAAGCAACAACAACAACAACAGTGCCAAGCGGGGAGACAGCAGGTACCGTTTATTAAAGACTGGTATGTCCCCGGACGGGTTTGAACCCACGTTCCTCCGCTCCGGAGGCGTACACAAGGCCATCCGGGGATGCAAAGCCGACCCCCCCCCCCCCCCACCTCCTCGGTTGGCGTGGGGTTAGAGGCCCACTGAAGGGCCCCCAAAATTTTTGGTATTTGAGAGGGCGAACGGTGCCATTTGGAACGGTTTAGTACTACATGTATAAGTCAGCTAGTCAAAATCCTAATTCCAAGAGGGGGATATTAGTGTGATTTTTTTTCAGAAACCGAAGAGGGGGGGGGGTCAAGTCCCTCCTGACCAGCCCCCCTCCCCCATCTAGATACACCGCTGCTTGTATTTGTTGGACAGAATTGTTAGCGAAAATATTTAGATTCAGGAAAATATAGTAATTACATGATAATTCAGTTTTTACTTTGGTGTCTTTATATGTATTTTAGTGATCTGAAAGTATATAATATTTTACCGTTATTTCTTTTATTTGCTTCTGCAGTAATGTGATAATGACTGCGGTGTATCATACAGGAAGCCTTCATTACTAGATATTTGCATCTACTAAACACAACTTATTTTTAATGAAGGTCCACACTCTTAAACAATCTATGAACATTAGACTTTGTAAAATTTATAACAAACAATTCGTTTTCCCGGAAAATTCCACCGTTACCTTGATTACAAGTACTTTATTTCCAAATCTGTTACGATCTGACAGATTTTTGAGTATTGCGGTTACCGTGTTTGAGTCACTCCTGATTAGTGGTGGGGAATAGTGAATTTCTCTCTTAATGATACAAAACAGAAATTTAGACATAGAAGCATTTTTACAACTTATACTTTTCTTAACATTTTTGATAGGATGACATTAATAACTGAAAGGAAATTATAAATATTTTTAGAATATGTTTAGCATACAGATTCAAATGTGTATTGCACGTATTATTGAATAACTGATTTGCTATTTTTTTGTAAGCGGTCTAATTTTGTTCAAGAGCCACGCCAGCAGTGGTCGTGATGTATTTCCACTAATTTTAAGACAGTATCATTCTCTGCAGTACTTTTATAAAAAGCCTACAGTCTATAATCACCAGATCATCTGTCATATAATGCACAGAGAAATATTTTTTACTTTCAAAAGTCAAGTTGTTATACAGCAAACTTATAAGCTGATTTCTTTAGACACACATCTTGCCTGTCCAAGAAAAAGATCGCAATCTATTAACAACTTTTACACCTTTAATTACGTAGATAATGGGTGGCAATGTTTTATTGATTGGTGTAAGAATGTTTCCTTGGTGTTGGGTATACAATAATAGTTTCTTTAAACAACACATAAAATTCATTTCGTATTCATATGCAAAGTATTATTAAAAATAAAATTATGGTTCATCAGAGCTGATCAAAATATAATACAATAGAACGCATTGTATATGAAAGAACACTGTGCTTGTACAGAAGAAAATTATAAATTTAAAGAAAATTCAAAGTCACTCTGAATTTGAATGAGTAGCATATCCAAACGTAAAAATCTTACCATAATTACAGTTAACAAATTAAAATATGTTAATTTTTAAATAACTATTTTAAAATAATGCAACTTGCTCAGAGTAATAAAAAAGTACATTTGAGAATAATTGGGAAGCCATTTTCTATACCATTCAAACGACATAGTTTGCAAAGTCTTGTTTATTTGTTTTTGGAGAACCCTTCATATTCTACAGCCAAATCTGTGGTATGCGAGTTTAAAATGTGTAATATATTGCTTATATAATGAGTGTATTGGCTTGGTCAAGTAATTGTGAATATTCACATCAACTAAGCAATCAGATGCCTTCAACTGCGCTGTACAACAGAGCCTTAAACTGTGTCCTGTGCCTCCACCTGTTTACACTAGAATAATAGGTCTCCAGGTTCGATCCAAATCAACTGCGTTTGTGTTAAGACGGTAGTGATAAGAAGTTGAGTAATTTCCATCACGTGAACCTGCAGTGTCGTGTACCGCACCAAAATGTTTGGTGAAGACTGGTATACAGCTTAATGAACATACAGGGTTGCTACTTAATATGGAATATTTTTTATCATTGTTATTTTTGAGTGCTGATTAATTTTTATTTTTTGGCTTGAGTCATTAAAAAAGTATACCACTGAGTAATAAAAACATCCAGTCTTTTGTTGTGAGATATTTTGGTCAATGATATCAAATCTGACATAAGATGCCATTCAAAAGAAAGGGATACCCCCAGAAAACCATATCAACAGTTTGATGTCAGTATTAAATTTAAGCTAAGATATTAAAGAAAATGATAGCCTCCGGACAGTGATGTGTTACACAGTCAAAGAACTCACTACATTAATTCATGAAAAGTCAATAATTGCGGGTATGACCTCCAGCAGCCGCTTGCAGCGCCCTCATCCTACATGGCATACCCTGTAACACGTTTTTTAGAGTTTGGATGGGGATATCATTCCACGCAGTGATATTTGCCTGTCGCAGTTCATCACTATTTACCGGCCGATGACCATAGCTATTAATTCTGTGAGTTACTTTTGCCCAAAGTTAATCAATTGGGTTCATATCTGGAGAGTTTGCTGGCCAGGGCAGTTGCTGAATCCATTGGTTTCGAAGAAAAACAGTGATTCCGCGGCCTCGATGTGGGGTTGCGCAGCCGTCTTGATACACAAAGTTGTTCCTGAAGATGGCTCTTACCAATCGAAGCATCGTTTGCTGTAGAATGTCTCTGTAGGAATCCTGGCTGAGGTTGCCTCTTAGAAAAACCAACTGGTTCTGGGCACCGACATGAAATGCTCCCCAAACAGAGACGTTACAATCCCCTGCTTGCACCCTAGGCAGTACACAATCATCGTTTTATGCCCCTCGTACACGTCGGTGGACACGGATTCGACCATCAACCCTAAAAATCCATATCTGGCCTCATCACTGAAAACGACGTGATTCCAGTGTTTTGGGTGCAAACGCACGTGGTCCCCAGCCCATTGCAGACGTCGCTGTATATGACCTGCTGTTAACAGTGGTTTCCCTACTGGCCTTCGTGCAAATTAACCGGCTTGCAGTAATCTCTTGTTCACGATTGACCTTGAAAAGGGGGTTTGAATGACATTCTGCCTCTCTTTTCTGAGGACACTGGTTGTCTTTGTACGACAAGCACGGCGTCCTCTAAGGAGAAGGCGATCCTGTCTTCTTGTTGTGATACGCGGACACCCTGGTCGAGGTAATGGAGAAGGTGCCCTTGTTGCATCATTTCTTTGGAGGACTTTACAAACGGTTCCTGATAAATGTTGAATTACCTGGCAATGGCTGTCCGTTTCTGGACATTTTCTCTGAGAGCAAGAGTCCCATAGTAAGCTGCGTTGCTTGGCTGTCGAACCATGTCTTCAATAAGGTGCCTGTCAAGTTTCAGAGCGATCCCTTTGTTGCTTCTCTAAAAACACTCCAAAGATTGACCAAACCCATGCGTTTTTATACAAGGGCAGAAATTGCCGAAAAGACCACCCCTCACATTTCTGACCAGAGAACATGCAACTGCATGCATCAATTGTTTCGAGAGTTGTGTGGTAATAAGGTAACACACCTGGCTACACATGGAGTGATGCCTCAGCTTTGGATTTAAAGTAGTTAGAGAGAAAATAAATATTTTGTAGAAAATTTACTCGCCAAAAAATAATATTCCATATTAAGTGGTAACCCTGTACATAAACTGGCCATATATAAGTTGCTAACGTCGCTAATGAGACGAAATGTATCGATCTAACTGAAATGACAATGACAAGTGTCCACAAGGGAAGTTTTGATACCTTGGAAAACCTGACAAATATTTCGGAATACTTCCAAGGCGTTGATAATGGCACCCGGTTCAATCCATGTGAAAGGTTGGCACTTTGCATTTCGTTTATGGTGTTTGAAATCATCATTTCTCTTGTCGCTGTTTTCGCCAATGCCTTAGTCATCATTTCTTACGCCAAGTTCAAATGGTAAAGCTCTCCAACCAACACTATCTTTGTGAGTATGGCTGTTGCAGATATCCTATCCGGCCTACTTACCCCGTATCATTTTGTGGCGAGTTATTTCATGTACATTTTGCCCCATCTCCAAAGCCTCTCGACCAATAAGTACTTTTGTATCGGAAAACCGATGCTTTTTGCAGCGATGTGCCTCACCCCTTTGATTCATCTTAAATTCGTGGCAGTGGAAAGGTATCTCAAAATATGCCGGAATTCTGCATACCTGCGTATACTGACAAGGAAGACGTTAAACACGTTCTTGATCAGTTGCTGGATTTACATTATAACTTTGTGCTCTTTGCCGATATTTGGACTCAACGCATGGTCTCCAGAGAAACAATGCAGAGTCAATGAGGTAATCGGGAGCGCAAGGTTGTACATCTATGCTCTCCATATTTTGGCGTGTTTACTTTTGTCCTGTGGATGTTACATTGCCATATTTCGCTAGGTGCGGCAACACGATATCCAAGTACACCATCTTGCCCTGCCAGATCCTGGAGAAGGCGATGGAAACAACACACCGTTTCAACTGACTTCTAGATTGAGAAAATCAGATACTTTGAAACGAAACTTGGCTTCCTGTAGTGGGCAATTAGAAGTACCTGGGTCTATTAATTCCCCGCAAAAGCAAAACGTGCTGGGAAAAAGAGGCAAGAGAGACAGGAATTCCACCGGTAAGCTGGAACAAGCTATTAGAAGAGATTCATTTCAAACAAGGAAATTAGGAACATTTGGCGGAGCTCTACCAACGGGCGATACTGTCACAGAAGTACATGATGTTATAAAAGCATCCACTCACAGAAGAATTGCTTGGGGAAATGAGGAGGAGGAGCTACAACCACCACGAATCCTAGTTCAGCACTGTGAAATGTCTCCAGCGTCTGCTGATAAGGACAATAAAGTGGTGGAAGATCTGGCGGTGGCTGGTCCATCTTCATCTCGGAACCGATTAGATGCTACATCATCGAAGCATTTACAAACATCGGGAGCATCTGAGCAACTGCCCCATAGGGCTTTAAAACACCTACCCATAAATGGCAGAAAATTGCAAATTAAAGTGGCAAAAAGGCATTTGTAGCATTGATTGCATTTGTACTGTGGTTGCCACAGACAGTTCTCCAAACGTTGCAGAATAAAGAAGTGGATGTCGAGTCCGAGATATTTATTATATTTAGAAACATTGCAGTGGATCTTGTATTGTTCAGTTCAGCCATCAATCCGTTTATTTACGCAATGATGGACTATAAATACAAAAAGGCCTTATCATTGTTGTTTCCTTGTTAAGTACAAGCATTAATAAGCAAGGGTCACTTTAGGCTTCGTTCACATGGAATGTCTATTTTCTAAAAATCTATTTTCTATTCGCGCTATCTTATGATCACGGTCTGTGTCCTGAATATCCCGCCGCGTAATAACTGGCAGCGCGAGCCAGTTACTTATAGTAACTTATAGTAACTGGCTCGCGCTGCCAGTAATTACGCCGCGGGATATTCAGGGCACAGACCGTGATCATAACACATACCGCGAATAGAAAATAGAATTTATAAAATAGACATTGCATGTGAATGAAGCCTAAAACATACTTTATGTTGGCTATTTACTGTTCATATTTCATTTTGTGAAAATAGTTTCAATGGATCTCAGTTTTTGATAGTTAAAAAGTTTTTATTTATGAAAGATCCAAATGCAGTATTACAGTTCACTCTGTTCACTCTGACTCACTTGGTCACAACTGAATAATCCGTCAAAATTAAGCAAACATCGACACAGGTTTCCTAATTGTTTCATGTTGTATGATCACAAAGTTTTTGTAATGTAGATTGTGAAGTTTGACTTGTACCTTTACACAGCACTTGGTCATAAGAGGTCGACTATTTCATTGAAGTCATTGCACTTTTTTGCTAATTATGCCTTGTATGCACATTTTATCATATCATTCAACTGCTTGAAGTGCTTTTTCTATTGTACCTGTACTGTATAGTTTGACGCAATTCTGTATGTCATTGATGGTCACTGTTAACTACAATAATCTTTGAATTTTCTGTTTACTGTCTTTTCATTTGCTAAAATTAACTGCCTAGTATTATCTATGTAAACCCTGAACAGCTGCTAAAGCACAGAACCTTTAGGTTGAAAATAATTATAATAATACTATATTTTCATTTCTACATAATAGGGACTATATTTATGTTTATATTTAAAATCACCTTGCAGATTTTTAATACGGTCAACTTTAGGGTTCAAAGATGGTTGCTCCATCCTTATAACATTGCGTCTCTGAAACAAATGCCTGACTGGAACTGTGAGTAGGTGTTTTGTCTTGCTGAAGCTTGTAATTGCTTCAGAGGTCACTTTATGGAAAAGGAATGAGATATATGAGAATATCACGATAATTGTTAAATGGAGCAATGAAGCCCTATCTAAAATGGTTTTCAGCTTTGATGTGGTGATTTGTAAACAAATACTCATTTCTGAACATTTTGGGACAATTTAATTCAGTGACAGCTACAGATGTACAAATATGGTGCAAAATATTCTTGTCAATCGACATGTAGAACATGGCCATAATAAATATCGTGTGAACGTAATCAAAGCCTTGGTTAAAAGGCATTTTGACAATATGGGCGCTTATATAGCAACGAAAAAATTTTTTTAATTTCACCAAAATTCTTATTTATTTTTTATGAATATGAAAGCTTACCTATCACAAATTTGTCAAAAAAGAAAAAGATTAAGTGATGGGTCTTCAAGATCAATTTTGGGAAAAAAATGCATTTTTCATTCGTATGTTACGTGATATTTTATTTGGATTTATTAAAAACTATAGCCGATGCTCCTTTAGAGTAGGAGACATAAGGGCATGAAAATGAAAAAAAAAAAAACATTTGTTTTCAGTTTCAGTATCTCCATGCACCGACTGGCCCTAAACTAGCACAGCTGAAAGGAGGACTTAAAATAAAATTTTATCATAATTAGAGTTCATCCGTCTGTTCAGTATCTAAAAACATTACTTTTTTACACAGAAAATCAAAAACCTTATCCCGTCTGCCCCCCTGAAAAGTAGGCCAAGGTTAAAATCCAAGGACAGATTTGCAATGTCAACTTAAGACTTAAGACAGAATTTTTAAAAACTGTGTACAGTAAGCCCCTGCATACTGACCAGTACCTTTTTTCAACTCACACCATCCTCAAGAGCATAAACTCAACATTTGTTGATTAGCCAGAACGCTAACCCTGCAATGCTTTTTCCCGTTAACTTTTTTTTTTTTTTTTTTTTTTTTGCTGAATTGCATTCTTCAGGCCGAATCAAGCAAAAATACTTGGTTGCTATTTCCGAGATATTGATCATTTTTTCAATGTGGCCGTCAATTTATGAGGAAAAATAGAAAAACGAATAGAAGTCGCCTGTTTCACTTTATTTAGAACTTCTTTGAACCCTTATCTTATCAGAAAAGCAAAGCAAAACTGGAGAATACACTTGAGCGCATGACCTTCAGCAGAAAAAAATAATGACCGTCAAAACATATGGTAGACTGAAAAAAAATCAGCAAAGTTAGTTCGTTTTATCTTTTTTTTTCTTTTTTTTTTTTTTGTATTTTTAATCTTATTCAAAGTATATCCGCCTTTTTATCATTATGACATTTTTTAGCTATGATCCTAAACTCTCAGAAACTGATTATCTGACATTCAACAGATAGTGTCAGAAAATGTCATCTCCCAAGAGCCCATTTGCCACTCTCACGCGCCACATGGTTGAAGCCTGCTGTGCTATATCTTGCAAACGTTTTAAAAAGAAACCATATCATCTGGGCTACAAAAGTGAGAAAAGCCAATTAAGCTTTCCTTTCTTTGCTAGTGTTTGGCAGGTGTCGTTTTTGTTTTGAAATAATTCTTGAAACTTAAGATTTTTGTTTCTGCATATATATGAAAATAACCAAGTTTAGGGCTTCAAAAATAAATAAATAAATAAATAAATAAATAAATAAATAAATAAAATAAAAAAGACAATTATGTCATCAAAGATTTAAATGATCGACTGTCAGAAATAACCAAAAGATTTCTTACAGTTTTGTTTGTTGACTCTATGTAATTTATAGTAAAAAAAGTGCAGTAATAAGACAAATTAGAATTGCTACCATATATTGATGTAATTTGGAACAAGAAATTCTCTGAAAGGTGCCAATCTCAATAAAAAGAAGGGGGATTTTAAAGCTAAATTTTATAAACATACTGAATATAGTTATTATAAAGATATAAAATAAAAAAATAAAGGCAATTATGATCAATATAAAAACTAAAAATTATAAGGTTAATATTTTGATAATAATGAAATCTACTTATCATTAATTTACCCCCCCCCCCCCCCCCCAGTGGACGTGGTTGGACTCTCTTTAAATGACTCTCTGTATCCCAAATCCTGCGGAAACCCCTGTTGGACCTTGATAAAATTTCCTACAGACTGAATCTGTATTTGACAATAAAAAAAGAAAGCTTACATAAGGGTCAATCCTATCAATGACGCTCATTTATGGAGTCTTAGTATAACTGTACCTTGCTAACTACCTTGTCATTAAATAAAAGAGTGGGAAATAGTATGTGGCAGATTACCAGTTCAAAACATAATTTTACTGCTCATTTTGTACCTTTTCCAGCATGTTTTAGAGGTCATTTGAAATGCGGAATACTATGCCCTTTGAACCCTACTTTTTGCTTTTTCATATAATTATTTATTTATAATATAGTAATATTATAATAAGTTTTTATATAATTGGCGGCCATATTGAATTTTGAAAATAGATAAATGTCCCAGAAGATACAACTGTCAAGAAAGGCCAAATTAAATTGACTTTTGTAGCCCCAAAGAACACAATTCTTTAAAAAATTACAGGTAATAACAAAGAAGTATACATGTATATAGATTTTTTTTCTTTCTGCCATATGTTTTGACGGCCATTTTTGTGTTTTGCAGAAAGAAACGTGCTTAAGTGTATTCACTAGTCCTGCTGTGCACTTCTAATAGGGTAAACGTTCAAAGAAGCTCTTTATAAAGTATATCTAGCGGCTTCTGGTCGTTTTTCTATTTTTCCTCATAAATTGACGGCCATATTGAAAAGTGTTCAGTATCTTGGAAGTACCAACCAAGCTCTTCAGACACTGATCTTGCCTGAGAAATAGTTCACAGTCTATTAACTTTCGCACCTATAATTATCTAGATAATAAGTGACGATGTTTTATTGATTATTGTTAGTGTGTTTCCTCAGTGTTGGATATACAGTAATATGTTTTTTCAAACAACGCTTATGAATTAATTTCTTGTTCATGTACAGTGTATTAGATATTTAAAAAACAACAATGGCTCATCGGAGTTGAATAAAACAAAATTTAGCAGACCACATTGTATATGTAAAAAAGAACATTGTACATATGCAAAAGAAAATTCACTCTAGTTTTACCCCTAGAAGATAACTAATCTTTTAATTATTACAGCTAATAGATATTTTATTTTAATATGACGATTTTAAAGAATGTTTTTCCGTCAGTGTAATATAAATAGGACATTGGAGAATAATTTGAAAGCCATCTTCTATACCTATCCAACAGCACAGTTTGCAAAGTCTTGTTTTTATGTTTTGGAGAACCACTCATATTTTGCAGCCAAATGTATGGGATGATAGACTAAAATGTATAATGTATTGAGGGTCTTGGTTTGGTCAAGTAATATTGTACTATTACATCAACGACTAAGCAGTACAACAGGGCGTTAACTAGGCGTGTCCTGTGTTTCCACCTTTCAAAACTAGACAAATTGGTGAATTTCCTGCTTCAAGTTTATAGCAAATATGTTTGTATTAAGACAGCAGCCATACTAAGTTGAGTAATTTCTTGCAAGCGTACTTGCAATATCGTGTACCGCACCAAAATGCGTGGTGAAGATTGGCATACCGCTAAGTGAATTAAAACTGGCAATATATAAGGCGCGAACGTCGCTACTGAGACGTAAACTATCGATCTAACTGAAGTGACAAAGGGAAGTGCCCACGAGGTTGTGATAACATGGAAAACCTGACAAATGATTCGGAATACTTCCAAGGCGAAGATAATGGAACCCGGTTCAATCCATGTGAAAGGCTGGTACTTTGCATTCCTTTTATGGTGTTTGAAATCATCATTTCTCTTGTCACTGTTTTTGCCAACGCCTTAGTCATCATTTCTTACGCCAAGTTCAAATGGCTACGATCTCCAACAAACACGATTTTTGTGAGTATGTCTGTTGCAGATATCCTATCCGGCGTACTGATCCCGTATCATCTTGTGGCGAGTTATTTCATGTACATGTTTCCCCATCTCCAAAGCCTTTCGACCAACAAGTACTTTTGTATCGGAAAAGTGACGCTATTTGCAGCAATGTGCCTCACCTCTTTGTTTCATCTTACGTTCGTAGCAGTGGAAAGGTATCTCAAAATATGCCGGAATTCTACACACCTGCGTATACTGACAAAGAAAACATTAATCACGAGCTTGATCAGTTGCTGGGTTTACATTATAACCTTGTTCTCTTTGCCGATATTTGGACTCAATTCATGGTCTGCAGAAAAACCTTGCAGAGTCTCTGGGGTAATCGGGGGAACAAAGTTATACATCTATACTCCCCATATTTTGGCGTGTTTACTTTTGTCCTTTGGATGTTACATTGCCATATTTCGCAAGGTGCGACAACACGAAATCCAAGTAAACCATCTTTCCTCGCCGTCCCCTGCCCATCCAAATCCCGCAGAAGGCTTTGCTGTCAACCCATCAATTCAACTGACGTCTAGTTTGAGAGAATCAGACACTTTGAAACAAACTTTGGATTCCTCTAGTGGGAGATTACAAGTAGCTGGGTCTAAAAATTCCCCGAAGGAGCAAAACGTGCTGGGAAAAAGACAGAAAGGAGTCAGGAATTCCACCAAGCAGCTGGAACAAGCTATTAGAAGAGACTCATTCCAAACAAGGAATTTCGGAACGTCTGTCGGTGCTTTATCTACGAGCGATACTGTTACAGAATCACATGATGTAATTGAGGCATCTACTCACAGAAGAATTGCTTGGGGAGATGACGATGAAAAGATACAACTGCCACGAATCCTAGTGCAGAATGATGAAATGCCTCCAACGTCCGCTGATACAGAAAGTAAACGGGTTGAAGATCAGGCCGTGGTCGGTCCGTCTTCATCTCAAAACCGATTAGATGCTACAACATCGAAGCATTTACAAACATCGGGAGCATCGGAGCAACTGCCTCGTAGGGCCTTGAGACACCTACCCAAAAATAGCAGAAAATTGCAAATCAGAGTAGCAAAAATGGCATTTGTAGCATTGATTGCATGTTTTGTACTGTGGTTGCCACAGACAGTTCTCCAAACGTTGCAGAACAAAGAAGTGGATGTCGAGTCCGAGGTATTTATTATATTTAGAAACATTGCAGTGGATCTTGTATTGTTCAGTTCAGCCATCAATCCGTTTATTTACGCGATGATGGACTATAGATACAAAAAGGCCTTGTCTCTGTTGTTTCCTTGTAGAATACAATGCATTAAGTAAGCAAGGATCACTGTAAACATATTGCCTGTTGGCTAGTTACTGTTCATATTTCATTTTGCGAAAATTGTTTCAATGGATCTGCTTTTAATAGTTAAAATTGTTCATTTATGATAGACCCACATACTAAGTTTACCTGTTGTCTGTTTCGTCTGTTCTCTTCGACACACTTGGTCACAACTAAATTATCCGCCAAAATTTAGCAATCATAATATAATAATTGTTTCTTAGTTTTGGCGCTATGAACACAAAGTTTTTGTAATGTAGATTTGTTTGAAGATCTGATGTGATGTTTGACCTGTACCTTTACACGGTATTTCGTCATAACGGGTCATTTTTTATTAACGTTATCGCACTTTTTCCCGAGCGTTCCATTAGCCCGCACCTATACTGTATAGTTTTGACGCAATTCTGCATATCATTGATGGTCACTGTTTACTGGAACATTCTTTGAATTTTCTTGTTTGTTTGCTGCCTGTGCATTTACTATATTTAACTGTCTAGTATTATTTATGTAAATTCTGAAGTGCTTCTATGGCACAAAACCCTTGGTTTGAATGTAATAGTAATAATAACAATAATTACAATGTATTACTATATTTTCATTTGTACATAGTAGGGACAATATTTATATATAAATTCACCTAGCAGGCATTAAATATGGTCAACATTATGGCTCAAAGATGGCTGTTCCATCCTTAGAACACTGCGTCTCCATTAAATTTAATTAATTAATTCCTGACTAGAATGTGAGCAGGTGATTTGTCGTGCTGAAGAAATAACTTCATCGAAATAGAATGACATAACTGTCCATTTATATGATGAGAATGTCACGATAAGTGTTAGCTGGATCAATAAAGCACTATTTAAAACGGTTTTTGGCTTTAATGCGACAATCTGTGAACAAATACACATTTCTGAAACTTCAGGGACATATTTAATTGTTTGAGAAATTTTGAGACAATGACCACAAACGCACAAACACTTGTAAGCTTATTAGTCTTTAGACGATTTCATTAACTACAAAATTAATTGCATTGATGATAGCGCTAAGGATGGAGACATCTTTGGCACCGAAACCACGTTTTTGTCCCCAGAACGCGTCCATTACGTAATCCGAGGAATTACAGATCAGGGCTTCTAAACCAATGTTTATGTAAACCAAGTATGGATAATCATATCTTTAGTCTATTTTGCCTGGTATCAGCGAATTCGTAAATTATATCAACCCATTGTATGTTAATCATTCGCGGGGGCACTCAACTGAATTCTTTTCAGAGATAAACTTTTAAACAGGTACCACCATTTTCCCTTCAAAATTGGCATGGGTAACCAATGAACAAATCCTGAAGACAAGAGAGGCAGTAATGGATTAGACGCTAGGGCGGCGCAAAGCGTGGCGCCATACGCCCAATGTGAAGTACCCTGGTGTGCTGTTTGGTACCATATTGTTGTCGATCACAACACAGTAAATCTATTGCAAATATTGTGTAAACGTTATACAGGCCTTTGTTAAAGGGGGTCTTGGCAATATAGTCACTAACATAGCAACGAAACAAAATTCCCGATTTTAACAGAATTCCTAATGAATACCCAAACATACCCACCCTGTAACACAAATGTTAGAAGTGAAAAAAAAAAAAAGCACCTAAAGCCTCGGTCACGACCGGACGCAAGAATTTTAGGATTGCACGGCCCCTGTGAATTTTGGGTGCAGTGGAGGCCGTGGAGTTCGTAGAGGTAGAGGAAAGTTTGCAATGGAAAGGCGCAAGTCTGCCTTGCGAGTCGCAGAGTCCACGTGAGAAGCAGGGAAGCCAATTGCAAGGTGCGATGTACACATTTCTTGAGTTTGTCTTGCTACCTGCGTAGGCGGCTCGCACTCACCATTTATGAAGAGAATGCTAGCGGCGAAAGTAATTTCCTTTTGCTTCACACTTGCTTCACACGCATGTATTGACGTACTGACCGCGTACGTCTTTTTTGCCTCCTGTTCCCCCTTCTCTCTTTTTTCGTCCTTCCTTCTTTTTTGTTCTCTTAGCTTCTTTCCCTTGCCTTTTGGAGGCATATTAGAAGCTGAATTAAGCAAATTTCGAAATTTTTGAAATGTTGTACACGAGGTACAAGCGACGTTATTTGTCGAGACACGAGCGTGCATCGTGAGCACGCCTTTTATACTCCTGGCGTGGGGGCGACGCACTTCCGCCGTGCTTTCGACTTTATTCGTTAGCTGTGAGGGCGTTCGTCGTACTCAACACGCAAAGGACACTTGCTCCTTCATTGTTTACGACTTGCGTCTTGGACAACGCACGACTCACTTGCATACTTCTCGCGAACCCCTTGCGAGTGGAACAAGTTACGTTTGCGGTCTCGCTGTTCGTAGAATCTTTTGGACATGTCCAACATCCTGCGTACGTGCTTACGGGCTGTCTGCGAATTTGAAAATTCACAAGAACTTGCGCGGCACGTGAGATTCTGCGCAAAATTTGGACGCAAACAGGCCGTAAGAGCCCGTGCGGCCGGTTGTGACCGAGGCTGAAATGCACCGACTTACCCCAAATTCACGCAGCCGCAAGGAGGCCCAAAATAAGTTTTTATCGCTAAATAAGTTATGTTAAGCTTTTGAAAACCTGCGCGACTTTCACACAAATCATAAACCTCATCTCGTCTGATAGTGATTAGGCAAAGCTTTAAATCCAAGGTCGGATTCGCAATCTCAACACATTTCTATCGGTCAAACTTCTCTACTCAATTTTAACTTACTTTTCACTTATTATTATTATCATTATTATTTTTTCATTTTGTTAAACAGATGTTTCGGGTGAAGTTAAAATTCTTAGCCTGTTAGACGACAATTTTTTTTTAAAATAAAAATAAACCTTTTCCGAATTTCCTTCAGTGTGGGAGATATTTCACAAAAAAAAAAAAAAAAAAAAAAAAAAAAAAATGGACAAGGGTGCACAATGCACTGCAACGAGCGCCAATGCACCAATTAAAGCCAGAATCCAGGGCCCCGTATCTCGAAAGCATCGCGTATTGCGAATCGCTATATCAAATAGAGGCTACAATGTATTATATGGGACGAGTATGGGCGAGTTATGGAATCGAGACGCTTCCGCACGTGCGCAAAATAGCGAACCTATCGAGATACGGAGCCCAGCAGGTTCAAGATTATACGTAATCCTACTCTACAAGCCGGGGACATCTATAGGTCCTTCAAGTCGATGAGGCTATGATGCGGTAACGGAGGCTTGTATTCCACCGCCAGGAGGATGTCGCGGCGTACGGCTCAGTTGGGAGGTAAAATCATATGGTACCCTACCCTCTACCAGGGCGACAGATTGATTTTCCACAGATATTTCTATAGATAAGAGGACAGCCATTTCGGTTCTCAGCAAAAAAAAAAAAAAAAAAAAAAAAAAAAAAAAAAAAAAAACGTCCATAATCATAATTGCGGCCTTGGTAGAGGGTAATGGTACCCCATCGCTCATGCTCGTGGTACTATAACAAATTGAAGAAAATCAATTTCTTGTTCATTCAATGTTTATTTGAAGGAATAATAAATCAATTTCTTGTTCATTCAATGTTTATTTGAAGGAATAATAAATACACACTGTCAGCAGAAGGTTGTAAAAATAGAATATTGCCATTTAAATGGCATCTTTTTTTGAGTAATTTTGGCGCTAGTTGTGAGACGTGTTTATCTTTTCTATTTCTTAACCTTATTGGCTGTGTCCTTGAAAATAAATTTTACATTGCTACTGGCTAAGAGTACTAGGGGAGGCAGTATCGTGAACAGCAAATAAAATTTAAAAAAATAAAAAGAATCGAGTGATCTTAACACTAATGGACAATAGCAGATAACTCATGTTACTCAGGTTGCCATCGGCAACAAAATCAACTGATTAACAATTCACTCGTATAATTATCACCAACATAAAACTGTGCTTAGGCAAATCATATAATTAAATGTCCAATGCAGATCCAACAACTTAATTTTCTAGAAAAACGCATCAACAAATACAAATGTCATGCTTTTCATCATTTTCTATTTAAAAAAAAAAAAAAAAACATTCTGGATAACATTTTCCCTCCAGATCACCATTTTTCTCTCTGAAGAACCTCAAATAAAATTAAGAAGGAAAAAAAAAAAGCTCACATTCAAAATTATGTAAAATTAAAATTTAAAACCTAATTCCACATCCTTTATTTTGCTTTTCTGAAGCAGCAAATTATCATAAGTGAAAATATTAAAACTTGCGGTAATCCTTACCCTATACAAATAGCAAATCTATATCTATCTAGATATATGTATACATTTAAATATAGATACTGTTCACCAATTTCATACTGAAAGACCAGGACATGTATTCCTAATTCAGGTATCACTTCCACCTAAGATACAAAAAGGACACAGCCAATTGCTTGTTTTCCCTGACTTAAATGATGGTCCCCAACTTAGGGTTCTCTGTATGCGTGTCAAACACATCCCAATACAACCAATCTCTGCCTTTGCTCTGCTGTATTAACACTGTGTGTACTGCTCAATTCCAATGTTTATTCTGCTTCTAAGTCTGAAGCTGTCATATTCATCAACATTATATGTCCATATCATAGGGAAACACTTATTCCCCGTGATGATGACTTGATACTTGATTTGAAGTTATTGGTTCAGGATTCCGCTGCCTGTGCTGCATCAGCAGCACCAGTTGCTCCCTCTGAAATGGCTTTCTCTGCCTTCTTTTTCTTCTTCTTAGCTGCCTTGCGGTTGGCGGAGGTGGAGAGAAGAGCCTGAAGCGCAATTTTACAGGGAAAATGATAATGGCAAATTTAAACATGAAGGGGAAGTTCATTTAGTGAATTGTTTTACCTCTCCCAATGTTCCCTTCAGCCGGTCCAGCTGCCCTCGTGCCCATAACAAGTGTTGCATACACTACCATACTTGCCAAAATACTTCAGTTTTCACAGACTAAATACAAAACACACACACATGCCACCAACATGATACGCTACCATACTTGCCAAAATACTTCAATTATCACAGACAATAAACAGAAACAAACAACAATTCATAGAAAAGATGATATTTTGATGCCTTTTTCCACCATATTTTGGAATATATAGATCAACAGAGTGACAATAAATACCTTATTTGTTGTTTTGCATCTGTGCCTTTGGTTTTATTAAGAAGGAATGTAATAATGCTAAAACATAGCTATCAAAACAGATCTGTGGGGACTCTTGAGGAATGCAATCAGATTAACACGCCTCCTCGTTTCTTCTGTATTCTTGTAATCAAAAGCTTTTCAGCATTCTATTAAACACCAGGAGGCATGTCAATCCGAGTGCTTCCAGTGAAGTTCCCTGCAGAGTTTCTATGTAAAACAACAGATTTATCGTGAATAATAAGCCCTTGAAGAACTAATATGTACAAGCCAGTCTATTAAAAATGGCAATTTCCCAACATGCTGTTGAGAAACAAAGTAACAATGTTAATCACTACATCTTTTCAATGGGGAAAATTCTTAATTTTACAGATACTGTATCTTAAGTCATTTTTTTAAAAATAAGAACATTTCTTTCAAATGGTAGCAACAAAAGTGAAAAGCAGACTACCCTATAGTTCCCTTCTATACAGCAACAGCACCACAATTGCTACTAAAAATATTTTCAATGATTCCAAAATTACGTATCCATGAGATTGATAAATTTATCCCCAATGAAAAGATGGAGACATCCCCATGTACCACCTTACCTTAATCTTCTCATCCTCCACCTGATGCTCAGACTCGTAGACGTCTGGGTCAAACGGCAGCCCTGTGATCTTCAAGGTCCCGTTGGGCATCAACAGCACAGTGAACTTAAACTGGGCTACGTACTCATCTGGCAGGTGGAAAAAATGCATAAATTATTAATAATAACAATACCAGACCAATGTAAATTTTATCTATTTAGGTAGATTTTTAAACAATATGAGATTAAGGTTGAAATCTGTGGATAACACAACTTTTAGGTGATCTGACAAATATTCACTACCAAGAATGGGCAGCCATAGGCTTTTGAAAATTGTATGTCCAGTTATCGATGAAAGACACAAAAGATTTACCAAATATCTAAAACTTGAAATGCTGATAATAATCAACCCCCCTCCCATTATATAAATAACATAATAAAAAAAAGCTGGCCACTATTTGAGGACTGGGGCCTTGAGGAAGAAAGCCACTGGTGAACCAACAAAGTGATTTTCATTTTGATAGTGTCTGCTGAAAAGCTGTTTCCTGATAATATTGGCATATGTACACGACAACAGGAAAAGATAATTACAGGTAGGAGCTTCAAAATTCAATAAGTTTACATATAAGACAACAATATGATTACTATCTTCAGACCATGTTGCAAAACTGGACTCTGGCCAAAGAAAGTGTTGTTAACACTAATGACGCAGAGATTAACAGCTCGCAGTTAATGACTATAGGCAGGACGTGCTAATAACATCATTAGAGTTTTATTTTTATTCTCTGTAAGCATCTTGGTGTGTACAGAGTTTCAAGGCCACATTTTCCCATTTGTACTAGTACACTAAACCTACAAAGAATTTAACATTTCTGGCAAAAAAAGTTATCAACCCAACAGCCTTAATTCTTGCAGGTTGTTGCAGGCCTGAATTTTTTTTTTTTTTTGGCAGGTTAAATTTGACCAAGGTAATGAAGGTCTCATGGTAAAAGGTCCACTTTTTAGAAAAAAAAAATACAACATTGAGAATCTGAGAATCGTTCATGGATCTACCAACACCCAACAGCCTATGGGTATTCAGCCTGATGTGACAAGAGCGAAACCTAACTTTTTCACTAATAATTTGTCCAAAGTAACTGTATTACTATCATTAAAATATCAGAAAATCATAAAAAGGTATTTGTAAACGAGGCAAAGTGATCATTATAAAATTTGAACACTAGCAAGACAAAACAAGCTTTCCTCAAAGATATGCTAGGAAAAAAATATTTAAGCATATGCCAATATAATTTTATTCTTTTTAACACAATATATAAATGCTTTGCAGTCAAGTATGGATAAGCCTACTCATATGCGATTTAGGAATCAATAAAGATAACATTCCTTTTCTAAAACATTTCTTTTTTGTCTGTATTTAAGATATGTTATGTTGCCAGCAGAAAAACTGAAATCTTTGTTCAGAACTATTGAGGAGAATTTTAAAATTGGGGAAATCAGAATTTCTGATTTTGAGAATCTTGTAACAGAGATACTTTCCTAATCAAAGACATAATTTTAGCAGACATACTTCCAGTATCAAAGAGAATGTATCAGATATGCTCTCCACAGAGAACATTGTAGCAGAGAAACTTTCCCTATCGAAAGGAATGTTGCAGATGAGATACTTTCCCTGTTAAAGAGGACATTGCAGTAGAGATACTTACTTTTCCTATCAAATAAGCATTGTAACAGACAAACTTACTTTCCCTTTCAGGGAGGACATTGTAGCAAAGATACTTTCAGTATAAAAAAAAAAATGTAGCAGAGATATTTTCCTTATCAAAGAGGACATTTCAGCAGAGATACTCACTTTCCCTATCAAAGAGGACATTGTAGGACTCGACCAGGCCATGCTTTACACACTCAACCACTCCCATCTTGGCTTTCTTCTCATCCTCAAATGCTCTGGAAATTTTTATCCAATTGAAAATGATTTCTTTTACCAAGAACATGATTTTGCACTTAGAAAAAACATAACAACTGGTTTCTTGACAAAATATTTCTCTGCAAAACCAATAAACACTGACTTGAAAGACAGGAAGCTGAAATGAACTTTTACAGTTAAAACCTACTGCTTACAACACTTTCAACTTCATTTGAAATTGGTAATAAACACCTTCAATTCAGCAAATTTGGAAGTGTTTTTACCCACACTACCAATTAAAATACTTTTTTTTAAATATTGGCAGTCTTCATGAAGATTGACTTTTTCACTCAATTCATATTTTAACTTCAAATGTTCTGCAAAGTTCATTCTATTTTCTTTGTATTTTTTGTACTTGAATTTAATGCATAAAACTTTCAGTTAATCAAACTTACCTCAAAGTGAAAGGCATGTTGCTAAATTTTGTCTGTACTTCACTAAAAAATTCTGAAATTAGAAACAGACACTTGGGTTTTCTTATCATTTTAACCCAGGAAATATTCCTTATCCAAAGAAAATTAATCCTGTTAAATTAATATCTTTTCTTTTTCTTTCTTTAACTTTGGAATCATTAAACCACAAGTGGTGATTGAGGCGTATGCTTAAAGATGGGTTTAATTTAGCAAGAGACAGTTAATTGTCAAAAACTTACTCGCTACATTTTAATTCTGGAGGTACATATTCCAAGAGTTCACGCCACTGCTAGAAATACATGTCAAGAAACAAATTGGAACAATATTTAAATGAGAAAGCTTGCAAAATACACGAGGAGGTACTCACGTCTTGATGCCTTCATCTTCAGCTGATATATGAGATCTTTTTTCTTATACACAGTGGTCCTGGCATCCATTTCTCGGCCCTGAAACACATTTGCAAGTAGCACTTAATTCAACAGTAAACAGCTTAGTCCAGACGCAAAATTCAATTTCTTACATACATAAGCCTAACACATTCAAGTTCTCTTTTTCCAGACAAGAAAGTAGATAAGGGCAGCCATAAGATTTTAAACTTCTGGTCATTTTAATCCTATTATTAAAGGTGCATCTGAAGTCATTTTTCCTTTTGCCACAAGCTCTGACCGAATACCTACATATAGCTTTAAAGAGCATTATTTAGAGAAATACCAAAGGATTTTGTGTCATATCTGAACAATTTTTTCTGCTTGCGTTCTGTGCTATAAAATATACACATGGCAGATAAGTAGTTCAGACGTCAAAGTAAAACCAAAAATTCGAAGGTGCAGTTTAAATCTCTGTTATGGCTGATTGATTGATTAATTTGGTTTATCCCGTGTCAACTTCATATAAGAACTAGCAGAAGTGGTTTATATGCGTTACTTGGAATCCATGCTCCACCACACTCAGTTCAAATGTAGCTTTTAAATAAGTAGAAGTCAATGAGAAACACCTTTTTTTTCCTCAAAACCCTTGGCATAATAATGAATTTGAAAACTCAATAATCACCAATTTGTCTTTCTTTAGTGCATCAACTTTTGTCTTGTGTTAAAAAGAACACAAATGCTAGATGTATCCATGTATTTCAATAGAACTCCTGTCCCCCACTCACCTTGCCCTCTCCTGTGCTCACTAGTACATCAATTGCATACACTTCATGGACTTCAAATTCACATTTTTCATGTTCTTTCCTGGAAAAATGAACAAAATTACCACACAAGCTCAACACCACCACAAAAGATTTGCTTCTGTCAAATGCCACAAACATGAATGGCCAAACCATGCTACTTCTATGTCCTGGTGTTCACAATATCAAACATATTTCAGGTGTCACCATTCATTTATATGATCTAAAATATGATACAAAGAAACAATAAGTACAGGGGCGGATCCAGAGATGTTTTCTGGCAGTCTTCCAAATTATCTTTGTTAATCCATCCTCCATTTTTGACCGTCTTCCAACAGAAAATATTAGATACCCGTCAATGTAAACTTGAAAATCTGACCGTCTTCCGGAAGACCCAGAAGACGCCCTAAATCCGTCCCTGAAGTAGGTTACGACTGTCAGCTGCACTTTCACAAGTCCCTTCATTTCAGTAACAGAGAACCCATACTGCTAACACTGAATGTTTTTAACAGCTATATAACCGATTTATCACGAACTTAATGCAGTTTATAATGGCACCACACCAAATGCCAGTAGAACTAAAACCAGGACATTAAAATTCTGTTACTTTATTCTGTTACTTGCCACTGTACTAGCTAGGACATCCCCATTAGGCCAGTAGGTCCTTAAACCGAAAAAAAATTTTGCCAGTTCCTGTGGCTAACATTTTCGTTACCAATGTTACATGGTCCCATGTAATCATCTTACCCCATCAGGAATAGTGTTACAGCTCTCTAATGGACAAATGCAAATATCCTTATGTTTTTGTTTTAACTGGAGCCCAATTAAGGTAGTAGGCTTTTAAGGGTTATTTATTTTACTATTATTTTTTTTGACACAGACTGGGTCTTCATAACCCACCTTTGCGCTTCATTTGGGTTCTGGATGATGGCCTTGTCTCCGTCAATTCTGTGATGTTGTATCTGGTAGGACAGCATGCCCTCTATTGGCTTACATTTGAATGACTCCGCTACTTTCTGAATAGCTTCAGTTACTGTGTAGTTCTGAAACAAGAAAAGGACTCATGAATAACTTGTCACATTTTGGGGAAGAATCAAAGGGTGACTTGAAGCAATGCTAACACGTAATGCTACGTTTCGCATTTATTCAGTGTTTGGATTCTTTAACTTGAATATAATAAATAGTGATACTTGTAGATATAACTTGTGTGCCCTCCCCTCTCCGGCAAGCATTTTAGAAAGACAATATTTTTCATTATGGGATATTCAGACTAAACCCACATTTTAAATAAAGAACTAGTACGATAGGTTGATGGGAATAGGGCCTAGGGTTCAGTTTTCCTCTCCAGTGAGTGGGTCAAGAAATCCACTTACCTCCTCCCCTGGTTTAACTAGCCTCAGTGCTGCCTCTACTCCCCAGTACGCTGCTAATATGGCGTCTGCTTTACGTCCCTTCACTTTGTTCTCCTGAGGAAGTCAAAGCCGTAGTTAAGTAAAAATCCTCAACATTTCAAATCTATCGATATTCAGAGTTCTGATGAAAAGATTAAATGGTAAGAAAATTTCACCTGCTGAATGATCAAATTGTTGTTAACTTTTGGAAGGAGTCATTCAACCCCATTATTTATAAACCTTACAGACTTGATAGTGTTACATAATTTGTGCAGCTACACAAGATACATTTATTGACCATGCACATTTAACATAAAATAATTAATCAAAATATTTCAGATGCCAAAATACAGTTAGAATCTTATTCACACATAAATTGCCAATTTACAAGTGTCATAACATGAAAGTTCCATTTGATGCAGGGAAACCAGTATTTTCTTACCACAGTAGCTCCTACGACCAGTGTGTGAGCTACCATAGCAGAGAAGCCATCAATGTGGACGCCCATGTCACTGGAATTATAAAATCATACTACATAAGGCTTCAACTCATTCTTTTCTATTTGCGATTTACTGAACCACATGCTGTAGCAAACATAAAATGATATGTGTCAGTTGCACACAGTTTTTTCCCCCACTAAATATTGTTTAAAATATTCTTTATAATACTGCAAAAACTTGCAACGTATTGCACTGAGCAGCAAAATCAACCCTCAAATAGGATCTAACTTGAAACTTTTCTTCACAGGTAATAAGTTTAGAGCAAAGGATATATTATTTCCAGAGCAGCATCTACTAATTCAGTGTGATGCTATTACATATCAGAAAGTGTTAGTCAGTAACATAAACTATCAACCTCTTACCAGTTGCCAGTAAAACAGAATTCATGGCAGTAAAATTTGTGTAAATTTGTGAAGTAGCTGGTTTTGACTTCAATGGTTAGTGGATTTTTCACATTTCAATTAAAATTCTTCAGATGAAAAGTGTTACAGAACTTTCAGTCTGCGGGGAAAGAGACATACATTTTTACCAAATCCCCGTCCTTCAGTTCCACGTCTGGGTCACTTTTGAGAGGAGAGAAGTGACAGATGCAGTTGTTGACAGATAGACAGCATGGAAAGGCAATACCTGCAAAGAGAAGTCAACATTTTTAACTTCTTTTTTGATAACTTTAAATGGTCAATTTCTTTGGGGAATCACACAAATACAAGTTAGTATTAAAATGTATTTTGACATGCTCAGTGTTTTTCTTTAAAACATACTTTTCAAAATGGGAGATATATAATTGGTCATTCATTGGGAAGTAAAATACACAAAAATGAGAAAACTATGAAAAACCTACACAAACTTCACACTTATGTGAGGCTATTTGTACCTTTCTTCATCTCCTTGTTCTTCTTGAATACTTTGCCTGTTTCTTCCAGCATTAGCTTATCCCCAAACTCACAGATCTCTACTATTTTGGCTCCGGCTACACATTTTTCCACCACTTGCTTTAAGATATCTGAAAAAGAAAGCATGGAAATGTTGTTATTATTTCTATTCAACTTATATAATTCTAATTTATCGAGTTAGAGAAAAATTGCAAAACAGATTACCCTTACATAAAAATCAACATAATGATTGAGAAATAAAATAATAAAATCCTCAGGGTGATTAGATCTGCATACAGAAGAATATTCCCGTTTTAATTGTTTAACATGAACAAATTGTAGTGCAGAATTTTCCTTCGACAAAAGTTGAAACTTGTGCTTAGCTTGAACCTTCAAAGAATTTGACCGACCCGAAAGTATCTAAGCAGAGTCTACCAAACTTGATGATTCAGTTTGAAAGCACATGGTACTAACATTCCACATGCAACTGAACCTGCCAGTAATAGTACAGTAACTTATTTAGTACTAACTAAACAGTAGTCGGTGCCCTTTTGATGAACTTGGTGTGAATGTTTATATATTCAAAAAAGAGAAAAACCCTAAGGCATTTTCTAAAGCATTCCCATACCCATGAAAATCATTATATTCTAATAAATCGAAACGATTAAAGAAGTTTAATCGACTTTTATCTTTAAAATCCAGCATGGTCATGTTTGCCTTCACTGGCTTTTGCCTTGCCAATGTTAACTCCAGCACTGACAACACTCGTGAAAAGAACGGCTCACTATAAAAACAACTGGACGAGGTATACTAATCTGTTTTTTAACTTTTATTGAGAAAATAAAAAGAAACTAGTTACAACCAGCTGTTCATTCATTGAGATTGCACAACGTTGCCACATGGTGCCCGGTTGAGGTACATTTTCAGAGAGTACTGGAGTGATTTTATCCTTTTCGTTTGAGTATGCTTTGGCAAATGACCTCACTCACCGTTAGCCATGTCACCTGCCATTTTATATTTGGTGACAACAATATCTTGAGCGATAGTTGGCTCATCTTGTTGTTCCTCCTTGTCCGCCATTTTCACGTGTTTGTCCCAAAATGGCGCGAATTCGTATTTAAATGGGCCTTTTTTTCTCCAAATGCGAAATAAAAATCACCTGAATTCACTTGAGGTTGCAAATAAAAAGGAAATGGTTGTTTGTTTCGATAAACAGAAATACCAAAAGTTCTTTACGGCCATAAACATCAAACAGAAACGTACAAAGTGAAATATATTGGCTTTTTTAATTATTCACGTGAAATCTCGCGAGAAAATGATATCATGCATTTGAAAGTCCAAGATGGCGAACACTGATTGATCTTTGTGCAGTAAAGGAGTGTTGGAAAAATTGCGTTTGCCCGAATAGCTGGACCCAAAATAATTGTTGCAGTATCCTCAAGCAAAGAAAAATTCGGAACTACCACTGTAAGTAGTAAAGTGTGTACAGACGCTTTCAAGTTGGGTTTTGCAGCAAGTGTTTTTGTCGGCATCGCATCACTAGTTTTACACCGCACAGGGCGGCTATCTGACACTGCATATGTTTAAATCGCTGTCAGCTCTAATGAAAAAAGTACCGGTTTTGCATATCCAATTAAGCAAAATTTATCTGCATTGGAATAGACACCTGAAGTTCCTGTTATGGTTTTTTTTTTTTCCATTTTGCTTTACATCCTTTACTTTGCATTGACAGAGATACTGACAACGATGCTGTGGTGAATTTTATAATCATATTATTTTATAACCATTATCTCTGACATTGTCACTTCATTGCCATTGATGCTAACAGCTTGTAGGATTTTGATCATTCTCTCAATGATGCAGAAACTAGTTTAACATCATTGCTTGGGTGGTTAAAGTTATGTCTGTTTTTACCCCATTACTAGTTAGTAATTTAATACTATTGTTTGATTATTTTCATTTTTGTGTGAGGAACATTGCTTCTTTGGGTTTCTTCTTTTTCTCTTCTTAACTCAATCAAATTACAGGAAGATTAAAGAAGACTTTTTGTAACTACATAGAAATGATGACAAAAAGATTTCAAAGAGAATTGTGGTAATACTTTTCAGTTGCCAAACACCTAATTTTTAAGGATGAAGATTTTTGTCCAAGTGTTGCTACTTGGGCGTTGATCATGGGGATATTGATACGTATTAAGATTCAGTCAATTAGTTAATTTGGGTATTTTGTTTAGATCTTCTGTATACATTGCATTTTCTTTGTTCTGAACCAGATACTGTACTATAATTTCATGGGTTAAAACTGCTAGGTTTATTTGCTGTATATCTTGGCCTCATAGAACTAAAGTGCTTCATTTATTTCAGTTCTTTTTAACCGAAGTGGTGTACATATAAGGCACCTCACATTGCAGGGTATAATAGTTCAGCAATACAGTCTTTACTGGCAGAGTACGCTTGTAGCAAAAAGGGAGTTACTACTACCCAATTAGATCTTATACACTGGACATGGCCACTTTATTTAAAGACAAACATACTTGCTTAAAAATTAGCAAAAGGGAATAACATGCGTGTTTGGACCCTGCAATGTGTACAAGTACAGATTATTGATAAAGTATAGTTCTTAGTGGAGAAAATTGCCTACTCATACCTTCCATGTTGACATCTGTCACTTTATTTCAGGAGAAATGGCCATATACACTCCCTGCATATGATCATATATATGGAGGGCTTTCGTTTGTATTCATGCTGCTTATGTATGTATTGATTAGTGTGTGGCTTAACAGCAATTGGCACAGTTGGCTCTGCTGAATTTGTGCATAGATTTTGTAAGTGTCTTTGTATACAATTGATATACAAGTTCCATTGGCACGTTTACTATTGGAGTGCATTGAAGATGGTTCAGTTAAATTAGTATCAAGTAAAACTTTCTCAAACCATCATTAATGTACTCCTAAACTGAGGTTTTTCAGATCTTTAGTAGCACTTTAGTGTG
This sequence comes from Lingula anatina, assembly GCF_051362555.1. Lineage (NCBI taxonomy): Eukaryota > Metazoa > Brachiopoda > Lingulata > Lingulida > Lingulidae > Lingula > Lingula anatina. The sequence goes on from NC_141773.1 coordinate 7,444,674, forward strand.
CCCTCTTTTTTTTGTGAATCATTGTTTGATAAGAGATATGCTTGCATTGATTCATTTGAGTTTTAATCCCCTTATACCTTATGATCAAGGAAAGGTGTTTAAGTGCAAAGTGGAATGTTTAGTATTTGACATAGCAAGTCACAGCCTGAAGTGACTGCATGCCACTGCCAATTTCCATTGTATTGCATGCATATATGTTCATGTGAGAAGTACTTTACATCAGAAAATTGCCAGGTTAACTTTTATATTTTTTAAACAAATGGAACAGTAAGCAATATGTCCAGCACTGGTGGACTGATATAGAACCCATTTATATACATCTTGGTCCTACTCCTTTGGCCAAATGAGAATAACCTCAAATGGATGATAAACTGGGCAAAATGTTTTCCATTTTCTTAAGTCACGGTAAACAGTTTAATTATGTAGCAGATGTTATGTCTATTTGAAGCAAAATAAATGGTTTTAATTTCATTTTTAGCTGGCAAAGCCAATGAAAAAACTATTATTTTTTGAATTATTTATTTACTTCCTACAGTTGATTAGAACTGTAAAAAGGTAGTCCATACATTCACAGTGATCAGTTCATCTCAGCCCAGACTGTTTACAAGTACATTAATGTCTGTGGGCTCTGTCAGTACAGCAAGTGTGAGCTGCTCACTGCTGTTATCTCATGGCTGTCTGTGGGCTCTGTCAGTACAGCAAGTGTGAGCTGCTCACTGCTGTTATCTCATGGCTGTCTGTGGGCTCAGTCAGTACAGCAAGTGTGAGCTGCTCACTGCTGTAATCTCATGGCTGTCTGTGGGCTCAGTCAGTACAGCAAGTGTGAGCTGCTCACTGCTGTTATCTCATGGCTGTCTGTGGGCTCTGTCAGTATAGCAAGTGTGAGCTGCTCACTGCTGTTATCTCATGGCTGTCTGTGGGCTCAGTCAGTACAGCAAGTGTGAGCTGCTCACTGCTGTTTTCTCATGGCTGTCTGTGGGCTCAGTCAGTACAGCAAGTGTGAGCTGCTCACTGCTGTTTTCTCACGGCAACTGAGGGCTCAGGTGAGCTGACTTCACCCAGTACTAGCACTTGGCAGCTGAATCAGGCCTAGGAAACCAGGGCCCATGGCATATTGCCATTACTATAAATTTTATCCTGTTCAAAATGAGAAATTGAGAAATATTATGTCTGCAGGCTGTGAGGTACTTACTGAGTACATTGTATAATGATATATATTTGTTTCTTTTCTCTTTACATGTGAACATAAAGCTGACTCTAAATGTAGGCATGCTTTATTATCAGATTATTTTGACAATGCATATTTAAGACCATTGTTTATGGTCTATCTTCTCACATTACAAAAAAAAAAATAATAATAGTTACTCTAATTATTATTTTCCTTTAAGGAAAATATTTAGGTCTATTCAGCCTATTTTATCATTTACTTATTTTTTGCGTGTGCTTATGTTTATGTTTGTGGATAAAAATAGTGCTGTGTATGTTGAAAATAGTTACCAATGACAACAGTAATCAGCCATATGAAGAAAGTTACTCTGCCAGCATGCTGACTAACGTCAACTAACATAATTCAGATAGCTATAATATGTTAACACATATTACGTAGGCTCTAGCTGTAGACAGGAAGTAGTGATGAGTATTTCCAATTTGATAAGATTTAACATATCTCAACCTCCATGTGTAGCACTTGCCGTTTGATGTGGGTCTGTATGCAACTTCTACTTAACATGAAGTTGGCCTTTCCCCAGATTGATCTCAGAAATCCTGAAGGTTTGGGATAACTCCTGTTTACCTGGAATAACACCAACTATTTGGTAAACTACATGCTTCTATCTGATAGTTACTAGTATGGTAATTGCTCTGTAAATTTGAGCTAAATTAATTACTAGTATTAGTTGCCACAAAAATATGTTTTGTTCATTAATGATTGATCAAATGTTTATTGCGAGGTTTTGAAATTTTTGTTGGCTTCAAGTTGGTGAAATTATATTTTTATGCAGGATGTTAACGATTTAAAGCAACTGTCTGGCCTTTTTTAGGATTCCCCATTCCAATTTTGGTTGGTCAATTTTTAGATTTATTTGTTGTTTAGCATATGGAACCTGAATGGCCTGTCTTGGGAATAAAATAATTTGGACTGTTTTTCAAAATCCAGACCAAACCCAGGTGTTTTTTTTAACTGAGTTTACAACTAAGTCTAAGATGACAAATGTTGAAACAGTAAGAAATATGGCATTTCTCATTTCTAGAATTTGAGGCATTGGGAATTTACTAGTAATTACGGTATATACTAGTATACTTGTGAAGGTGAACTGTATGCTCTGTTTGTTATAAAACATGTCACTGTAACTGCATTTCCTGGGTGTATACTAGTATAGGGTCTGTAGATTAACTAATGGCTATACTGATGATCTAGTTTGTATACAACATTAATTTATTTAAATAAGGTTGCTTTTGACATTAATTTATCATAATTTCATCTGTTATCATAGTTTATACACAAAATGATCAACAAAAGCTAGCAATTTTTCAGAACTTTTTTCTTTTTTAGTACAGAAAAATCATCAGGTGATGTACTAGTAAAAGAAAAGATTACCTTTGTTTAAAAAAAAACATTATGTCTCGCAACTATCCCATATAGCTTAAAAATTAAAATGTAAGCTGGATGCCACTCCTGTACATAAAACTAGGTACATCAGACGGGTACGTACTTTTGAACACGAGGCAGGTCATGAAGTATTTGCTTTAGCCATGGCTTTTTACACCAAAGCATTATTGTATAGAAGTCTCTTCAGAATCATAATAAAAATCTGTTGATGCAGTTAGTATTGTGTAGCGTTCACCTATGAAAGCTGCCACTTACAGGTTAGTATGAGATGGTCAACTTGCATGGTAATGTGCTCATAGACCTGTATACTGTCGTACAAAATTGACTGAAAAACACATGTAATGCTAAACCTAATGAGACACTTGAGAACTTACTAGTATTATAATTCTGTTGATAATTCTGACATTTATAATCCTGACAGAAATTGACAGTCTGGTTCACTAGTTTGCCAAGCAGATTCACATCTATATATACAAATATGGAGGTACATGTACTTGCCGCTACCTATAGGCATTTACTTTCTCTCTCTCTCTCTCTCTTTCTCTCTCTCTCTCTCACACACACTCATACACAGTAAAAATGTAAGAAGTAAGTCCTATCAGGTAGAGAATAGCAGACATATTCAACTGTTGATACCATGTGTGTGGGACACCATTGAAATCAGCCCCTATCCCCTTACCACATTACCCTCAGTAACTAGTCAGTCCATTGTGTAGCTGACCACTGTCCAGTAAAGTAACCCAAGATGGACAATGTATGATGGGACACAATCACTCTGATGTTTGTCATATCGTACATTTACTTATGACCTTCTTTTGTGGTTCACATAACAGATGTCTATAACAATTTATTTACATTTATTGGCTTGTTTTATATTTCACAAGGCAGGTAATTGGAGTGCTATCTGTATCAAGGCAGAATATGGAGGTAATTTATGAAGGTGCTTCTCAGTTAATACTTAATTAAGAGGCCAATTTATATCTGTCACAATGTTAGGTAGTGTGGAATTTAAAGTGAGAATTGGATCCCACTATCTAAAATGTTATTGAAATTAAAAATTCATAAAAAAAAACTTGTTTCATCTCATTTCTCTGCTCTTATTGTGCACAGCTGTATGGAATATTTTACCTCTATTACATATTAAAATCAGACATATCAAGGGGAAATATTGAATTTATTCTCATTTCCTTATATGTGCATGTTAATATGGTCTGAAATTGATATTAAAAGAAACTGAAGGACATATGTGGCGAGTTTATGTCAAAATACTTGCCATGCAGCAGAAATATGGTTTGTCTCATTGCGCAGTGCTTACAGTACATCATCTGCATCCAACATTTTACATCCAAGTCACAGTAATTGACCAGCATCCTGAAACACATACATTAGCAATTTAGATTCATTTGCATAATCTCGTTAGTAGATTTGGTGATAGCCACTGATCCTATAGTGTATGCTGTATCTTTCCAATGATCATTTGCTTATCACAGTTTGGTTGTCGAGCCATTAATACATTTGCTCTCTGTAATTGCCTTTCTTCTGTAGTGCAAATAGTTCTCATATGTAGCAGCCATATAGGAATTTGGGATCATTGATTATGCTTGGCAGTTCTAATACAAGAACTGCTACTGTGGCAGAGTTTTTTGTTATGAAATATTACAACAGCAGTTGCATCACTGTTCTGCAAGGCGGACATTTGTATTGTTTGTGTGGAAATTTAGTATTCTTTATTCTTTAGCTACTTCACACACTGAGTTGAGTTGCAGTTGTTTACTTGAAATCAGGGTAGAAATTAGTTTCTGTGTGGAGCAAGATTTAGTAGCCATAGTCTTTTTTCTCTTTTTTAAATAACAGAAAATTTATAAAAAGAGATAAGTAGTGTGTGCAAAAAATGAGTGTACTTGTAGAAGTCTTCTAGAATGTACACTAGAAAACTGGCTATAATTGCGGTTACAGTGCAAAACTCGTCAGTTCTTTCTGAGAACTAAAACTTAACAACATGGACAATGTCACAAGTGTTGTAATTTACTTGATGTTTGTGATTGTAGTGCATTATCACTTACTGACAACAAAAGTGTTATATTATACCAACTTAACGCAGGTGAAAACCATTTCTTAATGACATGGAGCTACAACTGCTGTAGTATGAATGAGAAAGCAAGATGAATGATGTAAACATTGATTTTTTTTAGACTTCTGGGAAGAAATTGCACAGAGTCAGACAAATGCCATGTGCCTGCCTTCGGCTTGTATTGAAAGTGTCTGTGTTTGAATGGAGAGACAGATGTATTAGGATTATGTGAAAACATATTGGTGTATGTTATTATTGACAAATTGGCAAGTCTGGCATTGCATGTGGAGACTATGCTGGTGATTTTAAGTTTTGATATAACAAGATTGAGATAATTTGTTGTATGATTTGTCTTTGTTTCAGTGTTTTATATCATTTGTATAATATGTAACCTATATATCCTTTTGGGTGGAATGCATTTTTGCAATGCAATAACAACTATAAAAATATATATTTTTTGCACTGTTGATTCTATTGAAATAGCAGCACAACAATAAAACCTGTTTTAATATGAAATAATTGCATGTATAAGACCATTGAAAATATGAGAGTTAATTACATATGTAAATTCATGTGTCTACAAAACATGTATGTACTAGTAGAAGCCATTAGCACATGGTAGGTTTTTAGCTGATTGATGCATTTTTTTCCCCATATTTCAGCTTAGGAAGAAAGATGCATCATTTTGCAGTCTTGGCAGTACTTCAGCGGTATTCCCCATACAATGTTTTATATGTCATTATTCATCTTGGATGATGACAGCCACCGAAACCTAAAAAACTGGCATAAAGAAAGAGCAAGGCTTCAAAACAAGGATTCTGCAATGTCTGTATATATTTTAATGTGGCTGTCTTGTATGTTTCAGGCTAAAAAAAGGACCATGCTCGTGGACTAGGAATACAGAGATCCTTGAAACCAGGGGTGGCACTTTAAATTAAGTCACCATCCTGTGTCTCAGAGGTGGCACTTGTATTTGGTAGACCACCTTAAATAACCAGTCACACCCAATTTACCGTAACACAGCTATAGGAGACTGAGGCACAGCAGATCTAGTCAAAATGGCGTCTAGTTTGGATGATTTCATGGCCAACGTGGTCACAAATGACACGCACAAGCGCCTGGATGCGTACAATGGACTCGTTGGATACTTAAGTGAGCCGCGGTCATCATTGCAGTGTGAGAATATGGACGAGTTTGTGGATGGTTTGGTGGCATGGATGAACAGTAGTAACTATAAGGTAAGCTCCCCCCCTCTGTCTCTCTCTCTCTCTCTCTCTCTCTCAATATTAAAATTGTAAAAATAAAAAGGTTATTTAATTTGTTTTATATTGTCCTATGATATGCATACTATGTATTTGTACAATTCCAAACAGGCAAAGCTGAATTTCACTCAATACTATTGAATGTGTATTGTGAATTGTTTTCCCAAATGTCTAGACTTAATTTCCCTCCATTCTCTGTTAGAGCAGCCTTTGGCTAGCTTTAAAACAACCATGGGATCATCTAGGAAACTGCTAATTGAATTTCTCTGTATAATCATGATAATGACGTTCCAGCATTCCAGCAGTGCCTCTCATAGCATTGTTAATGTTGATTGTCCATGTAGAAAGACATCGGATCTCCAGTTAGTGACTGTCTCAAGCTGCATATTATCTCCTCAGTGTGTCAGGCACCTGTTGGAAACTCGAGATGAATTATTACACCCAAAAGGAAAGGTGTTACTAATTACAGTGTGCAGTCTTAAGGCTATATTATCTGATGTCATTTTTATTTATAATATTGTGGTCATCGTTATGGTTTCCAAGGTGTTGTGGTGTATGTGCATATGTGCAGGGAAAGTTAATGTCTACAGTGAAAATCTCTCTCTCCCTTTCATGCACATGCTAGCATGTGAACATACACAGTAACATTCTTTAGCATTTGCATGCACTGTGGCAGAGAAAGAGAGAGAGAGAGAGAGAGAGAGAGAGAGAGAGAGGGGGGGGGGGAGAGAGAGGTTTCAGAAGTCAGCCTAATACATCAAGCCCCACTGTTTTTCCTATAATACAACTTATAGTATTTGGTCTGCCTCCATCGATCCATCTACCTGCCTCTTCCTCTACCACCTGTTCTCATCTAGGTAACTTTACACCTGAGGTAATGATGTGAACACAAACATTGGCTGTCAGAGTCCCATGGTTGGCCTTCCACTGCACAATCTCATGTTCCTTTCAATAGACTTCTGCAGCATCAGGGATTCCTTATTATCTGGTGGACAGCATTGTTCAGAGCATGCTTGTGCATCAGGTCTGGTTTCCTGCTGTCTGCTACAGTAATTTCCTGATCATTTCAAATATCCCATTCATGAATTGGCCAGTATTTTTTCTTTAAATCAAGATCCCCCATTGTTATTTATTCACTGAAATGTTTGTTGAAGCCATACACGACTTTGAATATTTTCTGAGTCAAAAATTTTACAAACGAAAATATTCTGTTGGAGAATATCAATTTGGCTTATTCAAAAGTAATGAGTATTTACCATAGCTTATTTGGCATGACTTTGCATGGCTGTGTCTGTGTCTGCACAGCTGAACATTGAGCAGATAAGCAGCCCAGACCTAGTACACATATAGCAGCATTAGGTTTAGATGTCTGTGCTCAGATAGCTGATCAGAAATGTTGATATCAATATATGAGATCTGTAGTCTGTGTTCAGTTCAGGCCAGGGAGTCAATGGAAAGATAGGATTATAGTACTGAACAAGTGGTGTAAAGAAGACAAAAAGTGAGGAAAATACAATAAAGATACCCCCTCCCCAAGAGAAAAAAGGAAAAATATTGAACTTTTTTTGGGTTTATATATATATATATATATATATATATATATATATATATATATATATATATATATATATATATATATATATATATATATCAGAATGCTGAGTATCTGTAAAAGCTGTGAGAGGTTTGTAATAACATCTAGCCAGCTAGCCTGTTGTATCTCTTTTTATTTCTACTGTACAGTGAGGTACACTTGGGGAAAACACTACTGTACATGCTATGGCTCTGCTTATTGACGTTTTCTGATAGTGAACTTGTTATAATATAAACAAGACACTCATCACATGTTGGAGATAACTGAGTCTGAATGAAACTAAGAAGTATTTTAGGGGGTGGGGTGTAATTTAAGCTAAGAGGTTTTGTGAGGTCATTTTAGGGTGGCATGTGGTCATTTTGGGTGAAGATGCACTATGAAATAATTGAAGGGAAGTAATGGGGAGGGGGGGGGGGGTTAAGTGAAGACTATTTGAATAGCTACAGTCAGACTCGTTAGCTTCATGAACCAGTATACAATATGTTATTTTGTTATCTTTTTCAGATATCTGGTAATGGTTTAGAAGTACTTTCACTTTTAATAGATCGGATGGGGGAGCGCTTTAAAAGCCACACAATGACAGGTAAGTAAAGTTCACAGGACTGTGTGTTCTTCTTTTAAATCACATGTATATATGTAATGCAGATGACATTGTTTTAATAATAACTTATAAGGAAGTATTATGTTGCAATAAGTTAGGAATTTGAAAATTTCAATCCTTTACCGTAATCTTTAGAGCAGAATATGTGTGTGAGCCATGAACTTTGTGATGGGCCTGTCAACAAATACCTTTATTGCTGAGGTCACTATCTCATGTATTTACTGTTGTTGTCATAAATTGTCCACAGATAGCTATCAGAAACATATTATTCCTGCCTCACTATGTCAGGGGAGATATGTTAACCCATATAGCCAGGCTTCAGTGACCCCCACCCTTGGTCTACTGTTTAGGTCAGATATTAGCATTGCTGATGTTGGGCTTCAGAAATTTAGCTTAGTTCAATGCTTGATAAATCAGATGTTTTATAAGAAGTTCACATAGTGCGAATCCTAATTTTCAAAAATATGTAAAAGTAAATAATTTCCCCACACTTAATTAAGACATACATTTTGAATGATAAAAATCTCTGTGTAGTGTTTTGTATGAGATTCTGTGCTTTATTTGGCCAACAACATCAGATTGACTATTTCTGGTTTAAGTTAAATCAAGATGTGAACCCCACTTGTATTAACGTTTGAATATTATCTCTTCTAAGCTGGATTAATTGTTTACGTGCCTCATATGTTGACTGCTGAATTTTTCTGGTCTGAGTTAGATCAGTTGTGAACATTTTTTATGTGTTGGCATGCAGTAACAGTTGGATATTAGTACTAGTAACTACAGCATGCCTCTAGCAGTACTTGCCTGGCTGGGGCTTGAACATGACCAAAATTATAGAAAAGTGATTGTTTTTATTAAATCATTTTTAAGTGTCAGTAGTTCACTTGACATAAATTATTTGTGGAGATATGAAATCATATGTTATTTGTTGTGATGAATGATTTACACTAAATAGACACATAATTGCTTTTTAACTGTCATTTCTGTATCTTCTCAATTTGCACTTTTAACTCGGCTAAAATAGATTGTATTTATTGTAATCTAATCTGCTGGTGGATCTATGCCAGTGACTAAGCGAGATATTTAACCTTTTTTTATACTCGTTCATAATTTAAAAATCACTTAAACCCTCACACCTTCAAATTTAATTTAAAAAAAATTTTGTTTGTTTAACATTTCTCAAAAGGTTATTCCACATGCCAACAAAGCAACGCTTTATTTTTCCTAGTAATTCCTGGTTTCTATACAAATTCCCAGTTTCATCCTTCATCAAGTCAACATCCCTTTATTTATAGTATATCATCATTGCTTTAATTAATTAGTGATGATTTAATGGTGATTAATAATAAATCAGATAATGGTTCTTATTGATATTATAGCATATGGTTCATGACAGTTTTTTAGACCATAGATCATAATATTGTGACAGCAAACAAAAACTTGGTAGAGACAAATTTGTTTTTGATTACACTGTCTACAGGGTTAGAATGCTTTTCTGGGCCTGAAAATAATGGTGTTTTTCTTCATATTTGATATTATATCACATACACTCACAGTTGGGGCCTGTACCAGTGCTATTAATTACAAGATTGAGGTCATGAACAAATGTAATTTCTTATGTTTTTGTCCGATTGTCTTGTGTTTTGGTGGAATTAATGTGAAACTTAAACTTTTATTGCCTAAACTGCCACTTTTATACATTTTTAAAAAATATTTTGCAAGTACAAACTTGTTGTTTTCTTTTCTTTCATTGTTATTTTGTAAGTGCATTTCAAGTTTCAACTCCTTTTCATTCTGGCAAATGCATTTCACAACAATGATTTAATCAACTGGCTTCTGAAGTTTTGATATCTTTATACATTATGCTCTATAAATAAGTGACACAGTATTATCACCTGGCTTATCATTGCTCTGTTGTTATTTCAGTATTGTCCAATGCAGTAAACAGATTAGGAGACAATCACGATGAGGTAAGTAGATGGGCTTGTCTTGCCTTGCTGATCCATGGTTGCCCTCTAGGAGCAGTATTTGATACTAATAATTATGTTTAATGGCCATCAGGATAACATAAATTTGATATCAGTCTCAGTTCTGAGATATAAAGAAAGCAGCACACATTTTACAAAAGGATAATGTAATAAATTATTTCAAAAATGAATTATAAGAAATTAAAAGATGCATTGATACTTTTAAAATCTCATTATACTACAGAATTTTGTTAACTTGAATGAAATTTGAAATGTGCTAAAATTTATGCCAGATCCTGCAGACATCGATTTTCAGAGATATTTAGATTGCTCTTGTGTAGTATATTGGTTTGACAACCTAAACTACTCATACAGAGTGACCTTCATTGTTGTGATAGCCTGCTGAGAGTTACATATTTGTAGGGAAATCCTTGTGGGGAATTGCTTCCAACCCAACAACCTGAGAATTGTATTAAATTTTAGTAGAGAATGGTGAACCTGGGGCTAAATTGATAGTTTCGAACAGTCGTAGAACAAGCTGCCCCAGTGGAAGGCATTTTCTTACCTCCATATATGCATGCTAATTGGAAACATGACATGGGCAGTGGTCATCACTGGCCCAAAAAGAAAAAGAAAATAAAAGGAAATACACAAAGTTAATTTTAATAAACATCAAACCTCTATTAATCAATTGCATATTGACTTCAGTATTTGCAATCTCTCCTTTAAGGAATATTAATGTACAATTTTAATACTGTCTATCACTGTAGTTTGTGTTTTTGTTTTATCCAGGTCAGGAACTTGTCACAGTCGGTGCTACTGAAGCTGATGCACATCAACACACCACAGGTAAGCTTGACCAGTGCATTGTCCACTTGGTCAGTTTTATTTTCTGACCACCTGTTTGCACAGAAACCAGAGAGCAGGAGCTTGGAAACCTTCTCAGTTAACATTTCTGATACATAGGACAAGATTGAGGAACAAGTTGGATCCAGAGGGCAGTTGAGAATGTTTTGAGGTTTGAAAAGAAAAAATCTGTGTTGGCCAGGTTAATTATGATTTACAGGGCTAACATTTTGGTGGGGCTGCAAGAGGAAAACTATAAGTCTTCAGGCCAGTCATCCATTAGTCATAATCACATGCAGTCATTTCCCCTTGTCTGAAGCTTGTTCCAAGCACTCAGTTTATGCCACAATTTATATATGGCCAGTTGTGCCGTGGAGGATGTCGAGAGCAAGCCATGCATGAGTGTGACATGTGTAACATTCAGCATGGTATGATTCAGATACATGGACAATCGGCAAGATGCTCATGCTTTGCATTCCTGTACTTCACATATACCTCACACGCTTATGGTGTATCTACAGTATCACATATCTGTCTTTATCATGACCAGTTTATATGCGAAAAAGATGTGATATAGGTGTAGTTTGCCTCATCACTACACTAAGAAACACCAGCAACCTTACATGCCATATCCCTGTACCTGTCTTACACATCTCACAAACATAAATGCCATGATATTTGGAAGAGCATTCTCCCCCAGAATAACTGGGCCAAAATAGCTATATTTCCAGCACAGATATAAGAATGGTAGCTGTTAGTTACATATCAAGTCCCTGTGAAGTTGGCGTGATTCCTTACTATTAGCTTTAGGTGTGATGTAACACAAGGTTATTAGTTTACTAGTAGATTACTTGTGGCATGCACACATGACATGCATGCATGATCCTAAGACGCACACACATGTATTTGCTTTCACTAAGACACTTGCGTATGCAACATGGACATACACACACACACACATACGTGTGCGTGTGCAACACTGACACACACACACACACACACACACACACACACACACACACACACACACACACGTGCACAGATCAGAGATTCTCTCTCTAAAGATTGAAATGATGTGATGAAGTCTCTCATCATCCAAGATGTTGACCTAATTCCCTGTGAGTGGTAGACATCTCTTAGATCAGGTGTTTTCCAGAGGATGACCCGGTCAGTGTCGCCATGTCTTGTACAGTTAACAACTTATCAACTTAAGAACTGGAAATATTTGTTCTATTTACACTTAGGTTGAAGCTTGGCATTGTTTATGAGTTTTAGCTTACCTCAAATATCAAATTTGAGATATAACAAAGGAATATTTGGAGAGTTTACTGTGTACTATATGTTTCTGAGTTGGAATGTAACAAACAGTTGGTCTCTTTCTTTTTTTTTAGGAAAAAGTCAAACAGTTGGATTATTTGCTCTATTGAAATGCTGAACTATGCAAATAAAAAAAAAATTCTGATCGTACTTCATATGAAGTAAGCACTGTATTCAATAATTTGTCTATGACCTTACTCAAGAATAACTCTAAGTGGTAAGTCATTAAAATACTAACTTAAGTCAGGAAAAAAGAAACCTGACAGGCTACAGTTATTGTCTACATGACTCAAACAGAGCACAGTCAGTGAGCTCCCAGACCTGAGGGTGATGTAAAGTTTTTATACACCTGCTGTCAGGAACTGTAATATCAGTATTAAATGTTAACTCCTCCCTTAGACCTGTTTCCTGACTGCTTGCCATAGGTGACACTCCAAATAACACTGTCTTTGTGATGTGGCTGGAAAGCGGTGACAGATGGGAACGACTGTCTATTACTGACCTAGACAAATATATTTAATATGTGTGATTTTGCAGATTTAGAAATGGTTTCACATCATGCCTTGTTTATGATTGTAATATCAAGAAATGTTCTTTGCTCCATGCTATGACATCTAGAACAACTTCCACTCCTACTAATAGCTTCAAATGGGATAGGACTTTATACAAGAAGTATACTGTCAAGCTGATGATGTGGGTGGAAATGATGTGGGTGGAAATTAGCACTGTTTTAGTGACCTTTCTAGAGTAGCTGCAGGACATCTCACATTCTCTCCTGTGTCCGTGGCATACTTAGAGCGCATTCTCATCGAATTAAGCCAGGCTTTACAAAGCCGGTGACCTAAAAATGGCGGACGTACATGAAAGAAAAACCGTCTAATCTTTTAATAGTCTCTCCGCCTCCCCACACGTCGTCCCTGCGGGGTACAGTAATTAAATCTCGGCTCCGTTCGACATGCGGAAGCTACCTGAGAAATATTAAGTGCGCATGCTCATCAGTTAAACTCGTGGTGAAGAAAGCATGGCAGCTGAAGGCGATCGAAGGAAAAAAGCTCTTCTGTTCTATTATCTTTGAAAACAGAGACGAAAAAGGAATAATTTGGCCCGTAGAGCAGCAATGAATCGACTATCTACGGAGATAATATCACCAGAGATATTCACGGAAATATTAATGTTCGGAGCCGAGATTTAATTACTGTACCCCGCAGGGACGACGTGTGGGGAGGCGTGTGAGAGGCGGAGAGACTATTAAAAGATTAGGCGGTTTTTCTTTCATGTACGTCCGCCATTTTTAGGTCACCGGCTTTGTAAAGCCTGGCTTAATTCGTTGAGAATGCGCTCTTAATGAAGTATTGGTATGCTGAAGTGAGATAGATACTTTGACTGTAGGATATATCTCTGGGGTATATGATAGCCCAGGAGTAGAAATACTCTATAAGCAAAATTCAGAATTTAGCATATAAATCTATATGTATCCAATTTCTTCAAAAATAGCTGTCTTCTCTAAAAACTTCACTGAAAAATAGAGGGCGGAACAAAATAAGGCAGTTTCTCATAATAGATGTTCATTGAAACAATTTATTGTACAGTCTCTCTCTTGAGAAAATGCATCATTGGACATATTGTAAGTAATTAGTATTCTGAAATGTAACAGACAGATATCAGAACATACCTGAGAGAATGTTTTTGTCGAAACTAGTTTTACATGAAATTCCTTGTGAGACACCTGCTCTAGGTGTAAAGAATAATGTTACAAAAGGCGAAACAATTTATCACCAGAAATATAGTGCACACTTAAGGCAAGATAAGTCTCTCTAAATCTCTAAGACTACGGAAAAATTATGTACCCATTATTTGTTATCTTTTAGAATTATATATGAAGCTTTGTGAAATAATTGATCTATATATTGTTATAAGAGGGCTGAGATGCATATTTGCATCATAATGTGTAACAGTAACCTCTCACAATGAGTGCAATAAATAATGTAATTTTATCATCACGACAGACAACCATCTATTATGTAATATAGAAAACACATTCTGTAAAAGGATTATTTATGATTGTGTTACCACATTATAAATAAAAGAACATACATTTATTGCTCAGTAAAATATTATTATTATTATTATTATTATTATTATTATCAAATTGGTAATTTTCTGTTTTAGTCTGTATGGGACCGTCTCATGACAGGATTCTCACATAAATTGTGGCGGGTCCGGGAGGAAACACTCATCTGTCTGCAGCAAACCATTGAAATGTGAGTATGGGACAAATCAGGCAGGACCTTTTAAGATCATACCTTTTTATGTGTCTGTACATATAGCTGCTGCCTGTTTTTGTCATCGCCGTCGTCATTGCTTTGCACTTTCAGCAAAAACACGATAAGTGGAAAACTGTTTTTCCTTTATTGAGGAATCTAGATACTTAGGATACTTAGGATACTGGTGCAATATTCTTTAGTTTATTGGTCCAGCCTTTGTGCTCTGAAATCAGGCTAATCTAAGTGCAGTTTGATGAACATTGCTTTCTTTTGTTACCATCCCAATGGTAGCAGAGGGTTATTTTGATGTAGGAATGAATCTTTGAGAAATATTGAAGTGATCATTGCCCCCATATTCATGTTTAAAAAATTTTATTCACTTAGAATTAAACTAAATTGAGTAACTTTCAGTTTGTGATCTAGAAATATACAGTTACTATTAAATTTAAAGGATATTTACTAGTACACTTTTCTGAGTGTTTTTATTATCATTATAACTTTTATGCTGCACATAATTTCCTTCAACTGTGTAATATTTCAAATAGATAAACTGTAGGTATTATATCAGTGTGTTCTGTTACAGGTATGGAGCCAAGTGTCTGTCTCTGTCCAAATTAGTGGGCGCAATTGTGAAATTATTAGATGACCCCAACAGACAGGTAGGTCACTTCTGCTGCAGAAAAAATAAACTTTGGTGAAGAGATATGATTTTATTAGTTAATATGAAACTTGTGTTTGAAGGAAATTGAAAAATACCTTTCTAATTTTATAGTTCGTGAAGAAAAAAAATTATGTTGAGATAAGCTATCTAGGGAATTTAAACAAGAAATGCATGGTGCTATACTATATGTAGTTATTGGCCAATGAACACACAAAGTGACAACAGTTTCATTTTTTAGTCCTCATTAACAAAAAGCAGAAAAGAAAAGAAAAATTGGTAAAAACTTAAGTTTTAAGCCTGAGATCATGAAATGATGGGTATCTTTTCATAAAAGGTGTCGGACCAGGCAATGAACACCCTAGTGGACATATACTGTAACGTAGGGGAGAGGGTGCGAATGGACATCTCCAAGAAAGGTCTCTCGCCGCAGCTACTGCACACTGTCATGGACAAGTTTGATAAGGCCAGAAGTTTGGGGAGAATGAGGACAGATAGTGCTGGATCTACAGGTAAGATTGCCTGGTTGTGCTGATTGTGTTGGTCTCACCTAGCACAATGGTTGTGCTGATTGTGTTGGTCTCACCTGGCACAATGGTTGTGCTGATTGTGAACACAATCTAGTTCATCAGTACTAGTTTTTGTACATAGCAAGAAGGACCTACTTTCTTGCTGTTTCTATATGGAATTCAGTTGGGATAGTAGATGTTTTAAGTAATAAAGCACCACTTACATAAGACGTGTTGGCTTTTTAACTTCCAATTGGAGAGTGGTTGGAAAAATTGAGGATAGAAAAAAAAAGTTGTCATTGGGGATACCATTTTTATGTACAGACACAGATGTGTCTGTACATATTGCCATCACCTGCGTCTGTCGTCGCCGATGGCGATGGCGATGCCGATGCCGATGCCGATGCCGATGCCGGCGCCGTGCACTTTCCTTGTAAACACGATAAGTGGAGGGCAGTTTTACTTTTTGGCTTTATATTTACAGAGCTGATGAATATTCATAAAACGCAGGTCAAGTTCGAAAATCAGCATGATCGGGCCATTATTGTAGAAGTTATGCTGTTTTTTCACTTTTCAGCATATTTTTCACATTTCCTCAGATTCAATTCTTAGGCATGTTAACAGTCTCATTATTAAACTAATAAGATACGTAAAAGTGTTTGTTTGACATTTCCTGCATCTTTACAACATTGTTAGTTGATTTTGTAAAAATGATGGTAAACTTGTTATCGTGTATTGTGTAATAAAGTTTCAAAAATGGAAATAAATTCATATCATTGCAGTTTGTCAGATTGAATTATTCACTATGTTCAGAATCTCAGAATGGAAGAAATTGGACATTTAACACTGCTCTGTTGATATTTTTCCCATCTCATCAATTTTCTTAGTTGATCATATAAAAATGGCAGTAAACTGTTAATTTTGTTTTATGTTAAAAATTGTTAAAAATGGAAAAAAAAAACATTTCAGAACAGTGCTGTCTTGTTTACATTTTGGCATTTTCAAGTTGTGACTTTGAAGTTCCATGGGCCTGAAGACCTTTGCTAGTCACATTTTCTGAATATCCATGATACTAATATTTTATTATTAAAAATTGATGGTCATCATGCTGTTAAACATTATGTAATATTGCATCAAAATTTGAAAAAAACCTATTTTGGGCACTGCTCCCATGATGACCATTTAAGAAAAACCATGTCACTTACTGTTCTCAAACAGTACAGTAAATATATATAGATGTGTCTGTACATATTGCCATCACCTGCGTCTGTCGTCGCCGTCGCCGTCGGCGCCGTGCACTTTCCTTGTAAACACGATAAGTGGAAGGCAGTTTTACTTTTTGGCTTTATATTTACAGAGCTGATGAATATTCATAAAATGCAGGTCAAGTTCGAAAATCAGCATGATCGGGCCATTATTGTAGAAGTTATGCTGTTTTTTCACTTTTCAGCATATATGCAACACTGTAAACACATTTCAACGAAAACCGATAGGCCTGTTGTCATGAAACTCACAGGAAAAATTGATCTTACTAAAACGCAGGTCAAGTTAGAAAATTGGCATGATCGGGCCACTATTTTAGTAGTTATGCTTTTTTTCTTTTTTCAGCATATATGCAACACTGTAAACACAATATAAGAAAAACAGATAGGCCAATTGTCATTAAACTCACAGGAGTGGTCAATCCTGCTAAAACGCAAGTCAAGTTCAAAAATCAGCATAATCAGGCCATTATTTTAGAAGTTATGCTGTTTTTTACATTTCCTTAGATTCAATTCTTAGGCATGTTAACAGTTTCATTATTTAATTAATAAGATATGTAAAAGTGTTTTTTTTGACATTTCCTGCATCTTTACTACATTGTTAGTTGATTTTGTAAAAATGATGTTAAACTTGTTATTGTGTATTGTGTAATAAAGTTTTAAAAAATGGAAATAAACTCATATCATTGCAGTTTGTCAGATTGAATCATTCACTATGTTCAGAATCTCAGAATGGAGGAAATTGGACATTTGACACTATTCTATTGATATTTTTCCCATCTCATCAATTTTCTTAGTTGATCATATAAAAATGGCAGTTAACTGTTAATTTTGTTTTATGTTAAAAATTGTTAAAAATGGAAATAAACCCATTTCAGAACAGTGCTGTCTTGTTTACATTTTGGCATTTTCAAGTTGTGGCTTTGAAGTTCCATGGGCCTAAAGACCTTTGCTAGTCACATTTTCTGAATATCCATGATACTAATATTTTATTATTAAAAATTGATGGTCATTATGCTGTTAAACATTATGTAATATTGCATCAAAATTTGAAAAAAAACTATTTTGGGCACTGCTCCCATGATGACCATTTAAGAAAAACCATGTCACTTACTGTTCTCAAACAGTACAGTAAATATGTACAGATGTGTCTGTACATATTGCCATCACCTGCGTCTGTCGTCGCCGTCATCGCTGTTGCCGGCACCTTGCACTTTCATTGTAAACACGATAAGTGGAAGGCAGTTTTACTTTTGGGCTTTATATTTAAAGAGCTGATGAATATTCATAAAATGCAGGTCAAGTTCGAAAATCAGGATGATCGGGCCATTATTGTAGAAGTTATGCTTTTTTCTTTCACTTTTCAACATATATGCAACACTGTAAACACATTTCAAGGAAAACCGATAGGCCTGTTGTCGTGAAACTCTCAGGAGTAATCGATCTTACTAAAATGGAGGTCAAGTTCGAAAATTGGCATGCAGCCTGAGTTGGAAAAGCAGTCTAATTGGCTTCTTTTTCTGGAAGTTATACATTTTCAAAGTGTGAACTTGAACTCTCATGGGCCTGAAGCCTTATGCTTGTTACACATTTTACTTTCATTGGTATTACCTGTTGAGCATAATTAAAATTTGATGTTGAATTTACAGTTTAACATAATGTACTTTTGCATCAGAATAAACAGTAGCCTATTTTGTGCATAGTTATTTCCTGCTTTTTGTCTGTACATTTGACAGCTTTGCTGCCTTGTCTTGGTATCATATCAATGCTTTCAATTCAGTGTAGTCAAGTTGTCAGATTTTAAACTTCTTACAGTTCTTTTCCTGTGCTAGTAATAGTGTTTTTGCATGTATGTAAACAATGACGTATAAATGCAGTGTGATCTATTCCCATGTGCAATGTAAACCACTAGCTCCTTACCAAAATGCCAGAAAAATTGAAGCCAGGGCCCACCAAAATTGTATAAACATGTTCAGTGACTGGACATTGTTTCAGCCAGGGTCCAGTGAGTTCTCTGACTGTTATGACCTATGGGGACAATATATTGCTGTTACAATATATTATTGCTGGTTCATTTATTTTCTTTTTGATCTGCAACATTTCAAGTCGACTGTTTTATGTTGTATGATATGGCACTTACTATATTTTTTCTTTAAACATGGTGTAATTGTTGTTTGTATTGACAGTTTTATATCAGCAAAGTGTTTCATATTTGCTTTTTTCTTTCGCTAGACCTGTCATCAGACTGGCAATTCCCGCCTCACTATGGGAATGGTGAGGCTCTAGGTAAAAACTGGGCTATACCACCACTAATGCCTCAACTTGCATATATTTTACTAAGTAAATATGTGAATATAAAAAAGCAGACCTGGGGATGTCTCCTTTCCAAACACCTGTTTGTTGGGAAATTCACCTATTTTTTTTCTATGATTTTTGGTAAACATACTCTCTTAATTTTTTTTTTTAAACTAATATGATTACAGAGCACATGATACCTAAATGGCAGAAGGCATTATAATTACATTTCTTGCTTTGAGCAGTGCAATAGGGATAACTTTATATTATGAGGGCTTTTTGATTGAATATTTTGATACCTTTTATTTATTAGTTTATTGCTAGATGCATAGTAAAATCACCCCAACATATTCATGCTTTTCTGAGCCATAAGAGCTAAATAACAATGGTTACAGTTTCTTCTTGTAATGATGTCAATCACAGACTGTTGGTGGCAGCACATTATGGGTCAGTCTTTTCATAACAATAGGTGGCAGCACTTCACAAAAGACACTAATATATCAGCTGTCCATCAGTGTAAAATATATATTTAGACATTGGATAAAATAGGCAATTTTTTCATTTGGAACAAATTCATATTTTTCTATTTTTAAATATTTTTTTGTTGTATTTGTAGAATTACATTGTTTTAGAGTTTGTGTATGTCATGTATGTTTTCAGCTTTCAGACTCTCCCTAAACTATGATGGCCTCAAACTATTACACAATTCTATGTTTGTTATAGGTGTTTACACGCACTGTTTTCTCTCTTAAACGAAAACGGTGACCTTCAACCCCTTTTGCTCTACAGTGCAACTTAAAAGCAAACACTGAGTTCATATAAAAGAATGGTGAATGGGGATAAATACACTCATTCAGATATGTCTCTTGGTATGTGTTCATATACACTTTTAATGAGATACCTGCATTGTGGCATTTTATGCATTTTTATACATATGTAAGCATATAAACAGAGATGCACATTCACACATTCATTGTCTCACAAATGCATTAGAAGACATACAAATATTACAGTAGCCTCAATGAATATGTTAGGCCTGAATTACACATCTTTATGTCAAGTTGCCATTTTGTCTCATAGTTTGTAGTAGATGTTGTGACACAATTCCTTGTATAACAGTGAAATGTTTTTGGCTGATAAAATGTAATATTCATATTTCATATGGAGCAATCAATCAGTTGAATGTCATTTCTTGGCCAACACATTTTTACATTATTATTATTATTATTTTTATTATTGTTATTATTATTATTTTTTTTTTTTGAGATGATTTTTCAAAATTGTCAGCAATATCTGTAATTTTATATCATGCCATGGTGGTCAGTATGTAGTCTATCATCCACTATCAGTACTATATTCCAATATGCCTGTTCTTCTACAGTGCACATTACAGCCAACTTAATTCTAATGCGTGTATGTAAGACATTGATGGCCTCATCAATTCATGTTAACAAGGTAGATGAAGTCACTGGATGGTGGACAGCAAACCTTTTAGTGTTATCAGAACATCTGAACTTGGCTTGCCCTGTTATTGGAGATGGTGCTTCGTGCACACTGATTGTTAAGACTGGGAAAATGGACCCAAATGTGCTGGGAATTAGTTTGACTGGATGATCTGAGTGACATCTGTGTACTCAGTGATATGACCACTGGTCACGTTAAACCCAACACTAGAAGCCAACTATAACTGATAAAAAATATTAGAAACAAATGTCATTAAAAAGATGGCAAAGAATTACAACTGGCCCTGTGAAATAATGAACCTATTATAGAGATTTGGGAACTAAATAAAACAGATATAAGGGAGAAAAATGGAAGTTTCAACGAGGTTGTTGTTGTTGTTGTTGTAAATAATGTGTTCTTCACCTGTGTCAGATACCTTGAGATAGTTGTCATACTGGGGTAAGGGTGGACTGATCTGGATCAGTGGTCAGGTGAAACGGTCAATGCACCCGTGATCTGGAGGGCAAATGGGCAGAATCCAGCCTGTTTTTGTTCCATGAAAGTTTCAATTTTGGTTCCAGATATATTTAAGTGTTTTCAATTTTTTCAAAAGATTTTTTAATTGTTTACAAATAAATAAATAAATAAATAAATAAATAAAATTAAATAAAACATAATATAAAGAAAAAATAATAATTAGCTGCTTCAGAGGATTCTTGAATTCAGTGAAATTACAAGTATTAAGATAATGATGATGAGGAAAAAGATAAATATATATAGAAAGCAAAACTTGCATTCATTTCTAGATAGAAAAAAAGTAATTAACATATTTATGTGACTCTGTGTGTGGTTTATGTGGGATTATCCACTGCAGCCTACCATAGAGAACTGCCTAGTGGAATAAGTTAAGAGGGATCACCCTGAGAGAAAAATCATTTGTTTACTCGCAGCCGCTGACATAATACAGACCACATTATCTTCTTCCTTACGTCCCCAGCACAATGATAGAATGACATCAGCGAATTAGAAAAACTAAGGGTGAATGCTTTGGGAGGATTTGGCCATAGTGTATAGCATTAAATGCCCTTTAGTATAATCCGGTTTCAAATCCAGAGGTTCTTCAGGTATAAAGGTTTGAATGCAGTTTTTCCTATATTAGATTTCACTCCAGTTTGAGCCTGGCATCTATTTACATGGCTTTGTATTTGATTCCGGCAGCATTCCTAAGCGTAAAGTTTCTTTCTTTTATAAAAAAATAAATTGTATGGCTTCCCCGCTGCCCTTTCTGGTGCTTTACTGCCATTGAATGGGGATAATAGGGTGTAATCCAATAGGAAAGAAGTTGACACTGGATCAGAGAGTGAATGCTTCATTATGTCCAGACCCAGATTCTGATTTCCACTTTTATGTTGATTTTTCACCTTTAAGTACCTCTGACTTGAGAGGTGGGGAGAGGTCGGGCTCACTGTGGTAACTGAATCGGGCTCTCCCTATTCATCTGTTAGTTGTGTATGTGTAATGCAGTGAGTAAAGACTTTTCCATTCAGTGTTGGCAAAGGATGGTATTCTACCTCTGTACACGTTCAAATAATTTAATATTCAGTTAAGAATGTTTTCTAATGTCAGTGCCCATGTAAAAGTTATTTCTGTTTTAACCTGAGCATTTTTCTGTTGACTCACTACATTTGGTGGTGCCTTAATCTTAAAGGTGAATTTATCTGAGTATTGAGAATGTAGGAGTTTTGACATTGAGAAGTTGTGAAATGTTTGAATGGAGCTATAAATCACACAGTGCTCATTGAAGGCAGAGGATGCATAGCCATCTGGCTGGTGTAGATAGCTTGTTTAGACCAGTTACTTGGGGGGAAAATACTAAATAAATTATAGTACAAGTCATAGAAAAAAAAAAAGAAAAACATACACTTTGCCATATTTTGGTTTGAAGCAAATTTTTATTTACTTATTTTTCTGTGACACATATGTAAATATATAAATGTGTTGCGTTAGTGCCTGTCATATATTTTCAAGCACTTTATTACCTTAGACTTCATCAGTTAAGTTTGTTATGTGAGGAATTTGTACCTTCATTACTAAACTAAAGCCAAATGTATCAAATCACCATGGAAACCCATAACAAATGAGCTGGAAACGAGTCAACAAAGTGACATCAAACATGGAGGGTTAAAATGTGCTGCTGATCACGCAGCCATTTTGAATTGTTTTTCCATCGTGTTTGCTTGGTTATAATATGGTTACGCAAATTTCGATCAGGAGGAGGCTTTAAATCAGTTTCATGTGTTCCATACTGATTCTGACAGCTTCAGAAGTATATATATCCCCACCCTCACACTTATAAACAGTTTTCCAGTTGCTTTTAAAAAAAGTGGATTTTACCCTGCAGTTCCCCTCTTAAGTTTTGATAATTGCGAGCTGAACAGATGTTTGTTTAATGTGTAACCTGCCGCAGGCTGTCATCACCAGCAGTGTCAGGGTGCAGAGAGAGAGAGAGTTATATACAGGTAGCAGACAGACTGTTTTGACGTGAAATTTGTGAGAAATTCACCTGATTTCGTGAAGTACAAAGCTTTTACTGAGGCCCTTTCACCGGATCTTGTGAAGTCTGGGAGTAAAGGCAAGATGGCTCTATCAGGAATCTGACTACAGACCGGTAACTACGCGGTGAAATTTATCCTACTTTCTCGGAAGTTGGCTCCTAGGAAATGGCAAATCAGAGATGTGATTAGGAAGTGTAAATGGGACTGCTAATTATCTTGGGAAATTGTGGAGAAAAACATTTCTTCTTACGTGGATGAATGGGTTACTATATGAGGAAAAAATATCCAATAGTACGTGCACAGACTCGGAGCCTTATTTGATATGATGGAAGAAATACTCTAATGATAGTATTACAATGAAGATGGCAGTAACCAAGTAGTTGGACAACATAAAGAAAGTGTAAGCCTTAGCCAACAGCAGTGACTGGAATGGTGTAAGTTCTCACAGGAAGTGTTACGAGTTCAGCTATATATATTTTTGTGTACTGACATCTGAAATGAGACTACAGACAGTAATGTTATATGGTACAACACAAACCAGTGGTTATAATGCCTCGGGCTCTGGCAGAGAACGTTCTCAGCACAGCAAGAGAGATATTCACATGGCTGTGAAGAGTCAATAGCAATGTTGTTGAGATGTACTCAAAGTGAGGGATTCTTGAACTAGTTCAGCATTCTGTGATAAGTGTTTCAACCTCCAGACAAAATGGTATAGAAAAACAAAAGAAAAAGTGTGAAGATAAATTGACCATTTTCTAAACTGGGCTCTCCCTCCCCCTCCTCCCCTCATTAAACCTGTTCACCTGTCTGATCAGTTAACACCTAAGTGCACAGGAAATACAGGTAAACACTACCAGGTATTGGCCTCCACAGGGACCAGAGATATTATATTATATATACTGTATTGGATAGAGCCTGCAGTTATTACATCCCAACTCCATTGCTATAGCAGGACCACTGTAGACCTCGCTACCTGGATCAATAATTTTATGGATCTGGTTTCCAATCAGGCTGGAGAAAGTATGGACAGTTGATCAATCATCTAGAAAAAACAATATTATTTTGCCCATGTGTTGAGATACCGGATCGGCTCGCTGGCATTGGGTATGCAGAAGAACACTGTCTTAATGCAGTGTTTATATTGTGATAGCTGTCATTAGTGATAACACTGTGATAGTAAATATGACCTTGTTGGGTGACAAAACTGAAATATCAGGGTATCAATGCTTTAAGGAGGGCAAGGTCTGGTGTCAGTGTACATGATAACTTTAATGTCACAGTGTCACCTGTCACCAAACATGTCACGGTGAATGTGACAGAGGTGGACTAGCACATAGACTAGCACGTGTCAGGAGATCATGACAGTGTTATCAAACAGCGCAGGTTGCATTAAGATAGCCAGTGTCAACTTGGCGTTTGCCAGATTGCTGTGTCATTGCCAGAGGTGACAATATCTGTCCACTCTAACTGCTGGAAGATAGGATAAAGAAAAAAGGAGAACTTGAAGGTACATAGATCATTTCCAGTATGAAGAGAAATCAAGACCATCTTACTGTCTTGAATACCATGTAAAGCCTGCCACAAATCACCAAACTCAAAGGAAGACCATTAAGAATACTTACATAAGATGAACAGGGATTATATACATGTGACATAAAATGAAGTGATATGATTTATGTTCGAATGGAGACTGAATAAAGCTGTAACAGATATGAAACATCCCTTATGTGGATTCATTTTCAATGCGGAATGGTCATGTGAATACAAATATATTTTGTCAGTTGGGCAAATACTCTAACCAGTTTGACTGCTGCTGTGAAATATCATCTTCCCTTCAACCAAATAGGAGCATTAGGTTACTTTTATCCACTAAAATATATTATAGCTGAAATACATAGCTGTTGACTTCACAGTTTTAGGATTTTGCATATATATAATCAACAGGATAGCTGCAAACTGTAGCTGCAATAGAGACACAAATGTTCACCACAAGACAGTTGGGAATTGAATTTCTTTTTATCAGTGTGTGATGTTTAGTAACTTGCTGGGCAACCAGCTCCAAGGTAGCACTGTACACATGTACTGGTACAGATAGATATCTACTCACTCCGTCATGCTTCAGTGACTGGGGGAGTCCATGCTTTGTCACAAGCCCTCAGGTATGCTAATGGCAACCAGATATATATCTTACTTTCAAATGTGTGTTTGCCATAGTCCTGTATGTCCCCTGTGTAACTGACTACAACACTCCACAAGCACTGGACTAAAGTGGCCTGGTTGAATTTGACTGGTCATTTGGTGGACATTTGTGTAGGAGTGGACGCAAGTGGTGGACATTGTTTATGGTGACAGATGGTAGGATGTCTTTGAAAATGGATATAACTTTAGGCAACAGGTATTTGGCTTGATGATGACCAAGAACTTAAATAAGGGCATCTGTAGCTGCTGAAGACAAAGGAGTTAGGGCATAAAACTAACCAGTCTGTATAAGAGACATTACTTCCCACCTTTGTTTCTGAGGATATCAGTGGATGTCTAGGCAATAAGTTCATTGCACTGTGAACATTGGAAGAGCATTTTTTATCAGCTTGGAAATAATTTACCAGTACAACTGTACTCAGTATGCTGTGGGATATTTAACAGTACCTCAGTGTTTGAAAGCAGGTATCGCAGTAACTGTATCACTGTTGTAGTACTGAATGAGGTGTCAGCGTAGAGCGCAGCTTCACTGGTAAGCTACAGGTATTGTTCCCTCCTTTGAGTGTTCACTTGACAAGAATAACACCTGCAGAACGAGTTAAGCTACAACCATACACCTGTCCAGTTGGGCGAGCAGGGAAGGGGGCAGTGTGACAGAAGTCGTAGGCAGATAGCAGTGCAGGAGGAGGTTCCAAGGACCAGTTTTCCATTTCTGTCAATACAGGTATGCGTGCTGGCATGACTGGAATACTCATCTCCCTGTGAGAGGGTGAATTAATACCGTATGCGGAAGGAGTGGACTCTTTAGCTGAACTGTGACGGTTGTGTTGACACTTGCATGCTGACTGTTTGACACTGTTTTGACACTGCTGTGACATAAAGATTGACAGGGGGAATACTTCAAAGGTGATTGAACCTCGTGTCAGCACAAGGAGCTGTATAGTGATATAATATTGCAGGCTTTTTGTATGCATATATTATAGATCATTTATAAGGCAGTGCCGCACTGTTTTGATACTGTATTGATTCATTGGGACCGTTCACTACAAACCCTGAGGTGATTGACTGAAAAGGCAGCTCTACAAGAAAAACTTGCATAAATTCTTGGATGCATCAGGAATTGATACCTCATTTCCAATTTTATTATCTAAGAAGATAAACAGGAATTCAGGAAAGAAGCTTAATAGTGAACAAGACTCAGAATTGGAACCATAACACTAGAGAACCTCAGCGAGGCTGTGTGATACTTTCTCTGCCAGTCATAATTGGGGATCTGCCTGCTTACCTTCAGTGTGAGGTTGTTTTGAAAGATCTGCCAGTGAAGAGATGTAGCAAGGCTGACATGTATTTATGTTGAGGAGATAAATCTTTACCTTAATTGGAGGTGGTTTCCCTAAAAAATAAGCTACTGGTTTTTATGTGAAATTAAGAACAGAAAAGTTCACTACTGTGTCGGGGGGAAAAAAAGGAAGAGGGAAAGGCATAGTTTTTGCTTCTTTTATAATCATCAGTTGAAATTCATTTGGCCAAGAGTTGTAACCTATAGCATACCAGTAAAGAAATTGGAAAAAAATAATTGAGAGGATTACCAAGATCCTGGAATATTTGTCTGAGTGATAATAAAAAGGGCAACCCTCTAAGTGCCTTCCCATTGACTTCACCATAGCATGCCAGGTGAGAGTTTGCAACGGCCTATTGCCTGCTGACATTAACACCAGTGGGAGAAAGAGAGGTGAAATAGCTCTGTAGAATTTGGCTGGGATAGTAACATGTCTAGGTCGGGGTCAGAGAAATCTCGGGGTTATAATACCCCTGCTGTGATGAGAGACAGTTTTAAAAGGACGCAGTACATGACTGAGGAGCAGCTCTGGGCGGAATACGGCCAGCCCGAGGAAATGGTTCGTTCGCCAGTCCTGAATCATAGTCCAGAAATCTCAGTTAATAAGTTCCTTTTTCCAAGCACACAGGCCACACGGGCTGCTACACCTGATGGAACTAAACATCGGGCCAGTTCTCGAAAGAGGAATGACTCTGCAGGGTCGTGGAAGGAGCATATAGCTCACGGACATCATCGTGAAAACAGCCGCGAAAATTCTGCTTTGAGTCCCGTGGCTGCTGGGGCACACTTGCAGTATTCCCACCCTACTGCTGCCCAGCTAGGAGACAGAGTACGGCAGGACTCCTACAGAGACCAGGACCAATATACCTCAGCTGATAGCGGAGTCTACAGCTACGTTTCTTCATCTAGTCATACTAACGACATTCATCACAAACTACCTTCCTCGTCTGCTTACTCTAAAAAGAACATTAATTTGTCAGATATGGCAGACAGTGGTGGTAATCCTCGATCGCCACTTTCTCCTGGGTCACACCAAACGTTGCGACGATGTGCTGGTTCACCATTTTTATCTGACTCTCCGACGAGTTTTGAAGAATATGTCCAAGACAGGCATAATCCATATCTTGACTTTATACAGGAAGACGTGGAAGAGAAAGTTGAGGACACAGCGTTCAGAGCTCGTAGTAATATTGGAGTGTACTGCACAATGCAGCGGAGGCGAAGACCACAGAAACCTCGGACCAGGACGTATTCAGATAGGGCAGAAAATGGTGGGCAAAAAGGGCGAGAATCGCCATCCACTGGCGCCTCACAGAGATTACAGAATTTCAGTGAGGAAGAGGTAGAGCAGCGTCAGGAGAAGAGCCTCCCATCTCCAAGTGAGAGAGCCCTGTATTCTACCCTCCCACTTCGAAGCAAGGGCCATCACATTCCACAGCCGTCAAAGCAGTGTAGGTAACCTCTTGTGTTGTTGTAGTGCCAGGGTAAATATTGTAATGCGATCCACAAAAGAAAGTTTGAAAACATGTAACAATTCCTGTAAATGCCTTTGAAGAATGGTGCGCATTTGTCTAGTGTTTAACTCTTGTTTAACTGTACACAGCTTATTGTGGCCAGCTAAAATGAGGGAACAAAAACATAACATATAACATACAGGTGGGGATGACCCTGGGGATCAAGTAGTCACCTTGTGATACCTCCCATATGTTATATACACTATCAGGGCACACAAAAATACTATAAACCCGGGGCGGAGGATAAGGAAAAAGAGCAGTTATGTTATCCATGGATTCAGAACAAAGATTTTGGTCTTGTGATCATATTAGAAGTATTGAGTTTCATAGTTGTTTTTGTTTGTTTGTTTACACTCATGAATTTTTAAATTGCTGTGGTATTTACTTTGAAAACATGCAAACCAGCTGTTTGCCGACAAATTTTGAATATTTCATTGAGCGTTATGAAATTTATCAGAGAGAAATGTGGCGTCTTACATTTGATGTTCCTGTATCGGCATATATTGCCAAAGTTTTCTATTTTCCATTTCTGCTGGGGTAGGCTTAGAAAGAGGTGCCCCTTATTTCAAGCATTTGATTGAAAAGTATGTGGTTAACTATTAAAAAAGTTAATATTTTCTACATCTCCATTAGAAACTTCTTCAAGTCAATAAAAAATATATATATTTGAAGTTAAAAAAGAGATGAAAGATACTGGCTTTATGTTATCAGAACATTTATCAACACTGAGATAGTTGTGGTCATCTATAACATGTTTTACCTTAACCACAACACTTGGTCTTTTCTTCAACTTTACAGGTCTCGTAAGCTGTGATTTACGTCCTTGATTGTGATACAAAATAAATGGAAGTAAATATTCATGTTAGATTGGGATGCTTGGTTCCCCCCATACATAAAACCTCCATTAATGTGGTATTGTAGGTAATGTGCATCTTGTTCTCCATTTAGGTAATGTGAGAGTTGGGTAGTTCTTGGATTTGGATGAGTGGAGAGAGAGAGAGAGAGAGAGAGAGAGAGAGAGGGAGAGAGAGAGAGAGAGAGACGGACGACTGGCCTAAAATATCATTGGGCATTTGGTTTTGTATGAATGAGATTTTTTTGCATAAAGTAGGGGTGTTTGCAAGTCCAATTTTCTGTCATCCAAGTTATTAACCCTAATCATATATTAATTTTGACATTTCTTGAATATTATTAATAAAGATACGTCTACACAGAAGATGTCATTGGAGCAGGACCTAGACAAAATGATGCCCTTAACAGCACTGTAACAACCACCTTAGCTTAATTTAGGAAGATCATTCTGTTTAAGTTCTATCATCATCACTCTTAATGATATCCTCTTTACTTGATAAAGATGCCAATGTGGTTGTATAGTAGCAGTATGTCACCTGCCAGTCTGACCATAAGTAACATGGACTACAGCATGACCATAGGTTTGACCTCTCCAGCGTTGACCACTGGTCATTTTGATGGCGACAAGAATGGGTATTAACATTGTATGAGGAGTAATAGATATAAGCGTCAGGGAATATTAATGAGGAAAGTCACCCTTCCGTACATTGACCTATGTTGATTATAGGGATATTGTAGTTAGACGTCTAATTTTAGGTTATGTTCCTGGTTGACAATGATTATTGAGATAAAGATGTTTTTATTGAGTTTAAAACACATTTTATTTGAGTCATTGCAGGTGTGAGAATGCTGTCGTAGGAGGACAGGTGTGTTCTTTAATTGCGTATTTGTTTTTATTTAATTACCCATATGACGTAGAGGATGCTCTTGTTTACTTGGCTAGGAAGGCGTGGAGATCATTTTTTACATTCCTGAGGACAGCGTAGTACCTGTTCATTTTGGACATGTGATAGGTTTTTTTTTATTTTCAGCGTAGCATTTTAAAGAGTTCCCCATTAAAATGATTGCCCCCTTCCCCTCTTAAGTTTAGGTCCTGTGACACTTGAAAAAGAGGGTATCATTGTCACATGTAAGACCATCTGAAATCCAATGATTGATGGCACGATGACACTCGCAGACTTTCTTCATATTTCATTGTAAAACAACTGAGACTTAACACATTGGCAAATGATTTGTCAGCTACTTCCTAGGTAATGACATCAGAAGTAAAAGATTATGATCTGCCATCTTTTTATTGTCCCTTCTCAAGATTAATGTAAAAAGAGACAAAAGTGGGTGACAAAAGTTTTTTTTTTCTTTTTTTTTTTTTTTTAATATGTAGCATTTCAGGGCCATATAGGCAAACATTAGAATAGGGATTTGTTTCTCTTCTTAGTTCTTGGTTCTTCGTCCCAAGTAAAGCAGCCATATTTCTATCTGTACATAATCTTCATCATCTAGATGTAATGGAGTAAGGATTTCTTTCTGGTACTACTACATAAGTTAAGAATCTAACATAGCACCTTCTTCTAGATTTCTATCTGTATCTCTCCATCATGTGGATATATCACCATAGTGCACCCAGCAGATAGGTGGTTATAATTGAATTAGTGTCAGTGTAGAGAATTATGACTTCTGATCAGCTATCACTGGGACCTGTATCATTTAAATTGTGTATCAGAGACTGTGGAAAATACACCTATAGAAGTGATGGGTGTAATGGTCGATAGATTTTTAATTTCTTATGAAAAAATCTCTAGGCAAAATGCATTTTTTTTTTCATTTTCTTGAAATTATAAAAGAGGATGAAAAATTACATTTTAAGTATTAAATAAATTCAAATCATAAAATATATAGAAAAATAACTTGAAAAGAGAATTCTTTTTAATTTAAAAATGTTAATCCTTTTAGATAACTTATCCACAACCATATTCTAAATCAGTCATTCATGTATAATGGAGACGGGCATTGGTGGTCAGAAGTAGACTGGTCAAACTAAGTGGTCAGTGATAATGTATGTTGACTGACCACATTAAATGATAACCAGGCTAAGCGGTGCTTGTATAGGTATAAGATAACTGGTGATCTTGAGCACCACTGGTGTTAGTTTAGTGCAGTGCTTTCAGATGAAGTATTTTGTGTGTGTTGATGTTGACACTGGGCCTTACAATAACTGCCTTATGCTACCAGGGGGATTCTAGGCTAAAGTGAAGTGGTTTGTTGGCACTGATGAAATGACAAGGTACTCTCTGACATAATACATATTAACCAAATGCTTAACAAATTTGAATTTTACGTATGAAAATATAAAATTTTGCTCTTCTACAATTCTTATTGATTTAGTTCAAAGTTTTGATGAAGCTAAAATTATTAAGGTATATGTATGGTCCAAGAAAATGTTATAGCAAAAAGATGTCCCCGTGAGATGTTGGTTATAGATGCAGTATATTATGTGGTGGTGGAAAAAGTCAGTTAGAGGTTGAAAAAAATAATAAAAACAAAAATTTTGAATTGTATAGAAGCTTCAGTATCTGTCAAATAATATTATCTTAGGGTTCACTTAGAAAGAAATTAACTTCTGATTGATCAAATGAGGTTAAACATTCTGACTATGGAAGAATTCGATGCTTAAATAATCTTGTTATGGAGATAATTGTTCAGCAGAAATTAGATACAGTGGTCATTGATCTGGAACAGAAGTATCGGGTGTAGGGTCAGTAAATGGACACAGCCGTAGTTGAATACAGCCATTAGAAAGCTATTTGTTCAATTGGAACTGACTGAATGGCAGAAATTGATTAGAGATAATCAAATTAATTGAATGATAATATCAAATGACCCATACTCCATGCATGTCACTACCTTCTCAAAGGAAATTTTCTCTAAATTGGATGAGGGCTATTTTTAGAAGTGTAAAGGTGTAAGGTTTGTGTTCACATATTTGTGGAAGGGCTCCTCAAAAAGCTGGTCTAGATTTACCCTCCTCGTTTGACTCTGATGTGATTTGTAAGAGACTGAATTTAAGTGGTTTCGTGTGTCTTCGGCCTTTATGTAGATAACAATACTAGATATGAGGTAATCACATCAAGTGGATACTTTGCTGTGGAAATTGAGATGCGGTGTACAAACGCTGAGCTTTCTATGATAATATTAGGAGAGGTGGAGTAGAAAAAGCAAGTGAGATAATCGCTTTCTAAGAATGGAAGGAATTTGGTTATACCACAGAAGTGCTTTAGTCATGTTGTATTTCTCTTTTGCACTTTAGTGACTCTGTGTAATTAAGGCCTGTATGTACCAGGTTTAAAAA
This sequence comes from Lingula anatina, assembly GCF_051362555.1. NCBI lineage: Eukaryota > Metazoa > Brachiopoda > Lingulata > Lingulida > Lingulidae > Lingula > Lingula anatina. The sequence goes on from NC_141773.1 coordinate 7,477,176, forward strand.
AATATAAGCAGCATTATATTATTATATATATATATGTGGAAAAAACATGAGACACTCTCGACTGGCCATGTTCTTAAAATTAATCAATACATTTTGCTTGAATAAAAATAATTGCTAATATTAGCTACGTCCAATTTACATCATTGCGAAATCACAAGCAGTTTTTGAAATGATTGTTTTGCACTGCCTGCTACCAGTATCAGTGGTGTGTACAGTATGTTTTTTTCTTCACACCAAGTCATTGAAATTACCTGGAAATACAGATGTATTCATAGTATCACCCAGGTCTGTGTTCCCCAGACAGGAAATGTCAGTTTCTAGGAACTAACTTAGCTGGCATGCTGCACTAAGGAAATGAACTGGTACAGGCAACATATACTAGTAGAAAGTGTGTGTGTGTGTGTGTGTGTGTGTGTGTGTGCTCTTGTGCACGCATTCTAACCGAGGACACACACCCGCCCGAAACCCACTAACCGAGGACACACCTCCAACCGAGGACGTCCTCGGTTGACATAAGCAGTGGAATGCATAAAGGGGCCCATTTCAAGTTAGGTGGTGAAATTTGACGCTATTCTGAGCCAGTCCTCGGTTATGCTGTATAGCGCGGGCCAAATTCCCGCCACGAGTGTATCAGAAATACTGTCCAACTTTTTGTCTGAAATCGGGCTATACACACGCGTCCTCGGTTGTGCTGTAAAGGGCGGACCAAATTTCGCGTCCTCGGTTGTGCTGTAAAGGGCAGACTAAACTGAAACTAATGTTATATCTCAGATGTCTATATATTCAGTAAGTTCATATTTTTAAACTAAAGGTCTTTTTTTATCAAATTAAGCTCTCCTAGGCCGTTACGTAACTACATAACTATCATCGCACTGTACATATTACGGCACGCTTCTTTATTAGTACAACTGACTTGGAGTGGTTTAAATAAAGAAGAACTGTCTGAATTTGTGGCTCACTCGGTAGATCTTAGGACCGACAATCTTTTGAGGGTGCAAGAATTACTCTGAAATAAACTAAAAGTATCAAATAAACGTACCGGTACGTTAATTAATTTTCCAAATTTCTTCCCGCCGGTACGCTCCACTTTCACCCAGTACGCTTATTAATTTTTCAAAAATCTTCCACCCGGTATGTTTATTAAATACCTATTGTACCGGTGGGAAATTACACAAGTACAAGTCACGCTTTTTATTTTCTTAAATTGAAGTATAATGAGAAGAAAATCGAGATCTCAACTCATTACCTACTGTTCCACAAACAGCACTGGAAAGTAGGTCAAGCGGAAGTCGCTCTCTGAACACAACAGTACATGCGTCACCTGATTTCAGTTTCTATAAATAGACGTGCTTTCCCTTCAGCAGTGACAACTACTCATGTATATCGATCGAATGATGCAATGTCGCAAGGTGATAGGATCATATTTATAGCTAAGGAGGTCATTTCAAGTGCAGCAAAGAAGTTGTGTCTGTTTTCAAACGTCAATTATTTCATGCCGATTTATGATTTAAACGATGTTAAATCACATTTCTATGTAAGATAAACCCTTAGGAGTTTACAGGTATGCAAAACGAACCTTATATCTGAGAATAAATTTACTAGTATGAACCGTATGGCTCTCGGAGGCGGCTTAGGTGCGATATATCTGGGTCTTCGGCCCCTGACAATTATGAAATTTAACTCATCCCGTTTTTTAGATAAATTTTAATACTGAGTGAATTTTACCTGGTGAATTTTTTTTTTTTTACAATGATCAATAGCTAGCTTTTTATGTACAGACACAGATGTGTCTGTACATATAGCCGTCATCTGCGTCTGTCGTCGCCGTCGCTGTCGCCGTCGTGGCCGTCGCCGTGCACTTTTACCGATAACACGATAAGTGGAAAACTGTTTTTTCTTTTGGCTTGAAACTTACAGAACTGATGAATATTCGTAATACGCAGGTCAAGTTCGAAAATCAGCATGATCGGGTCACTTATAGGGAATTTATGCTGTTTTTTCACTTTTTTCAGCATATATGCAGCACCGATAACACGATAAGTGGAAAACCATTTTACCTTTTGGTTTCAAACTTACAGAACTGATGAATATTCATAATACGCAGGTCAAGTTTGAAAATCAGCGTGATTGGGTCATTTTTAGGGAAGTAATGCTGTTTTTCACTTTTTTTCAGCATGTATGCAACACCTTTGTGCTTTATGATGGTACTGTATGGATGGCAGTCTATAAAATTGTCCCTTGGGTGATCACTAATTAAATTAAAGTCTATAAAGTCACTTGCCTACTCATTAATTTTCAATTGGCCATTAAATGAGATTACATAAAACACTCCTTGAGATTTCCCTGTAAAGTCCCATAGGTTTAGCTCTCTTAACTGTGTCACAAAATTAGGATTTGGTGATAATTGTGCAGATAAATGGTGTTAAACATTGCAAATAAATTTACAACAAAAAGAATGTGTTATGCCAACATGCTATAGATGAATAACAGTGCTTTATTTTTCTCAAACTTGGTGGGGTTATTAATATCAAGTTAATACAGCTAGATTAAAAGTTTGAATAGCAGCTTTATTGGAATTTTTTACGTTTTTTTTTTTAAATTTTTTTTTAAATTATTTTTCAAACACTAGCATCTTCAAGATGTGATTTTTTACTCCCATCCACCAGAAGTGCTGTGCATTTTCTGTATTTTTGTATATAATTGTTATTTCTTCAGATTTAATTCTTAGGCATGTTAACAGTCTCATTATGGAACTAATAAGATATGTAAAAGTGTTGTTTTGACATTTTCTGCTTCTTAACAATATTGTTGATTATATAAAAATGACGGTAAACCTGTTATAATATTGTGCATTGTGTAATAAAGTATCATAAATGGAAAGGAACTCATCATTGCAGTTTGTCAGATTTAATCATTCACTATGTTCAGCATCTGCAAATGGAGCAAATTGGACATTGAAAATTGTTCTATTGATAGTTTTCCTATGTCAACAATTTTCCTAGTTGAACATTTAAAAATGACAGTTTATTGATCATTTTGTTTTAAAAAAGGTGTTGAAAATGGAAAGAAAATCATTTCAGTACAGTTATCTCTTGTTTACATTTTGGCATTTTGAAAGTGTGACTCTGAACTTCCATGGCCTTGAAGACCTTCCCAAATCACATTTTCTGAATATTCATGATACTTTTATTTTTTTATAAAAAATTTGATGGTCATTATACTGTTAAGTATTATGGTTTATTGCATGAAAGTTGAAGAAAACCCTATTTTGGACACTGCTGCCAGGATAGCGGTTACGGGAAAACCATGTTACTTACGATACTGAAACTTACTGAAAAGTTTCATAAGACAGAAGTGCAGCTTGTGTTTGAAAACCAGTGTGATTGTTTTCTGTTTTGGAGGCAATGCAGGTTTATAGAGTGCTATACTGGCATTTTCAAGTCGTGACTTATCACTCCCATCTGCCAGGAGCCCTGTACTCTTACTTTGTAACATTTTCTGTATTTTGTTAAGTTACAAGAATGATTCTTAGGATTGACATACAGCAAAAAAAAAAAAAAAAAAATTAATAATAATAATAATAATAATATATATATATATATATATATATATATATATATATATATATATATATATATATATATATATTTTTTTTTTTTTTTTTTTTTTTTTTTTTTTTTTAATGAGTTTAAGCAATTTTTTTTTGTGTTTAATTTTCACTGTACCTCATTCTGGCATTTCCAAAGTTTAACTCTTATCAGCCTGACACCTTAGGGACTATTTCCAGACCCTATCACGCTAACTGTGGATCGATCTATCTCCATGGGAATTCTCGCTAAATTGCAATCAATGTAAGTGGCTTAGTTGTCTGTCACGCCTACTGAAACTGGCATGCCAGAATCCTAAGACTCTCAAACTGAAAGCAATTTAGTGAGAAACCCCTTGGAGTTGGATTGATCCTGTTAGATTGATCTAGGTATGGGAACTTAGTCTAATGCTTGATACACATTTTACTTTCATCCTAATCCAATGTTATGCAGAATAAGAATTTGATTTTGGCTATGCATTTACAGTTAGCATAATACATTAGTTTATCAGAATTGACAGTATCCTATTTCCTGCGTTTTTATTTTCAGGTTTTTGTCTGTACATTTGACAGCTTTGCTGCCTTGTTTCTTTCTCTTCTTCTTCTTTACTTTTATTTATTTATTTCATTTTTTTTTTTGGGGGGGGGGGGGGAGCGGTGTAAAGGTTTTTTCCACCCAGTACTTTTATTCCATCCAGTACTTTTATTAAATTTCGAGATTTTTTCCACCCAGTACTTTTATTCCATCAGTACTTTTATTAAATTTTGAGATTTTTTCCACCCAGTACTTTTATTCCATCAGTACTTTTATTCGATACTACAGAGTAGGCTTTTCATAAAACTCACAGAACTGATGATTATAAGTAAAAGAATGGTCAAGATTGAAAATCAGCATGACCAGGCCCTTTTCTTTCAAATGTTATGCTGTTTTTTTTTTTTTTTTTCAGCATATAAGTAACACTGTAAGCACATTTCAGGGAGAACCAATAAGCCTGTTTTCATGAAACTCACAGGAGTAATCAATGTTATCTATATACAAATCAAGTTTAAAAATAAGATTGATTGGTTGAGTTTTGAGGGACTTCAGCTTTTATTTGTATATAAGTGGTTTTCCTCAGATTTGATTGTCAGGCATGTTGACAGTTTCGTTATTGAACTAACTAGATATGTAAATATGTTAGTGTTTGTCTGAAATTTTCTGCATCTTTACAACATTGCTAGTTGATTAAATAAATATGACGGTAAACATGTTATCATGTACTGTGTAATACAGTGTCTCAAAATGGAGGAAATGGGGTGATTATTTTCAAAAGTTTTGCATTTTTTCTCTCCTTTTTTCAGTGTACATGCAACACTGTAAACACACTTCAAGGAGAACCAATAGGCCTGTTTTCATGAAACTCAGAGAACTGATGATTATTAGTAAATTAAAAGGAATGATCAAGATTGAAAACCAGCATGACCAGGCCCTTTTCTTTCAAATGTTATGCTGTTTTTTTTTTCAGCATACATGTAACACTGTAAGCACATTTCAAGGAGAACCAATAAGCCTGTTTTCATGAAACTCACAGAACTGATGATTATTAGTAAAAGAATGGTCAACATTGAAAATCAGCATGACCAGGCCCTTTTCTTTCAAATGTTATGCTGTTTTTTTTTAAGCAAAGAAGTAACACTGTAAGCACATTTCAGGAAGAACCAATAACTTAAAGCCTGTTTTCATGAAACTCACAGAACTGATTATTATGAGTAAAAGAATGGTCAAAATTGAAAATCAGCATGACCAGGCCCTTTTCTTTCAAATTTTATGCTGTTTTTTTTTCAGCATATAAGTAACACTGTAAGCACAATTCAGGGAGAACCGATAGGCCTGTTGTCATTAAACTCACAAGAGTGATCAATGTTATCTATATACAAATCAAATTTAAAAATAAGATAGATTGGTTGAGTTCTGAGGGACTTCAGCTTTTATTTGTATATAAGTGGTTTTCCTCAGATTTGATTGTCAGGCATGTTGACAGTTTCGTTATTGAATTAACTAGATATGTAAATATGTTAGTGTTTCTCTGAAATTGTCTGCATCTTTACAACATTGCTAGTTGATTAAATAAATATGATGGTAAACATGTTATCATGTACTGTGTAATACAGTGTCTCAAAATGGAGGAAATGGGGTGATTATTTTCAAAAGTTTTGCATTTTTTCTCCTTTTTTCAGTGTACATGCAACACTGTTAACATATTTCAAGGAGAACCAATAAGCCTGTTTTCATGAAACTCACAGAACTGATGATTATTAGTAAAAGAATGGTCAAGATTGAAAATCAGCAAGACCAGGCCCTTTTCTTTCAAATGTTATGCTGTTTTTTTTTTTTTTTTTTTTTTTTTCAGCATATAAATTATGTAACACTGTAAGCACATTTCAGGGAGAACCAATAACTTAAAGCCTGTTTTCATGAAACTCACAGAACTGATGATTATTAGTAAAAGCATATTAGTAACACTGTAAGCACATTTCAGGGAGAACCGATAGGCCTGTTGTCATTAAACTCACAAGAGTGATCAATGTTATCTATATACAAATCAAATTTAAAAATAAGATTGATTGGTTGAGTTTTGAGGGACTTCAGCTTTTATTTGTATATAAGTGGTTTTCCTCAGATTTGATTGTCAGGCATGTAAACAGTCTCATTATTGAATTTACTAGATATGTAAAATGGGTTGTTTGACAATTTCTGCGTCTTGACAATATTGCTAGTTGATTATATAAAAATGGTGGTAAACCTGTTATCTTGTATTGTGTAAAAAAAGTGCCAAAATGGAAATGAACTCGTATCATTGTAGTTAGTCAGATTCAATCATTCACAATGTTCGGAATGGAGGAATGGAGGACATTTAAACTTGTTATATTGATATTTTTGCCATCTCAACAATTTTCTTAGTTGATCATGTGAAATGGCAGTAAACTGTATTATTTTATGTAAAAAAGTTAAAAATGGAAAGAAACCCATTTCAGTACAGTGCTCTCTTGTATACATTTAGCATTTTCAAAGTATGACTTTGGAGTTCCATGAACCTGAAAACCTTTGCTAGTCACATTTTCTGAATATTCATGATACTAATATTTTATTATAAAAAAATGATGATCATTATGCTGTTAAGCATTATATAATATTGCATCAAATTGGAAGAAAGCACAATTTTGGGTGCTGCTGGCATGATGTCCTCAATTGTAAAATTGTGTACTGTTCAAGTCTGTATCCAATGGACGACACTTTGTGTTATCAAAATACAAAATTCATGATAATAAAAGAGTGCTAAATAGAAAATAAGCATTATGAAAATAAAATGTTTGAAAACGAATTTCTTTGGTCTTTTATTTTATTTCATCAGTATCCTTTCTTTTCCTAAATTAATTGATGTTTTATCTCATAATCTTCAATTCTAAAAAAGTGGCAAAGCCCAGCATTAAATATTGTATAACTGTTCATTTAATCATCACCTCTGGTGTTATTTTGGAATTTACCTTAAATATGAAAGAATTTCATAAAAATGTGAATTGCTGCAAAGTAACGCTATATAAAATTTGCTTTGCATTAAAAGTACAATCATTATTACATGTAGATGCATGCATGTCCTCGGTTGTAATGTGTAGTGTCTGTCCGTGTGTGTGTCCGTGTGTGTCCTCGGTTAGAATGTAAAATTCTTGTCAGCAAAAAATTAGTTTTTATAAAAAATTAATTTATAACATTCATACTCGAATAGATTTTACCCTAAATTGAATGTTTTTATTTTGATTTAACCAAGGAATAAGATGTCCTCGGTTGTATGGTGTTGTGCTGATGTCCTCGGTTGGTACACATAGACAAGTATGTGTGTGTGTGTGTGTGTGTGTGTGTGTGTGTGTGTGTGTGTGTGTGTGTGTGTGTGTGTGTGTGTGTGTGTGTGAGGGGGGGAGGGTGCACGTGTGTATTAGTGGGTGGGCAGGTATGTGTACTGCGTGGGACAGGTGTCAAATTCTAAGAACTTTCCATATATTCTAATTCCAAGATTTAGTGTTGGGTATTGTAATTCTGAAAATGACAGCATATAATAAAAAATTGCATAACCAAATTGAACAAAGAGAATGAGAAATATAGAGGTAGTAAGAGATGCAGTATTTGTCTTGGTGTAAGCCCCCAGCATTATCATAACATTAAGCTGATTTTTGCCTAGAAGATACAATTCTGGGAAGGATAGAAGGCTATTACAGGTGGATACCACTTTCTGTCAGTTGTCGCTGTATGTCATGTTGTATAACAACTGTGTGAACATTACAGGAAGTTCCCACTCTTTATGTACAGTGTGATGTAATGGAAGAAGTGCTGTGAGATAATTTGAAATAATATATCTGATCTCGTTCATATTTATTTGCAGTAGTGACTTAGAATCAGTCATTCCTCTTGGTACTTTATATGATATTTTGTAGTAACATCTTAACATTATTTTGACTTGCGTCTGCATTCCCGTGTCTTGTTTATAAAATCATATATAGCAAACCTTGACCAAGGCCCTTGGTTGTGATTATACATGAGCAAAGATTATATGTTTTGCCACACAGAACACCATTTGTGAAAAATACACACCATTTGCAAAAACTGAATAGTCTTTTTCATTTTATGATAAATCTTCTCTGACTGTAAATAGTTGTTGTGAACATGTGGAAATATGTGGTAGTCTGCTTTTTGCTGACACGCAAACATGAAAGTTGACAGGTGACATTGAAAAGAATAAATTTCGGGTTATTATGTCAATGTATTCATGCATCAGCGGCCATCAACATGACAGAGTAATGGGCAGTGTCTCAGGGCAGGAGGAGGGGGGGGGGGAGGTGGCTTATGGACTGAGAATTGGACTAATGGGGTCATCCAGGGCATGAGAAAAATATAGGGACATTTTTTTTTTTTTTTCGTGGGGGGGGGGGGGGGGGGGGCTAGAGGAAGTGGTAGACTTGAAAAGAATATTATAAGTATTATGTTATAGAAAATGTTTAGAGTTGATGAATCCCGTATCGTAAGGGATGGAGTAAATTAATGCCAGACTATGATAAGGTTCATCATTGGACAAGTTGAGATCTTTTCCCTGGAAAACGGTTACATGAATCAAGAAGTATATTTGTGAAAAAAATTCACATAAAATGTTGGTTAATCAATCGATAACTGGAAGATATTCATATAATCCAAATTTCAAGAAAAAGTAAAAAAAAAAAAATTGAGGATTAACAAAGGTAAGACAGTAAACAAACATGTCACTGCTCACATGAAGGATAATCTCAGATCTCTCGTTTGTGAAAAAATTCAAACATTTGTAAACAAGGTATGTCCTGCATGCTAAATTACACCAAAATATTGTCTGCATATATATATATCTTCAGTGAGCATACCAGGTGTTCAGCCAAGCTCTCATGTCTGATACAACATTATGCTGCCCTCTGGCTTCCTCCCATCTGTCTTCTGTGTCTATAGTGTCACCAACCCTCTCATTGAGGCAAACAAGTTGACATGCTGGGGACACATCTTCAGATAAGACCAGATCTATGTCCTCAATGCCCTCCTTGTTCTAAGCATAGACTTCCCTTTGTGTGACAGTGATATGTGACCACCCTGTGAGATCTGTGGACCACATACTTTATCTACTCTCTGTTGATTTATTTGTAGGTATACTATTAATTAACTGGTACTTTCTCTTCCCCTTCCCCCTTCACCCCACTGTCATTATTGGGAGTGCGCACACACTGTCATGCATGCACACACAAAAACATTCATCTCGGAGAAATATTTTATTTCAATTTGTCAGCAAAGAACTTTGGAGAAGAAAAGTCTTTGTACATGCAAATCAATCTTTTTGTGTGTTACATACAATTGCATGAGAATTTGTAGGACTATATGGCTTTGAGCTCTCAGTTACTTCTTTATAAAATTGTGATCTCATTATACTTATTATTCTGTCATTTACTAAGGGCTTTTATTCCTGACATGAAAAATACAAGGTACAGACTTTGTATGAACCTGTTTGAAGTATGTACACCCTGTTCAGTATTCAGAGCAGGTCGTTAAGCCTCCCGTGGCTGAGAGAAAGGGAAAAAACACATAAAACAGTGTCCTGTGTCTAATTGGCCAGGTCTTTTTCCATTGGCATGCTGCGAAGAAAGTGGTACTTGCCCTGAAGCAGCCAGGGGTCGGATTCACAAAAAGTTATTAGCCCGAAAATTGGTCTGAAATTTAAGTCCGAAACATTGGTCTGCTTCACTTCAGGATAAGCCCATTGTGATCTACCTAGTTAAAGTGAAAAGTGGTCTGAAATATTCAGTGTGCCTGTCTTGTTATAAAACAGGTGTATTATTTATTTTTTTTTTGCCTAATGTGATTTCTGATTAATTTTCTTGTGTCAGAGTCCACTAAAAATTTTTGACTAAAAGTTTAGACCAATTTTCGGGCTCAGGATCTTTTGTGAAACAGACCTGAGGACTAGATTTCTTGCCATTCCAAGGTATTTCTCATGCTACCTGCTCTCTTGCCCTTTGATCTCTGGCCAGTATAAGTACAGGGGGGAGCTGACCTTGGCTAATTAGAACAGGTGCCCCCACCTATTGCAGGTCAGAAGGTGAGGAGGTTAATAAGCTGTAATTGTCACTTGGTACAGGTATGATCTTGTCCAGGTTCTGCTGCATAGGGGTTGGTGTTAAAGAAAAGTTATTTCCGTCTTTGCGTTGAGGGTGACTGTTTGAGTGACAGTGTATGAGGCATTGTTTGGGCCATAAACTTTGGATTAGCATCTTTATTTTTTACTTTTTTAAAGATTAATGAAAAAAATGTGTTATTGATATTAAAATGTTGTCACCAATTAGAATGCTAATAACTAAAAGTTTAAAAAAAATAGGAAGTTAGGAACATTAGACAGGCAAACTAGGTTATAGTCTCTGTGGATCTAAACTGAAGTTGAAAGCAGACTCCTTGTACGTTAGCGTCTCTATATTTTACGCACTGGTCTAAATTGCAAAATGTAAGGCAAATATGGAAGTTATTTAGGAAAGGTGAAGCATCTAGCCCTGAGGTGCTTGTAAAGTGAGGATGGGAAACTACTTGGTCTCAGACAGAACAAACATGCTTTGATTTTGCCATTTGGCAGTACACTTTGGGCAAAGTTCTGAGAGTCTGAGCATCAGTACTAATATAGTAAATGACATTTAGTTTCACTCCTGAGTACATTTTTACTTGAGTGCTTGACCTCCTTTGATTTTGTTCTTAAAAGTAGATGTGTATATTTACTCTGGGTTCTAACTTGTATTTTTTTGTACAGGGATAAAAATTGTTTCCTGATTTTTTTCTGTAATAAACATCATTATGATTGTTCTATACTCTGCACAGTAAAGAAATCTATTGGTTTTAGAATTTAATGATAATCATGATGGATTTTAAATATAATACTTTCAGCCATTAATTACCATCTACACAAAAAAAATTCAGTGAGCAGGACTTTGCAGTATCTTTTCAGATTTAAAAGTACAGTGCACCCAGTATTTCTAAGTTAAACCAAATTGATGCCAATGTCAAATACACTGGTTGATAAGTTGCCTAACAACATACAGTATATGAGTCGATGTCTTTGTTACTGGTAAAACCCTGTCACAAATAGGTACAACAATTATATCTGTAATTTTTACCCCATCCTTGGGCGTCAGGCAATTATGGGGCATTTACCAAGGAACTGGCTTACTTGCAGCTGCCATGGGTGGGAAAAACAGACATAACTTGACACACTGTCAATAGGGACGCTTTTCTTGTAATAGGACAGCTTATATTTTAAAACTTCAGTGGTTCTTAAATGTAATGTTTAAAGAAACTCATTTTAGATGATGGAAGGTAAAAAAAGTTCCAAACTGAAACAACCAAAGGAGGTTTTTCAGAAGAAGAAAGCCAGTAAAAATGTGGCTCTGGACAAGAGTAAACCAGTGGAAATGGAGGCAGCAGTGGACAGCGGGCACTCTGTTTTAAGCATGGTCCAGAGCTTTGAAAAGGTCAGTCTTCAGACAGATTTGGCTTCTGAAACAGAACCAGAAGCAGTGGATGGTCAACCCCAGCCAGAGCCAGCCACACCAGCGGGGCCATCGTATGAAGTCAGCGAGGTAAAGGAGGGAAGGAATTTCAAAGTCAATGATGAGAAGGCCGAATTCACAGTTCAGGTTGAACCGAGTATGAAACACAAGAAACTTCAGGTTGAGGGGTTAGTGAAGAAAATCGCCAAATACAGTAAGGACACCCAAACTGTACAGTCCACCATTCCCAACCAGGATAGCTTGAAGAGCAAGCGTGTTCAGACCACCCAGATTCATGTGGCTAATAAGTTAGTCCAGTGTACCAGGCGTTACACCCACCGAGGGACGCAGACCTGGCCGTCCTGGGGGTACAGGATGTTCCATCATGGCTACCACAGCTCCCCCTATTGGAGGCAACCACTGTTCCCCAGGGCAGCACTCACGGCCAAAGAGAGGCGGGAACTCCTGCGAGCTGGCGACCCCTACAATATGCTCTCATTCTGGAATGGCAGTCGCTATAATATTGGTAGATATTACGAACCTGTTGACTTTGTGGAACGTAATATGAAGATGAGTAGCATTAAGAAACGAAGGGCGTCAGTGTCTGTGCCAAGTGCAACGTATCTGCCTCATTCTAAATCAGCCATGAGTCTTTCCAGTGCTGCTCGGTCTGATGGTGCGAAGGCTGCAGGTGTCAGTATGGGCATGGCAAGTAGGCAGCTCTCCATATCCGAGTCCTCGTCCCCTGCCATTTCAAGATGGCCCAGTTGTACAAGTCTAGGTAGTCAGTCTGGCTCTTCTTCCATTCCTTTCCATGCCATACAAACCATTTCCATATACTCCCCCCCTTCCCTAACTTTTATCATTTTATTTCCTTCCACCCAAGGAAATGATGTCAACAAATCTCCGTGGTCTTTTTATCCCCTTTATCATTTTTTCAAGATGTCATGCTTTTTCATTCTGTATGTGTCACAATTCATTTGACCATCTTTATCATATTCAGAGATGCTAGTCTTCCGGTTTTTACCGGAATTCCGGTTTTTTGCGTCCAGTTATAAAATTTTCTGGTACTATATTTTGTTCCGGAATTCTCGTTTTTAACGTGGTCGCGGACTGGACGAACGATGCGTCAGAGGAACGTCGCATTTCAACCATTGCGACAGAGCTGCGTTTCAACACAATATCTAGTCACAACCGTAGCACGTGATTTATTTATGGCGCTTGATTGGTTGGAAATGTAGGCTTTAATGTCGACACCCATGTGGAAAGTTTTGACACCGCGTGCGCGGAATTTTGAACTAAACCAAACTAAATGGATTTCGCGGAGAGGGGAACAGACGATATTAGAAACATCGACATTACTGTCAAAAATAGATTTAGTTGGAGTTGGCTGGAGGAAAAGGACAATAATGACGATTTTTTTTCTACCTATGTTCGGAAGCGAAAGTCCCCCGGAGAAGCTTGGTGTGTATGGTGCAACGACGTGATCCGGTACGGAAGCAGTGGTAAAAAAGCTCTGAAAAACCATGCTAAAACAACTAAGCATGCCAAAGCACGTAGTTGTCTTTACACATTTTTGTTGCTTGGGCATTACCACGAAAGCCATTACCAATCTTTGAAAATGATAAATGAAAGGGATTAACATTTAGTGACTATCATTATCATGCTGGTGATTATCAAGCTTACGTGAGGGATCATTACTGTCTACTATGGGTGGTAGGTGTTTATGTACTGATGGCACTTCCATCTTGTCAATGTCAAGATTATCCTTGGAAACAACTGTTGAAAATTACCATGAAGTTGTGATGACATATATTGCAATATATTTATAAAATTTGAAATATAGTAATTGTTTCATAATCAATTTGTACCCCCCCCCCCCCCCCCCCCGTCTTTGCCAAAAAAAAGTTCAGGTTTTCTTTCCGGACCCCACTAGCATCCCTGATCATATTACTTTTTTCCCTGTAAATGGGATATCCTAAGCCTGTCATTCTTTATTCTTTTGTATGATCATTCTGGTATTCACTGACAAGATTTACATATTTTAAGGGAATTTATGGCTTTTCTATTGACTTGGTGAATATATTTTTACAATCCCTAGGTATCTAGAATCGAATGATTATTTTACCAGCCTTGGAAGTTTTTTTCCCCTCCTTTTTCAACTTGTTAATATTTTTAGGTACTCATTGAATGACAAAGAGGAACTTGGTATACATTTACGAAAAAACAACTAAAACTGATCTAGAATCAATTGGTACAAGTCTACCTCTAGAGTGGTCAGGGCGTAGCATTTCAACAAATTAACTTACATTAATAAAATAGAAATAGAATAAACTGGCATCTTGAAAATAAACATTTGTTTTTTGACTGTTCTTTATATCTTTTCAGAGTCGGGGAACTACGCCAGGCTACATTAATAATGCATCTAAATTGTATAACTTCTACACAGCAGGGTCACAATCAGTAGTTACGATCCATCTCTTTTACTTTTCCAGCCTCAGGAGCCAGCCGAGGGGACGAGCCAGACTATGCCAAGCCTCTGTTCAAGGCACCGCTGGCAGCAGCTCCAGGTCCAGGTCCCAAGAGGGTCAGCAGTGCCCCTGCCGCGGGGAGAAGATCAGTGGGGTCCGCAAGACCACCCACAGGGAGCGGAGGTAGGGGTTGTGTGAAACTTTCATTTATTTATTTATTTATTTATTTATTTTTATTTTGGTGCCCCGGGATTTTGAAGGACTGTGACCTAAGAAATAGTTTATACATTGAAAAGCAATTATGAGAAAAAAATCTAAATTAAAAAAAATATAAATAAATCCTTTTCAACTATGTAGCTTTTTACCAGGTAATTTTGTTTGGTGATTTTGCTTTCAGAAAGAAAAAAAAATGATTGATTATGAATTGTTTAGCATACAGGAATTAATGGTTTTGCTGACGATTTAGAAAATGATTTGGAAAAAAAATAGATAAAGTATTTCAATAATCATGTTAAAAAGGAACCAAAACATGAAATTAGAATTTCAAAATATGTTCCCAGATTTGTTCATGCAAAGTAATGGGACATTTTCACCAGTTCCTTTTCACCCTTTTAATTCTAAATAAAATAGAATAAACTGCCATTGTGAAAATAAAAAGCATCATTTAACATAGTAACACAGGCATTCCGCCCCAAATGTATAGCTCCCTTATTTAAGTCCCATTGAAACTCCTGACGTGTACTTTGACACACATCCAAGTTGACTTGTAAATGAGGAGCACACACAATATGCCATGCATTATTTATTCGTCCACAATGTCATTTCATGAATTCCAACTTTGATGTTAGTAATGTAAGTCGTGTATTACTTCGGCGGTGACACTGTGCTGTGCATACTAATCATAAATGTACGCCGGCATGATGCTATGTAGCTCACGTACCTTTTATCACATCCAGGGAAAAAAAATAGGTGCCTTCAATCTATTAATATATGTAATGCATGTGCTGGGCTTATGAATTATAAATGAATATATATGTATATGCATGATGGTAGGGATGGGAGCAGAGAGAGAAATGATTTGTGAAAACTGAAAAAAAAAAAGAATTTCCCTGCATTAAAACTGGATAATATGTGTTATATTTAAATCTAAAGAAATGCAATTAAGTTCAATGTACTTTTGATCGCCCACCTTGTCTGCCTGGAAGCACAATTTGTGACATGTAATCATTAAGTCAAACTTAATGTCCTTACTTAATGTGTGGTCCTTTTTTCACCCAGATATCGTTACCATTGCCCACATGTTATTTCAGGTCTAAATAAAAAGTTGCAGACTAGAATATATCACTACCAGGAGCCCGTTTCAAAGAAAAGACCAAGTCCAAACAAAACTTAAAAGGCTACCTATTTAAACTTTTTGTAAAATGGGCCCAAGAATGTATGAAAACTTCATACATTCATCAGCTAAATTTTTTACCAAGACAGAAAAATTACATTATGTTTTTGAATAACCCTATGTTTTAATTTACACCTGTTGTTTAAGTTGTTATCACATAATTATTTTATATTACCTATTAGGTGGGAGAAACCTGTAAACATGTCTGGTGATATTTTGCTTCCTAACTGTCACGTAATATTGATTATTGATTATCTAGATTAGTTGCATGATTCTTTATATAAATTTTATTTCAAAACATGCAAAAATCTCTCTGGGTAGTCACTTGACCCTAGGTTCATTCTTTTGTTTTATGAATAGTTTATCTGTACGTCCATAGAGCACTAACCGCAAAGTTTGCCTTCTAGCTGTCAAAGTGTCCCGCAGATCTTCCACATCAGGTAAACATGGCTGAGAGCTTGCACAGCACTAGAGCACATAGCACTTGAGTGAATGAGCTTGGTGGTGAATGGACTAATACTGTGATGGTGTGGTTCCACTCACATTGGGTTGAACTATCTCAGTATGACCGGTTTGATGAGGATGTCTGGGCTTTGAACTCGAAAGCATTGCGTATTGCGAATAGTGATTTCACATAGAGGCTACAATGTATTATATGGGGCGAATATGGCCGAGATGCTTGCTCTGGGTCGCAATGTGCGATGCTTCTGAGTTACGGGGCCCAGATTGTTATTAGCTTTCCATTTGGACCAAATTTACTCCTTCAGTGGTAAGCTGAGGTGTGTTTCAAAATTATAAACCAGAAGCTGCTCTAAATGTAGACTTCTTGTCTTCACAAGTGGATCATTAGACATGTGAAGTCAAGTCAAATGAAATGTTTCCTTTGTATTAAACCAAGAAAGAAATTGTATCTGACGTAGAATGAAATCTTGATCTATATTCAAACTTAAATTTTGAATCAAAGTGGTCAGAAATAATGGTCTTTAGGTAGGCCCAACTTTGAATCTTCAGATCATTTGTGAAAGTAGATCATGATAACAAACAGCCTTTTGATATTGATCATACTGAGTTAGGTAGACCCATCTTGATTGGAAACACGACTCAATATCATTAGATGTAGCAGGAGTCTCTTTCTACGTAATGTAAAACTCTGTGTTCTGTCTCTGTCTCTAGAGAAAATAAGGTCAGCGAGTCTGACTGTGGTATCAATTTTCAAAATCAGTAAATTTCAGTGTTATTGTAGAAAATGTTCAATGCAGTTTGCTTTGATGTTATACATCAGGTCATTATGTAGCTTTGATAGAGTGGCGCTTACTGGCCAGGCTGTGTTTGTGAGATATAAGAAAATTAATACAGGAATATGTGTATGAAATGCTTGAGACTCTTGCACAGCATGTAGTGTAGAGATGTTGGTGGTCTGACCAGATATATTGGAAAGAGTTAGTCTGGTGCATAAAACTGAAATTTGAAACCAATTTTCCATTGTACAATTTGAAATATTTTTATAAACAATATGCAACAATTGAACATGAATGCAACAGTTTGTATCTTCTCAGTCTTTGTGATAGTCAGTCCAAAGCACAGTGACTGTCACAGCTGTTGGTGTTGTTCAGAGGCTGATTGAGGCAGTCTTCTGGGTCTTCCGGAAGATGGTCAGATTTTCAAGTTTACATTGACGGGTATCCAATTTTTATCTGTCGGAAGATGGTAAAAATGGAGGATGTATCAACAAAGATAATTTGGAAGACTATCAGAAAATATCTCTGGATTCCCCCATATTGTTAGTTTGGTATATTTGCCTGTTAGTATACAGACTGACTCTTTCCATTGTTCTGGCAGTTAGATCACAGCACTGCTTGTTCTGATGACAGAAGGATAAACACCCCAGACTGAAGGCACTCCAGGTTAATATCTTGGTGATTTGTGGTTAAAACATGGCCTAAGATCAAGGAGAGATATTGGACAATTTGCTAACTTTGCAGCTCAAAGGAGACTTTTGTTTTTTGTCCTCTACTTTTCTCACATAAGGTCACAAAAAAGCCAGATCTGAGGGACCTGATGTTCTATAATAAGCGTTACCTGACATTTTGGTTTCTCCTGTCATCAGATATGTGGTGTTTATTGAAAGATGTCACAGATAGAGCACACAGTTTTTAGCACTAACACCTCACAGCATGCAAGAGTGCCAGTGTGAGCTTTTTTTGGTATGGACGACACAAGATGAAATGGGGGAGGTCCATGTGCAGACAGGATCACCATGTAGATCATCTGATGTGTGTGACATAATTTGATGTTGTACCATTTTGTATGTGAGTGACACAAACTGAAAAGAAGGAATCGGGGGTGGGGTGGAGGCGAAGCAAGATGGCCATTTTGTCAGATTATCTTGTGATTTAACAGATGCTCTGTTAACAGTAAATAAAATGGCGTCCTTCCTTCGCCTTTTGTAATTTTGTTTTCTCACCCTTGGGATTATTTATTCCGACCCCACTTAAAATGAATGAGTTTAAATTTTGATTGCTAATAACCCAATTCCTTATAGTGGACAGGCTTGAAACATAACAGAGGATTTTAAACTCCAATACAGTTCAGAAAAATCTCCACTAACTTTTTATGAAGACAGTAAGACCGAGTCTGCACTGAACCAGAAGATGCATGCAGTCTCCCAAGCTGAATTGAGTAACAGCATGTGGTTTGCCGTGGAGAGGCACTCACAACACCTGGAAGTTCAGCCTGTAGACAGGACACTGGAAGTAGTTTTTACCCACTTATTCTGATATTGTTGTTCTTCTTTCACCCAGGGTCCACAGGCAGCAGTGCAGGAGCAGTGGATGAGGAGCTTTTTACTAGGTCCTTTGAGGAAGGGCTGCCAAAAGTTCAGGTATACCTCGACAAGTGTTTGTTAGAAATGGGAATTCTACAAGTAAAACTAATCATTATCATCATCGTCATTTTTCATAAATTTTTCTGTAACATGCAAAAGTTAAAATTATGTATAAATATTTTGAATAATTAATAATGTTTATGTAAAACTGTGTTAATGGTTTACATTAAAGTAGAAGAAAATGTCACTTCACTCAAGTTTGAAACTATAAGTTATCTCTTATTTATTGCCTGTATTTCAGCTGTTTTCTGCCCGAGACTTAAACGACATCATCATGAGAATCAAAGAGAGGCTGTCAGACGGTAACCTGGACTGGGAGAAGAGAGTTCATGCTGTAGGTCTAAATTATATCTATGTAAATTATCTCTTTTCTAAAAGAAATCCTTATTTTTCTAAATCAGTCTTTGTAAACTATTACTGTTAATTTTAAGATAAGGTCACTTATTGTAGCATTCAATGAAAGTTCAAGGATTGTTTTCTGGTTATTAAGTAACTTAATTAGTCAATGATATAATTTTAAAGCAAAAAAATAACCAACTTGATATTTTTTCTCTAGCTGAAGGAGCTGCGTGCATGTATAGTAGCAGGAGCAGTAGATTATGATGACTTCTTTATGCTGCTCAGACAGATGGAGCCTTGTTTTATAGTCACAGTAAAGGATCTGAGGTCACAAGTTGTCAGAGAAGGATGCATTGATATTAGGTAAAACTGTTTTATTGCTGTAAAATGTTGGCTGGTAAAAAAGGTTGAATGGGGTTTAATATTTTTATTGCTAGACACAGGTCAAGACATAAAGTACAAATATAAATTTAATGTTGTTGAGCATGTGAATTTAATCTCTCTCTCTCTCGTTCTCTCTGTCTCACACACACACACACACACACACACACACACACACACACACACTATAACTTCTAATATGAGTTTTAAGTCCAAAACACTGCATTCAATTTTTCATTTTATCCACATCAGGGATACCCACTTTCTTTAGACACTGGCTATACTATTCCAGTTTCCTTGCCCAGACATTGTGTAATAAGTTTGACCACTTTGCGGAGTCTCTGCTGCCCAGCCTCATCAATCTCATCCCTAACAGTGTGAAGATCATGGCCACCTCTGGCATCACTGCCATCAAATTCATCATTCAGGTAATATAAGAGATATGTATTATATAGAGATTGAAAATCTTTCACATCTTTTCAGATGTATTTTAGCCCCTATCCCTCTGATATAGCTGTGTGCCTTATATGTTTTTTGAGATTTTTTACAAGGTCTGTTTTCATCTCTGGTAATAGTATTAACACTATTTTATTGAGCTCAAACAAGACCATTGATAGTTCTTTATACTACTTGAAAATAGAATACAAATCATAAAAAGACATTAAAAAAAGAAAAACATTTTTTTTTCATTCATTCTCAGATATTCCAAGAAAAATGTTTTGTGTTTACTTATGTTTTAATCATTATTGATTTTTGATATTTAGTTATTTATAATTTTTATCATAAATTCTATTTTATTTATCTCAGTATACTCATGCCAACCGACTCATCCCTATCATCACTGCCAACATGACATCCAAGTCCAGCACCATTAGGAGGTAAGAACTGGACCAGCTCAGACCAGACTGGGTCTCTGATCAACTTTAAACTTTTACTTCACCTCCATCTTTTTTTGTTAAAGTCATATTTGATGATAACACATCATGTTGCAAAATACTGTGTTCTACATATCCTAGAATTTATGTAGCATAATGCAGTTGTACATTGAATAGTTTATGTATTGTCTATTTTGTTATTGATATTTTGTCTGTCTGTTTTAATAAACTGAAATTATATGGTATACTTTTGTATGATCTTTCTAGGTATTGTTGTGAATTCCTGGAACAAATGCTACGAACCTGGCCAACACACACATTAGAAAAACACATTGCAATATTACAAGACGCCATCAAGAGAGGGATAGGGGATGCCGATGCTGATGCCAGGGTCTATTCTAGAAAGTAAGTCACCAAAAGCAACTAGGTAAACTGAAAATTTCTGGTGCACCTTATAAGAGTATTTTCTCTCTCTTGAAAGGTTTTGCCATAAAGCAATGCCCTAAAGGTGGGATTTTTTCTTTTGAAACATTTTTGCCATAATACTATACCCTTCAGATGATGTTTTTCTCACTTAATTTGTTATTTTACTATACAAAAATTATTAATCAAATTTCAGGGCATTTTGGGGCTTTTCGGACCACTTCAGTGAACAGGCCAATGCCCTGTTGAACACTCTAGACCCTAGTAAACAGAAATTGCTGCAAGGTGAACTAAGCAACTCTTCCAGCAGTAATTCTCTGAACAGTGGTGGAGTCAGCAAGGTTGGGAGGCCTAGAACAACAGATGGTAGTTATTACAGGTAATTGATTTAAACTGGTGTTGTTATCTACAGAAACTTCATACAGTGTTATTTATTTGTTTATGCAGGGATGAGGTTTTTCCAACTGTCTGTCGGTGGATTTGTGACTTTTTTGGAGCCAAAAATATCATGTGCCTAGGTGACTCCCTAGATGGACCACATTCCATATTTTCCAACTTTTTCACTAAATGGCAGTTTCATCCCTGGATTTGTTTGTTTGTTTTCAGGGTTTCATTCATGGGAATATGTATTACAGGGAATTTCTTCTAGGATAAACGAGTTATGTCACCAGAAAAACTGCTTCAACTTACAAGATTCATAGAATTTTCTTGAATTACAGTTGTCACAGCAAGGAAAGATATAAATCTTTTTTTCCTCAAATGTTTTTTTTTTTTTTTTTTTTTTTTTTTTTTTTTTTTTTAATGAATTCTTATATCTGGACCATCACTTCCTATTACCCTGAGGATCAGGCTTAGTGGTACCCTGTCTCCCCAAGGGTGGAGGAATTCAAATATCTATACCCCTTAGTTAATGGTGTATTTATGATTCTTAATATGTTATAGTTGGTGTACTGTAGTAACGTATTTATGATATTTTTCTTTATGGTGTATTCTAAGTTCTCTTAGTTTAAAAGTTTAGTTGGTATTTTAGAGGAAATATGTTGGTGTTGATACCCTTGACCACCCGTTGCAGTAACCAGTGTTTCTTTAAAATGTCATTGCCATTTGTTGGCCAGTTGAAATAATATGAAAATATATTGCCTGAGACAAAAGATTGTAAACAAACTAATCAATCCTTTCCTCCAAAAATTTTATATACTTCATTTGTGCTTATTTGTCTCTTTTTGTTTGACATTTTTATAGTCATATCATATTTTGTTGAGTCCAACGCTTTCATCTAGTGAGAAATACTATTGTTAGTGTTAGTAATTTTATGAGCAAACAGGTGGTCAGGGTTTCAGTTTTAGTAGAAATAAAGTCTAGATGGTCTACTTTGTTGTCCTTCAATGTTGTCATCCTTGCTTATGTAATTTCTAGCTCAGGTTGTCAGACTTTACCGTTACCAAAGCGTAAAGCTAGGTCGCGGTCTCCGAGTGCCGGGAGATACGGGACAGTGGGGCGCTCGCCAAGCGCGGGCCGCACCCCTGGTGCCGTTGGGTAAGATAATGACTGGTAGTAGCTTGGCTCTGACTAACCCGCATGCCTTTGGTGGACTTAAATAGCAGCATATTTCTATATGGGTTGTAACCGTGTGTACTACTCTGCATTACGTATAAGATTGATGTATATGTCGTTGGATTGTGATGTGACTTGAAAAGAATGCTTGTTTTGTGATGTCCCAAGACAAGCTTGAGGCTCAAACTTTCTTGCAACATGCACTCCTGACTTCTACAGGTTTAAGTGATACTCACAAAGATTTGCTGCTTTCATTTCAGAAGATGAACATTTTATTTCCAAAGTGAAAATTCCATGTGCAAGTGTACATTTTCTAAAGTCTTTTGGACCAGGATTTTTCTCTAAATCTTTATGAATATCAGTTACACAAGCTTCAATTCAGCTCTGTGTTTTTGAAGTGAAAAGAAAAAAGAAACCCAGTATTGGTGTATTTGATTAGCTTTAAAGCTGACAGGATAGCTACATAGAGATATAGTGCAGTCCCTGCATGTTATGTGGACACCAAGCAGCCTTGCTTTAAAAACAAAGGGTTTCTTGCTCTTGTGGTTCAGCTTTAGCAGTTATGAAACTTGGAATACACTTGAAAAAATATGCATATGGGGAGAAGGGGGGGGGGGGGGGCAGCCTGTGTATTTTATGATGATATTGCATCAAAGAGGGAATTTTGAACATAATATTACTCCAGTTGTGAAAGTTAGCTATTTCAGTGCTGTGAAAGTGTGCTCCAAGTTTTAGATATGTTGCAGAACGTACCTAGGCATACAGCAGTCCTAGAAATCAGAGACTGCAGCATCTATAACATGAAGGGCAAACTCTTACTAAGAGTACCATAACATACAGGAGGAGAACTATGAAGGTGTAATTGTCCCAGGCACAGCTATTTCCTTCTGCTCTTTAGTACACCCATTTCTTCTGGTGTTGAGGCTCCTTTGAAAAGCTCTTCTCTTTCTTTGATGATGTTTTTTCCTGAAAGTACACAATTTTCCATTAATACTCCACAGTGGATCAAATTTCTTACTTTTTTCTTACAGCTGATATAATATGATACACAGGAATTGCTGTATAACTTAAACTGCACATTTGCTCAGAAATGTACGGCTTTATTACTAAGTTAAGAAATTACTAGGAAGAAGGTATTAAAATATGCTTTACTTCTGCATATATAGCAAGCTATATTTGATCTCTTTCTAAAATGTATTGTATACATCTTAAGGTTCAATTTATCCAATGTAACAAACTCTAACCGTTATTTCAGGGTAAACAAGTCATTTATGCATCTGTAGCAAAAAATGATAAATAAAAACAAATAAAAGCATGCTGATAATATTTGTATTTATAGTCTTGAGTGTGAGATATTCACTTGAAATCCCAGTATACATACTAAAATTGCATCAATGCATGCCTATCTATGAAGGGTTAACTCTGTAATTGGCACAGTCTTCCTCCTATGTAAGGAGATAGCTGGATGATAAAAGATAAGAAAAGATAGTGAATGTCACCTACCCCAGATTTTCTCCCCTAGTTGAAATGCCACTTGCAGACTTGATTTACAAAGTAGTTGGAACTTTTTCTTGTTCCCAATTGCTTTCATGGTTAAATAGAATGGAAACAAGTTATATGAAATAAGTAATGAACAGATTTTTTGTGTTATATCTGTCGCATACAAAATACGGTATTGATCTTTTACAGAATATTTTATTTTACCATTCATGTTTAATATATATATTTTGGTCCAGTTTCTCAAGAGAAATACATGACTCTAACTGTACTACAAGTTGCTGCTTAGCATTACAACTTGACTTCATGCACAAGTGTAGAATCTATTAAATTCAAACCAGAAATGATTTCTAAAGGTATTCATCTACAGATCCATTAGTCTTATATTGGTAAATTGTTTCCATTTAAAGTAAATGATTGAGTAATAATATGTTTCATAATCTTTCAGTGGTGCCAAACGATCAGTCACTCCGAGCGTCACAAGTCCACGCAGTGACACAACAGGTTGGTAGATGGCGCTACAAGCACTCGCGTTTGGTTGGCATGAACATTTCCACAGGCTGCCTCAGTCCACACTAATAGAATGACTGAAAATTAAGTCTTATATTAGTCACTGAGTGTAGAGGCAAATATTTAGGACATACTTTATTAACTGTAGATAGTCTATACTACAAGAGTTTCTTAGAGCTACAACTTTTTTCTATATTAATGAACATTTACGTTTACCTTTTGGAAGAGTAGTTATCTTAACCAACCTATAATGATTATACTTTATAATCTAAGCCATCAGTTTTAAGTATTAGTGGGTTTGTCTAACCAGATATCGAGTAACTTTTATGTATCTCAGATGAAATCATAACCAGTTTTTATGCATGAGTATTTTAGTTAATTTACTTATTTAATTTGAGGGGAATAAATACACATTTCCAATTTCCTAACCAATTAACCACAAGGTATTAAAAGAACAACTCATTGGTTGGTTTTGACCTTTGACCCCCTAGCACTGACCAATACATGCCCTGATAACTAATCTCTCTTGTTCAATCTATCATCTTTTGTTCTTTATCCCCGGATCAGATGGCACCCTGGGTGCAGATAGCGGTGGAGGGATAGTGCGCTCCAGTAGCGCAGTTGACCTTGCTGGCAGCTCGGGAAAACCCCGCAGCTCTATCGCCAGACTGACTACTACCAGTAACCCTAGCTCACTGCGTGAGTATAGCCATGCAGAATATTGGTGTAATTTTTTTTTTTTTTTTTTTTTTTTTTTTTTTTTTTTTTTTTTTTTTGTTTTTGAATTATGCAATATCAGGGATAGAAATTTATTTATTTCATGGTTGTAAATTGATATAATTTTCTTGTTTTACACCCGTGACCTTTTTTTGGCCAGTATACCAGTTTCAGTAGGAAATTTTGTCTGCTTCTATTAAGAAGATGTACATGCAAATGAAAAGGGAAAAAAGTAGAAACCAATTTATCAATTTAGGCAGTTACTTTGTGTGCTGTCAATAGAAATATGGAGATGGAAGTGAAAAAAAAAGGAATAGTAAAATTCTAACCCTGGATTTGCATTTTTTGGAATGTTGGTACTGTTTTTATTTAGTTTGTCTGTTCAGTCTGTGGTTTGATTGATGGGATTTTTTTTTTTTTTTTTTTTTTTTTTTTTTTTTTTTTTTTTTTTTTTTTGGTTGTGGTATGTTCCTGTGTCTTTGTACATTGTGATGTTGGAAATTTCAGCACATTTCACATACAAACAGTTTAGAATAACTGGTGGAAAACTAATTGGGCATGAACTCACTTCAACACTAGGACAAGGCCTTGTGATTTTGTTCTTTTCAAATATAAGTTTGGTTTTATTTGGAAAGAAGTGTAACTCACCCAATTTATATTATTTTATCATAGAGCATATTATGAAAATTATAATATTTAAGTATTTGAACCTCATCGAAAAAGAATATTCTATAGTACAAAAAAGGTGAGTGTGCCAACAAAAATAAATATAGTTCTTCCAAATTGAACTGGTTGTATGGTATGTAGTGT
The DNA here is from genome assembly GCF_051362555.1 of Lingula anatina. Lineage (NCBI taxonomy): Eukaryota > Metazoa > Brachiopoda > Lingulata > Lingulida > Lingulidae > Lingula > Lingula anatina. The sequence goes on from NC_141773.1 coordinate 7,502,689, forward strand.
GCTGAGGATGGATGAAATGATTGCTTTCAACTGAATGATCATTGATACACGGTGATAAGTTCAACTTTCTTATTTTGGATTGATCAATGCACTTTACTCTGACCATGCAGAATAAAAACACTTTTCAATATCTGCAGGCAAAAAAGATGCACTTTGCTACATTTTTAGAGCTTTCTTTGTTTAGCTTGAAAGGCAATTTGCTATTGCCTGAATATGTAGTTGAGAGGAGCTTTTTTTTTTCTTTTTCTTCTTTATTGAAGAGAAGATCACCTAGACTTTTTTGTCTTCTTCAACACAGTGGATGTGTAAATTTTATGAGCAAGTTCTGATTGGAAACATTAGAAAAAAGAAGAATTATTTGCAGGATTACTTGCCTCCCTTACAGAGCTATGTAAATGTAATTGCCATTTTTGCTTGGAAGATGATGATCTTATCTTTGTGGAACCAGAATGTTGACTTTAAGATTTTTTCTGTACTGCAAGTTTTGATATGGATTGTTATCATTATTATTATTATTATTATGATACATTTTTTGCTAGCACTGTTTGTTTCTCTTGAAGTCATTTTATGTGGACAGAGACAAAGAATTGAAAACGTTTATGCATGTGTGGCTAAATCTGAATGCTTCTTACTTTTTTCATCCAAAAATTGTTTTTTTGAAAGTTAATTGCAATGAATGGATGTTTGGTATATTTGGTTTAACATCCTTGATCTTTTAGACAAACAGCTACTCAGAATTGAAAACAAAGCAACTTAGGAGAAACACTTGCATATAAAAGTGCTATATTTAGATTAGCTGGTATGTTTTACTTGCTAGATAGAAACTAAAATGTTAGTCTTATAGAGGAATTAGACTGGTAGTTGCATATTAGTCTAGTAAGTAAGTTGGTTTGGGGAAATTTGGCGTAGTACATTAGAACTGCTTTTGTGTACATGTAGATGTACGAAAACATCCGCTGAAGCAGGTGAAGTCTGCAGATTACTCCAGTAGTTCTGACAGCCGCTCTCCGGGCAGGCAGCGAGACATAGCTAAGTCATGCCATAATCTCACCATTCTGCCGACTATTGTCGTCACAGCACGTGAGTGGCTTGATTGCTTGTTTGCTTGACTTCTAGTGAATTTTTTGATGAATTTAAACCCTTTTAACGAAGTTGCTTTCACTGTGATTGGCCATTTTCCTTATTATGCTCCATAGAAAGTCTTAACTGACACTGATTGATTGGTGCTATTCACCTTTCGCTAAGATTGCTGTGCAGTTTTAGCTGTGCATCAGTAATGTGTTTTCAGCTATGGATATATTATTATGTATAGTTTGCACATTTCATATCTTTTAGACACAGTTTTAAGTCATAACTGGATAATTCATTTATAGTTTTCAACTTTCACACAGCAAAATTTTATATTGCTTAGGTTTTTTATTTCACTGTCTGAAATCAAGCTTCTGATCATAAATCACATCTTATAATTCATTTTAAGGTTTAAAATCATTTACAGAGTACAATTTTTACAATTAAGACATTTTAGTTCACTTGTTCTCTACATTCTTTTAATACACTGTGCGTGTGACAGTTTGATTAAAGATCTTATTCACAAATGTACTTTTTTCAACTCATTTTATTCATGAGGACGACATGTTGCCTATAGCTTAGTTCTAACTGCTGCAGTTTTACAGTTGCATAGTTGTATTAGCTTTCCTGCTTAAGAATGTTTTCCCATTTACTCATCTTACATGTGGCATGGATTTTTTTTTTTTACAGATAATCTATATAGCAACTTAAATTGTAAAAGGTTAGGGCTCATTTCAAATGAAACTCTAGTTCATGGATTGATCAACTCCGTGGGGACGTACTGAATGCAATCAGGTTAACAGATAAATATGCCTCCCCTGAGTTGAATATTGAAAAGCTGGTGATTATACAAATACTATAACAAGAGGAGGCATATTAACTGATTGCAATCAGAAAGAGTCTCCTCCGGAGTTGGATCGATCTAGGTGGAACAATAGTTTTATTGGGAATGAGCCCTTAGAAACTGAGGGTGATATAAAGAGAACTATACTATTATGATATCTGTAAGCAGCTAGTTTATTAAATATTTTGCTAAAACTAACTGTGTTGTCAGAGTTCTTGTTACTTCTTATTGAACAGAATGTTGATTGAAAAATATATCAGGGCCTCTGATGCATGCCATTGTACCAAACAATGATGAATCCAAGGTGTATCCCAACAAACACGACAGAAGATTGAATAAACTACCAATAAATTTTGGGGTAAAAAAAAAAAAAGAGAGAAAAAAACAATTGGGTCGTGTTCAATGGTCATTCAGTGATACGTGCATGTATGTGGGTTTGTGTGAATTGTAGATCTTGTGATTTGTGGTTGTTTGAAATGGTGAATATATGCATGTTTTTTATTTATTTATTTATTTATTTATTTACTTATTTAATGTTGAGTTGTTATCTAGTTTTTGTATACTGGTATTAAGGCAAGTACATGTTACTAAAATGATTTTTTCTTCAGGGTTCTTTTTTTACTCATTGTTACTTTCTAATCATCAAACGTAACACTTTATTAAAGGTAACATCATAGAAAATTAATAGATAATGATTTTATCATTGACAATCTTCATGTGCACATTTCTGCATTAAGAAAGGGATAATATCAATTTACCCCCATTCGCACAACAAACCCATAAATATAACTGTTGGAAATAAAATTAACGCTTTTGAATGACAAATCCCTTTGTAAACCAATTGGATTTACTAATTTTAGTTTCAGTAGAATTAACCATGTCCTAACCATGTTGTCATATAATGTTGAAGGGATGGTTTAACAATGTTTAAGCATATTTCTGTGGCCAGCACACCCCAAACTGCATGCTTTCAAAGTTATATATTAAATATATATATATATATATAGCTTTGTTCCGTAATGTGGGCTGATATGTGCAGCAAGTTCATGCTAAGCATCAGCTTTCATTTGTGAAAAGTAAAGCTTCTTCTCAGTTTGACCAGGCAAAAATACATAAGGAGAAGCATAATTTATGTATAATGTCATAGAAATTTTTAAGTAATCTAAAATTTAAGTTATTGATTTGGTTATCTGTCATCTTATTGGATTTAGTCAAAAGAACAAAGAAAAAGCGTGAAAATAGTTAAATATCGGTCAAGGTCATTTTGTACTTACTGTTTTTAGAAAAAAAAAGTTGTGAAAAAATTCATAAACTGGCATGATAAGTTTACACTAACCATTGCATAAAACATGCCCAATACTAGTGCCATCTATTAGCAGTTTGATAAATGAAAGTTTTATGAGTCAGTTTCAAGTTTTATGTCACACCATAATATTCTGTCAATCTTGAGAAACGAATATTATATCTTGTTCACCCTGAAAGTCAAATAATAGACAAGAAACTTGTCATGTTCACAGTGAACTGATTAAAAGCAAGATTCCTCTTCAGTTCTGCTACACTGGTTACTACAACTCTCAGCCGTAAACAAAAAGTGAAAATTTAATTTTTTTTTTAAATTAATATCCTTGACACCACATATGATATTAGAAGTATGAAAGCCATAAATAAGCGTTGGACTGATACTTTCAAGTGAATCTAATTCACACAGACATAGCAAGAAAAATGGAAGAATCTGTTGAAATCTCACTTGGACTTTCCATACTTTTGTTTAACGTTTAACCGGACAGATATTAAAATCTGTACAGTCATTAAATTTCCCAAATATCTGAAATGATATGAGCCCAATTAAGTTGTTGATTGATTTGCTGCAATGTTTTCAGTTTAAACAGAGTGATTTGGGCCGTTGTGTATTATAGTGATTATTATCATTATAGCTGGCTTGCGTGACCCATGCATGCTGCTTTGAATGCTAAACCAGGGCTTTTTCTCTCTCTTTCATTTACGCATATCAGCGCGGGATCGCAATCGGTCTGGATCCTACTCCTCTTCCATTAAATCTCCTGATCGCAGTCGACCCAGGTCGCGTATTGGAGTCTCCCAGTCACAGCGTAAGTCTGGCTTTTTTCTTGTCAACTTTTTTTTTTTTTTTTTTTTTTTTTTTACCTTGTATTTTGTGAGGTTGCTTTTTGAACTAGTGTGATAAAGGCTAAGTATCAGACTACAGGGTTTTGTTCAACTGGAGTAAATAGATTACACATTTTAATTTTCAAATTTCTTGCTGATTTGATGACATAAGGTAGTCTTTTAAATTTAATTGGATTCCATTTGTAATCTTCTTACATTTTTAATTTTAATACAATTTACTTGACTGTATTGCCCTAAATGACAGAAAAAAAGAGAAAAGATTAAAGTTGTTGTGATACTTGGCTTTTTAATATTCCCCTATGGCTTTTGATGTTGTGAGATCTTTGCTGTGTGCTTTTAATGCCACAGAAATGTGTTGCGTTCACAATTTGTGCCATTTTGCACTTGGATGTTACATTGTGATTTTGAATTTCAGGATGAAAAAAACATATAAGATATTGTTGGTACTGTGTTGCTTTTTGCTAACATGTACTATTTCACCATAAAAAAAAAAAAAAAATGGAATTAATGTAGTGGTTTGAATTTGGTGGATTTTGTCTTTTCATTTTGATGATTTTTTAAAAATTTGTTTTTAGACTTTTATATTATTTGTAACAAAAAAAATTGAAATATTTGCCTTGAAGTATGCTAAGATGCTAAGATAAATACATGTCAGGACATGACATTTGGGCATTTCCATGAAGTTGTCAATGTGCTTTGATGTGTATACAGTGAAACCAAAATATGCATGTTTTCTTCCCCTTTGAGAAGATTGTTTTTATTTGTTCTGAAATATTGATGAAATTGAGGAAAAAAAACTATGCACATGGATATAACTGTCTTTCGTAACAATTTCAACAATTTTCCACCCTGTAGTATATGTTTGAATTTTTTCATTATTTTTAACATTTTCTCCAAGCAGTGCTTATAATTTGTACAGAACTCATTTAAATATCAAAGAAACCTGTTTCTAGGCATATTACCACAGTTAGAATAATCTAGATTACGGTTGCAGTTAATTCAAAATAAACCATTTTTTATCTTCACTGGTATACTTGAGAACTACTTTATTCGCCCTCATGTTTTTGTAACCAAAGTGCTGTAAAGTCTAAGATTAAAAACGAAAGTGAATTTAAATCTGACCATGACCTCGACCTTGATACCATGCTTGGTTTGTTACCATACATTTGATTACCAGTATCTTGAGCCTGACATACTTATGTCTGCCTGCTTCTTCATTTTCAAACTCCATTATGTACCACTTCATTGGACTGTGACATTCAGCAGCAAGTCTGATCAAAGTTTACCTCACAATTCTAAAAAAAATGTCCGGTTATTTATTTAAGATATTTCAGCTTTGTAGAAGGCCATATAGACCATTGTGATCTTCATGGTAAACTTCAATGCAGCTCTTCTGTAGTTCAGATTTGATAAATGAACATGTGTAGACATTTGAAAATGAAAAAGCTGGCCCTCATCAGCAGTGAAACTCCAGACTAGTCAGAGTTCCTATTGATAATTTGATAAATCTCAAACATAACCAGTAAATTTGATTTTTGAATGATATATTTGTTAACAGCCAGCAGTCGTTCCGGTTCCCCATCATCCCGCCTCAGTTATCTCACTCACATCCCATCCAGAGTGGACAGTAATGCGTCCGGGGGCACCAGTAAGCCACGCCGCTCTGGAATCCCGCGCAGTCAGGGTGCCAGCAGAGAGGCCAGCCCATCTAGAATCTCATATGGTAGGTTATGGTCTCATTGAGAGATTATACAGCATTTTAAGTGAATTTATTTGTGAAAGTTGAAAGTTGTGTGATTTCTTTTGGTAATTGGTTATGTTTAGTAAAAAATCAGTTGTCACTAAGTTAGGGATCATAGTTTGTTTATAGCATTTATGCACAAATGATGTTTTAAGAATATGCTGTGTCTCTAGTCATTTATACAGTTGTGAGGAGATTATTTCATCATAAGCTTCCTGTTTTGTAAAACCATGACTTCATGATCTTCATTTTCTGGAAACTGCAATTATGTATTATGGATCACATTGTAAAATAGATAAAATGAGCATTCGTGCATATAACACCACTGTAATTCTGGGTAAAGAATATTTTTGTGTTTTGAATCACCCTGTATTTCCACATAAAAAGGGTGTATATATATTATTACATCACCCTGTATTTTCAGGTCGTGACAGGAGGTTAAGTGGCAGTAGGCATGCCCCCCAGCGTGTCCCCACCAAGCAAGCCATGGGACAACACGTCTCAGGGCAGGACATTGAACAGGCACTCGAGGAAGCTCTTCTCAAGGGCAACGCTCTGCGAAAGAGATACGACCTCTACGACTCTGATGATGCTGGAAGCGAGACCTCTAGTGTGTGTTCAGAAAGGTCGTACGGATCTTCGTACGGAAGGACGTCAGAGGTAGGAAAATGCAGTATGGTTAATCATTATTGGTAAAGGACATTGTAATTTTAAGATACTCTCTAGAATTGGCCCTCTCATCTAACATCTAAGAAATCATGAAATGACCTGAAAGCTTATTTAGTCATTTTAAGTAAATATTTTATTGAATTTTAAATAAAAGGAAAATGATTGAAGTTAAAAAAAAAAAAAAAAGAAAATGAAAAATATTCAACCTATTTTGCATGAAGTGTATCTATGATGCTTAAATTATGTATAAGTGGTTGTTACCGATTTGAAAATGTGTCGCAAGGTACTTTTAAACAGAAACAGATTGCAGTCTTTGAGATTGGTTTGATTTGAGTGATATGTTTACTGTTTAATGTCTGAATGTCAGCTATATATCAGAGCTTTAAGTAGCTTTATGTTTAATGTTGCATGGAAAAAAGAAGTGATAGAATTGATTCCAAGATGTGGAAAAATGTGAGATATTTTGACAGATTCTGAAATGAATGTGTAAAGAAATTGTGCAAAGCTTGAGTATGAACAGAGAGCTGCAATAATTGAAAAATTGGGATATGGGTATATGTGAGTACTTGCAACCCCTCTGTGCTATGTATTTAAAAAATTGAAAGATTGAGCCACATCAGCAGAAGTCTGTTTTTCTTTGCTTGAGAAATAGCCATGTTTCAGAGTGTAAATATGCCTTTTATTAAAATTGTATAGGAGTGCTTTTGGTCGTCAGTTTATTTGCAGCTGTGTAGCCATAGGTTGGATTTCAATGTTGAATTAATTGATGTTTGTGTAGGCTTCTTTATATATATTTTGACTAGGGTAGTGTATTGTCATTTCTCTCTCTTTCTCTCCCTCTCTCTTTCTCTCTCTCTCTTTCTCTCTCTCTCTCTCTCGCTCTCTGTCTCCCTCTCTGTGAATGTGTGTGTAATGTTAGCATGATCTTGCCATTATTCATGTCTACAGGCTCAAACTTAGTAGTTCATGCAGTATAAATGTTGCATGCATGAACCATTTGAGCAGAATAATCTTTTCTAAAATTTCATAATTTCCCCTCTTAAAAATAAATGGAATTATCTTCTGTCACTACTGAAATACTATATGTTCCTAATGCTATGATATAGTATATTCATGTAACTCCCTGCATGAGGTAATACAGTCAACTTAAGATAGTTCTTGGTTAAGTCCTGGATGAGCAAGACTGACATTGGCAACCAGTCAGTTCCTTTAATTACAAAATTTAAACATGTATTTAATTGAAGTTATTTTACAATTCTAAATTTATGTGTAAATTTTGTTAGAGCCAGCTACCAGATGCAATTAGAAAGGTAATATTTGGTATAGTTACCATGTTTTAAACATACCTTGTATAGATTTAGCTCTTGTAGTTCTTTATACTAGTATGCATTTACTTCAATTAATCTTCTAAGGTTAGATGTGATTCTCCATAGAAATGACTTTATTATAGATTGTGTGAAATAGAAGAGCGAATGAATGCAAATATGAGTGGAATCACCTTTTTGTGAAGAAAAACATTATGTGATAGCTTTAAGAGTGAATGTTGTGGCCACCTAGGTTTTTATACTGTTACAAAGGAATAATTGAGAATTCTTGGAAAATTAAAAAAAAAGATACCTTACCTCTGCCCCCCCCCCCCCCCCACACACACACACACACACACACACACACACACACACACACACACACACACACCAACCACGAAAAGGATTATGTAGATCTGTACATTTTAGGCCCATAGGGAACCGCCCTTTTTTATGTACAGACACAGATGTGTCTGTACATATAGCCATCATCTGCGTCTGTCGTCGCTGTCGTCGCCGTCGTCGCTGTCGTCGCCGTCGCCGTGCACTTTTACCGATAACACGATAAGTGGAAAACCATTTTACCTTTTGACTTGAAACTTGCAGAACTGATGAATATTCATAATACGCAGGTCAAGTTCGAAAATCAGCATGATCGGGTCACTTTTAGGGAATTTATGCTGTTTTTTCACTTTTTTCAGCATATATGCAGCACCGATAACACGATAAGTGAAAAACCATTTTACCTTTTGACTTGAAACTTACAGAACTGATGAATATTCATAATACACAAGTCGAGTTCGAAAATCAGCATGATTGGGCCATTTTTAGGGGAGTTATGCGTTTTTTTCATTTTTTTCAGCATAAATGCAACACCGATAACACGATAAGTGAAAAACCGTTTTACCTTTTGGCTTGAAACTTACAGAACTGATGAATATTCTTAATACGCAGGTCAAGTTCGAAAATCAGCATGATCGGGCCATATTTGTGGAAGTTATGCTGCTTTTTCACTATTTCAGCATATGTGCAACACCGATAACACATTTCAAGGAAAATTAATTGGCCAATCGTCTTGAAATTCACAGGGGTGATCAAATATTCTAAAATACAGATGAGGTTCGAAAATAAGCTTGATCGGTTCAGTTTTGGTGAAATTGTGCCTTTTTTTGTATATGAGTCTTTTTTCCTCGGATTTAATTCTTAGGCATGTTAACAATCTCATTTGTGAACTAATTAGTAATGTAAAGGTGTTCTTTTGACATTTTCTGCATCTTAACAATATTGTTAGTTGATTATATAAAAATGATGGTAAACCTGTTATTGTGCATTGTGTAATAAAGTGCCAAAAATGGAAATAAACTCATATCTTTACAGTTTGTCAGATTCAATCATTCACCATGTTCAGAATCTCAGAATGGAACAAATTGGACATTTAAAATTGTTCTATTGATATTTTTCCTATGTCAACAACTTTCTTAGTTGATCATTTAAAAACGACAGTAAATTGATTATTTTGATATATGTAAAAAAAAGTGTTGAAAGTGGAAAGAAATTCATTTCAGTACAGTTATCTCTTGTGTACATTTTGGCATTTTGAAGTTGTGACTCTGAACTTCCATGGCCCTGAAGACCTTTCCATATCAAATTTTCTGAATATCAAAAGAGTCACGTGACATGTGTACGCTATAGACACTAGTGTAAACGCTCTGCTGTTTTCTGTAGATGAAATCTCTCCTTGGACACTGATCGAAATAACAAAGTTACAGGTGGACTATAAAGGTACACTGTATCAGGTAACGCACTTCATTATAGAAAAAACGCTCATTATAACGTGAAGATTTGGATTTTTTCATTTGAACTATAGGCCTATATCTATACGTACAGAAAGAAACTGTCAAATTTGAGAAGTGCTCAACGTTACGCAATCGGAAGCTATAGTTCCTTTGTTACCCGAACAATAGACACAATGGCATCTAATAACCCCAGCGAAAACGAACAAAGCGGACAAAGGACCTCAGACAAAGTCCCGAAGAAAATGCTGCAACTACAGATCAACTCGACTCCCGCATATACACGGCACAGCAATGCCAGTGGGAAAAGACCACAAAAGAAGAAAAGAACAAGATCAAACAGCATGGACTTAACAGAAAACATTACGGTAGACGAACTACGATCCATCCAAGCTACTCTAGCAGAGATTAAAAGTGAAATGATAAGAAAATCTGACGTTAAGGAAATCATTGCCCAAATGAAACATGAAATCAAGCAGGAGGTGAAGGAGGATATTAAACAAGAAATGCAACAATACTTGACTGATAGACTCAGCCTCCTGAGCGAGAAAATAGATGCTCTATATCTGGAAAACGAATCCCTGCGTGAGAAACTCTCCAAACAAATCAGTGACACAAGGAAGTCCCTTGACAACCTAAAAGAAACCAGCCATTTGGCGAAAACAGCTGTGAGAATGGCAAACCACAACCAGCAGTATTCGCAGAAAAACAACATTAAGTTTTTAAACTGGCCGGAAAAACCAAAAGAAGACCTGAGGAGAGACCTCTGCCGCATCCTGAAGGAAAAGGTGAATGTGGACATAAGCCCCGCCTCAATTCTGGGAATCCACAGAATACCAGGTAACAGCGGTGGCGCAAGACCCGTTATAGCCAAATTCGTTAACACCGAGGAAAAAACGAAAGTTATCAAGCATAGACAAGCACTGAAAGGTAACTTTATAATGTTCGATCACATTACTCAGAAAAATGCTGAGTTGATCAAAATTCTAAAAGGTAAAGAAGCTGTACATTCAGCCTGGTACTTCAATGGCAGAATATTTGCCATAAGAAATGACGGTCGCCGATATACATTCGACATATTCGACGATATCGACACCAAATTAAAACAATAAGCCTGAAAATGAACTTTATACGGACACTGAAATTTTAGACAATAAAAATCAATGTAAAACTGAAAGTAGTTATAAACAGCAGAGCGGTAACTGTTAGCTAGCCGCTCTAGCATCAAATTATTATTATCATTATTATTATTTTTTTTTTTTTAATTACTAGTTAGTAGTACTATCCTGTGTATGTGTGTGTTTTCGATAGTTTGTCTTGGTGTGTATGTCAATTCTGGTAGAATGGGTACAAGTGGTCTATTGTATGCGTGGGTGGATGGAAGTGAATTTGATAATGCATTATATAGTATAACCGATATATATGTAGTTAAGTTATCCCTATTAGTTTGCAACAACGAAACACTTAGATTCGATACCTCAGTACGATTGCTTTACCTACACTTAGAATATGACTGTGCGATGTAAATTTATTTTCTGTCGTATATACATATGCGGCAGAAACCTGGTAGATATACACAGATCAAATCAAATATTAAAATATGCTCAGTAAATTGTAGGGGCCTTGGGGACCGAAATAAGCGGTTAGATGTGTTCAATTTCTTGCGGAAGAAATCCTTTTCCATCTACTGTTTACAAGATACTCATAGTACATTATCTATGGAAAAATATATAGCAGCTGAATGGGGTTTAAAATGCTTTTTCAGTCATGGAACCTCTAATTCAAGAGGAGTTGCAATATTGGTTAACAATAATTTTGAATATAAAATTAAGGAGGTTCAGAAAGACACTAACGGAAACTTTATTGCTCTTAGTATGATAGTAGATGAAAAAGACATTTCACTCATAAATCTGTATGGTCCCAATAATGATTCACCTGAATTTTTCTTAAAAATACACGAGACAATAATGAATTTTGGAAATCAGGATCATATTATCTGTGGGGACTTTAACTTAGTATTAAACCAAGAGAAGGACACATATAACTATAAACATAAAAATAACCCCAAGGCCTCTAATCAACTTTATACCTTGATGGAATTACATAACTGGCACGACATATGGAGGGAAATGCATGAGGATGTTAGACAGTATACATGGCGGCAGCCTACGCCTTTTAAACAGGCAAGGTTAGATTATTTTATTGTTTCCACAACCATTACAAATTATATCGAAGATAGTCGGATTATTCCAGGTTATAAGAGCGACCACTCCATTATAACTCTGGACTTACAGTTAAAAAGGAAAATTAAACACGGAAAAGGTTTTTGGAAATTCAATAACTCCCACTTATATGAAAGTGAGTATGCCGATATGGTAAAGCAGATAATCAATGAAACTATCTTAGAGTATGCAGCAGCGCCCTATAATAGAGATAACATACTGAATATTGACAGACATTCTTTACAGTTAACTATAAGCGATGGGCTATTTCTTGAAACTCTCTTAATGAAAATTAGGGGGAAAACGATTGCTTTTGGTGCTAGGATAAAAAAGAAAAGAGAGTCAGAGGAAAAACAAGTGGAAAATACTATAAACGACCTAGAGAATGATCTTAAAAATGAGGCCGAATTAGACAAAAAAGAAGAAATTCTTGAAATGATAAATAAGGAAAAGATGAAACTGGAAAATATAAGAAAAATAAAAGTAAAAGGCATAATGATAAGATCAAAAGAAAGATGGATAGAATACGGAGAAAAACCATCAAAATACTTTTTAGCACTGGAAAATCGCAATTTTACAAATAAGTCAATAACTAAACTGGTAACAGATAACGGAAATATTCTTACTGAACAAAATGAGATTCTCAAAGAAACCGCACGCTTTTACGAAAATTTATTTAAGAAACAAAATCACAAATCAGTAGACATAAAAACTCGATTGGAAAATATTGAAACTCCAAAATTGACCGAAGCCGAAGCATCCTCGCTCGAAGGAAAGATAAACTACGCTGAACTCTATACAGTATTAAGACAAACGAAAAATGAAAAGAGCCCAGGTACCGACGGGTTTACTTACGAATTTTTCAAATTCTTTTGGAAAGAACTGAATAGTTTTTTAATAAGATGTATAAACGAGGCATACGAAAAAGACAAACTACCTATAACTCTTACCCGGGGTATAATCGTCCTTCTACCTAAACATAATAAGCCTACCAACTCGTTAAAAAACCTAAGACCGATATCACTACTTAATGTTGTGTATAAACTTGCCTCGGCATGTATAACGAATCGAATAAAGAAAGTATTACCAATATTAATAAATGAAGACCAAAATGGGTTTATGGCGGGCAGATACATAGGTGAGAATACACGGACCATTTTCGACTTAATTGAATACTGTGACACACATGAAATACCAGGTCTGTTGATGCAAATCGATTTTGCTAAGGCTTTCGATTCAATCGACTGGGGTTTTATCGAAAAAACCTTTGAATTCTTTGGCTTTGGAGAATCTATCATAAAATGGATAAAACTCTTCCTTAAAGACTCCTCTTCGTGTGTCTTGGTTAATGGTTTTGCCTCTTCTTTCTTCAATCTTTCTCGGGGTTGCCGTCAGGGGGATCCCATCTCCCCTTACCTTTTCATTCTTTGTGCTGAGATACTAAGTATCATGTTAAAAAATGAAATAGACATAAAAGGCATTACAATACATAATCAAACTTTTCTCATCTTCCAGTATGCTGATGACACAACTATTGTGTTGGATGGGACTGAAAAAAGTTTAAGAAATACCCTAAAGGTTCTAAATGAATTCTCCCAATTTTCTGGACTACAAATGAACAATCAAAAAACTAAATTAAACTGGTTCGGAAGCAAGAAAGACTCACAAGAGAGCATGTGTAAAGAGTTGGATCTCGATTGGAATGAACGTTTTTTCAGAATCCTTAGAATAGATTTCTCAGTAAATTTACATGAAATGATTGAGAAAAATTATAGAGAGAAACTCGAAGATATGGAAAGAACTATGAAAAAATGGACTCACCGATCGCTAACAGTTTTGGGGAGAAATGTAATTTTTAAATCACTGATCCTTCCAAAAATGACTCATTTATTTTCCACATTGCCAATACCAAACAAATATGTAGACAAAATACAAAAAATGTGCTTTAATTTCATATGGAATGGAAATATTGAAAGAGTAAAACGAAATATAATGACACAGTCGTACTCAAATGGAGGTATAAAAGTCCCCGATATTAGAAACTATATTGATTCCCTAAAAATTTCATGGCTCAGGAGAATCATGCACAAAAATTCAAAATGGTCTTTCTTTTTCCTTAGTCTGATCCCTGAAAGTAAGGGTGTACACTGGTCTGAAATGGGAATATCTGAAATGCAAAAAATTAAGAACGGATCAAAAAATGCTTTTTGGAATCAAGTCATTGATGCATGGTGCAGACTGTTAAAGAATAAAAAGATTGATACAAAAGAACATTTTTTAAAAGAATGTTTATGGCTAAACGATAAAATACGGATAAAAAACAATCCTATTCTTATAAGAACCTGTAATAAAATAGGTATAAGAAACATAAATGACTTGATCGATACAGAGGGAAATTACCTCACATACCAACAGTTCAAGGAAAGGCACGGGAATATAATAAATTATGTTACGTTCACAAGTATACTATGCGCAGTAAAAAAATTTCAAAAACAAATGAATATAGACAATTTACACGAAAAAATTGAGCTCCCTATAATTTCAACCCAACTTAAATGGCTATTAAAATTTACAAAAGGGGGGAAACCTTTTTACAATATTTTGAACTCAAACGAAATGAAAAAGACTAATGCAATGTCAAAATGGGAACTCCTTTCTAAAGAACCTCTCACAGCTGAAGAGTGGAAAATCTTGAATAACATTCCTTTCCAATGTACTTTAGATACTAAACTGCGCTGGTTTCAATTTAGAGTATCAAAAAGAATTTTAGCTACAAATAATTTTTTACGAAAAATTGGGATAAAAGACACAGAGACCTGCTCCTTCTGTAACGAACACCCTGAAACTCTTCAACACTTATTTATTGAGTGCAAAGTAATTGCTCCCCTTTGGGCAAAAATACAAGACTGGATCCATTTAAAGACTGGACTTGTATTACAATTAACAGCATCTGATATAATTCTAGGAATTCCAAATTTGAAATGCAATGCGCTCAACAGTTTGCTGATCATAACAAAATTTATTATATATAAATTTAAAATGAAAAACATTACCCCGAACATAGAAAATATTAAAATAGAATGGAGACAGGCCTACATCGCAGAGAGAAATATAAGTCTGAGAAACATGACAATAGATAAATTTAATGAAAAATGGAAAAAGCTGCAGCCTCTCTTCCTGGACTGATATCTTCTATCTGCGTATGTTCCCCTGCCGATATTTGATAGTAAAACACATATTTGTTTTTATCTGTATTAGATCATATTATTTATTAAGTATTATTAAGTATTTTACTATTAGGTTATCAATATATCGTTGTTGACATATATATTAAATGACACAGTAACTATATATATATATGTATATATTGCAAATGACTGTCTCTTTGTGAGTGAGTGAGTGAGTGAGAGAGTGAGGGTGATTTTTATTTAGTTATTTATAAATTTTGTATTTTTTGCTGAAATCTGTACTTATTTGAGATATGCAATAAAAAAAAAAAAAAAAAAAAAAAAAAATTTTCTGAATATCCATGATATTTTTATTTTATTATTAAAAATTGATGGTCATTATGCTGTTATGCATTATGTAATATTGCATCAAAATTTAAGACAACCCCATTTTAGACAATGCCTCCATAGTGACCATTAAAGGAAAACCAAGTCACTTACTCTTCTCAAACTTATAGAAATGTAGTATAGCACTAAATTATAGCTTCAGTTGGAAAAGCTGTTATATCGGTTAACTTTCTTGGAAATTATATAGTTTTTTGTTACAATTAAAATTTTCACATATTAACATTTTCAAGGTGTGACTTAGTCTTTGAACTTCCATTGGCTTGAATACCATTGCTAGTCACATCTTTTGAATAGCAATGATACATTTACTTTATTATTAAAAATTGATGGCCATTGTGCTGTTAAGCATTATGTTAAATTGCATAAAAGATGAAAAAAACCCTTTTTTGGACATCGCTGCTAGGATGACCATTAAGGAAAAACCATTTTACTTATGATATTCTAACTTACTGAAAAGTTTCATAGGACTGAAGTGTAGCTTGTGTTGGAAATCAGTGTGATTGTTTTCTGTATTGTAAGCAATGCAGCTGTATGGAGTGCTATATGGGGCTACTGTTTATGGATGGTGGTAATTGTCCCTTGGGATAATCAGTAGCTAAATTCAGAGCTATAAAATTACTTGCCTAATTGATTTTCAAGTGCCCATTAAATAAGATTACATAAAACACACGTTGAGATTTCCCATTCAAGTCCTATAGGTTAAGCTCTCTTAACTGTGTCACATAATTAGGAATTGGTGATAATTATGCAGGTAAATCTTGTTTAATATTGCAAATAAGTTTACAAAAGAAAAAAAAAATTGTAATGCCAACATTAATGCTACAGATGAATAACAGTGCCTTATTATCCTCAAACACATTGGGGTTATTCATATCATGTTAATACAGCAAGATTAAAAGTTTGAATAGCAGCTTTATTGGAATTTTTTTTTTTTTTTTTTGTGTGTTTTCTTTTTAATTTTTTTCTAAACACTGGCATTTTCAACTTCCATCCACCTGAAGCTCTTCAGATTTTCTGTATTTCCACATAAGCAGTTGCATAGGTTTTTATGTCTTTAAACATTATGTAATATTATTTTATGCACTGTCAACATTTTTCAAATATTGGGATTTTCATTATGTGAATTTGAACTCTCATAGTCCAGAAACTGTTATCTTATTGCAGGGGTGGATTGAGGCCGCCTTCTGGGTCTTTCAGATGACGGTCAGATTTTAAAGTTTACATTGACTGGTATCAATTTTTTTCTGTTGGAAGACCATCAAAAGTGTAGGATGGATCAACAAAGATACTTTGGAATACTGTCAGAAAATATCTCTGGATCTGCTCCTGTTATTGACCATGTTATCTGTTGTGCATGATTAAAAATCAGTGTTAACTGACTGTGTTATTATAAGCATTATTTATTATTGCATCAAAATTGACAAAATGACCTATTTTGCATCTTTATTTTCTGTTTTTTTGTCTGTACATTTGACAGCTTTGCTGCCTTGTTTGCCCGGATAATGTCCGCTCTGGGTAAAATTTGATTTACATACATGAAGGTTACATATTAAAGGTCTCCTTTTTCAGAATAAGACACCCGATGGCTACTGGCCTGTATGTATTGTGACATTGAGCAACCAGTTTTCTGATGATCTGTTTACTTTCCCCAGGATATCCAAGAAATCCTGACTGGTCTCACCAGTGGTTCCTGGGCAGAGAGAAAAGAGGCATTGCTCCATTTACAGAATTTACTGCAAGGGATGAGAATGCTAAAGTAAGTAGAGCAGATAGTGCAGGCATCATCATGGATGTTTCAACTACAAAGATTTGTGGAATTTAGAGGAACAAAGTTTCAGTTATCTTATGAACTTGTATTAATATACTATAAGGTAGAATGCTAATTGCCAAAGTGTGAAAAAAAATGCAAATCACAGTATTTGTCAAAATTGTGTCGTTTCTATACTCCTGTATTACCCAACCTTATTAAATGAACAATTTTAATTTTTGTTGGCTATTTTTACAGTTTCATATTTTGTGTTTCAGTCGAGTAGAGTTAAAGAAAATGACAGACATATTTTCCAGAATGTTCCATGATCCTCATGGAAAAGTAAGTGACCTTTGGCCTTTTATTTTTGACGTGACCTCTGTTTTTGTGACATTTCTTTAGTTTTCTTAGTTGTATAATTAAGTGTTAAACATGAATGTTAGAGTTTGAGACAAGTGCTACAACATATGGTACAGTAGTGTCCCAGCAACAACAATAGTAAATCAAATAATAACAAACTTAATTATGGTAGAATTATGGAGTGTTGAATAGTAGATGTTTTAAAATCAGTATTCAAATATAATTAAAATCTGATATGAAATTATTGATATTGCTAGTAAGAGTTACTAGAACTACTTTAAATAATGTACCAAAATCTATAGAATTAATTGACCTTTTAGATTAGATAATTGGTGTTTGTTATACTTGTCAATAATACCCTTTTGGTTTAAATTGAATTTTGTTAAATATTTTATAATAAACTTTTATTTGATCTTTTTCAATATTTTAACTCCTCAACCCCAACTTTATACCCCCCCCCAAAAAAAAAAAAAAAAAGGGATAAAAAACTAACAAATGATTTACATTCCAGGTATTTAGCTTGTTTCTTGAAGTCTTAGCTGAATTTGTGCATGTACATAAAGACATGCTGCATGACTGGCTCTTTGTTCTCATCACGCGACTTCTTCAAAAGCTTGGCGCAGACATGCTTGGATCTGTGTACACCAAGGTGCAGCGCGCATTAGACGCCGTAAGGTATGCAGTGTATGTCTTTAAGTGGCAGTTTTCTTGCCATGTGCTAATAGGGAGACTGAGTATTTTTCAAGGAAAGGAGAAATATTGAATTTCCCACCAGATAATTGTTATGAAGACATTTCTATGTCCTCAATTTATAGTTTCTTAATGGAATGCCTAATATCTTCTCAAATGAAGTTCTGAGATATATGTAAAGTTTATTTAAATGAAGCAGTGCGATAACATAAAAACATACTTGTAGGTCAAATCAGCTCACTTCTTCCGTTTACATATCCTTTCAGGGACAATTTCCGTTATGACCAGCAGTTTAATATCATAACAAAATTTATCATAGATCAGACTCAGACACCCAACCTGAAGGTAAGTTGTTGAAAAGGATATCTTGACTAATACCAAAACTAGCTGACTCTGTATAGCCCATTCTATAACCTGATATGTTGTGTAGCTATAAATGATTTCTACAGCATGCTGTTTTAATGGCAACAAATTGAAGGAAGCAGAACAACAGCATATAGCCCTGTAGTCTAGCCTCAAATATGTAAAGTGTGCAGCTTTAATAATTATTTTATATAAATGTCTAGGTTAGTTAAAAGCAGATGGTAGGTCCCCATAGTTTGAAGTTTTAACTTTAAATGTTTTATGTTTCATAGATTAATTTTTTTTCTAAAGCCATATGTGTAAAATATTTTTATTGTATAATGAATTTTGTTTTGAAATACTGCATTTAAAACAAGGAATAACATAAAAATATTTGACATGAATTTTGTATAATCTCAGATAGTCATTGCCACTGTAGGATCTTACATAAAATGGTACAATATTGAAATAATGCCATGAAATTGGCACTTTGAAGATACCATAGTATCTTTGTTTTGATATTTATTGTGACTTTAAATGAGTCATCCTAAGTACACATTGGTGCATTGAAAACATTATAGTCTACATTTAAAGTTCTTTTTTAAAATGAGACATATATTCATGACTGTGAAAGCCATACAGTGCATGTTGTCTAACGAGGTCTGTATTTTTTTTCTCTTCCCCCTCCTCTTCAGCTGAAGGTAAAAACAAACATGTAATCTCTGACAGCATGCAGCCTATGGGGTGACCTGGGCAGGGGGTCCTTGATGTAGAAGCCATTTTGAAATGAATTTTGTATCTTTTGGGAAATTTAAGAGACAGATGAAGTTTAGTAATGGCTTTAAAAAATGAATTTCATTTGTCATGCCTGAAAATGGTTTAAATGCTAAGGCACGATGCAAATTTTTATAAACATGCATTTTTTTCTTGTACTCCCCCCCCCCCCCCCCTCATATAATTGCTTAATTCAATTTCACATAATAAATATTAATGAGAAAGGTGAAAGGCATCGACCTAAGGTATATAATGGAACTGAGTGAAAGTTCAAAATGGCTTCCGTGTCCTGGTCATTCCACTGCATGCCCCCCCTGTATGAACGCTTTGAGCATCTGTATGTGCTTTGTTAATTGCAACCATATTACAATAATGAAAACAATGCAATTATGGTCAAGCTTTGGTAATTTTTTAATAATACTTTTTTTATGGCATATTCATTTTGAGTTTGCATATTTGCTGAGTCATGTTGGAATCTGAAGCACAGATGGCACAAGTGTAACAAATGTCCAAGATGAGACATTAGATATTAATAATTTTTTGTCATATAAAATATGAAATGGACATCTCTTTAATGATCTAAGCTCTGAAAAAATGTAAATGATTGTCGTAAAATCAATTGCATTATGAAGAGATGGAATTTTTTTTTTATTCTGGAAAATTATGAAAATATTAGTGTGTAAAATTTACATAGTCCTTTTGATAACCATAAAACAAACAACTCCTTTTAGCTTAATATCTTTGCTTATTAACTGATTAAAGAAGTGAGTCCTTGTCAATTAAAGGAATTTCCTATTTTATAATGAAGTATCTAAAGAGTTTCAACACTTACCTAGTAAATATAATTGATAAAAAAAAGACTGTCAGTTACTTACAAAAGTTGTATTAAAACTGATGTAAAAAATTGAAAAATCTGAATTATATAATTGAGAAAAAATAAGTGCACATTAAACATTAAAGTTAAACAAAAACAGAACAGTTAAATAGTAGTTTATTCTGCATTAAGTGGCTGATTTTCCATCTTTTAACTGTTTCTTGGTTTAAGTTTCTTTAAAAAGTATTTTAAATTTTCCTAATCATCAATTTTTTTTTCTGAAAACCAGAACTGCATGTACTCTTTGACAACAAATGTCAGCTTTTAGTAATTTGCGATCCAACTTCCTTAAAACAATAGACATTTAATTAAAATAACAACATAAGTTTTTCTTTTTACCTAACATTGCTCTTTGGAGTAGATATTAATAATTATTAACTTAGTTTTGTACAATTTTTATGTGTATATTTACGCAAGTTATTTAATTCAGCACTGCTGTATGTATTTGTGTAAACTTCGTCAGACGTTTGCTTCACTGTGACGTGACTCCTGATGTTTTGAATGTTTTTTGTTATAAACAGAATTTCATATTAACATAGATGATCTCAAATTACAATTATTGGTGTTATAGTGTTTTTTTAGTGATTGGATATTATACTATGTATAGTAGCAACATTTGTTTTTGTAAATAACCAAGGTGCAAAAGTGCATGTAGTTTGTATTAACGACTGATTCAGGCAAATATTAAGTTTTAACTTTCATTTCATTGTAATTCTGTGTGGTAATATACACAGTAGCTTCAACAACAACATATTTCTTGATCCCCAGACAATTTTTTACGAACTGCATGTTGATGAATAGTGGTCTTTTCTAGATAATCCAGTGCTGAACCCCTTTCTTATATAGATAGTTACTCTGTAACTTTTTAATGACCCTATACCCATATATGTTTAGCATAATGCCGACTTAATACCATATTTCATGTAATTTTCATCAGGATAACTGTTAATTACTTCTACACATGTATTATTCAACTCTGTTGGTAAACTGTCAATACCATGATAATTAACATCTTAACAGCTACCGGAATTTTAAGATTCTAATATGTATTACTTATCCATTTAATGCAGTTTGCTATGTGCAACATCTGGTCCTTTAAAATTGGCATTCAATTAAGATATCCCGACTTAAAAATCTTACTTATCAAATTTGCATGAATATTAACAGACAGTTCTATCTTGAATTATAACTTTATGAACATGGTGATTTTCATGCTGTATCCCATTTCAAAGACCAATCTGAGAAGTATGAACTGCGTAAGTCTGGTCCCCCATGTTTCACCACATGTTGTCCCCTACATTTTCCAGGTGAAGACGGGTCTGCTGCAGTACCTGCAGGGGCTGGTGTTGCTGATGGATCCTGCAGACTTCACCAGCACCAGTGACACCAGGCTGGCGGTGTCCAGGATCATTACCTGGACCACGGAACCAAAGAGTGCTGAAGTCAGGAAGGTGAGGGCTGGGGAGGACACAATAGTATATGATATGTGTCATGTCATGTATCATATCATTTCACAACATATATGCTGGGTAACAGACCAGAGCATAGCATACTAGCCTTGTGTCTTGGCATATATCATTTCACATCGTAAAATATGTTATATCATAAAGTTGCCAAATCTTGTAAGAAACATCATGTTCATAATGACACTTGATAGCAAAAGGAGACTTAAATATTATATAAAGAGAGCCCGTTAATCTCTCAATAAACGAAAATTGGAAGTTGAAAATAGCCGCTTACAGAGCGCAGTGATGTTTTAACCTTGTATGGGTAGAGAGGGATTTAAGAAAATAAATTTTATACTAAATTAAATAGAAAGCCTGTTATTAGGATTGTAATAAATATTACAATTGGTTGAAGATATAATTATGTTTAAGAATAAGGAGGAAGTAACTATTGAAAATATATATATTTTTTAAATGTCCCCTCGTTCCAGGCAGCACAGTCGGTCCTCATTGCGCTGTTTAGTCTGAATACGCCAGAGTTCTCATCTATGCTCTCAGTATTACCCAAAACATTCCAGGTAAGTTATGTCACTGCTTATGTGAGATATACAGGGTCTGGGTATTATACTTTGTTATCTGCTGTGGTATAAAACCAAGTAAACCACACATTCCATAAATAAGACAACATTCTTTATAGTCTGTGGGTACTCGGCAAAGTTTTAATCTCTGTTTTATAGCATATTTTTACCTTGAAAGATATTATCCTTGAGTGGATTTTAATTCATTTCCTCAAATGGACAATGTCTCTTGAAAAATTGCTCATTGTCAGATATCACTTCATCATATTTTGTAAATTATCAGTTTAATTATTTGTTGATTATTTATAATTTTTTCTCCCCACATAGGATGGTGCCACAAAGATCCTTCACAACCACCTTAGGAGTGCCAACTCCGAGACAGAAGTCCTGTCCCCAAGAAATGTTGCCAGTCCGCCTGCCAGGTCGTCACCAAAGTATAAAACTTCTCCCAGGTCAGTATTGGGTTTTGTTCTTTTCCTTTTTCCAAAATTGTTACAGGGTTATGGCGAGTGTCAGAAAAAGGATGATTAAAGGTTGATAAGTCCAGGAAAAATGCTGTTTACTCAGGAAAATTTGTTAGAAGTGAGTTTTTGGTAGGAAAATCCTGGCTTGAAGGGCTTTAACATGATAAAATCCACCTTATTTTTCCGGTTACTAGAAGTATAGAAAAGTTTACAACATATTTAATCTAGTTTGTTGCATTTCAGAACTACTTATGAAGGAGAAACAGAAAACATGAACCCTGAAGATATTTATAACTCAATAAGAAAGACTTCTGCTGACATTCAGAACTTAAGTTATAATAGCAAATTAGACCACCATCCATATGATGACTTTCATAAAGCACGTGATAGCACATCGCAGGATAGTGGTATTCAGAGTTCGTTGCCTGACGTGCGAGGGGAGAGTCCAGAAGCCAATAAAGGGAAAACACATTATGACCCTGCTATATATAAAGAGGAGGTAAGGAGAAAAAGAAAGTGCTAAGTAGAAAAAGATGCCAATTATTTTGTTAATAAAAAAGCATTTTGATGCATTATATGGAAATTGAATGTATCTGCAGAATGTATTCAAAATTTTTTTTGTATGGGTGAGTGTTTAATTAATCAACTTTTTAATGTGCTTCTTTTGAGCCCAAATTGAAACTTATTTTCCTGCACATAATTCATTGCTCTTGTATGTAACTACTTGTATTTTAAATGTACCTATAATGTGGTATGTGTTTGATTTTTTTTTTTTTTTTTACAAAGAAAAAAATTAGTTCTACATTATAACTAATATAATTATCCTTATTTCCAGAATCAGACTCCTAATCGCTATGACCGTGCAGCATTAGAGGAAGCTGTGTTTGATGTTGAAAATGAATTATTACACGAAGGTTTCAGTGAAGGTTTGTACAACTCATATCTTGTTTATGCAACTTTTTTTTCTTTTCATTAAAATGCATTTTACTTCAGTGAGGGTTTGCATGGTCTGAATTTTGATTGGAAACATCTACATTACTTAGGAAAGTACAGTTTGAAGTGATGTTGAGACTGGTAAAATTTCACAACAAACACTTAATACTGCTGTGTTTGATTGGGATTGAATAGGACCTGCAGTGATGATGTTCTTCATATAGTTAACATGAAGAAAATTTGTGTTCAGTATGCATACCTTCACAGTAAATGTATATTTCTTTCTTTCTTTCTTTTAAATTCTTTATTTTTGAGATATTTTTAAAGACATTTTTTAAGAAACACACTGGTGTTGTTGACAAATCTGCATTGAATCAAATGCATGTTTGTTGCGTGCGTTCAAAAGAAGTGCATAATTTACACAGCATTTAAATGTCAAAACTCCTTTTGGATTGTCTTAAACAATGATCTCTCTCTCAAAAGTTGTTTTATTTGATGCATGAAGACTGCAAGAGGATTTTTAGGGAATTTAAGTTCTTTGATACCCAAAGGGTTATTTATATTTATTATGTGATTTATTTTCAATTGGACATAAGTTTTTTTTCCAATTTTTTTTTCTCACTCTCATTGTGGGGCTATTAAAATATCGCCAAGGAAAATATATTGGATGGGATTAATGGCAATATTATGTGTTATATTCTTAATTCTATTAATTCATTGTAAGATTCATGCATATCTTATATGTAACATCTGAGCGCATCATATCTAACCCTTTATTTTCATTTCAAGATATCTCCTTAATGAATAAAGCCTCTGTATATTAAATAAAAATGCTTCTATGTGGGGGTTACAATATCATGCCATATTTATTTTCATCTCTCTCTCTTTGCAACTGTTTGAGTTGCTGTGTTTTTTTGTTATATTCTCCAGTTCACCTCGCTACGTTGTTACAAAGCCTCAATATCCCTGCCTCTGGCAGGCTGCACAGTAAGCCATTTTTACAATGCATCATGGGCACATGGT
The DNA here is from genome assembly GCF_051362555.1 of Lingula anatina. NCBI lineage: Eukaryota > Metazoa > Brachiopoda > Lingulata > Lingulida > Lingulidae > Lingula > Lingula anatina. Next base: position 7,527,280 of record NC_141773.1, read on the forward strand.
CAGCTCGCCTGGGGCTGTGTGGCATCTACTGATCACTTCTCATATCATAATCAACTGCTTGACATAACAATCACTGTATTTTATTACTGTTATTATATTAAAGATGGGGACTTAAAAATGCATGCATGTCAAGAATTTTTTTTTTTTTTTTTTTTTATATATATATCTTTCTGGACTCTAAACAAAATGTTACTTTGTGTGTGGCTACACTTTATGCATATAAACTTACATGTCTTCTGTATTCTTTTACAATATGTTGAATTCGGAACTGTATTTCTGTGGAGAGAACATTGGTTTCACTTGTTTTATCGTGCCGATTTTGGTTATTTGGGAGCGTCAACTTGGAAGTCTATTATTTGCAGCTATGGAAATGCTTTCAGTGTTATGCTTTATTTTAAGTTGGTTGCAAGTTACAAGTTTGGGTGGGGTGCACATTTTCAAGTCCCCGTTTAATGTATTAACAGCAAGAAAAAGAACATTTTTTTTTTCTTTCACAGCTGGAGCAAAATACATACGTCCCCAAAATATATTATATATCAGCAGTTACTAACAAAATCATTATTCATATACAATTGTCCATTTTTAGTGAATGAAATATTCCTGTATGGCATGATCTTCAGCAGCATATGATAACACTGTAATATAGGGTTGATGAAATATAAAAACAAAGATGTAAAAAATTCATTAAAAAAGAAAAACACCTGACGTAATACTAACAATTGTGTGATAAATGTAGAAAACTGCATGATTTTAATCCAAAAGGAAAATATTCAAACCAGATTTGTTTGCTTTATATAGTTCTTTATTATTTTTTATTTATAGATTGTTTTAATTAGATTGCCCAAATAAAAACAATTTTTTATCAACATATTTTTGGGGTGCCTTTTTGAAAGGTTCCTGCTATGTAGAACTTCCCATTTGTATATCTCCCCCTGCACTCGATACTGCTTCTCATATGCAGCACTATTTGACCTAAATTTAGACGTAGTGTGTAGGAAATGCACATTAGATCCGAGCAGAAATATGAAATCAGCAATGAATATTTATTCAAGTAATTCCAACCTTAAATAGCATGATGATTTTTTTCCCTGACTACAACCAGCATGATTGTGACTTGAACAGTATGACATGCTCTCTGACCAAATGTACGTGTCAGTAGTAAGGGTGTGGTTTAAATCCATGTTTTACTCTGTAACCAATTTTAAAGTTTATATTTTAAATTATAGTTAAATTTCATCTGCAAAGGAAATTTGTAGTATTCATTTTGTGGATAGTGCTCATGTACAACAACGAACTTACTGTGTATTCATAATTCCCTGTTGCTTGAATTAAATTGTTTCATTTGTGTCAGTTTTCTTTGCATATGCTTACTAAGATCATATCTAGCTTTTGGTATGTTATTTCTCTTTTATCTGCCTGGAACCACTTATGCTACCTTGTATTGTGTCTATCAAAAAATTAATTCAACAGTCTGAAGTTTTTCATGCGGATTTGGTAATGTCTTTTATTATAAACAAAAATGGTATAATTTGTCCAGTAATCAGATGTTGTTCTTTTCAGAATTGCCTACTGAACAGAACGATGCCATTACAGAGATATTAACAGAATTATCCAACCACAATAAGAGGTATGTCTGCCATGTTTATGAAGAAAGTTGTTTAAGATTTTTGTGCAAATTTGTGTAAATGTTTTTCTTTTTCCCCATAAATGTGACAGTTCCTGTGATTATACCACAAAGATGATTTTTCATGACTTTCTAAACTTATCTTTTGATTACTATGAATTTTTTTTAAAATGGTGAAAATAATTTTAGGGATTGCAATTTTTTAACTAATCATTTCTGTTCTTATGTATATTTTGATGAAGTATTACATAAAAAAGTGAAAAATGCCAGTCTCAGTATTGAAGTGTCACATCTTACCACTGTAATCAGGTCATGTTCTATTGTATTTTATTCAGACAAGAAGAAAGGAAAAGTGCCATGTGGAACCTCCTGAAGATGACCAGGGAAGGAACTGTCGGGATTTGGGAGGAACATTTTAAGACCATTCTTCTTCTTTTACTAGAGACACTGGGAGATTCTGATGTAAGAAGATATGATGAATAGATACATGGATTGGAAATGAATGAAAGTTTTTGTATTTTTTAATTTATTTCTGTTTTATTTTATTTTGTTATATATTGCATCATGTTAATGGTTACTCAAAGAACATTTGAATGGGAGCCAATTGCAATCGATGTGTGGTTTTTCTTTTCAGTTTCACATCAGAGCAATGGCAGTGCGGGTACTGAGAGAGATCGTACGGAACCAGCCACACAGATTCAAGGAGTATACTGAACTCACCATTCTGAAGATATTAGATGCTCACAAAGACCCAGAACGTGAGGTGAGTCACCGTACATGCCCTAGTAGGCACTTTTAACTTTTATAAAATGTCAGCAGACATTTCTGTGCCTTAAAGATGCATACTTAATCAATTTTTGGTCACAGAAACCAACCAAATGCCAGCATGAAGTTTCAAATAGTATAACTAAGAGAATTACCAAAAGGCATTATTTAATTTTACCCGAAAATGATGTTTGAACGGATTTTCCTGCTGGTATTCTAAGCTTTATGTCAATGGGGCAGGAAAGTAGGTCGCGAAAGTAGGTTAAATTTACAACCAAAAATTTAAAGAAAGGAGCAGTCTAAAGGTCTTTTATGGCTGATCGAGTGATCTATTCAGTTTATCCCTTGGCATGTCGAATTTATTTGAGTCATATAAGAATCTAGTAGAAGTGGTTTACATGTGTTACTGGGAATCCACGCTCCACTGATGCTCGGTTCGTATGTACCTTTAAAATAACAGCTGGTTGTTATGGTGAATTTGCTGGCAGCCAAATGCAACTGAAAATTGGACCGATTGACCACACTTTATTCAACCTTTTTACCCAAAAATTAATGAATTAGTAAAAAAAAAAAAGGGAAAGATAAACATACTTGCCATTACTTTTAAAATTGAATGGTGACAATTAGTTTTCATTCATTCTATCATGTATCCGCAGGTTGTGAGGGCAGCTGAGGAATGTGCAATGACGTTAGCCAAATCCATACCTACAGAGCAGAGCTTGCGGGTCCTGATGCCCATAGTACAGACCTCAGAGTACCCTGTCAACTTAGCTGCCATTAAAATGGAAACAAAGGTGTGTATGTGATTTTTTAACCTGACTAATATGTGAACTTCAGGTTTTTTGCTGGTTTGAAATTACACATCTATTTTGTTCCTCATTTATGGTAAGGAAATATTACTTTTTATTTTTAAATGAAGCAGAGGTATTTTTATTTTGCCTTCAATTACGAGAATCCCTCTTCTGGGCATCAATTCACCTGAAACCATCCACATCTGCCAGCCATATTTTGTACATCTTGTCCATGTAGAGAGAATTGTTTCTGTACATTCAGGTAATAGAACAACTGAGCAAGGCGGAGATGATGCCTCTGGTGGCAGATGTGGCGACAGGTCTACTGAAGGGTTACGACAACGTGGAGAGTAGTGTGCGTAAAGCTAGCGTTTTCTGTCTTGTGGCTGTCTACATGAGCATAGGAGAAGAACTGAGGCCTTACCTCACCGAGTTAAATGGTAGCAAGGTGGGTAGTGAACAGGATTTTTTATTATATATATATATATATATATATATTAATATATTTTAATATTTTGTTAATTTTTAATTTTGTATTAAATACTTTTTAGAATTTATTTTTTCATAAATTTGAAATGAGAGAATGTGGAATATAAGTTTGTTCTCTTTCTCTCTCTCTCTCTCTCTCTCTCTCTCTCTCTCTCTCTTATAACACCTTTGAGTAACATTTTTTCTTACTCTTGGCATTGTTTTTTCAGATGAAGCTGCTTAACCTCTACATAAAACGAGCTCAATCACAGAAAGAAAATGGAGGCTCACCGTTGAAAGTTGCATCTCCTAGTTCTGCAGAAGCTGCGTCTGACTGACCATCGCCATGTCTGATGTAAGGAAGTTCAGCAAGGGGCTTGCATGACCATTTTAAGTTCAGATAATCCTGAAGAGCATATTCTGAAGAAAAGAGGTCTCTGCTGCCATATCCTCAAAATATATCTGTATTGTGGAAAGCTGTGTATAATAAGTTAGCTGTTTGATACAGCTGTGTGGATTTTATATCCCTTACATATCTGATTACAACAAAGGTTCTGGGGGAAAAATTCATACTATTGGTTTTCACAATACTATTTGAATATTATATTAACGTGGGTAATGAACATTGAAAGAGAGCACCAGAAATTTGCAAGACCCACAAGTTGAAAATTTATACTTTAATTGATTAAATGAAAGATACTTAAGTTGCTTCTGAAATGAAAGTTACATAGCAACTACATTAGAGTGAAACTGTGTAAAGCGCCTTTTTACTGTACAAGTCTTTTAACATAACAGTAATTTGGGTGTCAGGTTTATCAAACTATTTGACGCACTGAGTCAATTACGTTCAGTGATGTGACCGTTTTAAGTTAAATGACATTGTGACTTAAAATTGCATTTTTCTTAGAAGGAAATACAGGTTTGATGAAGTTACTGGAAGTGCATGCGCATGTCTTACACTATTTACAGTAATTACATTAATATTGTCACTAAATGTACGTGTTATTACAAATGTAGTCGTAATAACAAAATGGTTAAATATGTTAACTGTTGTATTACTGGGTACTAACCAGTCATATTTTAAAACCTGACAATTAAATGACATGATAACTATTGTAATTCAGTGTAACTAATATATAATGCCTGCTAATATAGTGTATCCGTTATGTAAAAGGGATAAATGAAGATAAGTTTTTTTACATGTCGAAACATCATTATTTTGCAGGTAACTCTGGTTTTATTTGAAGGATATTTTGTTTAAAAAACAAGATATACGTATGAGAAACTTGCCTGTGAACTCTTAGTTGGAGAATAAGTTATGTATTTTATATTATTTGATGCACAGGTCGTAATTCTGTTTAACTAGTCAACGTCAGTGGCTTCCGTCACACCTCACGTCACGTGTTGGTCACGTGCACCCCAGGGAGCTCGGTGTCGCCACTGTCGCAATATAAATCGTGAACTGGTTGCTCATGCTTTGAGAACTAGGAATTCGAATGTTTATTTATATTGTATATATATTTGTGCATAACAATTTGTCAAAATGTATTATAATGTAGTGTTCTCAGTGAATCTTTAGACTGAAGGAGAGACGGAATTATTGTCCTCTGCACGTTTAGTTTAAGTCGATCGCGGTCAGATACCCATACAGGAGTGGCAAGAAGTGTATGATGTTAGGTGTGATTATAATTTACATCGATGTTTATTTAACGCTCAGCTGTCATTTGTTGTTGACCAAGACTAAATATTGAGAGATAAATGAAAGAAAAAAAAAAGAAATGCCATATTTGGAAAAACAAGGTTGCATTTATCTACCAGGACTTATTTTACCAATTGTTCTTTGAATGTGGTTTTTAAAGTGATTCTGAAAAGACTTGGTTTCAGAAATTGTACAGATTAGGAATTACCGCGTTTTCAAAATGATACGGAAGTTGTGCCTTTTAAAAGTCAAACAAAAAGCCTGTTACGTGGGCATCTTGCTTACTACTAAAGTGGAAGGTATGAGCCCCTGATAATATCACGAACAATGCAAGTGTGAGTATGGCGTTTGTATGATAATTTTAGAATGTTAACGAATAAGAAGCGTCGCCAAAACTTGACTTTCACAAAGATCGGTAGTGTTTTTTATGGTCGTTGCTCCAGTGTAAGTGTTTTATCCATTATTGGCCACGCCCTGTACTCGGTATAGTATAAGGCATATGTGGACGTGTATGTGCAGAATATACCTTGAGAAATAAATGCTTCTTTATGTATGAGCTTTCTTAATTGTTACATCTTGAATCCGGCATTGAAGAAATTGTGACGTGCATATGTGAATGTTCACATTTTAGAAAAACGACGACTTTCACAAGTTTCTCGTTTTCGAGAGGCTACTCGTAGACTGGTAAACGAATTTATACATTAAAATGTTTTATGGAGTTCTGGAAACGATGTACCTTGGAAAATCAGTGAAACTTAGAAATTCAATATTTCTTGTGTAGCGCATTCCATTTTCTAATATGTCAATGCACTTTACAATACCGTTATAAAAATTTTAAGATTTACAGCACTGAAGTAGAAACTTGTTTGAAAAGTTCAAAAATTTTAGTCATTAAACTTTACAAAAAGATTATTTTTAAGAGACTTGTCATAATTACTATAAGATCTTATATATTAAGGCAGTTCGTTCCACAAGTTTGGGGTATGAACAGTAAAAGCCCTTACTCCATAAAATATGTAACAGTGCCATGTAAAGGTCCAACGTGTATTGTGACTTTGAGGACAAGCGAGTGAAAAACATTGGACATTATAGTGATGGAAGTCGAGAGCGACGAGAAAAAAATGCCATGTTATGCTTAACTAAACTGGTCGGAAGGATTGGATGTGAGAGAGGCGACTTGGTTCTTTATTAAGATGGTGTAAGCGATCTTATGACACCCGTCAAATCAACAGGTGACGCAGGAATTAAATTACGAGACACATACCGAATAGTATTCATTATGCCAAGCAGTTATCCATTCAGATAGTTAACTGTGTACATTTCCTATGCGTCATGGAGAATGTATGTACACACCTCGGATCAAACCAGCAGTACAGTTTAGTTGAGTTTTGCAATAAAGGACAGCTTCACCCTTTTGTCATGGTGATATGCACATTTTCCCTTGCCGTTTTCTTTCTTTCTTTCTTTCCTGACGGCCAGGAACCCGAGGGGAAGGTTTCGTACACTTAATATGACTTGCCAGACAGTATGGCTGTCACATACCAATTGGAGATAATGTTTTCGAGTCCCTATATTACGATGCATACCCAAGTCCATAACCAAAAACATTTCACTGTTGTATACCTGCAAAACTGGGTTTTTTAACAATGCCCTGGTCACAAATGGGATATATTTCAAATAATGTACTTTGACATTGCCTGATTATTCGACATTCATGATAAAACAAAACAGGCCTGGCCTAATTCTTTTCCGCACATGAATATTTGAGATTCCATGCGTTGCTGTGGTAGCTCCTGATCACAAATAAACACGCTCTGTAGGGTCGTTTAAGTATATTAAGCCATTTCGGGCACGGAAATTCTTTGGGCTCTTTTAGGGGGTATTTCTGAAAGATATCATTTTCGCGCCTAGTCTAATTTTCCACAGTTTCGTCTACTCTCAAATCAATGCTAAATCCGCCCGTGCGATGTTTTATACAATTTCTTGATATATATAAACGAATCATCATTCATTTAAAACCGCCATAGTCATCATGTTATTTCAGAAGTTCTTTGAAGGAGGTAATTTTAAGATTAAAAACCTACATTAAAATAAGGTCTAAATTGAAAGGCAGCTTTGCCGAGTATTTAGTCATAAAAATTACTGTGTAACATTTTCAGAAGCCTTATGTATGTACACCTTTAGGAACTGAAGCGAAAAGACTACAAATACCCCATCCTCAAAGTTTCAAAAATTCTGCAGAGCAAATGCAGGCCTACCCAACTACCAGACTCGGCACCGAATGATCCTGAATTCACCGGTAGATCAGACCACACTACCCGTTTTCAAGGTGTGTGTCAGATCGCATTACACAGTATCAGACGCGACACCGCTCTTGCCTAGTACGCGATGTGATAGTGACGATTCTCAGGGGGGTTGAAAAGCATTGCATCACTACTCAAAATTTGTTCAGGGTATGATACTGTGTAATGCGATCTGATACACACCTTGAAAACGGGTAGTGTGGTCTGATCTACCGGTGAATTCAGGATCATTCGGTGCCAAGTCTGGTAGTAGGGTAGGCCTGAAATGCAAAGGTCTTTGTCCGATGGTACCATTAATTTTCCCCTACTCTTGCTCTCACGCGAACCTTTACGCCGTGCAAACAATTTGGAACTGCATGTTAGATAATAAAAATGAATAATAATAAAATAAAAGAATGAAAAAAGTTTCGATTCAGGGTAAGTATACGAGAGAAGAATAAAACAACTTCAACATGAATTATTATATCATAAATGTTATGATGCACCTTTAGAAAACAACAGAAAATGAAAATTGAGTGCAAAAAATCTTGATAGAGACAGACAGGCAAACATGGATCGAAACCTACTGTACTTTCATCGAGTATGCTCAGTCACATTTTTCACCAAAAAGTATCAGATCAGCTCTCTGTCATATTATATGATTTAAACATCCAAAACATATCCTTACTAGATGTGATTTTGCATAAAGTTGGCAAAGGGAACGCAGTGATATGAAAGACACTGTTACTCGCATTTGATAGTTTATTGATCAAATGATTATTAACGTAGATCTCTAAAATATTTCACAATTTTCCGCCAATGTTACGAATGAAAACCAGTTTGTAATTTAAATGTTATGGTTCACATTCAACGCACCTAGACAACGCTAACTGACAGTATTGCACTTTGTGCATTCAATTGTAACAAATATACAAGAAAGAATGGCATATAGCTTACTGGGGGAATTCCATGTCTGGTAGGCCATATGTATTTAAATGGTAATGGAATTTATACAAGTGCGTGCAGATTGCAGTTAAATAATAGCTTATTAGTTGTAACAAGCTTTACATTCAGGCATTTAGGTGGGACGCTTAAATCGCCTGAGCTGTTACAAGACCTAACAATCAGATATGACTGAAATATGTTCCAGTTAAAATCGTCATAGTAATGACTCTCTAGTTAACTTAGTGAGCCGGTTCCTGTCTACAAAGGACACAAATCTGCTTAATACAAAGGAAGCATTGATATGAACTTGCTTTGTAATTTGATTAGAAACACAAAAGACAATACATTTTATAATTTGTCTTTCTTTATAATTTCTAAGTTGATGGGCGACGGAGTTTAATCACAGGTTCCAGTGTACCTAATGGAAGCATTTGCGAGCAAAGCAAAGGTATAGCTAACTACACTGTTTTTCAAACTAAAAGTAACTAAAGTAAAAAAAACAATTAAATAGCTGATGCAGACTCCTCGATACTATCTTCCTTGGTTTCCTTATTCTCACTTGGCTCGTTGATGTTGCCACTGTCCTCATTTTCTTTTACTTCGACATTTTCGGTATTTTCTTCCTCTTTTTCTTCAACGACGTCATTTTCGTGCGTTTTATCCTCATCCTCGTCCTCATCTGACTTTATTTCAGTCATTGGTTCAGATTCATGATCTGAGCGAAGATAGAAGCTTTTTTGCTTTTCTTTAACGTCTACTTTGTATTCTTTAAAAGCCAGTTGGAGCGTCATGGCCATTTTGCGTGCAGAGATTGGCGAGTTACAAACGTACGCATGACAGTTGGTCACTTTATTGGCTACTTTAATGTCCGCAACAGTGATGACCGCAAACACGCGAGGATAGCGTGTATCCTGAACACCGTACGAGATAGTTTCTATTGGGTGACACACGGGCTCAAAAGTTTTGGCTCTATTTTTTGGATGTTCCGTGGCTTCAATGCCAGTTGAGCTAATCGTGGTTTGGGTCAACGGCAAGTCCTCTCCCTTTTTCATTTGATTGACAGCTCTCACCATGACATCCACTGGCTCACGTATGTGATCCATGCCAAAGAGACCCTTGCAGGGTTGTTTGCCGAGGTATTTCGTGACAAAGTGCTGCGGCAGCCCCTCGACTCTTATTCCTGCATATAGTTCCCTCGGCAGCGGAGGTGGTTCCTTCGGTTGCTTTTTATGGTGAAACTTCTCAGGGATTTTACGGAAGAAATTCAAAGTATTTCTAAAACTAGTTCTTATCTTAGAATTTCGGTCCTTCGGCCGAGCGCCACCATCTCCTGGCTTATCTTTCTTCCGTAGGGTCACCTCGGCTTCGGGCTCTGGAGTAATCTCCCCTTCATTGTTGTCATGGCGCTTGAGCGTTGTATCGTCCGTGTCGTCTGCTAATACTGGGGATACAGACACTTCCGACGATTCTACGCTTTTAGTGGAAGCATTGCTGAAAGAGTCCAGTTTATGTTGGTCTGACACTCTGTCCTCGACCTCGTGGGCAGAAGACACCCCACTGTCGTGCATTTCTAAATTGTCCCCCGTCAGTGACGTTGTAGTCCTAGACTCTTCACTTTTGACAGAACTATTAACGCTATGTCTGTCAAAACCGTCGTCTGCTTCCAAAGGCACCGCAGCCGTCGCTCCCTCTGGCTCCTCCGTCATTTTATCGTCTGCTTCAGTTTGAGTCTCATCGTTAGGACTGTCGGCCGGGCTACCAGAACGGAGGTCATTTGTATCTCCAGACACAGTTTCTCCGCTGTTCTCTACTATTGTTGAATCACTATGTTCGGAATCGACATGTTTCTCTTCTTGTTCTTTCTCATGATCCGGCGACGATGACCGTGAGCTATTATCGTCGTTTGTCTCTTCCATTGTACTGTCTGGCCCGGGTGTCGATTCAGTGGACACCTCGGTGTTCTGTTCGTCGGTAGGTGCAGAAATATTTGGCTTATTTTCTCCCTGAGAATCCATTGTACCTTCAGAAGGAGACATTTCTTCCGCGTTTGTGTTCGTCTCCCCCATGTCCGGCACCTTCTTCTTGCTTTCGTCGTCTGAGGAAGATGGTGTTGATTTCGAACTCATTTCGTTGATTTCGGAAGCAAGGAGTGTGCGCTGACTAATATTATTGAGCGTAAAAGATTGACATCAGTACATATCTCATCAGTCACTGCATGTGTCACGCTATTTCCACCAAAACTTCAGGGGTTAGTGTCTGTGTTCTCCCTCGGCTAGCTGAGCCTACAGAGACGCGTTATTCTGGTCGCCCATTGGTGTTAAGATGTGAAATCGCCAGCAGCAGACTTAAACAACTGAACCACCGCCACCAACGACGTGGTACAGACCCCGTGTTGTGATCCGCGACTAACTGATATGAACTGCACGCATCACAATTACTAATGAATATCGCGTGCCAAAAGTTTTGTTTCACGGACAGACGCGAAAGATTTAATGGTCATATCATTGGTCACCGGCATTGCATTTTTGTAGTCCTTTAGAATAATTCTACCGATCTAACGTCAGAATTACAGTAGCTGACTTCGAACTTGAAGAAAGATTACTAAACGCCGTAAAATTTCAAACAGATTTTATGTCGTTTTTTTGCCTCGGCCTCATAAAAGTGACGTCGTACACGGATACCTGTCTGAAAACCTGTCCTAGGCTAGTGGGTCGTCCTCTGCATGCATCATGAGATGAGACCTTAGATAGACGGCGATTAAATGGCTGATACCAACACTTTACGAAAGGCCATGAAAACTAATGACTGTCTAAGATGAATAAATCTCTTCTAAACGTCCCATCCCAGCTCACCGACCACAGGTAGGGGAGACTTAAGATACGACCTGATGTAGTCTTATGAGAGTCACGACAGTGTATGGTTGAACACATATGTTTTGTTACTTAAGGGTTATTTCTCATTATATCGAGTTTGATTGTTATCGCGGATCAGCGCTGGCGGTCAGCTACATATACCTGTAGTTAATTTTCATGATTAATAACTGCTCAACATGGGCTCATCATATTTAGATAATTTAGTGACCCTTCAAGTATTTAATTTTTTTTTTCAAGTTTATATTTTACATTTGTCATGGTAGAAAGAGAATTAAGTGTGGGTCTTAGTTTTGACGTACCAGACGCTTCGCCCGGATTGTATCAAATAATTTTAATTAAAATTTAGATAACTTGAATGAAAAGATTATATCAAGACAACAGATCTCTAAAGAGCAAACAGAACACATCACATTAAAATGTAGAATCCAATTAAAATTTTCATTTAAATTATTTGAGAGTATTTAATGCCCCTTAGATGAAAGGAGATGGTGCCGCGTGTTATTATAGACACAAAAACATTGATGACCACAGAGAGGAGTGGGCTATTTAACAGATTTAATTCCAAGTGATGCCCCTAGTTTCAAACCCATTTTAATTTGGATTTAATGGCCTTTTTTCTATCAAAACACTCTCACGTCTGGATCCCACATTAAGAAGTTACTAAGCCGTTTGCCAGACCAATCCTCTGACTAACCTAACCTCAGTGTTAACCAAGTATATTAATTATGTGAAAAGAAGAACACCTTATCCGTGAAGGGGGCTGGTATAAGTCAAGCAAGTGTCCCCATAAACGTGGTAATAAATGAAGATGAACCGTATGGATGCTAAATATTCAGGTATTTGGCCTTGGGGACTGGAACACCTTTTAAACAACTTTTAACAACCTTAAATGTAACGCCTAGAGGGCAAGACGCTGTTGCGATGCTGTGAAGTGCAATTAGAATCAAGGCTCTTCTGTCCTTTTTTTATCTATTCTTTTATTACATGGTCATGATAGCCTGTACATTTATGACCTGTCATTTGTAAACTCTAGAAAACAAAATATTTCTTTATCCGTAATATGAATTACACATTGTATGCTGAATGCTGCAATCAAGTAAGACTATTATTACAGGATAGCCAAGCCAGGCGAATCTGTAATAACCTCCAAACATAATGGATATTGTGTTTTACATTTATATATGATTATATGGAAGAAGATATTAATAAGAGCACGCTATAGCTGTATAGATCTTCGCATGGAGTGGGGGACCAGCGCTGTCAGAATTGGTATTGTAATGCATCCACGCTTTAACAGGCGATATTGTGTTTGGAGGGTCATTGAAACAATGCATCCTGTAGTGTACACACTGTCATACACGCACATACATATGCAGACACGTATACACTAAATACATGCACCCTGTGTTCATTATACGATGCGGCCTTCTAATGCCACGTTTTTAATGCACAGTTTTTCTTGATTGTAGGCAAATATAGCCAATTCAGATACGCAGTAGTAAAATGGTGATGGATGTAGCAGCGGTAAAAACATGTATTATACACTGTCTATGGGCGTATTCCCAGACATTTAGATCGATCTATCCCCGTGGGGAGTCTCACTAGATTACTGTCAGATAATCAGGCTTAAATGTCCGTCCCGCCTACTACAAGCTGTAAGGGGGTAATTACTTTTCGTGCCCGCTCGGCTGACAGCTATTTAGCGTGAACCCCCAGGGAGTTAGGTCGATCTAGTTTGGATCGATCTAATCTCTGGGAAGGGGGTCTATGCCTCGACTTACGAGGTGAATAGTACTTCAAAGGTAGGTTAAATAAAAGGACAAAGTTATCTTCAGTTGGTGGAAATATAAAGCTATATTCACTGGGGTTGATAAACGTAGTATCATTTAAAAGCCATGATTTAAAAAAAAAGGGTGCATGCATAAACGACCCGGAAAACTCCAACTGGATTAACTTTTTTAGCTCCTAAAATTGATGATCAACATTAACTTGAAAAGCAGGCAATAAACACCCTAGTGTCGGCTTTTTAGTGTTTTCTTGTATGCGGTTCGCGGTAACACAGAATTCATGTATTCTAATACGTTATATAATACCGTGTGTTTTTTACCAATACAAGGACATTATTGTAAATTCCCCCTCCTCCTCTATCTGCGTATTGTCCGTATGGTACCATGGGTGAACGCACACACCGAGCTCTCCGTCCTGACAGGTATGGCGATGATGATAAAGTGCCGTGTTGTCGACACACCTGCGTCACCTGAACTTGTGCGCGTGCCAGAATAGGGATTGCCAGAACACAAGAGTTACTGTTTTAGTTATTGATTTTCGGGTCATTGTTTTTCTCTTCAGGAGTCTGTATACGAACTACTGTCCTTTCATTGAAGAGTAGTATTATTTTTCTATACCCTTTATTACACATTTCCACGTTCCCTTTGGAGACTATAAAATACACCAATTTTTAAAGTATGAAATAAAATACAAAGAAGGCAGAACAATTAATAGAGAAAGTTAAATTTAGCAGGAATGACGTTATTTGTCTTCAAAGTGATATGTATGCATCGACCCTTCTCAAAAGATAAAACTATGACCTCATACCACAGGTGCGTGCTGCCCCCTTACGGTGTATTCAATCACATTGTATTCAATGTATTGTATTCACATTGTATTCACATTGTATTCACATTGTATTCAATGTATTGCAAAATATCATAATTCTTTGCAACAAATTCAATTAGAGAAATGAAAAAGTATTCACTCATCATGGCGTATTCTTGATTAGATGAGACACATACCAGCACACTATTTGTTGAATTGCGTTTGTTGAGATAGCCGAGCTCTTTGTACATAGGACCAACTCCCAGACTGAATCCGTTTCTTTAGAATTCCGTTCAGTTGAGCACAGTTTTAAACCAAAAGTTCTAGTCACTCTTCAGACGATCAGTTTAATAAGAAGTGCTTCCCGTATCTAAATTTTCTATGTAAAATGCACAATGTTATATTGACACATAATTTAGCTAAGCGCATGTATTGTGATTTGCTCATCATACATATCAGATCTAATCCCAAACGTAGTTAAGGTGATATTTGCGTCCTTTATGACTTGCTTTAGGTAACGAAGTAATTGTAAGTAGATAGTCTGAGATGGCTCGACTCGTCTGAAAATGGAGACACGCCTTTATCTGAAAGGGATATTCCGGCCAGCTCCCCACCTGTGTGAGAGGCCCTGTCATATCCGTTACAATGTAGACCGAAGTCCTACCAATTTTGTAACAGCTGGAAGGGCCTCTAACAGAGAGTAGTCTGCTCCCGTGCTGTGCTTGTCAAGATGGTTCTATGGTACTAGTAGTTGTATGCGTGTAGTTTAAAGCAACATATAAAAAACTCAACGGAAGTTTTATTTTTTATTTATGTTAAACAAACAAAGGACAATAATGTACATAGGAAGACATGAAGGTGCGTATTCTTTACTTGCATCAAAATCTATATTCATATGCAGCTCCTTTTTAGCCTTGTGTATTTTTCAACTAAATTATCTTTAATTTCTTAGGAATGTCACATTCATATCTATGAATATATTCATGTACCGACAGATCTACATGTATAATTATAGGTCTGTTATTTTTGGAAGAAGTAGCAGTAAATGCCATTTAATGATCTATGGTAATAAACTTTGTTGAAGGTTAGCCATTATTATGGAGATTCAATGCCGCGTACGTTTATCAACCGTCCATAAAATCTCTGTATCTCGAACTCGGATATTCGTGTATTTGCGAAATCTTTTCTTGTAAGTTTGGTTTTGTGTAAACCACCACCACAAATATGACGATATAAGTGGCTATGGTGGCAACCAAATAAACCCAAAACATGAAGCGGTCCAACACTATGGATATGCACTGCCACTCGACAACTATTTCTTTTCGCATCAGTCGACCGAACGCCTTTTTGTACATAAAACGCATCTCAGAAGAAGAGATGATATTTTCGACGATGTGTTCTTCTGAAGGCGGCTCCTCAACGGAGCCTGTATTATCGTTGATGTCACTCATAGCGCTCGATGGTTTCAAATACATGGACGATCGTTGATTTGGCTGTTGCTGCTGTCTCAATCGACGCTGTTTCCTCATTTGTCTTCTTACGCGTTTCTCTTCCAGTTTCTTTTCATATTCCTCTAGTTCTGATCGTAAAATCCAAACAGCCTCCCCAGATTCGTCCTCTTCTGAATCTGAATTTGGTGACTGAGCATCTTTCTTGCTATATCGCCTGTCTAATGTCTTTTGAGCTCCTGATCCTCCGATATGCTGCTCCTCTGATTGGCCGGTGGAGCACGCATGCGCATCAGAATTTGGAATGGTGTGTAGACTGTTGCAACTGGTCGTCTTAAAACTGTTGCCGGACGAACGCATCGAAGAACGCCTAGATGGGGTTTTAATGCTCATAACTCGCCCAGGATTGTGTGAACGTAGTTTACATAACTGTATCTGAAAAAAACAAAGTGTTGATCTCTTTAATGAAATATATTCGTTATTGCATTGCTGCATTCGCACGTTACGCATCGGGATGTAATACAATGAAAAAAATCAAATGCGTCTTGTCTTTCAAGTGGCCAAGAGTCAGTTTGAGTTTCGAGACTGCAGAGGTGAGAATGAATGCAAAAGAGGAGCTCCGACCACTCCACCCGTCTTTACAGGCGCATAGTAATCAATCCACTATAGGGGCCTCTGAACTACAGCGCTGTAAAACTTTCTCTTTTTGGTTTTTAATTAATCATATGGCTTTAACGGTTTATAATCAAATAGTTTTCAAAGGTACACATTTTATTCAAGTCACACGAAAAAAGTATCTTTTTCACAATTTCATACAATTCTGATACGTGCAAAATGTGCCATCTTTTAGAGAAAAATCTGTATACTTACGAGTCTCATTAAGTTCTTTCTGCGAAAGTCCCGGATATCCCCTTCCATGCGGAGCAATTTCGCAAGATAAGTAAGTGCGAGAGTTTTTACCCATTTGGGCGCAGTCCGGACTTTGACTCCTCTTTGAAACAAATTAATCATTAATACCCCCAAGATCACCGATACTGACGTCATGGTCATCACAGTTGTTAGGTAGACGCCTTGAAAACGACACAAATGCAACGAATGTGAATAAAATTTGAACAGTTCCAAGGCAACACGACTTTTATTTTAATTATATTAAAATATATCTTCTTGACTACTGTGTTTGATGATATCTATCACCATTAAAGCTTATACATCATGGTGTCACTCTTCTCTCCGTGTGTTAACAATAACCAAGTTGCATAGCTGTACATTTAACCAATATTTTTTAAACCAATATTTAACCAATATTTTTAACCATTAAATATCTTCTTTGATATCAAAATGCTCAGATAATTAAAAAAATCATTATTTTGTCAAACAAACACAAAGACGTAAACATGAACATTATTAAAGCAACATAACTCATGACTCAGCTTACTTATCAATGGTACAGAGTGTGACGTTGCCGGCACGTTCTCCGCTATACGCAGCATGAACATGGAGAAAGCCACAAACACCGACAATCCCAGCGCCACCTTTTCTCCTGACGCCGCCGGCAACCAAAACGTGAACAACGTCAGTGACGACAACATGACGCACGGGATGACGATATTGAAGATGTAGTAGAAGAACCGCCGCTGGATGTGCAGGATATAAACCAGATCCGGGTGCACCTCGGGCCGGCCTCCGTTGCCAGAGCTCTGAGAGTGCTTCACCTTTACCGATTTCAGAATAAACTCGCTGTCGTCCTCGTAGGTGCTGAGGTCCGTGCCGGAGCTGTCCTCCGGGATATCGAACGAGATCACCTTCGCGCTGTAGATCCAGGAGCCAAACTGGATGACGCAAAGCTGGTCGTCGAAGGGGAAATAGTTCACCTCCACCTGGAAATAGTTTTCGGAACCCTACAGCGAAGATGTTGTAGAAGGTCCTTTTTGAAAAATGGACTTGGCGGGTGCAACATGGCCCTGAGAGAATAAAGCGTATGCTGGTCTGCGGCAAGCCTAAGCCCATATCAGCTTGAAACGTTTCAAATCTTCACATGAATAAATGCCATATTGCAAGAGGTGTAGTGAATTTAGAATTCTTAAACTGAAGTTTATCAAGAATTGGATCAAGAAAACTTGAGAAAAAATGAAAAAAAATAAAACAAAACAAAAAGGATGGAAAACCGACCCTTCAAAAGTTTAACTGATGTTCTATGTAAAGTATTGATTTAATGCATTTTTATTGTATAAATTGTCAGAAGCAACTCAAACCTTGTGTTAATGATTAAGGCGGGTGACGGTTTTAAACACCTTGAGTTTACAGCTAGAGCCTATGAAGCTGTAATTTGTTCCTGTATAAAGGCGTGCTGCCAAACATTCCATGTTGCACCCAGGTTAGTAAATAAAACGTTAGTTTCTACACATCTGATGGCTTAGTAATCATTAATTGTGAATTGAAGAGTAGGCAATTAATGTAAAAGACAATACCTATTTAAGGAAACTTTGCCACTTTCATAACGAGTAATGATGGAGTATTTTTTCAAAGTCCAAAATTAAAGTGGTAAATGAAAGTAACCTTATAATTAGTAAAACTATGTTTCTTTTACTGACGATATTTTTCAGGACTAAAACAATTATAGTAAGGTGCCTTTGATTATACACAACAAAAGAGAAAAATACGGATATGACTTAATGTTTTTGAATTTCAAGAAATTTATCACGTTTTCAAATCTCATGCAATACATATTAAAATCAACAATGCAATAAAAACAAAAGAAAAGGTATGTTACGATTCCTGCATTAAAACATGTCTGCATAAGGTTGAAAGCCGTCCCACCAAACACAGAACGTATTATACCGTTACCATAACGTTATTTTGTTATATAAACATTTCTGTAACGTTATAATAACGTTATGCGTTTGTTGGGGTTTCACTGTTCGCACATGTGCATTTCCTTTCACAATATAAAACCGAAAACGTATCGCTGAAATTGGATACCAACGCAGTAGAATTTCATGCATAATATTTATTTCTGAATTCATACATCCATCGATGCAGGGATCGTCCGTTAGTAAACACAGAAGAAGAGGCAGCAGGAGTATAAAGCTCTGGCATAAACTATAATCTTCATGCATAGGTTCTGGAAATGAATTTTGAAGGGCGTCTGACCTTTTTAACGGGGTTAAGATACATGCTTCATCGTGTTCAACAGGAAGAAAATGCTCATTTTAACGTATTCAGATTCAACTTGACAGTAAACCAACAGGCCGACTGGTCACTTTGCACTGTTATATATATAAAGAACAGGAAAGACGTTTTCTACATCAAGTTCCCCCTTCCCCTTAAACTGCTCATACTGCACTGCTCAAGAACCGGTACTAGTTCATTAGCTAATCTCTTGAGAACCATTGCGTCAGATTGCAAGTTTTTTTTTTTTTTTTTTTTTTTTTTTTTTTTTTTTTTTTTTTTTTTTTTGTGAAACATATTATTGGAACTGCGCATGCGTACAAGAAGTACTTGTATCCTTGTTGAGCATATAAACAGCTGATTTCTTAAGGAGACTAAGCCCCCCTCCCCTCCCCCCCTCCCCCGTGTACTAAACCATGTCTACTAACGTTTGGCAGTGCTCTATTATCAAGACTATTTTTGAAAAAAAAAGGTTACGACAGCGTCACGTTACAGGAGTACGCCTACTGTTAATAAAAATTGGTGCAATACTTTGTTGGATTCTTTGTTGTTGTTTACCATACAGCTGCTCTTCAACTGCATGGGCACTGGCCAGAACACTCGGCCACTGGAGTCCACCTGGACAAAGGTCCCGTTCATGAAGCCGCTGGTCTGGTCAGCGCTGGAAGACAAACAGGATGTTGGTGTAAAACATAGATGTTCATTTCAAGGTGTAGATCTGGGGCTTAATATGAGACAGAGCTGGAGGAGAAGATAGTTTAAGTCAATCGGACCCGGTTTTTAAAGATATGGTCTTAACTGTAGTAAATGAAGTCCACAGTTATCCTCTTAGGTAAAGCAGGTGTTGGCCTGAAAGCTCATTTAATCACGTCTTTTCAAAAAGATCAATTCAAGAAAATTGCGTTCTTCTGTTCAGAAAAGAGCCATATCTTACTTGTTATATATAAACGTATCCGGTAGCCATATTTCTTGTGCCGAAACTCGGATTTTCCTCACGCCGTTATATTCATCCGGGTCCCAGTTGAGGTGCTCGTCAACCCAATACTGGAAGAAAACAATGTGAAGCTCCGCCCATTTGTATAACGTCATTGGGTCGCTTGTTTGCTTCATCTTACTCTATTAATTTATTGTGACACAATCTAACAATAAATCACAGTTCTTTTATAAAAGAGGCATTGCAGGTGCTATTTCGTTGTGACGATTGTGTATAATATTACCACAAAGGTCTAAAGTGTTAACTTTACTTTAAAAAGCTACTTCAAACAGAAATAAAATTAAGTTTAAAATGATTTTGTATAAGTAACGTACCTGGTCGATTGAAACTTTTGTTGTTAAAACCTGTTGTCTCTCGTCCTAAACCAGGTAAATGTGTAATGAAATAAGAAGACACAGAGGTTACGTCCATACATTTTTTTTTTTTTTTTTGTGCGTGTGTGTGTGGTTTTGCAACGAATACACTCTACTGAATCACAGTATATCACTATTCCAATGCAGAATTACAAAAGGTACCCAAGCAGCGGAATTTTCATACTCATCTGAATGAGCTGATTGACTATAAGAAAAAGTAAAATTACACACCAGATCAACAATCTGTATAATCTGCAGTTTGAGAGAGACGTGGACGGTATGGGAAGAGTTGACCACGGGTCGGACAGCCTTCTCATAGCCCTGCATCAAGTCCTTGTAGAGCTGCTGCTCAGCAGGAACCCTGCCTGCAACTGAAGGTATATTACTCACTATAATGCCAGTTATGTTAAGCCATATAAACTTTTGAAAACTTATGAATTTACTGATTGACTTACAATTGGTAAGTACTAAATTCAAAATATTTTAATTAGATTTATGTAGATCTATAACATCAAGAAGATGTTTGGTGATATAAGGAAGAATCGTTTCAAGTTTTTATCAATTTTAAAGATAAAGCTTATCACATATTCTGTTTAGGCGTAAGCGGTATTTTATATTTCTTTGACTCAGATTCATTTTATTTCATCTTGCTTCATTTGAGTCTTTATATTATTTGTTTTTATTTATCTATAGGTTGGACTTTTTGTTTAAATTTGTGTATATCACTGGAGGATACAGGATTTGTCGGGGAGGGGGGGCGGCAAAATAGTAAATGCTTCTGCCAAGGGAGCGATATGAACGCTATCACATGGAGGACATAGGGATGGAAAATTGCTTGGCTGCGTCTTTTTTTCGCTCGTTCTACTAATTTGTTTTTGTGACGGAAACGTGGAAGAGAGGGGTACCCCAAAACCTAACGCGTGGGGTGGGGGGGGGGGGGGGGTGGCACGTGTCCGCTGTACATGTAGGCCCTATGTACCCCCTGGATCCGCCGTTGTATCATTCAAACTGTGTTTACCCTGTATGTGATGAGATACAACATAAAGATTCAAAAAGTGTCCATTGCAAGACATTTACAAGTAGAATCATCTGAATCACTATGCAATCTACGAACGATAAAGATTCATTCTAGCTCACGCATCCTCCTACATGTCCATATTTCACTGAGGTTCAAGCAGTGCACAGTCAAAGTAGTTTGAAGTAACAGGTCTTCACCCCAATTAACGTCCCACAAATCCTCGGAAATGCCAGCATACTGCACATACCGCGTTCACCTGGAAATCTTGGGGATGATTACACAGACCACCTTTTCTTCAATGACCCAATATTGGTATGGGGTAGGAAGAACGGGAGTCTTTCCTTTCTTTACCGTTCAAACATTATTAGACTACCAAAGACAGCTTTTTTAAAGTCTAAATGTTTTCGTGTTTTAAATGTAAGTGTATATTTTGGTGTAAGTGCTCGTGAACAAATATGTGTGTGGAATGGGTACTACGCATAGCATGTTGGTGCGTGCGACTGCGTGTCTTGAAAAAAGTGCATTTTAAATTTGTGGGACTGCATACTACAAGAATTTAAAACATAAGGAGGCAAATACACGTTATCATCACCATAATGCCACATGTCTTCATATAACAGTAGATTAATTTTCTTTTTTAGATTCACCGACCCTGTCACTGTGCCTCTGGCTTACTCCTTTCTATATAGTCTAAATTCTCATACCTTTGAACACTTCGCCCTTTTTTGTCAGCACACCCTTTCGATACACCAGTTACGTAGTTTTTTCATAATTCTAACAGATGTTCATCAGATTTTCAAAATATGTTCTTTTTTGTTACTTGAACCAGTTGAGCTACTATTGTCGCTTATACTGTGTTGCTCGCCCAAAACTGCGTTTTTTTGTGGCTCATGGCCATTTTAGTATTTTGCTAAGGGCCACTAGCGTATGATAAATGCTTCTCTATTTGCAAGAGTGAAACAGCAGCTATTACTTGAAGCACTGATGATTTTATTTGAACTTCATATACTTCATTAAATATGAAAAGATCGATGGATGAACCTCACGGAAGTATAAGCACGCGTTCGTGAAACCATGTGGAAATGACGCATCGCTGGGCTCTTAACTGGAATAGACTGAGCCAGTCTTCTCCTAATTGTGCGGAAGAAGCTTTTTTTCATCAAAAGGAAATGTAAGTAATAACTGCACCTGCTAACCTTAATAAAATAACTTCGTATTTACACTCGCCTACTGTGGCGCTATCTTGGAATATGCACTTCTCGTATAAAGCTTATTAGACGTTTGGGATAATTACGAAAGGCGCAATGGGAAACCACTCGTTTGGAAGAGATGGAACAAATCATGCAATCTACCCAATGAACATAATCTTTTCTACACGTGTGGTCGCAGTCACCCTGTTTTTTCAAATGCTAGCGTTGTCAGTCTTCTACAGGGGCGGATCCAGGATCCGACCATCACCCCCTTGGTGTTGTGTTCTGGTCCTGCTCAAGGGCCCCGAATTTTTTTTTTTGGTGTTTTAGAGAGCAAACATGCCTTTTGGTACGGTTTAGAACTATTATTAGCTAGTCAAAATTCTGATCTCAAAATGGGAATATTGGTGTGATATATTTTTCAGACACCGAAGGGGTGGGGGTCAGAACCCCCCTGACCCCCCTCTAAATCCGCCACTGTTCTACACAACCACCTATAACTGACAATTTAATGAGACAGAGAAGACAAGAGTATGTTGGTTTGACTAACGGCCTTCGTTAAGCTAGGATACTCAGGGTATTAGTCTACCTTATGTGTATGGTGTACTTACCATTGGTGGTAAGAAAAAAGAGCGCCTGCACCGTGAACAAGATGGCGAATGGTTCCATAGCCGCAGGGTTCTTATCCAAACATCACTGAAAGAATACAAGAGTAATCACCATTAACGCGGACACAATCTAATAAATCATCGCCGGAAAAGACTTTTCAGCGACACGAATAATATGTTCATTAGTCATATGTTTATCAGAAAGTATAATCCATTAAAAGTATTTTAAAATTTATGTCACAAAAGAGTGAAGGGAAATATCATATTGCTCACAATTGTCGAAATTGATATAACTATAAACACATCATTGTGAACAACTTCCCTAACGTGGTTGAATATTTGCACTGACATTTATTTTATGACACTGAATGTTAACTGCATGTAAAAATCGACTAGACGTCGTGTTATATATGACTATATAAGAAGCAAATCAGATAAGGTGCAAGTGTAAATGCCGATACGTAAATACCGAAAGACGCTACAGTTATAGTTTGAATAATGATTTGGAAAACCATCCCAGGGTGAGTGTGAGTGCGTGCGCGCGCGCGCGCGCACGGGTGTGTATGTGGGGTGCCCCATTAGCTGGCGTATCAGTAAAAGTAGGCATGTTGTTCGAGGCAACTCCAGTAACTCGGTTGCCCGGTCTATTAAATCTTTTTTCCTGCCACTGACCCGTGCTCTTCTTCTTCTTCTCAGTTCTTCTTTTAGTTTCTTTAACGGCCATTCATCATATTTTGTCATTTTTGCGGTACAAAGAGAAAAAACCTAATCATAAATAGCGATGACACAATCGTATTGCCCACGCTATAAACAGGAAGTTCTATTTCCTGTGCTGGTGCGGTTGTGGCGACGCGTAGCGGGGATATCTGCACGGTCTCTCATTATTACGACCATACGCACACGATTATGTGCAGTAAAGCAATTTACACATGCACGTGCCAATGTAGGGGGGGGTGGGGATAGTCCAGCAGGTTCCCATCAGCTGAAGGCTTACAACGGTTTAGATAACTGAATAAGGGCTCATTTCCAATGACACTATCGTTCCACGTAGATCGATCCAACTCTGCAGGGACTCTAGCTTAGTGCAATCAGTTGAACAGATTAACACACCTGTTGTTCCCAACGTTCTATCATTATCACCATTTTTTCTGCATTCTGCCCAACGCCAAGAGGAGGCGTGTTAATCTGATTGCATTCAGCGAGAGTCCCTTCGGAATTGGATCGATTTACATAGAACGATAGTTTTATCGGAAATGAGTCTGAAGTTTCATAAAGAAAAAACTAAGCTGTTGTGACGCGCAAAACCTAAGGGCAAATTTTAGGGCTTCTCTCTCCTCGTGCATTCTACACTTTTGAAATATTAAAGCCTTATTACCGGTGACAGGTTTCCGTTACTTAGAGAAAGCGAACGCGTGAAGAGGAAGGTATTATTCTTTTATCGAACGCGGTTATTAGATTATGAAGATTAAAGGTGTATTTTGGCATCTGTTTGCGCAATACGGTTTCCTTATTTTTATAGCCGACAATATATAGGCGCACTAATTTAAAGTTGAAAACTTGAAAGCATTTCGTCATGCAATCCATACCTGGTATATGTGAAATATATGTGAAATAAATGTAAAAAAGGCCAGGCTACCATTCTTTATCCATTATTCATATTTCATTTGCCACACTTCAAACAGTTATAAATACACTTTTATTTTTCTTTATGATGCAATAACATAGTCATTAGTTATACTCTCTTCATAATTCCTTCTATATGGCACGGGGTACAGATAGCGACATTTTGCGCATTTAAACACCATGAAGAGCTCTTCAGACTACTCATAGATTATTTGATGAAGAGGCACTTTGAAATTGGCTCTCTTGAGAAATATTTTGCATCTTTTTTCGGCATCCAACTTATATTACATCAAATGCTCTAGATATGTAGCCATAAAGAGACCTATAATATATATTTTTGTTGTTTTATAGTATGCCAGTATTATTAACATGATGTTTTATGTCATTATTTGTTTAGTTGCACAGTCGAACGTCTTTTATCATCAAAACGGGATCCCAAGGAATAATGCCAAAAAATGTGAAATCTCAGTCCTCTCCTTCCAATATAAACTTATAAGCACACATCATCCAGTTAGTGTTCACATAAGAAACCAATCCCTTCAGTGTTAATTTTCGTAACATTTCAATCCACTGTGTTACTGTGTCGGATATTCCCCACCCTTTCATGTTTACCACTTCAGCTAACATTTTCCCTACCTTTGTGACGCCATATTGAGATATACTGATATTCATAAATCCCTCAGACACTTGGCCACCATCGGTGACCTTTGCTAGGTGGTTCTGTAAATCTTGCGGGCTTTGCTTTTCACGTTCTTGAGCTTGTAAATCGGTGGGAGTTTTGGTGCTTACCGGCCCCTCAAGAAACCCATGCTGATAACTCAGCTTGCCGACTGGTCGAAGCACTCATTACTAGTCTTGCTAATAAAAAAGGGCGTCTACCGGTGAAAAAGGAAAGTTTTCTTTTGAACAAGCTTCGCTTCTGATCTTTAAAATATTGAAACATTTGATGGTTAATTTGGTTGAAGATATATACAATGTTCATGACCCAAAGTTCCAACTCCTTGCTTTGCTGGCAATGTTTTGAACGACTTAGGTAATTCGGTTTATCATTCAGTCAGATTGAACTGAATTTGCTGGAAATCATAGTTCAACTTTATCATGTTTTGGCTATGTTCCCCACAGTTGTAATATCACTAATGTAGTTGTGCAGAGTTTCTGTTATCTTACGTGACTATGATTCAAGCGCAAACGTGTTAGTCAAAGCCGCTACACGCCAGTTAATTTAGAGAAATGAAAAGCTGCACAGCTAACGGAAGATGCTAATCAAAAGGAGATCAACGAACGAAACGAGCTAAATTGTTAATTAGGCTTCGACGTTAGTACTTGCATTTGCATCATATAATTGATGTGAACGGATGGTGTTTATCACAGCCATCGCGATATGTTTAAGTTTATTGTTTTGTGTAATGAATGCCTTCCTTTAGTTGCAATACACAATGGTTTTATATCCATGTTATATTATTTGCAACGCATGAGACACGGAAATAAAAATACTGCATCCTCCATATAATATACATTTATATGATGGCGCAATGATGCATTGTGCAAGTGCCTCAATACTCTGTGGTTTAAAGCCATAAGCGCATGTAATGGTATAACTAATCGAACGTAGTCGTATATACTGTATATTTATATACTGTATATATTGGTGCTAACAATATTCAGTGTAAAAGTTTTCCGGATACGGTTTCAGAAATAATCAACGAGATTACACGTTGCCTTCCCTCCTTACTGCTATGACGTAAACTGAAATACCATGCTGTAATCACACGATTATCTAATCAAGGCCATTTTTTGGTTCCATTAATGCGCATGATGTCTCATGACATTAAAATATCCGGCAACAATTTCCATGAGGGCATATACTATTGGGATGTATGATGTGCTTTTAAAATCATGCGCAATAACTAAAGACTTGCAGTCTTGATGATAGGAACAAAAAAAAAGCCATTCCGACCTGATAGTCTTGTTCATATCAGTGGGGAATCTTGGCTGAATTTTCAAAACCTGTAACAGTTCTGTGCTTAACGCATGATCTAAAGCTTTACCAGTGCCCTTTTAACACTAACTGACTAATCAAAATCCACGAACTTCTGTGAATTGCTCGCCGCTGAGATAACTAGCTGATTCGAGCTCTCATTACTTTTCACGACATACCGGTAAATTGTTTTACACGCATTAGACGAAACATAACGATAAAAGGAGATGCAGTTTAGATCTAGTGTCAGTGTACTTAAAAGTGACACTGCCGCAATCAAAAGAAATAGTTTTAAGTGCTAAAATGTATATATAATATAAAATACCTAGCAGTTAGAGAGCCTTTAAATGTAAAAAGATTTCCATGCTCAATAAATTATTATTACTATTATTATTAAAATGTGCTAAGCAGTTGTAGCTTCTATTTATGTTAATAACAAAAAGCTACATGTATATCAGTGTTCTCAGATTGCTGGGTTGGCCCTAGCTGGGCAGTTCTTCATCCAGCTTGGTTTTCTTTCAAAAGATATTCAGACAAAATCAAACATTAACGATTTTGCTGTCTAGAGACCCAAGTCAATGTCTCACTTCCATCTTTAGTTAGTGACATGTATGCTGGTATCTGACATCATTCACGACATTCAACGATCGCCCCGAGTCTCAGAGATTTCTTGGCACCAATTTCTATTGCCATCATGCTTCTGCCGTTCCTAGTAACACAACAAAGGCACGACGGTGTAAGGACACTGAGGTTTGTGTAACTGAAAGTCCGCCCTCCATTTAGTTATAATGGTTAGGGGAAGCCTGACCTAAGTGGGCCAAAATCTAGGGTGGGGCTTACCTGTACAAATGGATGGGAAGCGGACTCTTTATCATTAGGGACTCTCTGTCACGTTACGCCGGTACTGGTGTGTTAGCTTCCAGAAATCTCTGAAACTCGCGGTGCTACGGACGGTCTCTTGGCATAGAATGAATCAATCTATGCCACATCATCTTCTAAATGAGAAACATGATTCGATCACTTACAGATCTGATGGCTCAATTTGTTTGAATGTCAGAACGAGAGATGACCCAGTATAGACCGACGCACCGATCGCATTGACAACTATCCCTAACCCGCCATCGAGAACAAATGGAAAATGTGCCGGAAACCAATGAGTGAAGTTCAACTGAAAAAAAATCTGGGTGCAATTCCATTAGCAATTCGAGAAAATTTCCGTAATTTCCTTGGGGAAATTAATACATAGTACAGCAGATTATCCGCAAAAATTGTGTGATGATCGCGGTATTAATGCCGACTTCTCGCAATATGTGTGATAATTTGCGTCCCTAGACCTCAATATTCAATACGATTAAGAGTAATTTAGCAATGAGACGGATGTTCGTGTGTTTTATTTTTCAAAAAGTGACTGGAAAATATTGAAACACGAGATTATTGATTGTCAAGTACAAAAAACATGAGCAATCACATGCGCGATCCTCTTTTAACAGAATTACGCCACTAATTTCCAATTTTCCAATCTCGCAGTAATCCCACACACAAAAATAAATGTTTTTTGTTGATTAAGGGATGACTCACGGCGAGCAGAATATAATGTAGAGAGTTTCCTTCATTCTGCAAGGTGATTGACATCGTTTACAGGTGTTTTGAATCATCTACCTGCAGGCTTAATTACTGGGCATCGCTAAGCCAAACTCCTCTCTTAACTGTTCACCGGAATAAACATGTCTGTATATCAATATATCGCAGTGTATTAACTAACCACACTTGCAACAGCTAAAGGTCTATGCAGAACTCTCTATGAAGATAGAAGCGACCTAGAAGCAAGTGAAAAAATTAATTAAACGCTTATAATTTTCGAAATTTTACCCATATCTAATACTGTTTGAGAAAAATCTTGGATTGGATTATTTCTTTCTTCGGTCATGTGTGCTGTTCTCATGAAAATTGACAGCCTGTGAAAAAAAGAAAATCCACAGTCACATAATTGCAATGTGAATCTCTTAGAAAATTGCACTGCTATACGAAATGTCCAGTACGGCAACTGAAAAAGATAATCATATACTCACCGACTTTGAAGGCCTATAAGAGAGAGAGGTCAGGGCAATTTTACAACCAGCTCGTTAACTCGGAAAAACCAGGCGAGAGGTTAACGAAGAAACGCGTGGCTGTACTTTAAAATCGCCCC
Source organism: Lingula anatina (assembly GCF_051362555.1). Classification (NCBI taxonomy): domain Eukaryota; kingdom Metazoa; phylum Brachiopoda; class Lingulata; order Lingulida; family Lingulidae; genus Lingula; species Lingula anatina. The sequence goes on from NC_141773.1 coordinate 7,555,890, forward strand.
TTTTAGCTGTGAAAACATACGGCGACTTCGGTGGCAATAACAGACAAAATGCTATTCAAACACGGTTGAAATCAATCGCAGTGGCTCACCTCACTCTTGGGTCACTTGGGTAATGTTTTTACCTCGCGGTATTTTGCAGCACATAAAATCCCACAGGCATCATGTAATAGTTTATATCACCAATCCAGTAAAATGTGAGCTTAAAATATCTGCGATATACAATGGGAGGCAGCCTGTTTACACAAGATGCATTGTACGCCTACAGGAAAGCACCACAAAATCTCGTCATGACGATGAGTGGCTGCGAAACTCCTCTTTTTCATAAGTTTATCCTTGAATGATGGGTCCCAGTTCTATGGAATAACCAGATAAAAAAGGTTGCCCCACATTCTGCCATACGGCCTACCGGCTGTTTATGGTCAACGATAATTTGTAACAGTTATTTCAGACTCTCCTACATTCGTGAACCCGGGTAAGTATATGGGCCATGTCTTGTCTTTTCGCCAGTATATACATGTAAGAGCTTCGACACTGCATGCACTAGAATGACGTGCCTATGGTACAATAAAGCAATGAATGGACCACACAGGAGTGGGAATTATTTGGCCAGAGGTCAAACTAGCCAGCACCGTTTTCTTCTCATACGGCCAGTAAAGTCCATGTCAAGTTTATGTCACGTTACAAAGCCCGTTGGATTAAATTAACATGATATTTCACACGGTTCTTTAGTACCAAAGGCATTCAATGCCCGAGCCTTACGTCGTCGAATGCTGGTAAATTGGCATAACTTCGTATACCTTGCCAGTGGAAGAACACGTTACGTGAATTCCATATTATTTTCATCACGTTTTGCAGGGTTGTCTTTATCTTAGCCCTGACTTTAAGGACATTTAGTACTATATTTAGAAGTTATATTATAATAACAAGAAAACACTTATCTCCGCTAATTTATCTTTTATCCTACTGCGCGAAAATGGAAAGATAACATCAATATTATTAAAGTCGGCCAACAAGGGTTTAATGCCATTCCCACGTACATATAAATAGTACGTGATAACAAAATTGATAAAAGAAGTTGAAAAAATAACGATTTACGCAGATTCTAAAGTGGAATAATGTGCATTGTAAACCAGGCTGAACTTTAACTTGAACTTTTGTGAAATAAGCAGCACGGGATATTCATTGTTTATCAAAACATTAAGGACTCAGATATATTATTTCAGGGAGAAGCCACGATAGAGGAAAAAACAAGTATCCACTTACGCTTAGTCACCTTACACATTATATGCACTTGAAAAGTTAACCAATGTAAATATGAATTGTGTATAGGGATTTAACGTACAATCACTGTACTGTACTGTTCTCTCTTACTTAGCAGTACAGATGCATTTACACCGTACATGTACTAACCATTATCAAAAATCAGTAAATCACGGTCGACTAACACATCATACACCATACTGCCCACACCTGTGTATAGCCGTTCTTGGTGACCGGCTACTACAATGTTTATTTAGTGTAGCGCCAGGTCACACCAGTTAATCAATGTATATTATCTATATATCGTGGTAGTTTTACATAACGGCCTTTCTAATAATGCTCGCTCAAGCAGTTCGGGCATACAAAATAATTATTGTAAGCAAAGTCATTGCGGGTCACTCTAGCAGCTAATTTGCCCATTCTGCGCGTTATTGACAAAAAGTAATTGAATTTTGATTCAGTAATTTGGAATAATTCATAGTGGTATTTGTCAATAAAACAGGTTCTTTTGTTAGTAAAAAAAGCACACCTAAAAGGCGTACATTCAGCATCAAGTAAACTCGCGTCAAAGGCCGCTGTAGATCGGGCAAACCTTTACGTATGTGTAGACGTGATATTATTCATAATGGCTTTCGAATGTTAAATTATCTTCCAACTTCACGCACTTAAGATATATGAAACTGTAATGTCTGAAATGGGACGGGGTTATACTGTACATGTTTATCACTATTGAAACCTATAACTTGCTCTGAGTATCTAATTATATTTTATCAACTAATATATAAAGATTCCCCTTCTATTAACACGCAGTGCGTAAGGTATGTCTGACTTTTATCCCGAATTTTCATCAACTATGAAGAATACAGACAAAAAGCGGTATCTGTTCTGTCTCTGGGGAAGCATCACCCTTCTATATGCGCAAGTTCTCAGAATAAAAGATAAATAACTTACCTTAGATCTACTGGTTTACCCCAATAATGGATTGTTAAAGTGGTCTGCTATGTAATTTGCGACGTTCCTGCTTCCTCTATTTCAAGGGTTCACATTGAAGCGTAGAGCTAAGCAACTCTGATTTGAATAGAGAACGTTGTTAATTCACTACCTTCAGTTCAATATTCACAGGGAATTTCAAAAACACTCAACATTAAATTCCAATCCAACGAGCGCTTCATTAATCGACTCCATTGAACGCCATGTCACAGCGAAGACGCTTGGGATTGTAAACAGGGGCCGTACTTGCAGCCCATTTCGATGAACTGTGGTAACGTCTTGCTGTGTGTCAATTCAGGAACAATGTCGCCTTGGGAAATTTAAAATATATTTAACGCTACTTATTCAGCCTTCTCGGCACCACCATTCTCAACGCATGACTTTCTGCTAAGGTTCTTCTAAATGATCTGTTAATGTACGGCGATATAGATATAAATAAGCTGGCGTAGAATACAGATGCGGGCCCATGGTCAAATTCTATGGCGGGTTATGTTTTCTGATGGTAATTCAAATAAATTGCTTCTCGTGGAATTATCAGACATTTCGCTCATTACATGCGCTATGGCAAAACAGTTTACGCCAGGGCGGCGATTTGCACATGACGATAAAAAGACAGAGTCATTTAATAAACAAAGCGCGCTTTTTCATGGAAAGCAGAATCAATTGCTGAATGGAGTTTCCTTCCGGCTGGTGAACCGAAGGTTTAGTTGATAAAGAATAAAAGCCAGCCTCATGGAATTATCAGTAAAAACTGACAATGAAGCAAAATTGATGTATTTGTGCTAAACAGCGCGTGACCAGGTTTTAGAGACACCACCTGTACTTTATTATTATTTAATAAAGTTGGCATTCGTAAATAATAGAAGCGGGGATTTATCTATGGACCTGATTTGTCTGCACGTTTTAAATACGATGTAAACTCATAAATATCATGTACGTCGACACTCGTATGTTATTACAGAAGAACCCATGTAGAAAGCATCTTTGGTCTCTATCCAGCAGAGATAGGCTGGCTTAATTCAGCTCCACCTAACAAGACTGACTGCAATTGTGCTCAAAAGTAATCAATCAAACGACTTGTAGCGTGTCTATGTGCATGTATACATTGTGTAAAGGTCTAGACGTGACAACATAAGGTTTACTAGTTGCTTTGCAATTTGCTATGAATTAACGTTATCAGTTTTCTTGTTTGATACCGCATCAAGCTAAAGTTGGTCGACTCATTGTAAACACCCCTACTTTTCTTTAGACAATCTGTATGCAAACGGAAGACAGGGTTTAACACTGCTATCAGTATATCCGGCAAGGTTTTCTTAGAAACCACGCATTCAAGATTAAGGTTCTTAGAATGTACTTGTGTATCAAAGGCAAAGCCTAATGAAGGCATCTTGACAACAGACAGATATTTTCTGAGTGATGGCCTTATAACACACAATTCAATTAGATTGGCAATTGCATTGTGTAAAAAATTGTCTAACGGCAATGCCATAGTTTTATAACATTCAATGTTTTTTATTTATTCCTTAACTAGTACACACTTACCTGGACGGTGTAAAAAGGACGTTATATCTTACCAAACCTGATTAGGGACATTTAAAAAGAATACTGCAAATGCGACATCATTGCAGTTTACATAAAACCTCTCAAAGCGTTTATTCAAGAAGATTTCTTCAGAGGGTCCTGTTTTTTTCTTTTTGTGGGAGGGTGGGGGTTGTAGAGAGGTTGTGGCTACTTCGAAAATGATCTAGATAGATTTCTGCAGCATAACCCAGATTAAAAAAATTAGGGTTTACCGAGGTGAATATTTTGCCTGTCTTCAACTACCACTGGGTATTGCATCTCTTACTCCCATACAGTGTATTCTACAGTATGTCAGACCAGAGTTTCAGTGTTTTTGAAATTACCAAATGTTCCCAGGGATGTATATGGAACCAGGGACTCGACGGTTACGTACTAATGCTGAACTGGAAAGCGTAGATGTGAAATATCTTTAACATTAGAAAAATATGGTGATCTCCACTTCTTCCTGTGGAATGTGAAAATACATTATTTGGCGTGTATACATGCTGTGTTGGACTCCGTTGCGTGGAATCTATCTCGCGCAAAAAAAAAAAAAATGTAAAAGTAGCGACTCACATAAGTTGGCGGCTTGCAGTGACAGGGTAGCATTTTTCAACAACAGTAGAAACATGCTTGCCTAGATAATGTCGTTACTCTTTTGAAATAATCATTTCTTTAAAAAATTAGACATAAACCAATATTTTGACGACTGTAATATTGACAGAATTGCATCTGTCTGTTTTTTTCTCTCTCATCGGTTTATCGTTTTGCGTTGAACATTTATGTCATGTTATCTTTATAAAGTCTGTCTACAGTATATTCTCAACAGCATGGGAAGTAATGTATCATTAGGTTTGGTTATATTTAGTTACGTGCGGTTTCTGTTTATGACAAACTGGATTGTTCATGGTCGTTACACTTTACAATTTTTTTAAGTATCTATCCTGCATCTGATGTAAGTTCACCTATTCTTGATAAGAAGTGCATTGTAGTTATTGTTTTACATCTATACATCTTATAAACATGGAACAAGGTGGTGCAATGCAGATGCCATTTGTAGTTGTCGCCAAAACAGAAAACGGCAATGTCACGATTACGGTGCCCATTATACTTGCCCCGTTGAGTTGTCCTAACGGTAGAATAAGACTAAAAGACCGGTTTATGAAATTGGACTCTATGTGATGGGTAACTTCTGAGCTGGTTTAGAATAACGATTTTTCTATCAAAATGTTCAGTCGGGATCAATAGGGCGACCGAGGAAGCCGCGGCATTAACTGGAGATAACGTTCAGTTGGAGGCAAATCGATGAAAATCTAATTTAATGACATTGCATTCAAATTGCAAAAACATCCTTGTTAGAGAGAGGCACAGTGCGTGCGAGAGAGAGAGAGAGAGAGAGAGAGAGAGAGAGAGAGAGAGAGAGAATGGCAAAGGGGACAAAAGTAGGCCTAAATAGTTGATGTGTTTTTCAGATTCACATTTTGTTTTCATCCCTCTGCTTTAAAGATACATAGAAGTCGGATTCTAAATTACTTTAAAGAATTGTAAACTGCTTAAAGAAGCGTTCGTTGTTGAATATGTATGAGTGATGGATCCGATCTTCACAATAGACGTTAGCATGTCACTTGGAACAAGAGCGATATTTGATGGCTATTTCATGCCTGTTAGAGGCTCTGCTAGACCATTAATGTGCAATTTATTCAACTGGAAAAGTCACTGCGTTTTGACAAAAGACATCAAAGCAGACAAAAATCAATTCACCGAGTTAGATGGAATACTGGATGTACGGTCGCAAATTTTAATTACTTGGGTTCATGTATAAAAACATAAATCATTTTAATAGATTTTAATAACAAATAACCGCAAATTATTAGACAGATTAGACAGACAGTGACAGAAATGAGGGAGAGAGAAAAGAAAAAGTTTTATAACATCACGCTATTATGATATGCCAAGCAATTTCTAATTAAAAGCTATAAAGAATACTATCCTAGACGTATAAAATAAATATAACGACAGCAAATTTGAGACATATGATAACGAAAAAGGTAACGACCAAAAGGGTTACATATATAATCTATAAAACGATCAGTTACAAAAAGAAAACAATAGAATGTTAACATACCATACATGTAAATTACCTGAAATCTTGTTAGATTTTTGTATCACATATCCTTCACTGTGCTCTTGTTCTCGACTGATTTCACATTCGGAAAATAAAAATACCAACATATTGAAACTAATTGTCATATATCTGCACCATTAGAGTTTTTTATAATTGAGCGCATGCGCACTTTCAATTTACCGCCTGCCGTCTCGTCGATAAAATAGAAAGATACGTACGAAATTTAAGCTAATGTTATGAAATCGGCAAGAGTTTGGATCGAGGTCATTAAGACAACCTAAGAATTCTTCTCCCGAAGGACATGCCCAAAATCTATTTTTTGATTTAGCAGTATCGTCTGGGTCTAAGGAATATGTTGAATATACTTTTTAAAACCTGTCAGTGAAAACATATCTGCTTTTCTTTTTTTTTTTCGTATGGCTTATTGATGATGTCCATTGAATCTCTTAGCATCGATCAGTTTTTCATACAATGCAAATAAACAATTGGATACATCAATGAATGAATGAATACATAAACGAACAAATAACAAGAATTATAAGCTGACTAAGACCAGAGGCAACAATTACGTCGGAGATAAGAGATCCCTGTTCACCATTTAAAATAGGGACGGAATACATTCAGAAATTTGATCTGTTACTGGCAAAGGACAGATAGGAAACGACCTTCGTCTTTCTCACAATTTATAACACTTAGCAATGCACCCTTTCCAAGAGACATACAAGTTGCCGCTTTTTTTAGTATGATAAAAGGTATTACCATCCATTGTTTCCCTCCGCGCTTTTATTAAATAGCATTTTAAGGCACAGGTTAATATATTATTCACACTATGTAAAAATGAAAAAAAGGTGACGACACTAACCATAATATAATTTGAAATAGTGACAATGACTGAAACCAAGATTCACTGGATGACGAGTAGGATGGGATTTCAGAAAATGCGACAGAGAAGACGTCCAGTCGATCACACAGGATGCATTTGCAACTGTCGCAGCATCCATGAACTGAAGGTATGCAATCGATTAATGAGTCCAAGAGTTTATATTTCGTAATAGGAGCTATTTCAAGCATTTCCGGTCGTTTTTTTTTAAGTTTTTTTTTTGGCAAATATCTTATCTTGAGTTTTTACGGGCTATTGTAGATCGTGGAGTGCGCCTAAAACGTTGAAGAATTAAGTCCCTCCAACTGAACCAGATTATATTTAGCTGTAAAAGGAACCTTTGGAAGGCATTTCTTAAATGTCGAAGACAAAACCTGAACTAGATGCAACGTTATTAGCAGATGGGGGATTAGAAGCAGCCTTAGATATCCCAGAAATCCCAGTGGCGGACCCAGGATTTGCCGAGGGGAGTGAGAGCCAAGGATGAAAAATAAATTGCTTGACAAATATTAAATATATTTACAAAAACATAAATTATTTACCAATAAAGCTACGGTATCTTTTCGTAGTTTTCGAAGTGCATCTCATACCTCATTTCAAAATTAGAGGGCTTTTTTTGCGCAAGGTGATAACAGTATCCTAAAGAATGTGTTCAACATTTATTTATAACAAAAAAATTATTAAAAAGATATAGGAATTTCATTTCATTTCGAGGTAAATCAGCTAGCAGTAAAGGGTCTCGTATTATTAAGGTTGGGGAATTGCTGAAATGTGTTGTTTTTTTTGTGTGTGTGATGAAAAATTGCTCGTTTATTGCTTACGTTTTGTTCATTTGGTGCATGGTTGTACTATATGGACTTCAGCCAGGGAGAAAGTGTAGCTTGGTTCAGGCTGTGTCCTTCTTGGTTCCGCCGATTTGTCTGACAGATACTCGTGACAGCATCGATCTTTTCCAGCATTAACACCCGAGGAAGAAGATCTTTTGGTTATCCTAAAACAACATTGTAAAAGTCAAACGCCCTGAACCTACTGTTAACCTGACTCCAGTGGGAAGCGGGGTGCCGCATAACAGTAAGCCAACATACTAAATCGATATAAAAATTAACATCAATATCTATAGTTCTAAATGTGTACCACAATAGGAGTCGATATTTATTTGTTTCCGTATCTTGATAAAATACCTTCAGTCTGAACCTGAGGTTCGTCCATGTTCAAACCGAAGTCCTTCTTTCAAAAGGTGCCCTGGACTGTGTTTTTATTGTGGCAAGAAGGTCAAAATCATTTGTTTTTTTTTTATTTAGGATATAATCGAAATGTCGACCATGGGGTTTGAATTGAACAAGGGGATAATCGTGACGTAATACCTCCATTATAGGGCCTACAATTAAAATTATGTTGTGTAGTTTAATTCCATATGTGTTCATCTGATAACCATTAGGCTTCGTTTGATGTGATACACAGGATATACAACTGAATTAATTGTGTAGAATAAAAATATCACATTTACGTAATAAGTGTTTCAAAATGGTTACATCAGCCACGAACATGGGCGTAAATAGATTTCGCCATTACGAAATCCTCAAATTGAGGATCTACACACAAAAGATTTTTAAAACACCCATCTTTATATTCTGTTGCCAATATACAGGCATCTGGTCAGCAAGGAAAGAGAGAGAGAGAGAGGACATTTCTTTCCCTAGTTCATGCTTGGTTTTCTTGTTGTCTAAGCATTCTACAAAGAATAATCGAATGCGAATACCATTTGAGAAGAATTGCAATGTTTTTATGTATTATTTGGAAAGAAATGAGGATGCAGGACATGACGTGAACCAGTCCTTTGATGTGTATTTTGTAAGAATTTTTCCTGTTCTTGTCTGTCTTTAACATTATAAGTTACCTAACAAATATTTATCATGAACAGAAACCTAAACAAATGAATTCTATTATTGTTCCACCGATAAGTAGGAAGTGACGTATGTTAATTCCGTTAATAAACATGATTACAGTCAGTTAATATAACCAAATTGGCGTCATTTCAAAAGAAAAATCTATATTACTTGACAACCTTGTACGACAATATAAAATCTCACTACCATGGTCCAGTCAGTTATACAATAATGATTTTGTTATAGAAGGTACAACTGTTAAGTAACAAAACTTCTCACCATATGCTTAAATAATAATAATAATAATAATAATAATAATAATAATGACATAGTTATGGGAATAGAAATAGTTATAATGAAGGTAAAAATAATAATCAAAACAATAATCTTCTTCCTTCTGTCTATCTTACTACTACATTACTACTATTTCTAATAATTATAAAAATCCAGATAATAAGAGGAAAAAGAAGAAAAAGAAAAGAAAAAGAAGACGAAACAATTGTTGCTCATTTTTCTTTGAGGCTTACAATGGATCAAACAAGTTTATGTCCCCAACATTATCTTATAAGTCAATCTATACTCCGATCAACGATTTATCAAGTTTGTATTATTATCAATTTATTTTTTTCAGCGTAAAAGTGATCAGAAATGGAATTTATTCCCTGCCGCATCAGGTGCTCGTATATCATCGTTAGCATCAATTATTTGTTGCCTTTGAAAAGGCGCCGTGTTATGAGATAAAGACTTATCGATATTAATCAATTTCCCATAATAATGACTCGCTATCTGACTGTATTTACACGCCTTGATAGGGCCTGTCTGTTTGTGTGCTCAATAGTGAACTATGAATTATTGCATCAAAAGAGGTCTGAGATATAGTTTAGTGATTAAGTAATTTCTGTATCATTTCACAATGCGTATCAAAAAAACCTTTTGATTTTCCAGTGTTGACAATTACAGACAGAAAACACATTCATGCATTTAACTGTTGCTTTGTACATAAAAGAGTTGATCTATTTTGCAGAGTGATGAAAAGAGTTACACGGCAACATTAGTGCGCGCTGACACGCAGCACAGATAAAGTGAGATAAATAAATAAATAAATTCAAATATCTCAATAAAGAGGCCCATTACTGAGTTTACTGAGTTTTAAGATACTGAGATCCCAATAACGGTTCTAATGATTGTTTTATGCATAAAAATCGCTCATGTATTTATCTATTGTTTCACTGATGTACTCAGTTAAAGAATTTATGCCAAGATGACACTACGGAGATTATCAAAAGTTATAAAAAAACGATCGAAATATTTGTTTCCTTTTATTACTCAAAAAAAGGAAGAAAAAAATTTAATCCATTTTAAATGTCAACTCTGCATAGATTTATATCCTAAATCATGAAATCATATTTCGAAGATTTCGTATGTTGTAAACAAGTGACAGTTAGAAAAGCATCACGTAAAATCTCAAAATGAAAACCTAAATAGACTAAAATAAGAAATTCTGATTTGTTTGAGGTAAAATTAACCCATATCACGTTATTTTTAATTGTAGGAATAGTACCATACATTTGTAAGGAATAACACCATACATCTGCTATACACTGAACATGTAAATGTCACATGCACACACATGATGTATAATTATCACTAATGGTGAATTATAAAACATGATATTTTTGGATTAATCACGCAGTATTGGAATCATCTGTAAGATTCAACCACGCAAGTAAGCAGTTGTTTCACGCATTATATATATGCATGTTTGCACGACATGCCTTGAAAGCCTCTGTAGTATTGATCAGTGACTAACGCTATTGAATAAAGAGGATGCATGGGGGGGGGGGGAGGGGGTAATTCTGTGAATAAATGGGTTTGAACATATTCTAAGTGTTTAAACATTTGTCGGACATCTTAAGAGTTGAGAATATATTTTCTTGTTAAAAATGATGCTTTTGCTACATGTACGAGATGTGGTTTTGATATGAAGAACGGGCAACTTGAGGAATAAGCATACTCATATTTTAGGTGCTTTTTGTAACCATTTGCCAGTTGTTTAAGTTAATCTGAAATTCATTTTGTGTTTTGACATTGATGCCTGTCGAACGGTAGATAATTCACGCCAGGTTTTAAGAGTTAATCCGCACAATATCCCACCTACAATTACGTGTTTTGTCTGAGATATTTTGGCAGCGTGGTTCATGGACGATTTGTCACACACGTTGTTTCTTAAGGGACTCATGAAATCTAATTATATTTTAATTCTAAGATTTGGTCAGTCATACTTTTAGATAGGTGGTCCATTTGGTGTTTAATTGTCTAAGTATCTTCATATAGTCTGATTCTCAAAGCTTGACTTTTTAGTCTTGTGACCATGTTTTGAAAATGACGACAATCTTTATTACTGACTTAAATTTTATGTTAAAACGTATTAAAACACATTTACCACCATTTCATATAAGTTTTCTTTCGGCAATTGAGATTAAAAACATTTGTTATTGAAATAATGCATTCAAATATTTGCTGTAAGAAAACCCCTTTCGCGTGTCTAATTAATTCTGTTTTCTCCTTCTTTAAATAGAATATAAACACCTTATAAGTTGATGCATGGATTAAATAATATTCCTTTCCGAAGACAGACGTGTTCTTCTGTGGAAAAGAACTTTTGTTATTTGCTGCCAAGCATAACACAAGGCACGTACACGTGCTGAAGGCGGGGTCTTATGTGGGAAGGAAACAGAAAAGGTTTTATTGCGACCTAAAGAGACTAATTAGTTATCTTGTTTAATAATAATAAAAAAACTTTATTGGGGTTTCCGGAAAATATAAGTGGTTCTCGTTAAGTGAAAATGGCTTACCATAAAACTAACGTAATCATAGGTGCTTTGGTCCAAGTCTCTGTCCTGTTCTAATTAAGTTAATCTCACGTGTCACAGTTTCGCAACCTAGCTGTCACATTGTTTGCAGTTGCAGTACACGTGAGAGGTTTCGTGTATGCCTTTTAAAAACTTTGGAATATACGCCGATGGCCATTTTACACACACAAAAAAAAAAACAAACTCATAAGTGATTTGTCTGTTCCACTGTAAGCAGGCATGCGTGCCTGAGTTTCAGTCACGGCTCTGAAACTTTCCAAGCGTGTTCCGAGCCATTCAGATGATTAATGCCATATACATAAAATCCTTAAAAAACATTAAGATCTGACGTAACCATCACGCCTTTAACAATGACAGCTAGCAACACAGAGGTTAGTATCTTAACATTGGTACCCGAAACTTTCTTTCCTTGTTCAAAAGTGTTTCTTCTGCTTGTTTTGGCCACCCAAAGACTTTACAGCAATCGCTGTCATCACCATCACCATTCCAATCATTATCACTGAATTTGTTTATTATTATTATTATTTTATTAAATCAAGTGTAAACAGAATCCATTTTCTTATACTATCGCAGCAGCCAGTCACGAATGATGGAAAAGGATGAAGGCATTAATGCATGCAAAGATTTTTCCGCTTGTAAGGTTCAACATGTTGAGTGTATATTGGTACAAATGGATTTGTTGCGTAAAATGGCGCTCAGTTTTGCCCAAACACTGGTGTGTAATTCTGAGCCACGGCAAGTGACTCTGATCAGAGTGAAATACTGAAAAATGACACATGCACGCACTGATCACGCAATGAGTACGTGATATGCCCAAGGTCATTAACAGAGATTTTAGAGGCTTTTTATCTTAAGAAGTATGGATTTTTAAAAATACAAAATACTCTCGAAATATGAACTTTCATATCTCTGTAGCACAGAAGATTTAAAAAAGATTTTTGTCATGGTAAAACAAACACTTGCAATGTGCAACCAAACTACTAAAAACAGCTCAGACATCAGCCAAGGACACTACTTGTAAAATAGTTTAAACAATTGATATCACTAAGGTCTAGAAACGCTTTCGAGAAAAATATTATATATACATAAAACGGCATAAAAGTATAGTACAGTATAGTATGCTAGTAAATTTGTTTTTTAAATGATAACTTCGTGTGTATTTACTTTTCCATTTTCCATCCAATGCGGCAAGTTATGCAATGCGTGCATGACGTCAAGACGCAGCATCGACGCAGAGAGCGTTCGCGTTCCCTAACCAATTAAAGGTCGAGACGTAATTATCATAATTTGTATAGCTTAGGCGCCGGGTGCGTTGCAATGGTTATCCATATAACCGCCAAAATTTAAACATTTGTTCCTTGGCCCATTTGTGACCTATCCTGAAATTGTCATCAATATCCGCCCATAACGTTTTGCATAATGTTGCGAACAGACAAACAGACAAGCTGAAGGGGTCGAAAGCAAAATACCCTTGTCTGGGGTTATAACTAATAAATCCTTATAAGACTTAAGTCCAAACACGAGGATTACAAAACAATTTCCAGGCAAACTTTGTTTACGTTTTCATCGATAAATACGGGGTCAACTGCTGTTTTTGTGGTTACGTGCTACCGTCCTCTGTGTCTCCGCTGTCCTTTTCCACCAGAAACTGCTGCCTGTTGTCGATTGCACTTTGCAGTGTTGATGCTGTTTCAACCACACACCTTTATGCCATAGTTTGAGATTCAGATTGCAACTTCTACAGACTTTTAATGATTTCACTTCTTACTTCGTATCAATCAAATGGCTCATTACAAAAAGAGGACAGTAATATCATATTAATTTTAACGTGAAGCATTCTTTTCATTGTTATAGTACCACATAGAACGTTTAATAGCTATAGAACATTTGGAAGGATGAAGTGAACCGTGAAATACAATTTTAATATAAGTATACAAAGGAAAAACTGTTGATCAAATTGTTAATTATTCATCCTCCCACAAAGAGACAACTTTTATGCTTCCATTTTAAAATATTTGCATTTTGTAATTTGAATTTTGACATGGAAAATAGGAATAATAGACGTGTTCCTATTCGTTATCCAACACAGAGCCGTATATTTAACGCAAATGTATCTTGACAGCATTCAGTGTTTCATTTCCTACAATTGGCTTCTCGAACTCTAAAGACTAACCCCACTGACAGTCTATGAGGAAAATGGTGTGAATGAATGATTTAGTTAATTGTGGTGATTTACGATCATGGCTCATTTATATTTGACTCTAGGGGTCACGTCAACATGTTCTCATACGCTCATACGCTCAACCACACGGTCTATATACGTGTTTGCGAATACGCGTACAGCTAGATACGTATTCTTATCACAGGGGCGGATCCAGGATTATTTGAAGTGGGGGTCCGCGGATGCAAAGCCGATCCTTCCCCCCTTGACGTGGGGTTTGGGGCCCGATGAAGGACCCCTAAAAAGTTTGGTATTTTAGAGGGCGAACGGTGCCATTTGTTACGATTTAGAACTATGATTAACCTAGTCAAAATTCTAATTTCAAGAGTGGACCATTGGTGTGATTTTTTTCAGAAATCGAAGGGGGGGGGGGTTAGGAATCCCCTGACACCCCCTTAATCCGCATGTGATGTGCACGCCAGGCGTCGGTGCACGTATCAATCATTTGGACCTTTCCAAATGTCTGAAGTTCCCGGGTAGATTCCACTTCGTATAAATACGAACTGTACCTAATGCAATCCCTGTGCAAATGTTAACTTCTCAAAGATAAATAAATCACTTATTTTTGAGATTCAGCTCCAACAACGAATCTTTCGTAACCATTTCAAACCATCATTTATTCTGTTTGTTCATTAGGTAAAGGGGAATTTCTCATTCGCCAGGGACATGGGTAATCTGGAATGCAGCCTGATATATTGGTCGATCATCTGCACAATGTGGTCACTTTTGGACACTTGATTTTCAATAAGAGCAACTTTCCATGTCAACAAATTATATAGTACTAGACATAAATAAAACCCTCAGTCAAATATTCAAAACAATAATGCATACCCAGCGAGCATTTAATATTTTGGTTCCTATTTGGTTATCTTATGACATTGGCCTTACCCAGTGGTTGGGTACTACACATATAATATATTAAAATATATGATATATTTTAATGTTTGTGGGAATGTGCAAAACTGTTCACCAAACTAAATAACTCTCACCTTGAGATAACCTTCGTGAAATCTCAGTTTTGAACATAATATAAGTTTTAAATAACTGTTGCACTTTTGCAGCATATGTATTCCTGGAAAGAGGACACAATTGACCCACATCAAACCGACGTGTAGGTTCCAAAGCAGAAACACGCTGTATATTTTTAAAGGAGAAAAACGAAGCACTCCTTATTATCTGACCATCCACGAGCAATGTTTTTTCGAAGTTGGAACCTTTCAACGGGCATTTGAAACCGTAAAACAAATAGCTTTAATTTCCGTGCAGAAGCCACTAAAGTATACCGCAGTACGTAAGATTGTGTCTTGTGCTTTATTTGTGGAGAACAATTCTGGGATTTAGGATACGAAGAAAGTGCAGGAATGTTTTTTTTTTATAATAGGAAAAAAAACAATGTCTGTTAACAGAATTTTCTTTTGATAGAAAGTAGTTAGTTCGAAACACATATTATGTTCACAGCACCACAGCAGAACAGAAGCCACGTGTTTGAATAAATGTGTTCGTGTGTTTGCCGTTTGGTAAAAAAAACACAAAAAAAAAAAAAAAACAAACAAACCATCAAAACATACGATGATCAAATTGGTTCCCCGGTCTAATCTTTCAAACATCCTAACATTTTTCAAGTCCAATGCACATCTTTTAGTCTAACTCAAAATGTACAAAATATCTTGAATACACGCCAACATACCTTTTAGCGGTTTCAGCTGCTGCACATTTTATTAATACCAAAATCCTTCATGCAATCCAATGCATTTTCAATGTAGTACATGCAAGTATTTCATTTTTTAAATGGCTTATCTCGTGTCCTATTAGAATAAACAAATAACAGCGTGCAGAAATGGCATGGCAAATAAAACATTTTCACTTCTTGAATTGGCGGGATAATCGTCTAATGTCCACCCGTCAATTACCATCAAAACCAATTCTGTTCGTTTAGAACTAGTCGCCTCTTACGAAGCATGCGCAGCCGCTTGATACCTCTCATGAAAGGTCTGTACTTGTTAAACCAATCCTCAAGAAGTGGTTTCTGCTTCTCAAGTGTTGCAAACGTGACTTTCAAACTGATCAGGGCGCCAATTATCAAATTCAAGTAACAAAGGGGAACTGCAATCAACTAATTTAAAGAGACACTATAACTTGGTTTGGTTAATCTGAGACAGTTTAAGCTTTAATCCAAGTAACAGCAAATCTCCATTACCACACTTCTTCGTAAAGAAACTTGCGTAATGACTGGCAATATCTGTCTTATATTGATTTTTTGTACTACCGATTCGCGCATGAAAGAGATCAAAGAGAAAGACAAAAACTGAATAACTTCTGTTTGCTTCATTGGTTTATCAGTCGCATTTTATTGATAATCATGATCTCGTTCATATACCAGGTACTAGTATATGCTGCATCTTCTGGCAATCCAGATTCTGTGGTCTGTCGCGTTTTGCAAATGTTGGGTATAATAAAAAATCACCCTTGTTCTATTAAGTCCACTTTAAACTGAACGGCGTTCTTTCTGCGTCCCGTAATACGGCCCCGTTTGAGACTAATAAAAAATAATACTTGATGTGCCAACAACTGGCAATGATGTCAATGATACTTGTATCTTTTTTCTACGGCTACAGCGATGCCAGTTTCATGGTCCACAAAGGACGCAGAAAGGATGCCGTCCAGTGTTATATGGGTATTAGGGATGTTCAATTGACGGTTAAGTTAAGTAGGCTGTAATATTTGTACAATTTTGTTTTTGTACAAGAGAAAATCGTTCAGGGTGGGTGAGCTCACTTCACTCTGAATGCCTGTCTGTCTGCTAGTTGTTCAGCATGTGTGTCTGCCTGTCTGTCTTTTCGTCCGTTTGTCTGCCTGTCTTACTTTGTGACTATGTGTGTGTGTGTGTGTGTGTGTGTGTGTGTCTGTCTGTCATCCTGTCTGCTTGCTTATGTGTCCGCCTGTCTCTGTATCTGCATGCTTGCCTGTTGATCTGCAAGCGTTTCTGGCTGTGTATCTGTCTGCTATACGGTCTGCCTGCCTGTCTGCCTAACTATGTGTCTGCCTGTCTGTCTGCCTAACTATGTGTCTGCCTGCCTGTCTGCCTATCTATGTGTCTGCCTGCCTGTCTGCCTAACTATGTGTCTGCCTGCCTGTCTGCCTATCTATGTGTCTGCCTGCCTGTCTGCCTATCTATGTGTCTGCCTGCCTGTCTGCCTATCTATGTGTATGCCTGCCTGTCTGTCTATCTATGTGTCTGCCTGCCTGTCTGTCTGTCTAACTATGTGTCTGCCTGCCTGTCTGCCTATCTATGTGTCTGCCTGCCTGTCTGCCTATCTATGTGTCTGCCTGCCTGTCTGTCTATCTATGTGTCTGCCTGCCTGTCTGTCTGTCTAACTATGTGTCTGCCTGCCTGTCTGCCTATCTATGTGTCTGCCTGCCTGTCTGCCTATCTATGTGTCTGCCTGCCTGTCTGCGTGTTTTCCTGTGAGCGTCTGTGTGTATGCATGCCTGTTTGCTTGCGGTCCGTCTGCCTGTGGGTCTGCCCACAGGTATGTCTGCCTGTGGGTCTGCCTACGGGTATGTCTACCTGTGGGTCTGCCTACGGGTCTGTCTGCCTGTGGGTCTGCCTACGGGTCTGTCTGCTTCTCTGCCTGTTCATGTATTTCATCTTTGCTTATTTGTTTTACTACCTGTTCACCTTGCTTCTATTTTTCAAACCGATTTTCCTTTCTACTCCCACGTTAGACGTTTTAATTTCAACTTCCGGGGTATTTTTATGCTCGCGTCATATCCCGTATAGGCCTTCATATTAATTGATTATAGAAGCTTAAACCTAAGAACACGCCCCAGCAAATTAACAACGCAGGGATCATCCCGAGGCTACCTCAGCTGTATTTAAATGGCGATCAGCGTTCGATTCTTTCACTTAAACTTAAGCCAGCATAGCCGACTCTAGACGCTGGAGAAGTAGTGCCGCCCAGCCCAGCTAACTCAGAGTACAAGTAAGTATGCTGGAGTGAAAGTGTTGGACTGGCGTGTCTGTATGTCTTTCTCTCTCTCTCTCTCTCTCGAATGTGAGATAAAGAAAAGGAGAATGTGAATAAGTGGGCTTCATGAAACTTCTAACGTAGTTAACTGTGGTAAAAAGTATTTTTTTCCTTCGAGTGACTTTTTGTCTAAAGGAACGTTCGGTAGACTATTTTTGTAACTAAATGTATGTGCATAACTATGCTGAAAAAGAAATTATTGTTAGTATTAATCATCAATAAGATACAAATATATATCTTTAGTATTCTGAAAATGTTGATTACTTTATATACAAGCTGTTGAGGTTGCTAAGAGTGGAAGAAAGCCGATAAAAAAGTGCCAAGACGAAAGTGTAATTAACAAAACTAAATCAAATCATAGTTGAAAGAGCTTATTTTATTGCGTGTGTGATGCCCATAATTAGTATTGAACACAGTAGGACTTGCAAACGTGTCATGTTGTAAGGATCTTTCATGAACCGTAGCGAAGGTTAAGTCGTATATCAGTTCTTTGGCAGGAGTGTGCAATGTTATTCGTTTCATTTTTTATCAAATCCTCAAGGAACATTTGGAATTGTTCTTAAAAGCCTCAATGTTCAGCATTCTACGTGCCAAAAAATTAATTCGATATCGACAGTGAATTGTGAGGTAATAGGTCTGTCAAGGGGGTTCATTCCTTTACGTACTTTTACATAATGGTTTTCTGGTGAACCCCGGGAACGAATTCACTTTAGCTTAATTGCCTTTGCTAATTTTCGATTGTTTAATGATATTGACTCAACTTTTGAGTCACAAGTTATACAAGGACATTCTACATTCTAAATATTCCAGAGTTCTGCTCCATTTTCCGTCAATCCTACACGCTGTATTTTTATCGCGTAGCGGCATGCTCTCTCCATTGCTTTATGTGATGACATAAAAATAGGATCCCTCTTATGTTAGCTCATCATAAATGAGATATTTTAAGAAAGGAATAGGACCTAAAATGAATTAATTCTGTGTAGAAACAATCCCATTTGTCGGCGATTTGACAAGGTACATTGAGCGTCTGGCAAAGAACTTAATCTAATTTCATCAGCAAATGTTTACTTTACCTCGATGCTGTTTGTCGATCAGTACACGTGGAAAAAAGAATTACAAAGAGGTATAGATATAGTTTTTTATTGAGTGTTCGGGCGATTTTGTTTGTCTATCAGATGAATATTCAGACGACGTGTTCATTTCTGCTGACATCGAATATACAGGGCTACGTGTAGTCTCGGTTTTTGTGTTATAGACTGCATGTCATATAAACTAAAACATGTACAGAATCACGTTAATGCTTACAGTTCATTTACTGTTTGAAAAGATAACCAAAGAGAAGTTCTGGTAATGTTACGATACAAATAATGCACCAAATTCTGACAAAATATCCATTGTCTAGGCCAAGAAAATGAGGTATATTATGATATTAATAATTACCTAAAAATAAGCCTGCTCAAACACTAAAAACCAAGACCAAAAGAGTGCATTTCTTTATTTAATAATAATATCAGTCAGCAAGATTGCCCAACACCAGGAAGTTCGTGAGTAGGGTGCCTTTTTTTTAGCTTTTGTCACAAAAGATTGCAAGAGTATTATTAAACAACTTCTTGAATTGCCAGTACCATTCACAAGTCGAATCACATAGGGTGCTTGATATTTGTATTTTAAAAATCAAACCTTACGGGCAAAATAAACCAAAATTGGGAGCATTGTCAGTATCTGAGACGAGATGGCTCTATTCTGAAAGCCTTCCAACGGTTCACTGACGTATATAATGGCATTACTGCCGTCCTTGCTGTCTGCTACTTAGTTATATACCGACATTTTGCTCAATTCGTACCAATCAGTGTAACTTAATGGGCTTAAGCGAATTGCAATATCTATTTGAATGGTAGGTCGACGACAGCACTAACCCAATCGTAGATGTTGGCAGTTTGAGCTGAGTGTTTGTCTGATGATGACTTTGGTGAACCAAGGTGACGACCCTTTTGACAACCTCATGTCACCTCCATAATACAAACAGAACATGGAAAGTCGGGAACAAATGTCATATTGAAAGGGTAGTGTATGAGAATAGCTTTGTCAGCCACTTTTTCTTGTAATGGCGTTTGATGAAACGGTGTGTGTGTGTGGGGGGGGGGGGGGGGGAGGGGGGTATATGGATGTATAGATTTATTCTTCCATTTCTGCAAATTATTTTGTCTTTTCATTTCCTGTATTTCGATCTATCTTACCCAGCAAGCAACCCTAAGAAAGGAAAAAAGAAAGATTTCAGATCTCCAAGTTTATAAGTAGAGGTAATTAAATAATGCAGATAATCTAAAATGTGCCCCAAAATGGTCATTTTAAAAATAAAAATTAATAAAATGGCTTTCCAATGTATTGTTTCCATTGGCAATTGCTGTTTGTCCCTTATTATTTCTGTTCTATATAATTAGTTGGCCAATTAAGTCAATTACCTTCGGATTAAAAGATTAAGACGCCTCCTCTTTTTAGCATCGTACGTATATATAATCACTAGTTTTTCCATATTTAACTCAACGACAAGAGGCGTATTAATCTCTTAATCTGATTACATTCAGCGAGAGTTCCCGAGGATTTGGATCGTTCTAGTTTTATTTGGTAAGAGTCTTTAACTTCCAACCGGAATTCCATCACATTAAAGACAGTTGTTAGTTGGTGTTCTCTTCATATAGGGTCCTTGTTTCAAGTCCAAGTGCTCAATTAATCTACACTAGGGTAAAGAAGGGGCCTCTTCCGGTCATTTAATATGATACTGAGGCAATTGCAAAGATATAACAGCTGTTTTGCGTGGGGAAAGTGGTTCTGCATTTTTCTTGACGCAGGCACGGGCATTAAAACTTTTATGTCTCCTCCATCCCAGTGTACCACAAACTTTCATAGTCCCATTCAAAACAAGAAAGAAGGAAACAATTTAAGACTGCCAATTGTTCGTGATTTGGCCAAACAAGGCCGCTTTTCAAATTGTTGCCTGCATTAAATGTTATTGCCTAAACTTTTCTTTGTTGGGGTATTATTCAACCGTAAACAAAAGGCATGATAAGCTTTTATTGCATACCATTTTGAGCGGGTTACATTTTACTAATCAAGGAATATGGAGGCGTTCTGATAATCCCCAGGCATTACTGAGCTCACAACTCGTGTTTAAAACAACTTTAAAACCGCTCATTGGCAAAAATGTTCATTAGTTTGGTAGTTGGATTATGGATAATAATTATGAGCAACCCACGTTAGTCTGTTGAAGGACTAAAATCAGGCTGGCCGCAAGCTCACGACAGGAGAGATATTTTCAGCTTGCTAAATAATTATCATCTATGAACGTCAAAGCCGTATATACGAAATAGTTATGTAATATCCGGCACCTATTATATGCTCTGTAACCCGAAAATACTTCATAGGCAGAAGTGTTAATAGCATTACAACCATATCCAACAAAAAAGTCCGTCGTGGTTTTTTTTTCTCGAAATTTACTTCGCAAAAATAAAATCAGAAAATAATGTTTATTAACATGCATCTCTAATGTGATAAATATTCGTCTATGAGCATGGAATTTGTTCTTGCATTACAAGAGTGCGGACGCATTTACCAGTAATGATTTCGTCTTTTTAGATTAGAAATCTTTTTGTTATGCTAATCTGGTGAGGCACTGAGCGAGGGTTTGAACAGTTCCCAGGCAGGAGGAAAGATGTTCGTTTTGGAGTCCTGTCCCTGCCACTCCAACGTTCGTCAGACATCGCTTAGTCTGTCTGTCTAACAGGTTTGATATTTTGGCAGCTTGCTGCCTTTGAAAAGTTTAGTCGTCGTTATAAATATTTTAGTCATGTTTATCTGCTATCATGTCCCGTTTCCTCGTGACTACGACAGCCGCAAAATATTGGCTAAGCTCACAAATCTTTATCGTTCTGTGTTTTTCACACTAAACCAACGTATTCCTATTTATACAGTCAGGTTGGAGAATACTTTGGGCGCTTTGGTCGCAGGGAATCGCCTGGGGACGCAAGATGGTGCCCAAATGACCTCAATGGTCGTCCTTGCGACTTCTTCTGATCTATTTCGCTCTGCACTTATTGCCTAGAAATTTCTTGGTGTATGGAACTGTATGTTTTGCCTCCTTAAATTTCATTTTCCTACGCCTTTGGCTGCAGCAGCCAGAAAATGTGAATTAATGAAAATTGCATTTTACCCTGAAAAGACTGAAAATTACTTTATTGAGTGACGTTTGGTTGCATTTAGTTGCGAGCAACATTTGCCAAAAAGAAATAAATATGAAAAGGCTATGTCCTAGACAAAACTTTTGCCTTCTCAAAAGATAAATGATTTGTAAAATTCCTTAGAGACTGCGTAGGAGCTGCATTAATACACTAATACTTAACCTTTTATGCCGTCTTCTATGATGGAAAGACACTCACTGAAAAATTGGGTTTCCGACAAGGTTCATACAGTGGCTTCCAGTGGTATTTTGTCTTCGTAAGTAAATTAGATGCCAGTCGTCAGTAGATTAAGGTTGCTGAAATTGCCTGTTAAAGATAGCGTCTTTCTCATTGCTTGACGAACTGCGTTGTTTTCTGTGAGAGGGGGTTTAAGAGGATCGAAAGGAGTGCGTTCTGACAGTGTGACGTTTTCCAGCAAAGTCACATACCGGACCTCTATATCCAGTTTGTAATCGGAATAGCATAGGCAAAATCTTAATGAAAGTTTAAGAGTACCGTGTATGAACTTGTAGATATACATGAATGTGTCACCGGAAATGGAGCTGCTTGAAAAATGTCATGATGGAGTGAATAAAGGGATTAAAAGTCCCATGACACTCAAAATTCCACAATTAAACTATTTTAAACAACACATAGAAATAAAATAAATTCCATTTCACCAACGTGGACTAGAAAGATGGCTACCCTCCTTAATAATCTTTTAAAAGATCACTAGCGCGAGAAACAATCTTCCCGATTGTGATATCTACATCTTATTTCGTTAATAATGGAGTAATTTAACAAAATAACCAACCTGTTTTTGGCCGGCCTAGAACAATGTTTAACATAATCATCCTCTATTAGTAGATTTAAAATGAAATGCCAAAAGTTATATTTTCTTTTGTCGACTTGGTCAAGGCCTTTGACTTCATCTGGCACATCGGTGTCTTTTAAAAATTAATCAAAACTGGCATTGGGGACATATTCTTCAAGTCATCTAATCTGTGTAAGACTAAAATGAAACATTTGCACCCGCCAAGGACTGTATCGTTCCAATAAATATTCTGTTTTATGCAACGGGACAAACTGAGCCCTTCCCTCTTCAATATTTCTATAACTGTTAAAGGTTTCAGGTCTGATCAACCACTAATTGATGCACTGCCAATTGATTGTATTATACATGCGTGTCACCTAGTAATACTTAGCAATTTAACAAAAGCTTCACATTCTTGATATACTGTCTGACAATAGTGCTTGAGCTAAAATTGAAATGAAGCACCAATTCCCACAGGAGCAAAATTGAATTCTTAAGTTTCATAACTTACCACAGGGAGCTAGGAAGGCTTACTACAAACAAGAGCAATATTTCCCGAAGGGGAAAACATATTTAAAACAACGAACGAGTCTATACGTGACTTTTCGAGCACGTGATGGTGCTACTTGTGTGTAAATTAGGTAACATTTGTGTTTATCTTCCAATTAAATGGAAACTGTTCTTCACGTTAAAACATCAGATTTGAGGGGATGCATGTTATTAATTTGAATAAATGGTATTAAATCTGAATATCTTCACCGGTATTTTGTAAGGCAATAAACATAATAGATAATTACATAGTACCTATTGCGCCTTTCAACAAACTGAACTAAATGATTCTGGAACAGACAGAGTGGGTCTAAGGTATGGGGCAATTAAAAATGTACCGTTAACTCACCTGTTGAAAAACTCTACTTGCAGTTTTGTGTGTACTTCAAATTACAACTATATCTGTACTTGGCAAGCCCACCTAGGGCGTTTTTCTTTACCCGTTGAAATTAAGTTGTGTGAAAAATCATCATTATGACGTTTTAATGAAGCAGGTTGATCTTCATGAACAGGGTCGGTTCAAGGGCAATGAGACAAGTAAAACGGTCATTGTGGGTCACGATGGTTAGCTCCCATCTTGGCACAGCTGGCTTCTTACACCACAGGATAAATTATAAACCACTAGTTTAATTTCATTCTTCAGAAAAATATCAAAATAAAGATAACCTCATAGCCGGTATTCCGCCAGATCTAGATCTTTCATACTTTCCCGCCAAACTGAGATTGCCATTTAACTTTACAAATGTGACTGCATCAAGGATTTGGATATTGAAGTGCATCTACCAGAAACACCTATTTTTATTGAGAATACACACTATCAGGCCTACCCAACTACCAGACTCGGCACTTAAGGATCCTGAATTAACCGGTATATCGGACCACACTACCCGTTTTCAAGGTGTGTGTCAGATCGCATTTCGGAGTATCAGTCAGAACACCGACAGGATGAGCCCACGATCGGATGTCACCTTAATTGGATAGTAAACGATTGTCGTAAAATCGCTATATGATTTTAAAATCGGGTGCATAAATTTGAAAACCACCTAGAACAACCTTAGACTGCCACATTAATCTAATACAATGCAACCCCTAGGGTATCTGGACCAACTCCGACCAGCTTTGTAGTAAGATTTGGACAATATCCAAAAACACTCAAAGTTATTGAAGGCATGCCGCGCCGTCTGGAGGAGATTATTGCAGTGCGCGGTTCACACACGCTCTACTAGACACGTGGCTTTTCGAGCACGTGATGGTGCTACTTGTGTGTAAATTGGGTAACATTTGTGTTTATCTTACAATTAAATGGAAACTGTTCTTCACGTTGAAACATCAGATTTGAGGGGATAGGGGCCTACATTTTATTAATTTGAATAAATGGTATTAAATCTGAATATCTTCACCGGTATTTTGTAAGGCAATAAATATAATAGATAATTACATAGTACCTATTGCGCCTTTCAACAAACTGAAATAAATGATTCTGGCACCGACAGAGTGGGTCTAAGTTAACAAAAGTCCTGTGGCATGGCTAAAACAGTCTATATACTACGCTGAGACAATAAAAATCCAGCAATATGTATCAAACTCAACTGCTTTTCAGTACGGCTTAACCCAGATAAAATATGCCTGAATTATGGTCTTTGGCCCCGGCTAATACTGGGTTTTAGGCGTTATTACCTACCTGGGAGGTGGGGGGGAGGGGGGGAAACAGCCCAGTTCCCCCATGAAGAGCTGATAGCTAGGGCTGAAGCCAACATTCGAACAACAGCTTTCATTGCCAGTTCAAGTACTTTACCTTGCTTCAACCAGGGTAAAGCGAAAGGGCAGCAGGTGCAGTTTATAAAAGACTGGGGTTTCGCTGGTCAGGGTCAAATCTATGTCCACTTGCAGTTGCTCTGATATGATATAGAGTATCATATTTCTGTTTCCCATCAAAGAAACGAGACACAACTGCTTCTTAGAACTACAATGGTGAGTAATATTCGTCTTTTTTATACCAGGTAAAATTCAGTTTTTATAGGATCAGTGCATTAAAGGACAAATAGAAAGTCCACCAGTCTGCCAAATTTAATTAGAAATAACGAAATAGAAATGCACATATTTCGTTTATCACTCGTGTCAAATTCATCGTTTTCAAGGGATATTTCTGACAGCAATGCCTTCTTCTGCATCTACATAGTCCAGAGACTGGATAATTAAATATAGTATTCGTATAACTAGTTTAAAAACCACGTACAGTCCCTCTTTAACGCCATTGGTTAGTTATAGTAATCAAGAGGTCAAATGGCATCACAAGTGGATCCATTTTATATTGGTGGAATGCAGGATTACGTTGATAACCTGGTGAGAAACGGTACATCTTAGAATGCACAGCTTTGTAGTAAAATTTGGACAATAACCCAAAACCTTGTTACCCTTATTGAAGGCATGCCGCGCCGTCTGGAGATAATTGCAGTGCGCGGTACACACACGCTCCACTAGACACGTGGCTTTTCATGCACGTGACGGTGCTACTTGTGTGTAAATTAGGGAACATTTGTGGTTATCTTCCTCTGTATTGGACACTGTTTTTCACATAAGTGCATCAGATTTGAGGGGCTACATGTTATTAATTTGAATGAATGGTTTAAATATGACCTTCACCGGTATTTTGTAAGGCAATAAATAAATTAACATAGTTTCATTGTACCTATTGCGCCATTCAACAAACTGAAATAAACGATTCTGGAACCGGAAGAGTGGGTCTAAGTTTACAAAAGTCCTGTGACATGGCTGAAACAGTCTTATATATACTACGCTGAAACAATAAAAAGTCCAGCAAATATGCTTTTCAGTGCGGCTTACACCAGATAAAAATATGCCTGAATTACGGTCTTTGGCCCTGGCTAACACTGGGTTGTAGGCGTTCTTACCTACCTGGAGGGGGGGAGGGGGGGAGAGGGGGAGATACAGCCCAGCTGTCGCATGAAGAGCTGAAAGCTAGGGCTGAAAGCTAAAATTCGAACAATATCTTGCATTGCCAGACCAAGTGTTTTGCCCTGATTGCGTCAACCCCTAAACCTTAAGAGTAAAGCGAAAAGGCAGCAGGTGCAGTTTATGAAGACTGGCGTTTCGCTCGTCATTGTCGAATCTATGTCCACTTGCGGTTGCTCTGACCATAAAGCCATTCGATCGGCATACGCCACTTTCTTGCTAAATAATGCATCATTTTTTTTTGTTCCCATCAAAGAAACGAGGCACAACTGCTTCTTAGGACTACAGTGGTGAGTAAAATTCGTCTTTTTTTTACCAGTTAAATTCAGCAAGCTTAGGGAAAAATAGAATTGTTGGCCAATAAACAAAATACCTTTTGACGACATTTTTCTTATCTGTTTCCCGGCATGGACAACGACGATGGTGTTAATTTTGCCAATAATGAAACGAGTCTGGCCATAGACATCCCAGCAATGCAGGACTCAATAATAGTATAGACAAAAATGATCTCTAAGATGGGTCCCCGGGCTCGTTAAACAATAGCTCCCTTTTAACCGATACGAGTGAATACTTTTCAGCATATTCAGAGCTAAAAGATAACACGGGACAAGAGGTTAAATTGTACACTGTATGCGTATGAATGATAGACAGGTTTAATTATCTACCACCTATATAACGAAATAGACAAGTGCATTTACGCTAACAGATAAAGCGCGTCATCATAGAATCAGAACTACCAGATTGTCAGTGGTTGAAATGGCTTGACCTTCAACAAAGGAAGACCTCGCGGGGCTGTGGGTGTGAATTTCAAGAAATACAAATGACTTTCTTTGGAAATGAAAAAAAAAAAGGATGGGTCCTTTATGAGTAAGGGAGTTTAGATGAAATCTAGGTGATATCTTATTAAGAAATGTTAGGTGTCACGTTTGCATCTTGCTTTTTTTTTTTGCATTTCTTACTGATACTTTACCTATTTAAATGAAACGTTTTATTGTTAAAGAAAACGTTGCATATAATACTGACTTGCACTCGGTATCATGCACGCTTACAACAGAGTGCACTGAATGAGTAACAGTTCACCTTGCAAATCTTAACAAAACAAAAAACAAAGAACATAGCAAATTTTATATGAGATTTGTCATGCAACGCACCTAGGGTGTGTCAAAAATGAAATGAATACGAAAATAAGTCGCGATAGACTTCACAAGTAAACACAGTCAGCTTTCAAGGAACTGAATTGATAAAAAACAGACCTGGAGCAAATCGGTGCCTTACTCACAGATGTAAGAGGGGGATCAGAATAGAAAATGTATTCAAGTCTTGAAACGTGTCAGTGAAAATGTAGACGGGAGTGGGGTATAAAAGTGTCAAATAATGGACAAACTGTCATTAGATGTTCTATTTATGCTTAAATGAACTGTGCGCGCAGCATAAGGGACAGCATATGTAAGTCGTTCAAGAATTCAAAAGAAAACACCACCAGAACTTTAACTGCAGCCGTGAATCCATCCAGATTAAAAAAGTCTACCTCATTCAATCACTCTTGATCAGTAATGAATTGTTATATCTTCTATGGTATCCGTGATATTTGTTGTCTTCTACGTTTGCTCGTTTCCAAATGAAGCCTTACATCCAAAGGATGCTCCCAGATATCGACTTCGACTGAAATGCTCGAAACTTGCCCGGATATTATCTGTTGTAATTTAATAGTAAGTTTAGGAGAACTGTGTCCAAGATTGATTTTATAATTTATAGTGGTGTATGTGAAAATCTATGTCCACGGTTGTCTGACGATTAGAGCTTAAGGACTTATTCAGGTTCGAAATTAGACTACGACATGACCCATACACGTATGAGTTTTCGTAGTAATCTCGTTATTGCACTTTGACGAACGTTTGCAATGCTTATAATAGTATTGTGCCAACTGGCCATTGCGGTATCTATCTGTAAATAGATAAATCATTATCCCTTTTACGGAGTAGTTTACCGACGTATTCAGTTTCATAATCATTTCAGCAGCGTTATACGAGTAGGCGCATGTGACTGAGAAACTCAAATTACCGCACAGTAATGGCTTACACAATTAATTGGCCTTCCCTTTTCGTGACTGGCAAGCGGATCATGGAAAGTCTGGGAGATTCTTTCAGCACACTGCCTTCTTTGCTTAATTAGGAAACGTCACATCAAACGCACCCAATCATGCCGGGCGTCATTTTCCTAGGCGCTCCCTTTCGATGACGCCATACGCTCTGAGCTAATCACAACGCAGCATCTGTGCGACGTCCTCCGCGAGATCTGTACTTAGTAAAGCGAGACTAAAGAACATTTACAGAACTTGTCGTGATTTCTTTCAGAACAGACTTTATACCAAGATGCGCTCCATCAACACCAATCCCAGCAGCAGTAAGCTTACCCTAAGCTGTATCGCCATAGCTTTGATAATCCTAACTCAGGTCCTTGCACCTTGCTTCGCGCACCAACTGACAAAACCGCCAACCAGGCCGAGCTCGTTTAAGAATAAAGCAGAACTTACAGAATACCTAAGGAGGTTAAACGCATACTACGACGTTGTTGGTCGACCAAGGTAAGTGAATACGAGTGTGCCACAATTTTATGTGTCAAATAACTGACTCAAAGGCACAAAATAACCTTAACATTTTCCAGAGATGTATTCCATGCATTATATTTATCAACTATTTATATTATATCCAAAACCGTTGAAAGAATTACAATCCATAAACGCGTGTTTGAGTTCTAAGTCTTTTTTGGTTTTGTTTTACATTAGAAATAGAGATTGAGACTGTTGCAGTTCATTTTTGACGTTGGAAATAAGAAGTTTAAAACTCGAAAGCGGGATTAACCGATTGAAATATTATTCAAGGTTTTGGATTGGATATACATAAGTGATAAGGGGGAAACTGTCGAAAAATCCAGGGAAAATTCATTTATTTACATAAAGGTCTATCGTGCATCGTATGCCTTAAAAGTAGGGTTCTCGTTAGTAATCGTCGTCAGTAATCAGTAAACACAGGTGCCAGTAGTTTGCGTTATTAATTTAGAAAACTACCCAAAAGCTAACGTTAACCATAAGGGCTATGGAAAGTTGAAGATTTCTTGATAGATGACAACACGATACAAGTTTTGTTCGGAAGCCCACAACATTTTAGTTTTGTGCTTGGCTCTTGAGATAACGACACGCAAGTTATATTATTATACACCAGTTATATTTTACAAGGGAATAATCATACTGAAATTTTGGAGTGAACAATGTTACAGTCGGTAAGCAATACTTAACGTAACATACAGACTATTGACTATGTTTCCCCGAACTGAATAGGGCGACTTGAAGCAGATTACTACCATGGCCCATAGGAGCCTACGCGTGCGTCTTAACATACAAAGAAAACATGCACCGCGTCTATATCGTATGTTATCAAGCCCTATAGCAGCGGAACTGACACGGCCTATGCCACGTCCGTCCTTTACTACAGAGCTTCGAGACCCGAAAATGACATGACTGAGTGTGTTTCGCCACATGCTGAACTGCATAGATGCGAGAATCACACAACCCATGTCGCGTTCGTCTCTTTGAGCTTGAAATGGCTATATTATAAAGCTCGAAATTCACATGGTCATGTCATGGTCATTCACTAAGGCCCATAGATGCGAAATTGACCAGAACCACGCTGCATTTGTCTTATATTGTGCATCTTATAAAACACGTAATTGACATATAGTCATGCTTATTTCATAACTTCCTGGCTCCCTTAAATGCAAGATTGCATGACTTTTATAACATAGCCATTTGAAGCTCAAAGATTCACAGTAAGAGACGAACGCGACATGGGTCGTGTCTATCTCGCATCTATGGAGTTCAGTAAGTGGCGAAACAGACTCGGTCATGTCATTTTTGGGGCTCAAAGCTCTGAAGTAAAAGACGAATGCGGTATGGGCCTTGTCAATTCCGCTGTTATAGGACTTAATAACATACGAAATAGACACGGTGCATGTCGTTTTCGCATGTAAAAGGGAGTCTAAAAGACGCACGCGTAGGCTCCTATGGGCCATGGTAGATTACCCGACCAAACACGCTGCTGCTGTATACCTATAGGCGAACCGCAAGTGTTCTGGCAAACTACAACAGATACAGGCCAAATGTGGCTTGGGTTAAATAAGCTGAAACACATTTCCCGTGTCGAATTCAACAATTACATTACTGATGTATGTAAAAACACTTGTCAAAACACGTGTAATTAAGTAGCGATACCTGTTCTTAAATTACGTTTTTCACTTTCCTTAATCGTTTTCTTTTTTTTTCTTTTTTTTCTCACTTTTTCCACAATATGCCTCTAATCAGCAGAAATAAGACTCGAACCAAATACTGTAAAGACCTGCAGATTATTTGTAGCCAACGTGTTGTAAACTGCCTTTTGTTTAATCCTGTCGTACGAAGCAAAAAAAAAAAAAAAAAAAAAAAAAAAACTTGCCATAGAGAGGTTCTAGATTTAACAAATAAGCCGCCGAAGTACATACATGTCTGCCTTTGATCGTCACCTTTGAAAATGCCTATGTTTGACAACAGATAGTGATAAATTTATTAATCGCCAACGAAAAACTTGAAGTCTCTTCAGTTTTTTTTTTTCATTTTCGAGTACTCTGGGGAGCATGTAATCTAACCTTAACAATGTAACCATCAGTTTAGCTTGAGATTTTGTCTAATTTTAGGCGCAGATGAAAGAAACAATGATATATAGACAGGAGACCAAAATGACCAAGTCTATGTCAATTTGCCTAGGATCTATTCCATATGGCATCAATGACGGTCATAGATTGTATTTAAAGAATCAATTGCAAGGAGTTGAATGGGTGCATCCAATTACCTCTATGACAAATGAAAAGTACATTTGTATAAATGGCCATTAATTCTAAACACTGATTCCATGTTCTGAGTAGAAGAATTATGTTGCAATACGCTCCATTTTTTATAGTCGGGGGTTTCCGGGTTAAGGCCGTCAAGCACAGGCTTATCGCCGCCTGTCCCCATTAAGATAATGCCTCATAAACTAGCTACCGCTTAATCTTATATTGTTTAATAACAATGTGATTGATGTAACTGATACCCCTGTCTGTATATGCCTTTAGCAGTGAATGGCGGATAACGAGATAGACGGCAATATGTGGACACGTCCTCGTTCTGTCTCGGAACTGCTCCAACTGATAAAGCGTGTTGTACGTGTCCCGCATTTTCGAAATTATGACTTGCTCTGGCTGAAGTAAGCATTCTTTGGCACGTATTCCGACTTCTGTAAAAGTTAAGGTTGGCTGCTTTATGTAAAAAATGTCAAATCTGCCTCGTTTTAATGTGCGTTTATTTTTTTATAATTATCTAATTAATTTAATTAGTTATGCTTGGAAAAAGTGCGTTTTCAAAATACGCCTTTCCTATCCCGCAAGAAAATGCAGTAGTATCGAAGTAGCAAAGAAGCATTAACGCAGTAGTGGTGTGGAGCATATTTGCAGTAGCAATGCAGTATAGCCTACTGCAATTCTACTTCAAAAACTACATAGGGTTGTACATAGGAGGAGCATTAATGCAGTAGATTAGCAGCATGATAGAAGCATGTTTCAAATATGCTAATTAGCTCCCACATCGAAGCAGATTTGAAGCATGTTTGCAGTATGATTGCAGTAGTCTACTGCGCTGGAGTATCTACTTCGTTTTCGTGCGGGATGTCTCACCTACGTGGAACACCGTCGGCTTGCAAATCTGAAAATGTCATTGTCGACATTGTTTTAATAATAATAATAATAATAATAATAATAATAATGAGGAGATAACCAGGCTTCGAGGTTTTTTAAAAAAGGCAAAGATTTGGCAAAAATTTGCACGCTAAAGAACAAGAAACATTTGGGTAAAGGGGATCGTTGACCGTTGCAAAAATGCAAAATACGATACTGCTTTGTGAAAACACCAGGTAAGAAGAGGATGAAGAAACATCGATATAATTGTAAATGGTGTTCGTCTACGTTTATATATGATGGATAGGTTTCTCAACGGCTTTGACTAAGCTATATCTATTTGCTAAATGGAACTTTTTTGTCGAGATTTTCATGATGTGTTTTGGGTGCTTTAAAGGTGTAACACGCATTGCATGCCGCGAAGAACATCAGTCAACGCACGCGAAAATGACTTGTGTAGAACGAAGGCCAAAGCGTTATATTAATTTATAATTGATGTGTACTTTAAGCGTTTATTAAGTCAGCAAGCACTGTGCTTGTGGGACTGGTTGGGACAAAGCCCCTGGTTGTGCTTAATCAATACTCTAAAACACGAAACGCGGTCATTACAAGTTGTTTTAAAGCGGAAAAGATGGAATGGAAGGAATCAATGCGTTTCGATTCCGGATCCCATTATCTGCCAATTATAAACATTGATTTACTTCCTGTGTCCAACCACTGCCATGTTTCAAATTTTGGAGGTGCTGGGAGAGTCGCGAGGCGGTGCGGGAACATGTTTTCTTAAATGAATACAAGTTTCCGAATTCCAGCAAGTGCCCCCCCCCCAACCCCAGTTGCACACTGTTTAAATTCAAATTGGGTGAACAAGATGATTTAAAAAGGTAAACAATATGTAAATTTATCTGAAAAATAGTGATAACGCTTTCCTTTTATTAATACTTACAAAATATAGATTGAAAATAAAGATTAAAAGGGATTGTTTGTAGATCAAAACGTTACAATTTTGCCCAGAGTGATGGTAACCACCGTTTACAGTGAAACGGAAGATTATGTCCACATTATGAAGACTATTAAGGCACAAAGTCAACGTAAACCTTTATATGGCAAACTTTTAATATTCCCTGGAAATTCCAACAGTCTCACCTTATACATCAAGTTATAGCAAGAATTCATAAACCCATTTTGGAATTCAAAGTTTGTAGTCTTGAATCAATATGTTTATATATATATATCTCGTAGTAGAGATAAAGACTTGAAATTCACTCATAAGGGTAACGTTTAGGAGTTTAGAGCCCTTAAATAGGTTTATAGATAATAATTTACTCAACGTTTCTCGATATAGCACACGCTGGAGATAAGAGAAAAATGTTGAAATTTACAGGAAAACTGATTTTTCCTATTGCCTTTTGGACAGACCCTGTAATTCCCATACCAAGCAACTCTCCAACAAGACTCTTTATAACATTTTTAAGTGAAACAACATCACGTGAAAAAGGCAACTTTTTACCCCCTTCAGAATTGATACAAAGAGACCTGCCGTACAGGAAAAACTGTCTAAAAACCGTCAGTGTCTGGTATATATTTCGTATCTCGAGTAAAATTGAACTTTAGGACAGATGAACCGATGCAAATGCAAGCTAAATTAACCAATTTCTGAAACTAAACAACAAATTGCTATCCCTTTGTTAGGCAACTACAAATTCTGTATTTGATTTACAGACCATTTCCAAGAACATGTACTTCCTTACCTCGCCGAATTCTCCAAGGGAATGTGTCTCTAAAAGAGGCGAATGCTTGCGTCCTTAGAACGAGTATCTTTTTTTAAATAAATGAACTGAATTGTTGTGAGTTGCACCATCATTTGCGACCTTAAAGCAGGTATATATTTTCCCCGTGTGCCCATAGTCTGAAGTACAGGAATATAATTAGTCGTGACCTGTCAGATTAACTCAACCATGGCGTGATTTATACAACATATAATCGGCTTCTCTTGGAACAAGAGGCGCCCAATACCTAATCAGTTTTGTGTTTTTCTCTATAATGAATCCGTGAACAAATAAAATAATTTGCACTGGTATGGGATATATGATAGTTTTATATATGTTTTTTTTTTTTTAATGAAAGTATGGAAGTTGAACCGTGATACAAGCTGAAAAGTATACAAAGCAAATAACAAAACAGGCATAAGCATTTCTAATTTAGGTTTATTATCTAATCTTGCAACAAACAACAGTCTCCACAATTTCAATCTCATCCCGACCATTTTCAGACTACATTTTAAGTCTCATGTAGTTCTTGTTCACAAAATGGAGTTGGTGTTAGGAATCAAGGCAATGTTTTTTTTTTTCAAAATCAAAAAGGCACAGATATTGGTAACGTTAACTCTTCTCATTTCTTGCAGCTGCTCACAACCAATTACAGTAAACTTTACAGCTAACACGTACGCTTAGTTAAAGAGACAAATTGTAAATTTTCTGCAGCATATGTGATAGTTTACGCTACAAAGTGATTCCTTTAACGTTAGTGTTCCCAGATGTCCCGGCCATATGTGTTTTTGTTCGCCAAACCTTCCAAGTGGGGGGATTTAGGGTGGTGTCAGGGGGGTCCTGACCACCCCTTCGATTTCTGAAAAAAAAATCACACCAATGGTCACTTCTTGAAATGACTAGCTGAATCATAGTTCTAAACCGTACCAATTGGCACCGTTCGCCCTCTAAAACACCAAATATTTTCATTGGAGGTCGGCTTCGCATCCGCGGACCCCCCTTCAAATAATCCTTGATCCGCCCCTGCACCCGTATTGTAGGTGATTAAATATACATGTACTCTATTAATCTATCGTCGTGCAGGTTTCGAAATAAAGCAATACACTGTCTGGAAAAAGGTTTAAAAACAAGGACATGCTTGTATAAAAAAAAAAAAAAAAAAAAAAAAAAAAAGGACGGGCTCCCATAATTTAATGTGATGTGACAATTAACTCAACAACAGAAAACGTATGCCTGTTAAGTGTCGGATCTTTGATTTAGTATTAATATTGAAATGTACGATGATGACTGAAAACACATTATTGTGTAATTTTAGGTTTGGAAAACGTGCAATGGGTCCCTCGGAATATGGAGGAGGCCTAGACGACGCTGTAAATAACGTCCGATCATCTGTCATAGACCTGTTAGATTTTAACGGTAAGTATTTCTCACCCTTGAAAATATCAGATATAGTCAGCAGTGGACTCTTTTACTAGTCTCATTCCATGCGTGTTCACATACGTGTGCGATAACAGATGTGCACGCGTGTGCACTTTTTGGTCAGGAGAACCACGATCAAACATCCACTGACCTAACTGCCTGAACATGATTGAGAGGGAGACTGTTTCTGGTGACGCGTAATTGTAACTAGGGTAAAACTTAACTTATTCACGTTAACACATCATATCTTGTTCGCTGATCGTCATTCTTCAGTTTGGTATAACTTTAGTATGTTCGTAGGTTTAATTGCTTTGTGTCGTAACACCGCATATTAAGGGTTAATTTAAAGGGGTAGATAAGAGAGACACAAATCAAACATGTATCTACCCAAATGAACCCAAATGACCTTGTCAAATCATAATTGTAGTGAATTTATTTGTCCTATAAGGGCAGACTTTGAGAATGTATAGAACGAGCTTCAGACGACTGAAAGCCATGAAGAAACACAAAAACCTTGTCGACGCTTATAATAAGAGTTTTAACTTAACGACGGGAGGATATTCAAAGCAAACAGTTACATGCAATAATTTTAACAAAGTTTCAGCGTTTCACCATATGCAGTAATGATAGCATTATAATGGAGGTTATATGATAAAGTCGTCCACACCATGCCTTACGTAATGAAGCAAGACTTTTAAGTCTAGACTCATATGTATAGTGTGTTTTAGTTAAAAACACTGGCGGACGTGCGCCGGTCAAAGGGGGGTGACGTCCATGCCCAGCCGTCACTGTCAGTGTGAATCGCATTTCAATTTAGAGCTTTAAACAGCTGAACTTTTTGCAACAATGGTTAGCTCTTTACCAATTACCTTTGAAGTGGGAAGTCTGGATTGTGGCAACCTGCTATGACGACATTTAAAGTGAGAAAAAGAAGAAGAGTAAAAAAAAAAAGCGTCGAATTGGTGTACAATTAACCGCCCTGTCCTTAGCGTTTTATATCCTGAAATTGAGATTGAAATTAGGATTTTCACCAATCAGGGGTCGTGCAGAACAGAAACGCTTTTGATGTCAAGATAGCCAATATCATTTGCATGATTTGCCACATCCAACCGCGAAAAAACCATTTGCTTGACTCGGGGGTTATACAGTAGTAAGGCAGTGTCAAGAGGTGAAATTTTATTTGTTTTGATATACTGAGATAGTCAATCAAACTCTAGCGGAAGAAAGATAATTTGAAATATATTGCCTTTTGGACGTCACCCAATCTCTCCGATATCGGCACGTTGTTAACTCCATTGCTGGCACCAACAAAATTGTTTTCTATACCAATTAAGTCGCCTCATCTTTCCCGGAAATCGATTAAAAATCAAGACATTAATTACCTGGGTATTATTCCCATTTTCTGGCAAGTTTCCGAAGGTAATACCTCAGCACCTGTGCCATAGTTATGGGAACATTTAGTACGAAGAAAGTCGAATACAAATAATTATGAGTGTACATTTTCTTTATATGTGAAAAAAATGTCAAGTGTCACCTTCCTTTCAGAGTACTTTCATCCAAACGACTTGTAGGCCTATATGGTTGTAAAGATTGGTGTTTCGTTGACAGAGAGTTGATATTGTTGGAAGTGAAAAAAAAAAGAAAAAAAAAAAAAGAAATAGGAAAAATGAAACGCAGAGAAGTTAATTAAGCAGCCTGGCCGTTAGTCTGTGAACCGCAGCTCGTTGACAGCGCTCAAAGTTTTCATTTAATCACAGCCATTTTCGACCTTCTCTGAAGTACGTGTATTTCTGCGAAGCTTGACATGTGCAAATTTTCCTCAGAAGATCAGATAGATCATTCACTTCACTGAGGCACATCAGACTGGCCGTAGAGAAAGAATTCAATATCTTTTACTCTGGCGTGGACAAATCCGGGGCTATATCGACAAAAAGGTGCCTCTGTAACTCGAAAGGAAAACTCCACCGAATTCCAATCCGTTTTGCTGAATAAAATGGGTAGCCAGTGGCTAGCCATGTAAAAAGTGTATTAAAACTCAGTAACACAACAGCTTCTGTGGCTAGTTGTATTAAAAATGACAAACCTGAGGAAGATTTTGCAAAAATCTAGTTAACATATTATGCATTTTATAACCGCTGATGCATGGTTCTGTTTCCTCCGTTAAATTAATTGAGAAGAATTAATGAAGGATTGAAAAATATTGATATACTGCGACTTCTGAAATGATCCACTGAGATAATCTAAGAAAATTATGTCTCAGATTTCTAAGCACATTCTTGTAATTGTTGTCATTGCTGTAAGATATGAAATTTACTCCTCATACCAGTATATTAAAGCGTGTATGGATTCTGTTTTTCGTGGACTTTTTTTAATGATTTTAAAAATCAATTGCCTTTTTCTTCCTAGTCATCCTTGTCGACATACTCAGTATGAATAAATTCTTGTAATTTTTTTCTTTATAGGCGATGGGAAGCTTTCGTCCGCAGAACTAGGATTGGCATACTACTTGGATGAAATTGCTCCCCAGAAAAAGAGGCGGTAATGGAGCTGTGCGATATATTTTTTGGTATAGGCGGAGCCACCTGTACAAGACGGTCCTGATCCTGAACTTGTTGACACTAGTTGTCCATGCAATTCACATCCTTAAAACAGCAGCGATTATGTGACTGAAGGATCATAGTTGAATCTCAGGCATAACACATTATCAACAAATTCTTAAACACCACCTGCTTTCTCTTAAGCACACTGCCTGTTAAAATAACAACCTTTGGTATGAAAAGATTGATTGATTGTTATTCTGCTCCAGAAAAACCGTTCCGTTCTTGTAAAAACCTTTGGATAATTCTATTGAACTCTGATCGTTCTTCGATGAAAAAGCGTTCAGAGGACGCTCAGTCTCTCTAAATCAATTAAACCTTCTTTTTCGCTCAAAGCCCTCGGAAATAAATGTGGTCAGTGCGTTGCGAAATCGGACTTATCATACGCCGCTTTATAATAATTAGCAGTAGTTATTAATGGCCGGAAAAAAAATCTGGCCTGCAACAGGGAAGGATTAAAAATTCGGACAGGCTGAGCGTTCATTGATCGAGGAACTAAATAATACTAGTGAGAGCTAAAATTGTATTGAGACGGTATTGGATATCTTCAATTCAGAATATATTGGTTCGTTTTTTTTGGCGGTGCGGTTTGTCCATTCTTAATTTACTGGTCAAGGAGTAAAATTCACACATCTTGGTATATTTATATCTCTATCAAAGTTTCACATCTAAGAGATCCGGAAATGACGGTATTTTGAAAATTCAAATTGATAAGACTGTCTCTCTAACAATGTTCTTTCAATAATAATTAATTTAACTTAGCTCTTAATCCAAGGATATCTTTTTGGTATTATTTAATAAATTCAACTCACAAACTAATGCGCCTGGTGTTGAACAATGAAAGCATGCGTAATATAAC
The DNA here is from genome assembly GCF_051362555.1 of Lingula anatina. NCBI lineage: Eukaryota > Metazoa > Brachiopoda > Lingulata > Lingulida > Lingulidae > Lingula > Lingula anatina. The sequence goes on from NC_141773.1 coordinate 7,594,643, forward strand.
AAGCGTATAAGGAATATTTAGTCATCCGTCTTGAATGAACTATTCTCTTTGAATATGATGACCCGTGACTGAATAAATTTCAAAACAAATGTACGTAAGTTAACAAACTCATTCAAAATTTGTGTCCCTTTGAAATAAGTATTCCTTTTTATTCGCTGGATACCATTAGTACATACAAATCAGTCCTCAATCCATATTACTCGAACTATACAATATCTAGAATGAGTTTTGTGGAATATATATATTTTATATTAGATAATGCTTGTAAACATTATTTTAATTGAATCTTGAAATAATTGTCCGGTTCCAGAGGGCCGGAGATACCGGTACATGTACACGTAAGCGAGTTCGGTTATCTGCAGGAAATGGTTTCTTTTTATAAAATCTTTCTCAATTTTCATGTCCAAAATCAAGAGGACAAATGATAATCATAAATTTTGAACTACATGTAGCTGTATAGTTATTTAAACTGATACAGCTAATGCAATGTCAAAGTTACCTTTCATTTGGTTTCTTTTTCCTTGAAAGAAGAACATTATGAACTTGAAGGTTATTATTAATGTGACGGCATGAAAACACATAATAGCTTGGCCTTAACGAGGTTCTTCTATACCAAATCGATAAAAAAGCACGCGAAGAGAATATGATAAAGGTAGACACAGAGCTACACGTAGGACGTACAGGGGTACCAGAGATGCTGAAATCTTTTGAGCCATAGACTACCAAAGCCATTCCAGCATACAATTTTTCTACATTTTTTGGCTCCTTTACATTATAACATTGCTGGATGCAAGGTTTCAATGATGGTAAAAAAATATAATAGTGAAATTGATAAAATGGATATTAAAAAATCTTTATTTTGTCTTGGCATTCCTTCCTCACGGCTTACATCTTCTAAATGTAGATATTTACATACAGTTACTGTCACACGGGCACTCTAAGTATGGCAACTTTAACACATCGGACTATTTATTGTTGTGTCCATTGACAAACGCGTTGAGTTACATTTAATATTCACGGTAAAAAAATATATATATATCATTTTTCTTTCCCACGCAGCGCAACTGATTACTGCTAATTGATTCCGAGTACGTCAAATCCACTTGTAAACCGCCCTCTTAGTTGCAAGGATAAGCAGGGATTGTCTTAGAACTAATCCGTTCTCGTGGACAACCCGTTCTGACGGATTACTGATGCAGGGGCCGCGGGCCGTGAATAAATCGCTGTCGTTCACTGTTCATGCTGCCTACCTGATTATTGTTCTGGTAATTTTCTCAGTTTTTAAATTTAAATCAAAGTTAACTCATATGGTGACTTTGGTCAGTGTTTCTGTCCAAACTAAAATGTCAAATAGATCGGTTTAGAAATTCTCGTTAAGCTCTTTGACCATGCAGTGAGACTACAGCGCATTTTCATCCCAGAGATGATCTCGGTTCTCAAGTAAAACATATTTTAATTAGTAAATCAACTGAATATACGACTTCAGCTTTTTATTTTGGACACAACACATTTTTAATTAGAAAAATACACGCGATTAATGGTTTCTCTGTATATTCAGTGATAAAGATAGGATGGATTAAACGTAAAGCAAATCCGGATTATTTTCGACTTCCAGAAGTGATCTATTTCCCACGATTTGAACGAGGGATTATTAAGGTAAGCAGTTCGGTATCAATATGAGACGGAATTTAAACCTTGCTGGCTCAAGGTTTACTACAAGGAGTCAATGAGCTTAATATTCGTACTTGTATGCTTTAATGTAAATCATGGGAGATGAAATAGCCTTTTAAAAAGGTGCATTGTTCTTCCCGACACGCATGACTGTTAATAGCAACGGCGCTTGCAGAACTACTCCATTCATTTGCTATTTCTCGGGCACATGCCCCCCCCCCAAATCACTTTTGAAGGAGTACATTTAGTTGGTCCTTTTTCATGTATGATAATAAATATCACTTAACCATTTTTCTAAAAACAAAATTCTCCAACTACTTAATTAACGCTTACTTTGATTGAACTTTTAACACAGTACACTTTATCGCTTTGAAATATTAAATACAGTCTGACCATAACTCAAAATTGATTACTTCATTTTTTCTCAATTGACCTGAAAAAAATTGATTCAGAAATCACATCATATGTCTGTTCAAAGACCCCGTTAGTGACTCATAAACCAGATACAATACTATAAGGTCCATCTAATTTTTCAAATAATTACCAATCAGTCTACGTAATTGCACAAAGAACCATTTAGCACTATCTGTGCGCCTTTTTCACAGTCACTTCAGTCCCGGACGATGATTTACAGCACTGATGATGATAATAAATAGGCAAGTTGCTACTATCAATTATACAGTATAATTTCTACCGCCGCTAAAAGTCTGCCAAGATAATGAAGAAGAATGCAGTTACTTGCACTGATGGCTTTGGCATGTCTTTCAATTAAGAATGCAGACCTATTTATCCAGTTTAAAAAGGAAGACAAACCATATGGCACGAAGAGCGCCATTTCACAAAATCCACTTCCACTCGACTAACCTGATTTAGGCCCCATTCAGAATAGGGGACTTACTAGTCTGAGGGTCAAATATGGCAACTCACTACAAAGCTTACCTTCTAATCCGCTAATAGACACTGAATAGATTTCCTGTCGGAAGGTATTCTAGTGGGTCGGCCATATTTGACCCACAGACTAGTTAGTCCCCTATTCCAAATGAGGCCTTACAGATTTTGTTTCTTTATATTCGAACTTACACAAGTGCATTCAGAGGCGTGCTTCATTTGGGTTTACCGCGCCAATAACAAAAGTTCTTTCAGTTTTAAGGATTCCTTGGTGAAATAGATCACGTGACCTACTTAACAGACCCTCTTACACTTGTGACTTGTTCGATAACATCCCATCAAACACCACCGAAGTTCAGACGAGACAATAGGATATGTATGGAAATTTGGAGCTGGCCCGCTTCGGCTATAAACCTCGAGCATCGTCCTGCCTGCCCCAAGTTCGAAGTTCGGAGATTTGCTTGCTTTCATCAACTTTACGATAGAAAGTAGGTATCATGTTTTCCAAGGGTCACAGTCAACAAACAAAATATTAAATTATCCAAGTAAGCATTGAAAACTAGTTTCGGTAAAACGATGCAATTCTCTCTCTCTCTCTCTCTCTCTATATATATATATATACTAATTTATTACAGTGACCCAACAGGTGTACAGTATATCCGAAAATTTTAGTTGCAAAACTACTGGGTTGTGATCACAAACTGCGCACCATATTTCATTTTAGCGCATTGTTTGCAGCACTGGAGGAAAGAAAAAAAAAAAAAAAACAGCAGCGTTGATTTAGCCGGCTTGGCATTGGTTATAGATCAAAGTCTGTCTGGGGAAAGGTAATAAAAGGCATTCTATCAGTGCTAGATGTACGTAAGAACGCAAATAGACTAAGAATGTGTAGAGAGATGCCCCTCAAAGATGATGACTCTCAGGAGACCACATTAATTCAAGCCAGGAAAGTCCATTTTTGTTCCAAACTGAGATTTTGGTTTTATACTGTATCCTCTGTAGTTACATGTATCAGAGTTATGACAAAGAAAGCGAGTTGCTGCAGATCAGCCGCCCTGCATAGGCCTTGGGCTAAAAAGCATCCTTACAGAATGGTTGAGGAGTTCCCACCGTGCTTCAGACAATTATATCACTTAAGTGGTAAATATATTTCGTCATTTGGTGACGCCACCGACAAATTAACCCAGACGAACATAATTTTTTTTTCGGACCCCAGAACCAGGGATATAACATAACCTATGCTAATTATCCAATACCACTTGATTTATTCAGGTAGAACACAAAACAACACTAAGAGATCCTAGCGGTAGATCTTCAGCCATACTGTACAGTCCGATAAAAGCCTCCAGTGGTAGTATTTCGAGTGCGTAAATCTCCAAGAAGAAAAAACGCACAGAAAAAATGGAATCATAAATCAATATGTTGGACGTCTCGATTGCCCACAGATACTGTGTATGCGGCAAACGTGTCATGTCGGTTGATCGTTATGGATTGAGAAATGAGAACACAGTGCATCTACACAAGCTGGCGTCCCTGAAGCGATTCCAAGCCGCCCCCGCCCCCCCCCCCCCCCCCAACACACACACACACACACACACACACACAACGGGGACTAATATGTAAGGGCAACGTGGTAGCTATAATTCTGTGCTAGGACAGCTACCATTAAAATAGAATTAACATTACTTTTGTTTTACAATATAAAATAATACTATTTACAAAAAATTAATAACACATTAATAAAAATCTGGTTTACCGGCGGAATTTTTTTTATTAATGCACGAGTACATTTTGTGAACCGAACTCAGCGTATCTATTTCGTGCAATTCAATAAACTAATAACAAACCACCAGGTACAACAAAAATAAATTATTTTATTCTTTTCGTATCAGTGAGCTTGATACAAACTTTTGTATACATCGGTGGACAGTTTACGACTTCACTTACGCCTAGGTTACATTCGCCTTGTCCGTATGATGCACGTACACTACCCGTAAATTACTTTTTTGTGCGGCGTTCGTGAAGAGAAAGAAGAAGGCGGTGGCCGTGTGAAAACGACCTCCGTAGCCTCCACGATTGTGTCGAGCTGATTCTGATTTTGTGTTTCCAAATTCTAACCACGTGGGTTTTTAAATCGTAGGGCGGCTGCACATACAACGTATTGCCCTTTCAGGAAGTCGTAAGGAGTGTAAACGGCATAAGCATGGACTAAACGGGCTCCGTATGGTCACTTTTCCTGTTTTAACTGTTTAATCATATTCACACAAAAGATTGTACATGATTTCCATCCTACGGCGCCCGTGGCAAAAGTAATCCAGGCTGTTTTCGTTTTCCATCCACAACAACGGGGCACCGCTTCCTAGAAATACTTGCTTTGACAACATGTAATACTTATCACACAACAGAAACGTATTAACGCTCGCTTTAACAATACATGGCGAGATATACCATCCACGTTTATTATAACTGGAACGCTGAAACCAGCACCAATACAAAATATTACATAAATACCATATGAAAGAAAATGGTGTTAGCCAGCTGAAGTCAATAATGATTCCTTTCATCAAAACAGATATTGCACATTGTTCACAATTTTAATCATAACTTATAATTCAATCTAAAATTTCAATATGCACACTCCACTGACCATCTTATCAGCAGGATAGATCGTAATTCCACTGGCAGATCCAAGATTTTTCTAAGGTGCGCAGGGCGGGGCGGGGCGGGGCGGGGGGGGGGGCTGAAACCTATTGGCTCAATTCGCTCACAAACATAAAACGAGAAAAACTGCAATTTTACTGTAATATGTGAGGCACAGAAATGGGAAATCAGCTTGGGTTTGTCTGCCTTTATTTGGTCTACCGTCTTTGGGAGGGAGAAGGGAGCAGGGAACCTAAGAAGCTAAGGGAAGGGCTCTCGCTGGTGGTGCCCTCTTCTGGATCTTCCCTTGAACTTACATCTGCCCTACTTCACTAGCTAATTCAATCAGTAATTTTTCAATAAGAAAATGGACATAAAAATGAAAAACTAGATTTTGTGACACAATTAAATATTGGAAGAAAAAGCCATATGTATGAATACATTGACCAGTCAGAACCCTCTCCTGTGCTGGAAAGAAATAATTCTTGGCAGTAGAGAGAGAGAGTGCTGGCTAAATTAGTCATCTCTTAAAACAGACTCTTAAACTAGAAATACAATAAGAACACATCAAAAAGACCTGAACCATTCTTTGGAGAACTAATATTTCCACAAGAAATACTTGAAAAAATACAATATCAAGATTGTTCTTAAAAACAACCCAGCATTACTTTGACAACTACCGATAGTAAAGCAAATCATTTATGGAATCATCTTTGTTCTTGGAGGTCTTCTTTGTCTGTTTCCCATACACAAATTGATAATTGTCTTCCAGCTGACTGTGTTTCTCTGCTTCGTCTACGGCATCAGTATCCGTTCCCTTTGAGAAAGAAAAATAAATGGCTAAATATAAATAATACACACCTTTAACAAAACAATTTCTCTTTCTTAACTGCTTGTTTAACAGTTTTCCATTTTGTCTCCAGTGTGACGAGTCAGATTAAGTGTTTTGGTTCAACTATTAACTTGCAAGAATATTTAAAATACATAAGAAAGAGTATGAAAAACAGAACGACATGAAACAAACTCAGAAGACTCACAGTGTCAGAAGACATTATCTTATATTTTATATTAAAAACATGGTGTCCTGACCTAAATGATGATGGTAATCTTTAATATGGAATCAGAGCACACAATTAAAACAGCATTCATCAATTTATTATCTGCATAAAACCATTAATCAACAGGCTCTTCACGCACTGTGCATTCAGATTGCATGTAAATGATAACTAGAGGATCAGAGAGGCGATACCGCCTCCGAATATTGTACCACCAGCTGGAGCAAGCGCATTCGTATAGACCCCCACATACACAAAATAAGGGGTGCAGCCACCAGTCTTGTGCTTGACAAGCTGTAAAAATGCAATCAACAAGAATTTTCAAAATATGCAAAAAATATATATAACTAAAAATGGTGCAATCAAAGTTAAGTTCATTGTAAGGTAGGTCAAAGGTCAATTTCAAGGTCACAGTAAATTGCCAGTATATGACTTCCTATCCAACTTCAATAGTAACTATGGACCTATCTCTGCCAGTTTTGGAGATAAAAGGGAAGCAAAATTTGCAAAGTTCAGTTCATGGTGAAAAGAAGGTCAAAGGTCAATTTCAAGGTCACAGTAAAATTGCCAGTATATGACTTCCTATGCAAGTTCAATAGTAACTATGGACCTATCTCTGCCAGTTTTGGAGATAAAAGGGAAGCAAATTTTGCAAAGTTCAGTTCAAGGTGAAAAGTAGGTCAAAGGTCAATTTCAAGGTCACAGTAAAATTGCCAGTATATGACTTCCTATTCAAGTTCAATAGTAACTATGGACCTATCTCTGCCAGTTTTGGAGATAAAAGGGAAGCAAAATTTGCAAAGTTCAGTTCATGGTGATAAGTAGGTCAAAGGTCAATTTCAAGGTCACAGTAAGATTGCCAGTATATGACTTCCTATTCAACTTCAATAGTAACTATGGACCTATCTCTGCCAGTTTTGGAGATAAAAGGGAAGCAAAATTTGCAAAGTTCAGTTCATGGTGAAAAGTAGGTCAAAGGTCAATTTCAAGGTCACATTTAGATTGCCAGTATATGACTTCCTATTCAACTTCAATAGTAACTATGGACCTATCTCTGCCAGTTTTGGAGATAAAAGGGAAGCAAAATTTGCAAAGTTCAGTTCATGGTGAAAAGAAGGTCAAAGGTCAATTTCAAGGTCACAGTAAAATTGCCAGTATATGACTTCCTATGCAAGTTCAATAGTAACTATGGACCTATCTCTGCCAGTTTTGGAGATAAAAGGGAAGCAAATTTTGCAAAGTTCAGTTCAAGGTGAAAAGTAGGTCAAAGGTCAATTTCAAGGTCACAGTAAAATTGCCAGTATATGACTTCCTATTCAAGTTCAATAGTAACTATGGACCTATCTCTGCCAGTTTTGGAGATAAAAGGGAAGCAAAATTTGCAAAGTTCAGTTCATGGTGATAAGTAGGTCAAAGGTCAATTTCAAGGTCACAGTAAGATTGCCAGTATATGACTTCCTATTCAACTTCAATAGTAACTATGGACCTATCTCTGCCAGTTTTGGAGATAAAAGGGAAGCAAAATTTGCAAAGTTCAGTTCATGGTGAAAAGTAGGTCAAAGGTCAATGTCAAGGTCACAGTAAGATTGCCAGTATATGACTTCCTATTCAACTTCAATAGTAACTATGGACCTATCTCTGCCAGTTTTGGAGATATAAGGGACTAAATGTTATAATTTTGGAGTTACCATAATGTGCCATAAATTTCCTACAGAAAAAATTAATTAAAATAAAGAAAAGGTCATTTTGGTCAAAGTTCTTGAAATGGGAGGTTCTCTGAAGTTGGAGAAGTTTAAATTTGATAAAATAATGTCATTTTTGACCACAAGTTGTCTGCTTTGCCAAGCATTATGTTTTATTTTTCCGGAGTTCAAAATTTATTATCCATTACCGTACTGCACATTTTTACGGAAGCCGACTGGTGCCATATGTTGAAAAAAAAAATTATCTCGAAATTTCGAGATAGCATTTTTTTTGTTCAAATTTCAAAATACTATCTCGAAATTTCGAGATAAATTTTTTTGCTCAAATATCAAAATGCTATCTCGAAATTTCGAGATAATTTTTTTTTTGTTCAAATTTCAAAATGCTATCTCGAAATTTCGAGATAAAAATTTTTTTTGTTCAAATTTCAAAATAGTATCTCGAAATTTCGAGATAATTTTTTTTTCTACATATGGCACCAGTCGGCTTCCGTACATTTTCCTTTCACCACCAATATGTACTTTCTGATACAGCGTAACTCGAAAACCGTATGAAATACAAAAAAACCGAGACCACCTCCAGTGTTGGGCTTTACATGCTCTACAAAATGCAAAAAAGAATGGGTCTCTAGCATTAACGGTTCCCGAATTAGAGACAGTTTTCAGTTTCGGTATCTTATGGCCGCTACTCCTGTGAAAATGCACCGATTGACCCCAAATTCACGGAGATGAAAGATGACCTGAAGGGTAACACTTTCCAATAATATTATTGGTTAAGTCTGTGTGGCGTCTGAATAACAGGGCAAAAAAATTTTTTTTCGTAAAAAATTTCATTTTTTTGAAAATTTTGACCCATTTGACCTTGAAGTAAAGGTCAAAGGTCAAATCCGAGGGTATATTTGAAATCTACACATATGACTTTTGGAAAGCCGTCTATAGAAATTTTTCCCGTAACTCCTTCTGTAGGGTAGATAATTAGCATTTAATTTTGCCATTTTTAGACAAGGGTGCATTGCAATGAGTGCCACACCCAGACCCCAATACCGACAAAGCCCAAATTTTACGTGGAACGAGTTGAGATTATAGGTGACCTAAATCCATGAGATGGGTACGGGGGCCCTTACCGTCTAGGAGGAGAAGCGGTAACGGTAACATGGCGGCGGAGCCGGCGGAACGGACCGGACGGGACCGAAACCATGTGTACCGCCAGCGCTAACGCTGGTGGTAAATTTTTTTGTTCAAATTTCAAAATAGTATCTCGAAATTTCGAGATAATTTTTTTTTCTACATATGGCACCAGTGGGCTTCCGTACATTTTCCTTTCACCACCAATATGTACTTTTTGATACAGCGTAACTCGAAAACCGTATGGAATACAAAAAAACCGAGACCACCTCCAGTGTTGGGCTTTACATGCTCTACAAAATGCAAAAAAGAATGGGTCTCTAGCATTAACGGTTCCCGAATTAGAGACAGTTTTCAGTTTCGGTATCTTATGGCCGCTACTCCTGTGAAAATGCACCGATTGACCCCAAATTCACGGAGATGAAAGATGACCTGAAGGGTAACACTTTCCAATAATATTATTGGTTAAGTCTGTGTGGTGTCTGAATAACAGGGCAAAAAAATTTTTTTTCGTAAAAAATTTCATTTTTTTGAAAATTTTGGCCCATTTGACCTTGAAGTAAAGGTCAAAGGTCAAATCCGAGGGTATATTTGAAATCTACACATATGACTTTTGGAAAGCCGTCTGTAGAAATTTTTCCCGTAACTCCTTCCGTAGGGTAGATAATTAGCATTTAATTTTGCCATTTTTGGACAAGGGTGCATTGCAATGAGTGCCACACCCAGACCCCAATACCGACAAAGCCCAAATTTTACGTGGAACGAGTTGAGATTATAGGTGACCTAAATCCATGAGATGGGTATGGGGGGCCTTACCGTCTAGGAGGAGAAGCGGTAACGGTAGCCGTCCGGCGGAGCCGGCGGAGCCGGCGGAACGATCCGGACGAGACCGAAACCATGTGTACCGCCAGCGCTAACGCTGGTGGTACAATTAAGTAGTAAAATGTGAAAAATCTTCACCTTTTAGTATGCATTTGGGTCATTGATTTATTTTGAGAAAAAAAAAAACATTAATTTAATCAAATCTTACCGGTTTCTTGTTAAAATCTTTCAGAAAAAAATTAAGCCAAAAGTGTCAATGGATAAATACGCAGAATAAGGATCTCTGTAATAATAAATTGAGTTTTTAAAAACTAGTGCTGCCATTTCCAATCAAAATTGAGAGGTACACAATTCAACAAACAAATCAAGACAGTATTCAAAATTCTTATCCCAAATCTATCTTTAGAAAAAATTAAGGTAATACCAAGGGAAAAAACAGTATTTATGTTAGCTTCTGCTGTTACTGTACTAGGTATAATGAATCATCAGCTTAATTTTGTCTTCAATTTTCTCTGAATACTGAACTTCTAAAATTATTCTTCAGCTTTGTTTTTCATCCAATTCCCACCTCTAGCCCTGTGTGTAGTTAATATTGCATGAAGACTGACCAAACCAGGTAAGTTAGGGCAAAGAACCGGTGCTCAATGAGGCATTGAAAAACCAGAAACAGGTAGTAAGTGATCTGTCCTAATAGAGTGACTGATTGTCTTCAGGTCATAGAGGAGACTTAACTTCTCTTCAACACCACAGGCTTTATGTTGTGTTGTTACAAAATATGGTGAGAGTTTAAAAAAGTCCCACGGAACAAGTTTTAAAATAAAGGCAAGCCTTGATTAAATCCTAAGGGAAAAGAATAAAGTAATTGCCCTCTGAGAAGAGTAGTTATCAGTAAGACTCCATTCCCATTAGAGACCAATGGTCTATATGGATCCACCCAAGTTTGCAGGGATTCTCACTTAGTGCAAGCTTAAAGATTAACAGGTTTCCCCCTGGCGTTAAGTAGGATACAGAAAAGCTAGTTATTATACAAGTTGGATAGAACCACAAAGAACTTTGGTGTCTTTAGGGGTGATAAAGCGAAGGATGTCAAATTTTCCAGAAAAAAATAGCTATATACATAAAGGTCTTATGCTGTGTACTTTAAAATCAAACAAACTGTATAGTCAAGACAGAGTGCTATAGGACAGAATCGAATCCAGAATAGGGGTTAAGCTTGATAAAGGGGATAACAACTCTTCAAATGAGAATAAAATTTCCACAATAAATAAATTGCAAACAACACAAACAGGTATAATAAAATTCATCTTATTTTACCACCAAAATGGCAGCAATCGTCATTATTCTGAAATTTGTGCTTGCCATTGGACCACATGGACCTTCATAGATGGCTACTTTTTGTAGTAACCTCTTACAAAAACCACACTTTAAAAAAATACAATGGATTAACTTTGAATGTTGGAATGGATTCATTAACAATTGGAAAGTATGGGAAAATTGTCATTTACCCCAGGAAAGTCAGTTTTATGGAACTTTTTCTACCAAAATAAAGAGTTGTCATACCTTTAAAGCCCTAGAAGTAAGAAAAAAAAGAAAAAAATCCCACAGCCATAACAGATCAATATCTAGGGTTTAACTCTCTATAAACCTATTGCTGGAATAAGTCATTTCCACTGTGAAGATACCCTTCATCTACTTACCAATATTGCAATGACCATCTTGTTAATAGCCTTGCTGTCATCATCAGATAACATATGGATGGAGTCGTCATCTGCATTATAATATCCAGTAGTGATGATCTTCACTTCTATTTTTCTTCCTGAGGATGTAAAATAAGTCACAATGAAATACTGTGGACTAATTTAGAATTGCTGCTTTTGGGTGGAGATGCTTTATCCACAAAGTAACTTAAGACGGCAAGCTGATCTTAACTTTAAACCAAAATTAAAGTCAAATCTGACCTAAAACAAACAAGTAGTAGTCTAAGGCTCTATTCCCATAGATTTTAGATCGATCTATCCCCTCACTAGATTACTTTCAGATAATCCGACTTAAATGTCCATCCCGCCTACTACAAGCTGTAAGGGGGTAATTAACTTTCGTGTCCGCCCGGCTGACAGCTATTTAGCGTGAACCCCCAGGGAGTTAGGTCGACCTAAAGTAGGTCAATCTAATCTATGGAAATGGGGTGTAAGTGAACTACACAATTGCCACAATCATAGATCAATACTTCCTTTATTTGTATTTTTTTGAATACTGAAAGTATGTTGTGAATTGAAGGTAGTTCTGAATCATTTTTTTTTCTATAAGCAAAGCCCAAATTTTGTTCCAAAATTTTTATTGTGAAGCTGGCCCCTGCTGTAAATCAAACTAAAACCTGTCCGTACTCCTTGTACAGCTCTAACTGCTTCACTTAGAACTGCCTGTGTCCACAAACTGTCTGACTGTTGTCTAGTAAACTATGCAAGTCACTGCGACACACAATATATAGGTGTAATTTAATTGTTGTCTAGTAAACTATGCAAGTCACTGCCACACACAATATGTAGGTGTAATTTAAGAAATAAATGTTATTGCTGTAGCATCTCTCTACCTCTGAAATACAATGGAGTAGGCATAATCTCTAAAATGCATATATTGATTTACCTGTACAAATGATCATATCTGAACCATGATATGTAGTCTGTGTTTACTCTTGATAAGCTGCAACCTAATTATTATCTCTGTCAATTAATGATGACTCTGAATTAGATAGACTATCTAACATTATTGGGCTTTATGTCTTTGATATTTGATAGCCCAAATATTTAAGTGAGCACCTTTTAAAGCATAAGGCATCAAGTGTATAGAGTCCTTGTGTTCAAAGAAGCCAAACAATAATTCTGTCTTTGTGCATTGCAAAGCAAGGATATTTTAGCCTTTAGTTTTATATATTTTATATAAACAGGTACAGCACATGAGTAAAATAATGCAAAAATGTCACTGTTATTTTGAAGTCATCAGATAAGTTTTTTTTTATGTATTTCAAGTTCAACCAACATCATTGCATTTATTTTCAGGAACTAAACATTTGTTAATTGTTTATTTATCATTTTCACTTTTCTTAATATTCTAGTTTCACGCAATGGTTCTATGGCATATGTTTTACATTTGGAATGGTTCTCAGGTGTTGGAAAAGACTAACAATTTGGATGACTTGCTAGTGGCTTGGGACTGTTAATTTGAATTTTCCATTAAAATAAAATAGTAAGTTCATTGAATATTGCCTGGACTTTTCTGAGACAAATTTGTGTTACATAGGGGACTACTTCTCTTTCTAGTTTTTCTAAATCAATATGCATTATGAATTCTTATAAAAGTCTTAAATTTGTCACATTTAAACATAAATTGAACCTGTATTTTAAGTAATTTCTTTCATTATTATCATTATCATTAACTTTTATCTGAAATATTATACCTGACCAAAATTAAAGACAAATCAGACCTAAAAAAGTTTTAAAAACATAAAGCAGACCTGAATGAGAAACAAATTACTACTGACCCCCAGTATCAAATCCTGCTTTCTGCAGCTGTTCCTGTATTCCAGACTGGAGCTTTTGTGTCACGGGGTCTATAGCACTGTCTTGGGGTTTTCTTTTCCCAGAAGTGACTTTGACACGCCATCTGTCTTCTCCTTAAAATCCATGAAAAAAATGAATTATGAATTCTTTATCACATTACCGATTTTGTCCTGAATTTTTTTTTAACCAGGGATTCTTTAACATGTCCAAAAATCAGGTACAAGTTCTTTCTTTTTTTTTCTTTGTGCCAAAGAAAAGTTGATGGATGACAGTAGGATACTATGTATGAAGCTACACAATCAAATGACAGGTAGCTAAGAAGGCCGGTCTACAAAAAAAGTAAGTGTAGTTTAACATCATTATCAACTTCTAGTTCACAACACATTGTGACATAACATGTTTACTTTTATATTGTTATTGTACATAACACTGCTTGACAAAATTGCTGGATGTAAAGTTACGTTCTTTCAGTGGTTAAAAAACAGTATGTTGAACTGTATGTGAAAAGGAAATGACAGCCCTACCTTTGCTTTGACGGTCTTTTGATTTAACTGCTGACTCTGAGGTCTCCAACTTGTCTAAAAAGAAAAAAAAAAAAAAGAAAAAGATAATTAAACTGATGTCTTACTTTTAGTGTAATCTGGGGGTGGGGGTTATATTCCATTTGATAAGGTCTAATAAAGGCTTGGCAAAAAAAAAAAAAAAAAAAAAAAAAAAAAAAAGCCAAAGTTATTGCTAATGCTGCAAAATATTTCTAATGGCACAAGTGCAACCAAATTCTACACCATATTTCATGCCATACAAAAAGCTGTGTTAAAATACAGAGACATTAATGACCTACCTGTCTCCTCAGGTGGTTGGTCATCCAGTCTTTTTAACAGCTTGGTCAGTGTAGTGGACAGACTCTGGATGGCAACATCTCTGTCCAAACCCTGGACATCCTCTCCCTCTCCGGCCAGTTCACGCTCAGCCTGGAATGCCAAGTCATTCAAACAAAATAAAAACAATTTTTAAAGTGACTTTATTTTATGATGGCGGTGATCAGGTCAGGGCTTGACATTTCTGCTGACATCATCTGAATGGCACAGGTGATTTCTAGAATTGGGCAACTAGAATTAAAGTCATGTTGAAGACTGGAATGTCTGATGTAAAATGGATTTTAGAAACCCATAAACTACTTGATAATTTTAATCCCTCCCCTCTCCAAAATTCCTAAAAGTTTGATTTTGGAGTGGGGCAAGTAGATTTTTAGATTTTACTTGCCCAAAAAGGGCAAGTGTCTGAAAATAATTTATGTCAAGCCTTCCTGATAAGAAAAACAAATAAAACAGCATTGTAATATCAATATAAAGTGAAGCAAACTTTCCACCTGCTGGTCTGTGTATAAATCATAATGTTACTTCTAATAAAGTTAGGATCAACATAAATCTCTCCCTCCCCCACATTTCATCAGACTGTCAAAAAGAAGCCAGAAATATGATTTCATTTACTAAAAGTATTTCATTTTTTTTTTGCACCAGTCATTTGTCCAATGAAAGTATGGGAAATAATTATAACAATAATTATAGCAAACACTGAGACATCTGCACTCATGTTACTAGTACACAGATGACACTGTGAAAATAGTGCCTCACAGCTTGAGCCTCTTACCTCATCTACAATATCATTAAATTGGGCTGACATAGCTTTACGAATGTTTTCTTTTCTATTTGCTACCCCTGCCATATCATCAGCGCCAAGACCAAGATCCTCCAAACCTGGGATTAAAGTAAAACACAACTATGTTTATATCAGATATTAATTACTGTTCTCTGAGAAAGAGGACTTTGACAGATATTCTGATATTTCTGCAAAAGGAAGACTGATTTATACCATACAGCATTTCAATTTTGATTAAAAAAGTGACTGGATTCCTAGTCCAACTTAAGGAGACTATGCCACTTCAGCTATGTCAAATTAAGCTTAAAACAATCGTCATACTTATTTTTACTTCTATACAAACAATTTTCAGAGCAGAAGAAGAAATGATGACTGAATGGCATTATTCTAAGCTGTGACTAACCTTTAGTAAACTGCTCCTCTGTGGCATCTGGATCTTCTTCTTCCTCTTCCACCTCACCCTTTTCACTTTTTCCACCCTTTTTCATATTTTTGTTAGCTTTATTAATAACTTTCATCAAATTTTTGTAAAATTTCTGGGTCTCCTCGTCCATTTCACCCGAAATGTCATCCTCACTCTCGGAGTTCATATTCTGACCACCAGGTGTCTCTGAAGGCTTCCCTTGCTCTGAACTTGGTGGAGGTTCTGGAATGTCTTGATCCAAGATTTGAGCATCTGGTCCACTTTGTTTTGATTGCTGACCATCCACAACTGCCTCGTTTCCCTTGCCAATTTCCTTCTTAAGATCATGATTAATCTGATTATCACTTGTGATTTGTCTTTCTTGATTGTCACTTTCATCTTCCTTTTCCTCATCTTTCACGGGACTATCTACTTTCTGAGCTTGACCTGCAGTGTCTGCTTTATTCTGAATGCTGAAGTATTCTGATACAAATTGCTGAAAGTCAGCCATATCCTTAATCTCCCTGAGTTCTGGTACTTGAGAACCTGAAAGATTGGTCAAATAACATTATGTTAGTTATCTATATGTGAAACAAGGGATCCAACAGTATTTCCCCTGCAACGTTTTGTCTCATTTAACGTCACTTACGGTTCTCAATCTGTCTAAG